>NC_139028.1:103286530-103908747 GCF_964662115.1 Mustela nivalis
GAGAGAGACAGCCAGAGAGGGAACACAAGCTGGGGGAATGGGAGAGAAGAAGCAGGTTTCCTGCTGAGCAGGGAGCCCAGTGAGGGCCATCTTGGGACCCTGGGATCATGACCTGAGCTGAAGGCGGACACTCAATGACTGAACCACCCGGGCACCTCAGCTATTATTACTATTAATGAGTCTTTTGTTTATACAGATGTCTAGATGCTATTATATAACCAGCTGGAACCAAGTTGAGATTATGAGCTAAACCAGAGTGCACAGAAACGGGAAAGGTTTTTCCCTTGGGGGAACTTACATTTCTGGAGGTGACTGAAATAACTGTAATATTTATAACCAGGGTTCTCAACCCTGACTGTTCATAGAACCATCTGGAGAGCAAGTGCTAAAGCAGTATAAAAATCTAAATCAGGATTGGGGGTGGGAGTACAGAGCCCATATCAATTTTTTTTCTCTTAAAATAAGCTCTATGCCCATCATGGACCCCAAGATCAAGAGCCACAAGCCAGGGGATCCTGGGTGGCTCAGTTGGTTAAGCAACTGCCTTCAGCTCAGGTCATGATCCCCAGGGTCCTGGAATCGAGCCCTGCATTGGTTTGTTTATCTATCTATCTATCTTTCTATTTATTTATTTTAAAAAGTGTATTTATTTAGGGGCACCTGGGTGGCTTAGTCGATTAAGCATCTGCCTTCAGCTTCGGTCCAGACCTCAGGGTCTTGGGATCCAGCTTCTTCTCCCTCTGCTCCTCCTCACCCCCGCTCATGCTCTCTCTCTCTTCCCTCAAATAAATAAGTAAAATATTTTTTTAAAGATATCTTTTTAAGATTTATTTATTTATTGGAGTGCAAGAGAGAGCATGAGAAGAGGGAGGAGCAGAGGGAGAGGAGGAAGCAGCCTGCCAGCTGAGCAAGGAGCCTGACATTGGGCTGGATCCTGGGACTCTGGGATCATGACCTGAGCGACCCAGGTACCCGAAACTCTTTCTTTTTTTTTTTTTTTTAAGTTTATTATTTTTAAGTTTTTTTTTTTTTTTCCCCCTTAGATTTTATTTGAGAGCATGGGAAAGAGCACGAGCAAGGGGGGGTAGAGGGAAAGGGAAAAGCTCACCACACTGAGCAGGGAGTCTAATCCCGGGCTCCATCCCAGGACCTGAGTGGAAAGCAGATGCGTAACTGACTGAGCCACCTAGGCCGCCCCTATTTTTAAGTTTTTAAGTGATCTCTATACCCCATGTGGAGCCAAAACTCACCACCCTAAGGTCAAGAGTCCCAAGATCTTCTGACTGAACTAGTCACATGCCCCTATTTATTATTTTTTAAATATCTCTACACTCATCGTGGGTCTGGAACTCAGGACCTGAGATCAAGAGTCTCATTCTCCTCTAAGCCAGATAGGCACCCCTATCAATTATTTTTTAAAAAGCTCTTTAGGTTATGCTGGGTACCTATAGCTCAGTCTGTTAAGTGTCTGCCTTTGGCTTGGGTCATGATCCCAAGTCCTGGGATGGAGCCCCACGTCAGGCTCCCTGCTCAGTGGGAGTCTTTCTCCCTCCCCCTCCTCTCTCTCTCTCTCTCATTTGCTCACTCTCTCTTAAATAAATGAATAAATAAAGTCTTTAAAAAAGAAAATAATGTTCTTTAGATTATTCTAATGTTTAGCCAGGGTTGGGTACCACTGGCTTTTGAAGGGGACACATTTTGCTGATTGGCCTCAGAGAAGGTGTTAAGGATCTTGAGGAGGAGTGGGCAAATTACAGCTAAATCAGGCCTTTTAAAGGATTCTACAAACAAATTTCAAAGAATATATGAGAGAGACCGTATGTAGACTACAAATCCTGAACTATTACCTGGCTCTCTATAGTAAAGTTTGCACATATATAGGCTCAAGGTCAAGAGTCACGTGCTCTGTCTGAGCCAACCTAGGGCCCAAAAATATTATTATACTACATTTCTTTTAATACTACATTATTTGATCTTGTGTATTTTACAGAATTAAGTTCATTTAAACCATCAAACCTCATTTACTGGGATATATATTTTTGTTTATACAGGGTGGCATGGGTCATTTGAACAAAAAATTGGTCCTTTGATGGTGGAGTTCTGTGCAGACGTGGAAAGTTACCTTCTTCTGGCTTGGTGTTGAGTTACCTATTACAATAAGGTCTCAATTTATGAAAGAACAGTATTATAGGGCTATCAGTTTCTAGGTACAGACAAAATTGGAAAGAACTGTGAAGGTTAAAGGACACATTAGAACCTTCTGTTATACTGTGTTCTAGTAGAAAACAATGTACTGGGTTGAGGTAAGTTGTGTAAATTCTGTTACCTACCATGTGAGAGACTTTTTCCCTTTGTTGACTAATTAAATAGAAATTCCATTTAAATGTACATTTCTCTCGGGATGCCTGGATGGCTCAGTGGGTTAGACCGCTGCCTTCAGCTCAGGTCATGATCCCAGGGTTCTGGCAGAGTCCCGCATTGGGCTCCTTGTTCAGCAGGGAGCCTGCCCCTCTCTCCTCCTCTGCGTGCCTCTCTGCCTGCTTGTGTGCTTTCTCTCCCTTTCTGACAAATAAATGAATAAAATCTTTTTTTAAAAATAAATTGACATTTCTCTCTGCAAGAGGAATGTTGGTGTCAGGCACACCAGAGCAGGCTGGCAACTGAAAGGTGGTCGAAGAATGGGATCTATGGGGATGAATCTTTGTGGTTTGTATAAGCTTCCAGATCTTGCATCCGCTTTTTAAGTCTGTGTTTTTCTTTACCCGTAAGTGCTCAGTGGAGATTTAGGAGACAACACAGCATGGACTTTGGGAGGGATTCGGAATGGGGAAAGAAAAACCAGTAGTGAACTGGTGAGAGCTGACCTTCAAACATAGGGCTCTCAAGTGTGGCAGCAAGGACGAATGGCAGTGGTGACAATGCACTGTGGACACTGCACGACATGGTTTGCAGAACACATTGGCTTTCTTGGCAGGTCACAAATGTCAGTTATAAACCTGGTAAGAATGGTCAATATGAAACTCGTTTGTCATAAATTCTATTATTCACAGGTGCCATCTTATTGTCACAGGTTGGTAAGGTGGGGACCTGATCTGTTGTATCTTGTTTCATCAAAAATTGAAGTTTTGCTCTTAGAGTCACCCCTTTATTTTTATCTATCTTTTATTCATTCATTCAGTTTTAGATAGGCTCCACAACCAGTGTGGGGCCCAATGCAGGGCTTGAACTCAAAACCCTGAGATAAAAGACCTGAGCTGAGATCAAGAGTCGGCAGCTCCATGGAGGCACCCATAATGGTAGCTAAGTACGAAAAAAGTAGGGAGCTCTTTTTTCCTTGTTTTTTTTTGGTGGATTGCTCCATTAAATTGTGTGTCATCCTCAAGTAGGGGCCATGCTAATCTTCTCTGTATTGTTCCAATGTGCTGCCACAGTGACCACAGGAGGGAGCTCTTTTAACTCTGTAATCAGAAAATTTTGAAGTGGAAAAAAAAAAAGATAGCGGTATTATGAGCTATTGAAATATATCACATGGTCTGGGAAAACAAAAACGCAGACCTCAAGCAGAGAGAGAAGTTTAGTGAAAGTATCTCTACCTTCCGCTCTGGTTGGGACCAAAGTGAAGAAGGTGGAAGAAAATGGAAGAACAGCTGGGTTGGCTCCAGGATGGGTTAGGTCTTGAATCAAAATACTGACAACAGGAAAAACTGGTCAGGGTCGTGTGAACTGCCACCATGAACAACACAAGTGGGTAAGTTTCTGGAACAGGACCAGGCTCAAAATACTTCTTGTTCTCCAAAATGGCTCAAAGAGGATTTGATTATTTTTCAGACTATGGGTTAGGGTCTATTAGACTCATGAAAACATCAGGGTACATAGTGAGTGTGGATACATGTTCTGTGAGATCTTTCTCTTGGTTTTCTATGTGTATATTTGGTTATATAAGTATATTATATATATATTTCCTGCCAAAGTTAGAAGCTACAGGTTTCTAGAGCTCTGGCAGGGTAAGGGCTTTCCCAGTTGCTCATTTCATCAAACACTTCGTATTAATCATGGCACAGCTAAAATGAACAAAGAACCATATATCTCAGTTATCTACCAGTAAATGGTACCACAGTGAAGCTCACATTGTTATTTAAAATATATAATGTAAATATGGTATTGACAGTATAAAAAGTAAAGGCTATGGAAAACTCAAGAAAGGTCAAAGGGCATATAAGCAATATACAGATCATTTCCTTAAAAGATAAATTTTAATATACAGAATAAAATCCAAGATTTTGTTTTTCACCTTCCCCAAAATTTGCGGGCATGACTTCTGAATCTGACCAGGAAAGTTTATATTTTGGTCCAATACATTATTACACAAGTAGTATGATCAAGTCCGGCTTGATTATCATAAATCATACAAGTTAACAGAATTTACCTTCAAAATTGGTTATTCTTATAGATAAAATTTCCAATTTTTTTCTTAGCTAAGAGTTTACTCAACTTTAGCCTCAGAACCAGATTCAAAATAAGGTATCTTCTTTGACAGCTGGTCATCATTTTAGGTTTAATCTATGCAAATTATTTAATACTTTATTGAGGATCATACAAAAACTCCACAATAAATAATGAAAAGAGTATGCAAAATCATTAGCCTCTGTTTGCAATACAGAAAATACATGTCAGTTCTGGACCAAAATAACTCCATTGAAATACAAAAAGTGACAGGGAAGAATGGAAGGATTTGCAGTGACAGCTTCTGGTGGGGAGCTACAACCAACCAACCACCGTCAGCTATTTTGGAAAGTGAGGGTGGGTTTTAATTTGCAGATAAAGAATGTCTTCGGTAGTTTAAAAAAATAGAAACTCTAAAAAAGCTTGTGAATCATATACAAAAGCAGCTGTTTGAGACCAAGGTTGAAAACCAGAAATTGTGTGTTAGCACCGCCAGCAAGCACAGGTTCTGTGATTCATCTGCCCTCCTCTCTTGCGCAGAATGCAGACGTGATGTTGTATATATCATTTACAGGTATAAAAATTGTCCTGGAATACAGGCTTCCTGTAGGGTAAAGTCTTAAGCCCTAAGAGGCACCAAGCGGTTACAAAGGCTAAGCAACCGTCCGGATCACAAGTTCCGACGATATAATAAATCCCGTGTTGCCTTATCAACTTTTTGCTGGTAGTCCTCCAATTTGTCAAGTATTTTCTGGGATAGCTGTAGGAGAAAAGAAGGGAATTGTTATAGAATAGGTCAAGGACTAAAAAAAGACAAAAGTTTTTAAGCACTTTGATTTCATCAACCAGCCTCCCCCTTATAATGATATTCGCCGCTCTGCTTCATTTACTCAACATTCAGTACAGGGGTCTGCACTGTGACTACTGATAAAATCCGACTTCTCTGTTAAATGCAGTACCCCAATCCTGTTATCCCAATGAGTCTTCTAAACATGCAAATCACACCAGTATTTTTTTTTTTTTTCAAAGATTTTATTTATTTATTTGACAGAGAGAAACCACAAGTAGATGGAGAGGCAGGCAGAGAGAGAGAGAAGCAGGCTCTCCGCCGAGCAGAGAGCCCGATGCGGGACTCGATCCCAAGACTCTGAGATCATGACCTTAGCCGAAGGCAGCGGCTCAACCCACTGAGCCACCCAGGCGCCCCCACACCAGTATTTTTTTAAATTTAAATTCAACTAGCCAACATATAGTACATCATTAGTTTCAGACATAGTGTCCAATGATTCATTAGTTGCCTGTAACACCCAGTGCTCATCACAGCATATGCCCTCCTAAATGCCCATCACACAGTGACCCCCCACCCCACCCACCCCACCCCCATATTTTAATAAAAGCATTACAAGCTGATTTCTGAGAACCAGAGAGGCTACATCTGGCTTAACTAATCATTTTGTAAAGGGATTGGGCCAGCATGTTAAGGGCAACAAATGGCTTCTGCTTTCTCCTTAATCCTTGAGAACTGAAGAGCAAGCTCTAGGAGTAAGTGGTAGTACAAGGGCTTAGGGAAGATCCATGCCTCACGAGAGGACAGACTTACGGCAATGTTGTGACTATTGGCACTGTTCTCTCCCAGAGCCTGCAGAAGCTGGTCAATAGAAGAGTAAGGGAGCCACACCATTGGAGCTGTTGCAGACAGTGGAAACTGAAAGGGAAAATATCTACTATTTGAAGAACATCTCAAAAGCGGACCATTTCTTTTGGGCAGTTAGTTTCGCGGGTTTGAATAACATAAAATTCTTTATTTTTTTTTTTTTACAATAAGAAATTGCACATACACGCATACGGACACACAAGTGTACAACCCCTCCTCCCCACCTTGCTTCTCTTTTCAACTGGGAAACTTGTCCTTTTCTCAGTTAAATCAAATGTATGTATGTATGTATGTATGTATTTATTTTCATATGTATTTTTAAATTCATGTCGCCTCTTGTCTTTAAGGAGCCCTAAAGCCTAATGAGGAAAAATGAACTAAAAAAAAATTCTTAATGTCAATGAATGAGACTATTTACAGTCTGAAACTTAATTTCAATTATCTGGGGAAAAAAGTTTGAGAAAGAGAAAGCTCACCTTTCAGAGTTCTCAATACTTTCCCGAGGTAGCTTAAGAGCTTAGCTTTGTAGTTAACTAGACCTGATTTTAGACCTGGTTTTTCTATTTACCATCTGTGTGAACTTAGGCAACTTACTTAACCTCTGAGTTTGTTTCTTCATGCGTTTAAAAAAAGGGTTAAAACAATCTCTCAGAGGTGGCTGTAAGGATTAAACGAGAAAACACTGACAGAAACTCAGCATAGTCTTTGGCACACAGAAAAGAACACTTTGTTTTTAATTACTTAACTTCTCCAAATACTAACTAAAGCTATATTCCTTTGATGGAGAGAAGTGAAATGTATTCCCGTTTTATAAATGGGAAACTGGAGACCCCTACAGTGTCGGTTCCTGATTGTGGAGAAAACTAGTCGTATAACTACAAAGAGTAAAGGTTAAATCCACTATCCTATAGTTCAATTTACTTTCACATCCTGACTTTATTAGGAAGATAAAGTCACAATTAAAAAGAAACATGCATACATGCCTACCTCAATTCCAAAGTACTGATGTCCTTTCCCCAATACAGCATCTACATATTCTGAAACCAAATCCACAGCTTCTTCTAAAAGGTCATAGTTTAAGTACAAACGGAGCAACTCAGCAGCATCAACCTTCTGTAAAAAGTCAGAGATTACGAATATCTACCTATTTCCATGTTACCTGGGCAATAACTGAAGAATGCTGTGTGTCTAATTCCCTGGCATTTATTCTTCTCAATATAAGTAAATGAGCATTTGAGTTTCCTTATCTTGGGATAAGGTCTGGATTCCTAAGAGCCCAGTCACTTCTGGGTACCCTGTGAGACTTTATCTTGTTAAGTGGCCTTCCTGCCCTATTTTGTGATCTAAGGCACACTTTATTTATTTATAAATTTTTAAAGATTTTATTTGTCAGACAGAGAGAGAGAGAGAGAGAGGACAGAGAAAGAGCACAAGCAGGGAGAGGGAGAAACAAGCTCCCTGCTGAGCAAGGAGCCCAACACAGAACTGGATCCCAAAACCCTGGGATCACGACCTAAGCCAAAGACAGATAATTATGACTGAGCCACCGAGGAATCCTAGACGCATTTTATTTAACACTTTTCTACTTCAGTTTCCACAGTAGTAGTAAAAGTTAACATACCTTCTCAGAAATACTGAATACTGAAGAGCAATATGTTCACATTATTCTCAGAAATATATGAATGACAAATGCAAAAGAAGTTTAAAGAATTATCAACTTTAAATACCTGAGTTAGGGGCACCTGGGTGGCTCAGTCGGTTAAGTGTCTGTCTTCAGCTCAGGTCATGATCCCAGGGTCCTGGGATCGAGCCCCACATTGGGCTTCTTGCTCAGCAGTGAGCCTGCTTCTCCTTTTCCCTCTGCCTGTCTGCCTGCTACCCCCCTGCTTGTCTCTGTCTCTCTTTGTCTCTCTGTGTGTCATAAATAAATAAAATTAAAACAAACAAAAAAACAAACCTGAGCTAAATTTGTTTAACTCAGGGTGAAACAAAAGTGATTACAACTTTGGTTTGGAAGGGCTCTGCTAATTAGGCAATAACGCTTTCTATATTCTGATTTGATCACTGTCCTTTTACCAGCTTAACCGCCTTTTCTACTTTCTAACTTAAACAAGTAACACCCCCCCCTCCAAAAGGAGATAAACTTTCCTGATTTTAAGCTTTACAGTCTCTTTCCCTACCCTACCCAATGTATTTCAGATATAGTTTTCAAACTTAAGCATGCAGTGTATCAAATTACAAGCTTGTTAAAATACAGATCCCAGATCCTAGCTCCAGATTAATTTGAATGTTAAAGTGTGGAATGGGGCTCAGGAATCTGTATTTGAAGAAGCCCACTACCCAACTAATTCTGAGGTAGGCAGTCCAAAAATCCAATTTTGACAAAAACTTAAACCCTGTTGTAGTTTTGAAAACTACTCTACTCACTTCTGTGAATTTTTTGAGTAACAGTAAATACTGTGTCACACATATAGTCATTGTTTTAAGTATATACTCATTGTTCTGTGAGCAAATAAGCAGGCATTAATTTAATCACTAACCTGCAGAACTTTAATTCTAAACACCCAGTACTCCACACGGAATTAAAGTTAAGCTATTCTTAGTGTACTTAACTAACACTGAGAAGCTGCCCAAAGCATAGGTCAGTATATATCCATAAATTACCACCTTTTCTTTTTAATCATCTCATGAAATTTATTCTTAATTGTAAACATCAGTTTCTTACTCTGTACAAATTAAGATACCATTTACCTTGTAACTGTTTATAAGCCAGTTAGGCAGAGGCACTCCATGAGACAAGAGCTTGTTGATTACACAGTGGTGATATAAGTTATTCTGGACTTTGTACCTTTCCAGGTAAGTCGATAATAGTCGCCATGCTTCATCTGTAGCACTTAAAGAAAGCAGAAGGGACTAATGAGTTCTAGATTCTTTTTTTTTTTTTTTTAAAGATTTTACTTATTTATTTGACGCAGAACGAGAGAGCACAAGCAGTGAGGAGTAGCAGAGGGAGAGAGGAGAAATAGTCTCCCCGCAGAGCAAGGTGCCTGATGTGGGACTCGATCCCAGGACCCTGGGATCATGACCTGAGCTGAAGGCAGAGGTTTAACCAACTGAGCCACTCAGGTGCCCCGAGTTCTAGATTCTTAACAGATATTTATAGCACCATTCAAAGCATGTATTTATAAGGAAAAAAAAATCTTTAGAGACTCACAACTGAATTGGTAATATAACTAAATGGCAACTAATATTATTAGGGTCAGTGTGGTTTAGGGATAGTATTAGACACCAAATGACTTGGATTCTATTTCTCTCCCACTAACTACATCTTTACTTGACTACACAATTCGACTAACTTCTTTGTTCCAGATCCCGAAAACAAAGAAACTGGCTCAGATCACTGTTTCCAAGCCCAATCAAGCATTAGACTCATGTAGAAGTTCCGTTTTAGAAGATGAGGGTGATGTATCTGTATTTTAGTAGTGATATTGATGTGCTAATTTAGGGATTGAAAACTAATGTCAGAGCACCTCCAAATTGTAAAATGTTCCAATTCTAAAGCACCAAGCTGTGCAAGAGAAATCGTAAATTCTATTAAAGGGAGGGAAGTTTTCTGAAGGTGAAGGTTAGAGAAGGGTTCTAAAGAAGCAGAAGTGCACTCAGTAGACACTAACTGGGTGCATGAGGGAAGCATTTGGAGGGTAAGCCCTTTTGGGGCGGATGAGCACCAGGGCTGTACCTAGACTCCTTAGTGGTGATGACAGATGAGAGCTGATTGGCTGCTAGCCAGGACCATGCTTCTGCTTGCGCCGCCTCGCCTCCCAACTGCAACTTGATGCATCTGCAATGAAAACGTTTCCACACATGGTAAACTGACTTGCTGAAAAGAACCACATTCTTTTGTTACCAAAACCAGAGATGAGATGATAACTTTAGCTCCAGTCTGCCGCACCTTCCTCAGAACCACACAAATGAATGACCTGCAAGGCCACTGGTGTTAGGGGGTCATTTACTTCCAAAGGAAAAATTCTGAAAGTTTAATATTTAGGTACAAGGCATTATTAAAATGAAGAGAAGGTATGCCTTTTCTAAAAAGGACACCACTATTTGGACCACATATCCTACTATCTTGGGGGAATGTGGGGCTAGGGATGCCAACTTTTTGACTTCTCAAGAGGTTATAAATCAAGATTAAAAAAAAAATATAATTAACTAAAAGAAATTTTAAAAAATCATCTTGGTGGGCTAGATAAAACACTTCTTCAAAGCACAACTGGCTGTGACCACTGGTTCACACTGGGCAGCAGTGCAATATTTCTGCATTAGAAAATGAAGACAACAGAAAGACAATTTTATACATACTTGAAAGCAAGTCCCTCGAAGACTGGTGTTAAGGGGAGCTTAAAGGTCTGACAGAGTGATATGGCAGTGTCAAAAAGGCCAGCCTGAACCAAGAGAGAGACCATCTCCTCTGCTGATGAACTTCCTGTGGAAATCAAAAAGAGTTAGTTAGTGGCAAGTGGTGCCTGCCAGTGACCTGAAGTAGCCTCTGGGGACAGGTCTCTCCAAGGAGCAGGGAGAGGCGCTTGGCCTGTCTGGCATGCTGGTCTAGCACACCGTGTCTAGCCTGCTGTTTGTGTCCCCAGACTGCCATGTGACTACCTGCAACCGCAACTGCCGATGGGTCATGCTGAGCTAGAGTGAGGCGAATGCGGGCCAAGGAACACTCTTTCTCGAGGTCGCCCAGTTCCAGGATTTCAATCTGCCGATTGGCTAGAAACCAAAGGAAAATATGTTCGATTCTCAAAGTGCAAAGGAAGTGTCTATCATCACTGCTTATTAACTCAGCCTGTCAATTCCCACTACACATTAAGTAGTTCAATGTCAATTCCAAAGGCACCGGAAGGAAATGGCGGTGGGAAGAAGGAGGGCTCCATAAAAGTGAACTTAAAAATAAAGCAACAGCCCTGCTTCTAGCATGCAGTTCGGTTAAATCAAGCTACTCCAGTAAAAACAGCTGCAGCTGAGATGCTTACAATGTGTTGTACACAGAATTTCATTTAACTATTACAACTCAGAAATGCTGTTACTGGGTCAGAAAGAAAGGAACATGCCCACAGTGAGAGAAGCAGAATTAAGGGTTGGTGTGTCCAACCCCAGAGCAGTATTAGGGTTGGTGTGTCCTAGAGCCCAAGCTTTTTAAGGAGGAATATCATGTCTCCATGGTGATATCCAAGGAGCCTGCTGAAACAAGTTTGATACTATGCTGATTTAAATACAGCAAACAACACTCTTTTTAAAGCATTTTCATTCCTCATATAGCCATATGAAGTTTTCAAAGAGCAACCAGACAATTTTTAGATTAAAATACTGAAAATAAGCTAAAAGAAACGTTACAGTATTTTTACATTGCTCTACATGTTACAATCACTATATAAAACCACACATTTAGGGGCGCCTGGGTGGCTCAGTGGTTTGGGCTGCTGCCTTCGGCTCGGGTCATGATCTCAGGGTCCTGGGATCGAGCCCCGCATCGGGCTCCCTGCTCCACAGGAAGCCTGCTTCCCTCTCTCTCTCTCTCTCTGCCTGCCTCTCTGCCTACTTGTGATCTCTGTCTGTCAAATAAATAAATAAAATCTTAAAAAAAAAACAAAAAACAAAAAAAAAAACAAAAAAACTCCACACATTTAATACAGGTAATACTATAACACAACTACATAATTATTGCTTAAGCCAAGAATCCACAGGAGACCCCCAACTCACTTGGAGCAGCTGTGCATTCTCCATCATGATTCCTCTTAGGGGATGCTCCAGGACGATCATACTGAGAAGACAAAACAAGTAATTAAAAGTTAATGAAAAGTTGAAAAGTTAGTATAGTTGACCCCTGAACAACATGAGGGTTAGGGACGCCAATGCCCTACATAGTTGAAAATTTGCATATAACTTCTGACTCCTCCAAAAACTTAATACGTAATAGCTTGCTGTTGTCTGGATGCCTTACCAAGAACATAAACTCTCATTAACATATATTTTTATGTTATCTGTATTATATGCTGTATTCTCACAATAAAGGAAGCTAAAGAAAAGAACATGTTATTCAAAAAATTGTAAGAGAAATACATTTACATTTTTAAAAAGATTCCTTAAAAATCTATTTATTTAGACAGAGGATGTGTGAGTAGGGGCAGAAGGAGAAGGAGAGGGAGAGGGAGAATCACAACCAGACGCTGCGCTGAGCCCAACACGGAGCTCAACCCCATGAATCTGAGATCATGACTTGAGCTGAAATCAAGAGTCTGGCGTCTGATTGAGGCACCCAGGTGCCCCTACATTATTCCATTTATTGAAGACAACTGTGTGTAAGTGGACCTGTGCAGTTCAAACTCGTGTTACTCAAGGGTCATCTGTATCTAATTTCGATATTACTAACTCAGTATTTGTGATCCAGAGCTTTCATGCTTAAATTCTCTCTACATAAATTATGTTTATTTCAACTAGCATGGCACTTACAAAGGTTCTGTAACTACGGAGTTGTTTGCCAAGTTGACCCACTTAGCTAGTTCTAACAGTTACTGGGTCTAAGGATGTTGAC
Organism: Mustela nivalis; assembly: GCF_964662115.1. NCBI lineage: Eukaryota > Metazoa > Chordata > Mammalia > Carnivora > Mustelidae > Mustela > Mustela nivalis. Next base: position 103,299,223 of record NC_139028.1, read on the forward strand.
TTAACTCCATATAAACCACCTGACCTTCCTTGGTTCCAGAGTTATATTCTCCACCACAGACCCTGGGAAACAGCCTAGTACATGCACGAATGATATACAACATGAGTAGCTGCACATATATGACGCCATCAGCACTTTTTAAAAGTGTAAAACAGTTATGTGTAGATGGAATTAACAAAAATGAATAAAATAAAAGCAGCTACCATTTACTGAGCACTTTTTGCAGGCCAGGCACTGTCACTGTTCTAAGCACTCTATATGAATTACCTCATTTAATACCCAAACAATCCTATAAGGCAGATATCATCATCACCATGATCATCCCTATTTTATACAAGAGGATAATTGGGTAGCAAAAAATTAAGTAATTTGCTTGAAATTAGGTTTAACTCAAAACCATTCTGCAAATACTTCTTCCAACAATAATTCTAAACTTGAGAACTAAAGGGGTGGTAATATATAACAAAGGAATTGCTGCAAAAATAGATGAAGTTCATAAATATCCCAGCAGAAATTTTAAACAAAATGGAACAAAACGAGGTGATAGTTTCAAAAGGACCAAGCCAAGTTAAGTGAAATGATCCCCAAACTCCAAGGTGGAAAGCTTTCATACCACTGCACCAGATGCTGGGTGTACAATCCATGCATATTCTGGACGAATAAGTCGTAAACAGTTAACAGCAGCCAAATAACAGTTGCCTTGTTTCTCAAGTCCCCGCAGAGTTCGAACCTCTCTGCCAAGACGCATTCCGTACTCAAACATCACTGTACCAGCTAAAAGGCAATAATAAATTAAACATCAGAATTCAAAAATGTGTTTTAGAGGGATGCCTGGCTGGCTCGGAACAGCATACAGCTTTCAAGTTTCAGCTCCATGTTGGGTGTAGTGATTACTTAAAAAATAAAATCTAAAAAAAAAAAAAAAAAAAAAAAAGTTTTAGAAACTTTGTTATACTTACCAAATATTAAAACGTAAAACAAAACTGATTTAACCTAAAACCACACAAAAATCATGTGTTGGTGAGGATGTGGAAAATCTGGAACCGCTGTACACTGCTGGTGGGAATGTAAATTGATGTAGCGGCTATATAAAACAGTATGGCAGATCCTCAAAAGATTGAAAATGGGGGGCACCTGGGTGGCTCAGTGGGTTAAGCCACTGCCTTCGGCTCAGGTCATGATCTCAGGGTCCTGGGATTGAGTCCTGCATCGGGCTCTCTGCTCAGCTGGGAGCCTGCTTCCATCTCTCTCTCTCTCTCTCTCTCTGCTTGCCTCTCTGCCTACTTGTGATCTCTGTCAAATAAATAAATAAAATTAAAAAAAAAAAAAATTGAAAACGGGACTACCTTGTGATCAGCAATTTCACTTCTGGGCATAAAGCCTGAAAACTGAAAGCAGGGTCTTGAGGGGATACTTGTATGCCCTTGTTCACAGCAGCCATTACTCATAATGGCCAAGATGGGGGCAATCCAAGTGTCCATTGATGGATGGATAAACAAAATGTGACATATACATATAAAAGAAGAAGGAAGCAATTCTGTCACATACTATAACATGGATGAACTCTGAAGATTATTAGGCTAAGTGAAATAAGCCAGTCACAAAAAGACAAATAAGATATGATTCCAGTAGCCAAATTCACAGAGACAGAAAGTAGAATGATAGTTGCCAGGGGCTGGAGAAGTAGAAATGGGAAGCTGTTTAATGAGTTTAGTGTTTCCATTTTGCAAGAGGAAATTGATTACACAGTAATGTGAATATACGTAACACTACTGAACACTAAAAATTGCTTGTTATTTATGTGGATTTTATTACAATTAAAAAAAGAAAAAAATCTGTAAATGTTATTTCTGATATTCATTCATTCATTCCATTTTTTAAAAAAGATTTTATTTATTTGAGAGAGAGAGCAAGCATGAGAGGAAGAAAGTCAGATGGAGAAGCAGGCTCCCTGCGGGACTGGATCTGGGAATCCAGGATCATGACCTGAGCTGAAGGCAGTTGCTCAACCAATTGAGCCACCCAGGCGCCCCACTCATTCATTTTAAAAGTGATCAACACCCAACATGGGGCTTGAACTCATGATCCTGAGATCAAGAGTTGTAAGCTCTACCAACTGAGTCAGCCAGGTGCCCCTACTTCTAACTTTTAGATACTACATTCTCAGATAGTACAAAAGACTAGAGTCCTAGTTTCAGCCACATTTTTACCTAATTCCACCCAGTGCAGCCAAGAAATGTTTGGATGCTCTGCTCATGAATGAATTATCTTTACAATATTTGAGTCACACGGGCTGAGTGAGATACTGAAAAACATCTTGTTCTGAGGCAGCATGAGACTCCAAGAACCAAAAGGCATTTAACATTTCTTTTAGTTTTTTTTTTTTTTAAAGATTTAAAAAATTATTTATTTGACAGACAGTGATCTCAAATAGGCAGAGAGGCAGGCGGCGGGGAGGGGGGGAGGGATGGAGGCTCCCTGCCCAGCAGAGAGCCCGACACGGGGCTCGATCCCAGGACCCTGGGACCATGACCCGAGCTGAAGGCAGAGGCTTTAACCCACTGAGCCACCCAGGCACCCCTTTCTTTTAGTTTTTAAATGAAAGTATTTTTCATTCCAACAGTTTTTAAATTCATATAATTTTACTTAAAATGAAATTGACGGGGTGCCTGGGTGGCTCAGTAAGTTAAGCGTCTGCCTTCGGCTCAGGTCACGATCCCAGGGTCCTGGGACGGCCCCGCGTCGGGCTCTCTGCTCAGCGGGAAGCTTGCTTTGCCCTCTCCTCTTACCTGCCATCCCCTCTGATTGTGCTCTCTCTTTCTGTCAAATAAATAAATAAAATCTTAAAAAAAAAAAAAGAAATTGACTTGACTTTCCCCCACCAACAAATGTTTCCGAGTGCCTGCCATATTAAGACATTTTTTTAGAAGCACAAGTCTTGCTCCAGAAAGATCTGAATATTAATTCAGCTAAAGTGGTCTTTTTTTTTTTTTTTTAAACATTTTATTTATTTATTTGTGAGAGAGAAAGCACAAGCAGGGGTGGAGGAAGAGAGAGAGAGGGTGAAGCAGATTCTCTGCCGAGTGGGAAGCCTGATATAGGGCTCCATCCCAGGACCCAAAGATTGTGACCAGAGCCAAAGGCAGATACTTTAACCGACTGAGCCACACAGGCACTTCCAACTAAAGTGATCTTAACCAGGTTGATGTAATGGATATTGCTATTATAAAAGCAGTGAGAGATCTTGAATCATCTACATGTCCCCTCTGTATGAGTCAAGAATATAAGGAACATGCAAACATGTTTCCCCATTAGGAAAATTAAGAATAAGGTTTATTAATTACTTCCATCTATTCTTTCAATGAAAATCAGCAATAAGCCTTATGAAAAGTTCTGAGTGAAAACGGTAAAAAATATTACTAGTTCCAAGGGAAATCCACAGTGGTTATCTCGTAAAATGTGATCTTAAAACAGACATCAATCCCTTTGCATTTTAGCTGTTCTTTCTTTTTTCTCCATCTCAAAGATTTTACTTTTTTTTTAAATTTTTTTATTTTAAAGATTTTATTTGACAGACAGAGATTGTAAGTAGGCAGAGAAGCAGGCAGAGGCGAGGGGAGGGGGAAGCAGGCTCGCTAGTGAGCAGAGAGCCTGACACATGGAGCTGGATCCCAGGACCCTGGGATCATGACCCTGGCCGAAGGCAGAGGCTTTAACCCACTGAGCCATCCAGGCACCCCCATTTTAGTTGTTCTGATAAAGACTTCATTAATCATCATACAAGTCCAAACTAAGATAGTCTTTTTTTCTTTTTTTAAAGATTTTATTTATTTGACAGAGATGACAAGCAGGCTGAGCAGAGAGCCCGATGTGGGGCTCAATCCCAGGACCCTGGGATCATGACCTGAGCTGAAGGCAGAGGCTTTAAACCACTGAGCCACCCAGGCGCCCCCAAACTAAGATACATTCTACAAAAATGACTGGCCTGTCTGTACTCTTCAAAAATATCAAAGACATTAAAAGGCAAAGTCAGACTAAAAGAATGCTCCAGGGGTGCCTGGGTGGCTCAGTGGGTTAAGCCGCTGCCTTTGGCTCAGGTCATGATCTCGGGGTCCTGGGATCGAGTCCCGCGTTGGGCTCTCCTGCTTGGCAGGGGGCCTGCTTCCCTTCCTCTCTCTCTGCCTGCCTCTCTGCCTGCTTGTGATCTCTGTCTGTCAAATAAATAAAATTAAAAAAAAAAAAAAAAGAATTGCTCCAGATTAAAGGAGACTAAAGACATGACAAATAAATGTAATATGTGATTCTGGATCAGGGGATAAGGACAGTATGGGAGGAATGTGCTATTAAAAAAAAAATCACATTAGCATATTTATAGTTAATTCATGAAATTAGTTTTATTTCCTTAATCTGATAATTGTATTGAGGTTATCTAAGAAAATGTCCTTAGCAAATGCATCTCAAGCATTTATATATCGAAACAAGAGTCTACAACTTACTCTCAAAACAATCAGCAATAAGATACAGGCAATAGCAAGCTGGCACAAGAACTCAAAGCCAGCCACAAAAATTCCAGATGCCTCTAGTAAAAGTGCATTTCTTTTAATATCAGACAGAAGATATAGATAGAATGACATCTCACTGAAGATTCCTAAAGGATGTTCTAGAATGGGATAAGTGCATGTCTTTAAGGCTAGCAGGTAATCCTCAAAAGGGTAAAGCTAATCTTGTAAATAAACATAATTTCCCCAAACGCCTATAGAGAACACTCATTCAGTGGTGAAAATAAGGTAAAAATTACTTAAGTCAAACAGCATTTTTATAAAACATGATTAAACTGCTAAAGTTGCCCCTAACAAATTGGCTTCAACTGCTCACCCTTTCGGTAATTGTGGCGAAAGACGTGAAAGGCATAGAGGAGCTCATAGTAATTGTGAGTCATAAGGTCCACAGCTCGTGCGCGTGATTCAATTATTGCCACAACCTAACAAAGGGGAAGCAATCAGATATCAAAGTTAGTAGGGAGCATGACAACTGCCACAGCTGTGTCCAGTCATCAGTGGACAACTAAAATTACCTCATTATGCAGATTCACATAAGGAAACTCTACAAGATCCTGTAGCTGTGAGCGTTCACAAAGAACTACCACCAGCTGCCGGAGACAATCTAACTGCCTACGAGGAAAAAAAAAAAGGGACATGAGGACAAACTGTCTCAGTGGATTAAACAAGGCTGGTAAATTTTCTTTAAAAAAGACTGAGCTTGACTACCTGCTAGAATCAGGAATTTGGGTTAAGGCTTCATATGCTTGGCTATTGTGACCCAAATCCAAATGATGTTTGAAAATGCATGTCCTCAAGGTAGCCTAAATGTCAAATAAAGGGAAAAAGAACAATGGCAATTAAAATGCCACGTCCATGCCAAATCCTAAGGGAAATAACTAGATTATAGTTAGTTCTTACCTGACTTTTCCAGTCACCACCTACTTCAGTTAATATTGATGAAGCCAATTGAATAACCAGCTCAGGCAAGCCAACAACATCTAGTAGACGCAAAACCTGAGGAGAAACAGGAGTTTCCATTAAAATTAATATGGTAGTGCACTTCAAACTGAAATAGGAATTAATCAGATAACTAGTTAAGATGAAGATTAAATCAAAGACGTTGACTACAAGACAGGATTATTTGGTTACTATTTGACTTTCCTTTAGGGGCGCCTGGCTGGCTCAGTCGGAAGAGCATGCGACTCTTGATATCAGGGTCGTGAGTTTGAGCCCCACGGTGGGTGTAGATTACTTTAAATAAACAAACAAATAAACAAATAAATAAATAAAGACTTTCCTTTAGATTCTACTGTCAAATAACAGGCTGTAAAATTTCCTATTGGGTCTTTTACGTTCAATGTTTAGTACACAGTGGGTACTCAGTATTTGTTAAAGGAACACACTATATTTCACTGCTAGTAACTATTTAGTAACTTCTAGTAGCTAGTAACTAAAGTAGTAACTCCTAGTAACTGTTTAGGTCACAGATGAATTTAAAGCCCAGAAAATAAATTGCCACCATAGTCTTATAAACCCCTGAAGAGAATAATGTTTGAGATAATCCATTTCTAAACAAGATAGTACAGTGCTCTTCAAACTTTTTTGATTGCCCACTCTATTAACAATGTCTGTGTACACATGTGCACATGTATTATACTTATGTACACACAGCTCTCTAATTTATATTTAACACACTCAGCATATGAATTTATAGAGATGAAATAGATAAAAATCATTTTGAATTATTTTTATTAGTACTTATTTATTCTTTTCTTTATTAATAGTATAAAACACCTTTTTGTTTTGGGTGCTTAGTTTTTATTTTATACTTTTTCTTGAAATATAACGTATATTTAGAAATGTACATAAATTCTAGATACACAGCTGATTAAATGTTCATAAAGTAAACATATCCATGTAACAAGCACCTAAAATAAGAATTAAAACATAGCAGCATTCCAAAGCTCCCAGATGACTCCTTCCAGCTTCTTCTGACTTTTACTTGTTCTGTTTTTAATTTCATGGAAATTGAATCTTACGGTATTTTTTTGTGTTTCTCTTACTTTGCTTAACATGTTTATAAGACTGATCTGTTATTATATGCACGATTTCCTTTCATTGCTGTGGTATTCCATTCAAAGAATATACCATAATTTATCGATCCATCCAGTCAATGGACACTTGAATTTCCAGTGTATGAGTTTTATAAATACCTGCCTGGATCATAATTGCACATCGTTTGGGTAAATATGTGCATGTTTCTGGATATAGTCAGAATTGGAATAACTAGGTCATAGGGTGTATCAATGATTGCAGCTAGTAAATATTAAGTTTTTCTTCTTAAAGATTTTACTCATTTATTTGTTAGAGAGAGAGAGATGGCACAGCAAGGGGAGCAGCAGGCAGAGGGAGAAGCAAGCTTCCCACTGAGCAGGGAGCCTGATGTGGAATAGACCCCAGGACCCTGGGATCATGACCTGAGCCAAAGGCAGATGCTTAACTAACTGAGCCACTCAGGCACCCCCCAACAGTTTTTCAAAGTAGTTGTAACCAATTCATACTCATTACAGGTGATTAGGATACATTTAATGCCTTGATAATTTTCTTTCCTTTTTTTTTTTTTTTTTTAAAGATTTTATTTATTTATTTGAGAGAGAGCAGGAGCAGAGGGGAGGAGAGGGAGAAGCAGACTCCCAGCTCAGCAGGAAGCCGCACATGGGACTCAATCCCAGGACCCTGGGATCATGTCAAAGGTAAAGGCAGGCACTCAAACCTATGGAGCCACCCATGTGCCCAATAATTTTCATGGTTTCATATTATCTTGAGTTGACATTTTAATTCAAGGTACACTTACTTATATTTTAAAATAGTATTCCTGAGAAGTCCAACTGTTATCAGTTGATTCTTGTCAGTTCTAATTATACTCTGTTACTGTTTTTACCTTGCAATATGAAGAAGAGCCTGTATCAAAGGGAGAAGTATCAGCCCTATATTGTCCTCATTTGCTTGTACTTTCTTTTTTTTTTTTTTAAAGATTTTATTTTATTTATTTGACAGAGAGAGATCACAAGTAGGCAGAGAGGCAGAGAGAGAGAGGAGGAAGCAGGCTCCCTGCTGAGCAGAGAGCCCGATGCGGGACTCGATCCCAGGACCCTGAGGTCATGACCTGAGCCGAAGGCAGCGGCTTAACCCACTGAGCCACCTAGGCGCCCTTGCTTGTACTTTCTTAGTCTGGCTTCTCTGAAGGAATTTTTAAAAAAATTGTGGAGGTGATTTTTATTAAAATGAAGCAATATCATGTGTAAATCAATTTAACTGGGCAAACATAATTTACTGAAATTGAATGGACTAGCGTAGATGCTCCTCTAAACGCGCGTCCCAGCTCTTCAGATCATCTACCTTGAGACTAAATGACAAGTGACCACGTGGTAAAGGACCACATAAAAGAGCACCAGAGTTGATCCTTATATTAAACATTAGCATATCTTTTTTTTTTTTTTTGAGATTTTATTTATTTGACATAAGCAGAGGGAGTGGGAGAGGGAGAAGCAGGCTTCTGCTCGCTAGGCAGGGAGCCCGATGTGGGGCTCGATCCCAGGACCCTAAGATCATGACCTGAGCTGAAGGCAGCTGCTTAACCGACTGAGCCACCCAGGCGCCCAAAACATTAGCATATCTAAATTTATTTACTTTTTATTTATTTTTTTAAAAGATTTTATTTATTTATTTGAGAGAGAGACAGTAAGAGAGAACATGAGCGAGGAGAAGGTCAGAGAGAGAAGCAGACTCCCCATGGAGCTGGGAGCCCGATGTGGGACTCGATCCCGGGACTCCAGGATCATGACCTGAGCCGAAGGCAGTCGTCCAACCAACTGAGCCACCCAGGCGCCCCTCTAAATTTATTTTTTTGTGAGAGTTCTAGTATTTTCTTCCCAAGGCCCGCTTTGGGGTCCATTGGAGCAGTGATTTTTCATGTTTTTTGAATCAGTAAGTTTCTTGTGATGAAAGCTACAGAACTTCTCCACAGAAAAAATACAAGCATCATTTTGCACAAAATTTCAGGGGATTTATCAATTCCTCAAATCTAGCCAGCCTCGATTAAAAATCCTTAGAATTAGGGGTGACCGGATGACTCAGTTGGTGGAGTGTGCAACTCTTGATCTTGGGGTTGTTGAGTCTGAGCCCCACAGTGAGTGTGGAGAGTACTTAAAAACAAAAACCCTGGGGCGCCTGGGTGGCTCAGTCAGTTAAGTGACCAAGTCTTGGTTTCAGTTCAGGTCATGACCTCAGGGTCGTGAGATTGAGCCCCTTGGCAGGCTCCATGCTGAGCCTGCTCAGCATCCCTACCCTGCTCACGTGCTTTCTCTCTCCAAAATAAATAAATAAAATAAATCTTGAAAAAATCCTTTGAATTCAAAATAATTTCATCAGAAGGATGTGGATGGTTATTAAGAGCTACAAATCTATTTCAGTAAAAATTCATCTATCTTGCGGTGCTGGTTGGCTCAGTCAGTATAGCATGTAACTCTTGATCTCAGGGTCATGAATTCAAGCCTCACAATGGGTACAGAGCTCACTTAAAAAAAAAAAAAATCATCTGTCTCTTTTACAAGCAAGGAACCAAATGGTTATGCCTGTCTCTGTAGCATTTTTCTTTTTGGTGGGAAATAACAGGTAACAACAAATAGTTACCTAAAGCCTAAACATCAAGCATGGTTAAATGTTGTGGTGACAGACACAGAGACTTCAATGAAATGAGGCTTGAGGCTTGACTCTCTGGGAAAAGGGGAATAGCAGGTAGAAAGGTCTTGAGGGGAACAGAGTGTACGCCTGGCTTGCATGAGATAGTAAGCACACCACTCTTTCTAGAACTAAATGACCAGAGAAAACACTGACGGGAAGAAAGGTCAGGAGGGACAGCGAGGTCCAAATCTTAAACTAAGGCTAAATACAGTATTCCAAGTTAATTCCTTGAGCTTTAGGCAAGACTAGTGTCAATAAAGTTCTGATGACCAGGCTAATAAACTGGTATCATGATGGGAATTTCACTTAAGTTAGAAACACTCACCTATTTTATTAAAATACCCATTTCTTTAATTTCTCCAGGCAAATTCGTTTCTCTTCTCTTGGAAGTTCAGGGAACGATTAAGTTTTTACATTACTTTTTACATTACTTTTCTTCCCAAATATCAAAACAATGATTTCAGATACATTTTTACACAGGGTGGTTTAAGAAGGACCAAACCACATCATAATGTACCTTATCATAATACTGCATCTTGGGGGTGGACACAATCTCTCCATCCTCTGAGCGAATCAAGCGATCCAAGAACTCCTCTTTGCCCACCTCAGATGCTGCATGGCGGAAGCAATCCAGAGCCTGGAGAAATAAAAGAATACAAAATGACTTACAATGAACTGTTCTAGCTGCTTAAAAGTCACTGGTGTGGAGGATAGGGGAGGGGAGCGCGGGGTGGGGGAAGGGCAGGCTGGTTTCAGGTGCTAAAGGAAAGCCAAAAAAGAAAAATTAAGACCTGGCTACATTTACAATGTCTGCCATTCTAAATTCTATTTGACACATTATTTAATATTTTTCTTTAACTTATCTCACTTTTTAACTTAAATGCTATTAAAAAGTTAATTTTAATAAGAAAATTGACGGATAAATATACAGTAGCATAGTAACATGTTAACATTTGCAGAATTTGAGTGGTGAGTATATGATTGTTTATTTTAAGTGTTTAAACTTTCCTGCATGTTTGAAAATTTACATAAACAGGATGTCAGGGAACAAATCAGAAAGGTAAACTTTGGGGCGCCTGGGTGGCTTGGTGGGTTAAGCCTCTGCCTTCGGCTCAGGCGATGGTTTTAGGGTCCTGGGATAGAGCCCCGCCATCAGGCTCTCTGCTTGGCAGGAAGCCCCGCCTCCCTCTCTGCCTACTTGTGATCTGTCTAATAAATAAATAAAATCTTAAAAAAAAAAAAAAAGGTAAACTTCCATAATGAGGATGAGAAAGCAGCATAAAATTAAAAAAGTATATGATGAAAATGTAACTGAGTAATAAATTTGATTTACAAAATTCATCCCTAAAAACACCAACACAGAGACAAAAGGGTTTTAATGCCTTCTTCTTCATGTTTTCCCATGTTCTAACTAATTTGCAAAGCACATGAAAGCTGAACAATCCCCATATGGCTCTTGCTGGTACTAATCCTCTTTATTCTTATCTAGAGGATTCCATGCCTCCCATCCCTCTAACCTAGTTAAATGGAGACTGTGTCCTCTTTGCACTGAAGTTGGTTCATCATTCAAATGCAATTTACCTTCTGTCCCTCTCCTGTAACCAGGTAGCATCGTCCCAGCATAAATCGACAGGAACCAACATTGACTTGACACCAGGGACGCAGCAGTTGAATATAATCCTTAAAGGCATAAAAGGTGCTTTCTGATTAGAAAACAAATATAAGGAGATAACCACTCCCAAGTTCTTCAAAGACAGAAAAAGACAGAGGTCAATTAACACAAAAGGTGTATTTCCTGAAATCATCTGGAAATTAAAATCTAATCCTGTTAATTTACTCTTGTATTAGGTTAGATACTTAAAAAAAAACATTAGGAATGACAGGTCAAGAAAGAAGTAAAGAAAATGTCTCTGGGGCATGTTTTGGTACACTCAAGTTTAAATTATTGTGGTTCTTATTATTAGCCAGTTAAAGTGTAGATAACATGTACACACAAAAAAATTTCTGAAATCCCATTCTTTACCAGAATGATTAAACCTGAAATACTCAATAGCACTCACCTGCAATTGTACATACTGACAATTTCCCATCAAACATTCCAGAAAGAGACATCCGGGATTGCTAGGCCATCTAGTCACTGGATAAGGAGATTTTTTAACTTTTTTGGCAAACATACATATGTGTATGTGTGTATACACACACATATTGGACATCAAAGTCCACGCAATGACTTAATTTTTATTTATTTATTTATAAATAATTTTTTAAGTTTTAAATAAACATGAATGTATTATTAGCCCCAGGGGTACAAGTCTGTGAATCACCAGGTTTACACATTTCACAGCACTCACCATAGCACATACCCTCCCCAAACTGACTTAATTTTTTAAAAAGAAGGTAAAGAGAAGGTGGCAGAGCACATGTTCTTATATTAGACAAACATGGTTTGAAGGTTATATACTAGAAGCCTAGTCACCTAACTCAGAACTCAATTAACTATGGGCTAACCATGTATTTCAACCCTGGGCAACCACTTCCAACTCTGATACACTGTACATACTGGTGGCGCCACTGGATGCCCAGCATCTACCATAGTGTCTGAGATACAGAGCCATTCAATAAATACTTGAGGACATATAATGTTTCAAAAGAGATCTGGGTTTTAAGCACCCAATCTCAATAAGAATCTTCATTATACAGGGAGAATAAGAGCCTTAGGCTATTTAGACAGAAAACACATTTTAACTGGCTTTTATTATTTTTTTTAAGATTCACTTATTTATGAGAGAGAGAGAGAGAGAGTGAGTGAGTGAGTCAGGGTAGGAGCGGGAGAGGGATGAGCGAATTCTCAAGTAGACTCCCTGCTGAGGGCGGAGCCTGCCACAGGGCTTGATACCAGGACCCAGACATCATGACCTGAGGCAAAGTCAAGAGCTGGCCACTTAGCCAGCTTATGGAACCACCCAGAAGCCCCTAACTGGCTTTTAAATAAAAGGATACAAAAGCTGCAGTAAATAATTGGTAGTTGCAGTAATCATCTCGGGCCAATTCAACCCAGTTTGGCTCAGAGGTGCCTTTGGTTGAGAGAAGAGATGAGATATGATATGTTTTCTTGCAACTTCTTGGAAGAATAATTCCACAATTGTCTGAGGGCTAGATACTTAAAAAGAAAAGGTTATGACAATCGTCAATTTGTGATAGTAGAGTCAATTTTCAACTAAGATGATTTACTAACTCATTTTACACTTCAAATAAATAACATTATTTCAAAATATAAAATGCATCATGGGTGTAAGCAACAGCAATATAAGTAAAAGCAGTTATAAAGTATGAAGTACTTTACAAATGCAAATAAATGCAATAAAAAGCCATTTAAATCAACAGTGCTTTCATTCCTTTTTCTTTTCACTGATTTCACTATACCTAAGCGTCTTTGGGAGTCCAGGACCCCAGGTTCATGACCTGAGCCAAAGGCAGACTAACGACTGAGCCACCTGGGTGCCCCCATATATATGTTTATATATGCAATACCCTTAGTTTATGCCTGATTTGGGCGCCTGGGGTTTCATGGACTCCCTTTTGCAGCCCTCAGGCCACAGCTTGCTTATGAACCTCCCCAAATGAAAGCAGCAGAAGTGGTAAAGGATCTGTTTAATGAATATCCAATAAACGCCAAATTTATAATCAAATTCACACAGTCTAGTCCTTACCAAACTTATTTGCCATTACAGCACCAGAGTCCGTCAGTTCCAGCACTGACAAGTGTTGGAGATTGGACTCCCTGTTGAGAACAGAGAAAAAGACAGCAGTTCTACAAAAATATTATTACGAGTCTCCCAATGACATTGTTAGTAAGTTGTACATAAAAGCTCTATGGAAAGCATATTACCAAAGAAGATAGTTTATCTTACTGAAAGTGTAATTCTTCTAAGTAATAGATTCTCCTTTTTCTTTTGGTTATAAAGCAGCTTGGCCTACCTTTCCTAACTAGTATGTTTTTGTGTGGGGTCTAACTTGCCCTGTGACCTCATCTATTTGGCCTTCAACAGGATTTATCTTTATATTAAACACACACACACACACACAAAATAATGGTACACCTGAAACTCATGTAACATTGTTGTGTCAACTCCACATCAATTTTAGAAAAAGCATTAAAAAATGGGTAGTTGGCGTAAAACTCTCTCAACAGTTTCTTAGAAATAACAAATCTTAGCAATTGTGTATGTTTTCAATTTCCACTTAAGAATAAACATTTTTTCTTTTCAGAAAACCACATATATAATAATGTATATCTAGTATTTTGATCCTTTTTATAAACTGCCTTCAACCTTTGGAAATCGAAGCAGCTAAACGCTCTGAATTTTATAGGCAAATCATGGAACTGCATAATGTTTACAATTTTTTTTAAGACAATGAAAAAAAATAACCAAACTCATACTTTATTTTAAAAATAACGAAATAATGAAACTCACAGTGTGTCAACTGGAACATCAGTTGCCAAGCATTGACTTCCCCACTTAATGAGATAATAAGACAAGAGTAGAGGAGTTGTTCGGTGTAGTAGGTCTTGCTGGTCTTGAATGAGCTGACCAGCTCCCAAGATCACCTGTACATGACGGGTGGGGTGGATGAGACCATACATAGCGATTAGTGATGGTAACAAAGTTTGGATGGAGGTAAAATTATTATTATTATTTTTTAATTTATTTGACAGAGATCACAAGTAGGCAGAGAGGCAGGCAGAGAGAGAGGAAGGAAAGCAGGCTCCCTGCTGAGCAGAGAGCCCGATGCGGGGCTCGATCCCAGGACCCTGGGATCATGACCTGAGCCAAAAGCAGAGGCTTTAACCCACTGAACCACCCAGGCACCCTGGGTGGAGGTAAAATTAAAACAAAACAACAACAACAAAAAAACACAGTTACAAAGGGCACACACAGAAAGCAACATATATACATAAAGGCTACACACCTAAATTTTAGGGTAGCAAAAATATCTACCCAAAGATTTAACAGTACAAAAATGCTGATGGTGAAAGAGAAAAGAAAAGTGTAACTTTCACTGAATCTGCGGGCTCAGAATTCAAGAACAGGAATAGGGAAATTTAAGCCCTTCCTTATGTGGATAAAAACAGTTTTGAACATTACAGGAGAATTTGGAAATACCACCAAAAGCCTTAAAAATGTGCATAGGTTGTGACTAATCAATTACAGTTTTGAGAATTTATCTCAGAAATATAGTAGAGGTGTACGGATATTTACAGGTATGAGGAAGAAACTGGCAACAATCTGGATGGTCACAAATGTGACTGGTTGAATAAAACTGTACTAGGTTAACTATTAAAAAGAATTTTGTAGTAGAATACTTAATGACACGTGAAAATACTGATTAGCTGTGTGAGGTAGAATAAAAACAATCAAGATTACAAAAACACCATGTAGCATATCCTAATTCTAGAAATAAACAAAACGTTTGAGAAAAAAGGGTCTACACCAAAATGTTATCCCAGTTGTCACTGGGTCCATTACAGAGGAGTTTTAATTTTTCTTGTTTACAGACAGAGGCTTACATATAAGGCTTGTTCTATAATGAACATCTATTCTATACTTAGAAAAAAAAAAAACAATGGTTATAATTAACAAACAAAAAGCCCCATAAAAACCCCTGAGGAAATATAAGACTGCAAAGACTAAAAAGAACTCACTAATGGCTGCTCTGAGTACCAGCCTCTCAGGAAAGGCCCCTGTATCTCCCTAGTGGTCCTAAACAAATCATCTTCCTAAATGTCCTCCTTATTTTTACCCGAAATTCTACCATTATCAACATATTTGAGTTAATAAATTCTGATTTGAAATATATAAATAGCCCTGTGAGTCCCAAAGGCCTTGAATTTCTTTTTACATTAACATGAGTTAGTGAGCCAGACCCCTTGTCACACTTGGATGAAATGACCAACTGAGAGACAAGTGGAGCTCCTGCCAGAAAGGCATTCTCCAAATATGGAACATTTAGTAGTGGAACAAGAGTTAGGTGGCCTAAGAAGATTAGGATGAAGAGGAAGCACAGAATGGAGCTGGGAGGACCCCAAGGTAGCACACACAGTTGGTTGAGAGTCTGATCAGGTCATGATCCCAGGGTCATGACATGGAGCCCTGAGGTGGGCTCCAGGCTGGGCATGGAGCCTCCTTGAGATTCTCTCTCTCCCTCCCAGCCCCCCAACCTATGCACATGCTATCTTTCTCAAACAAATACATACATCCTAAAAAAGAATGTGCTTAGGCTAAATTTTGTACTGCAGAAATACAACTCCTTTTCTTCTTCCTTTCTCCTCCACACTAAATGGTACCCTACTATCACAAGCAAAGTAGTTACTAACAATACTAAAATTTGGAGAGCCACCCTGGGAAATTTCCCCACCACTATACATACAAAGATTAACTGCAAATTAACCTGCTTCATGTGTGCTTTTTTAAAAGCTTAATTATTTAATTTTTTAAAAAGTAGGCTCCATGTCCAGCGTGGAGCCCAATGCAGGGCTTGAACTCATGACCCTGAGATTGAGACCTGAGCTGAGATCAAGAGTCTGACACTTAACCAACTGAACCACCCAGGCACCCCTATTTAATTTTATTTTTATTTATTTATTTATTTTTTTAAAAGATTTTATTTATTTATCAGAGAGAGAGGGGGAGAGAGCGAGCACAGGCAGACAGAATGGCAGGCAGAGGGAGAAGCAGGCTCCCCGCTGAGCAAGGAGCCCGATGCGGGACTCGATCCCAGGACGCTGGGATCATGACCTGAGCCGAAGGCAGCTGCTTAACCAACTGAGCCACCCAGGCGTCCCCCTATTTAATTTTAAATCTCTATACCCAACATGGGACTCAAACTCAAGAGCTGCATGCTCTTCTGATTGAGTGAGCAGGTGGCCCATGTAATATATGTTCTTTTTTCTTTTATTTTTAAATATTTTACTTAATTTATTAATTTTATTTATTTATTGGACAGAGAGAGTGCGCCCACACAAGCAGGGAGAGAGGCAGGCAGAGGGAGAGGGAGAAGCAGGCTCCTGCAGAGCAGGGAGCTCAACATGGGGCTCTATCTCAGGATCCCAGGGTCATGACCTGAGCTGAAGGCAGACACTTAACTGACTGGGCCAACCCAGCATCCCTGTCATGTATGTTCTTAATCTTAATCTGTATTTTATTTTATTTTTTTTAAAGATTTTATTTATTTATTTCACAGACAAGGATCACAAGTAGGCAGAGAGGCAGGCAGAGAGAGAGGGGGAAGCAGGCTCCCTGCGGAGCAGAGAGCCTGTTGTAGGGCTCGATCCCAGGACCCTGGGATCATGACCTGAGCTGAAAGCAGAGGCTTTAACCCACTGAGCCACCCAGGCGACCCCTTAATCTGCATTTTAGACACTCACTACAGGTCAAATGTAGGTGACAGAGCAGTGAACAAAGACAAAAGTCTGCACATTCTGCTCTGTGTGAGTAGGATTTTTTTTTTTAAGATTTTATTTATTTATTTGACAGAAAGAGATCACAAGTAGGCAGAGAGGCAGGCAGAGAGAGAAAAAGAGGAGGAAGCAGGCTCCCCGCTGAGTAGAGAGCCCAATGCGGGCCTTGATCCCAGGACCCTGAGACCAGGACTCGAGCCAAAGGCAGAGGCTTTAACCCACTGAGCCACCCAGGTGCTGCTTTGTGTAAGTAGGTTTTACAAGTTTCCCTCAGGCAGTACTTACAGCATCACCCAGCCTCATTAACAGATGTTGTAATATCAAAAGGTCTCGGCAAATGAGGAATCGGGTACTGGCAATTTTACACACACCTCTGCAAACAATACATGCTGCTGTGTTGCTACCATACAGCTGGGAAAGATTCATTCGAATATTCAAAGGCTGAGCTATAATGAAGAGGAGGAAAAAAAGGAAAAGAAGTTAAAAGGAGTTAAATCGTTTTCTCTAAGTCAAAGAGACACGTTTGTGGTCATTCACCTGGATTGAACCCCTTTTCCATTTCCACTTCTGTCTCATAGTCCATTTCCCGCACAAGTAGCCCAATGGCCTGGATTGGGTTCTTGATCTCTTGCAGTTTACTGCAAATATCCTCCATCACATTTTCTCTGGAAGGACAATCAGAAAACTATTACTACTGAGCATACGTAACAAAGACTCTATAAATCCTATAAGCTAAGGGCTCTATGAAACAGGAAGACCAAATACGCAATAAGGGAGTGGAGATAATCACTCTGGCATACAAGATACTTTAACTTCATATAGCAAATTTTTCCTCATTCTTTTAGAAATGACAGACAAAATGCATTTGAGAAAATACTTTTATTTTTTTAAAGATTTTATTTATTTATTTGTCTGAGAGAGAGAGATCACAAGTAGGCAGAGAGGCAGGCAGAGAGAGGAGGAAGCAGGCTCCCCGCTGAGCAGAGAGCCCGATGCGGGGCGCGACCCCAAGACCCTGGGATCATGACCTGAGCTAAAGGCAGAGGCTTTAAACCACTGAGCCTACCCAGATGCTCCGAGAAAATACTTTTATGTTTTAGAACTTATAGCTCAGTTAGTAGTTAATACAGCATAATCCAAGAGTCTGCTTCCAGATCTGAATTCATGTGTTACATTTCCTGTTTAAAAGCAGAGACACCAGGGCGCCTGGGTGGAGCAGTGGGTTAAAGCCTCTGCCTTCAACTCAGGTCATGATCCCAGCAGGGTCCTGGGGTCGAGCCCCGCATTGGGTGCTCTGCTCAGCAGGGAGCCTGCTTCCTCCTCTCTCTCTGCCTGCCTCTCTGCCTACTTGTGATCTCTGTCAAATAAATAAATAAAATCTTTACAAATAAATAAATAAATAAATGCAGAGACGCCTATTCAGAATTACAGCAACTCATTTTAACTTCAAACCACTACTTTGCATGGACTTGAATGTAATTAAAAACTTGATGTTGGCACTAAAATTTGCTAAATTTCTATTAGGAAATGCACTTTACCCTAAATTCTCCTTACACATCAATAGTGATCAAATCTTCCAGAATCTGTTCTGCAGCCTTTTCTGGAGACTGTAGGTTGTAACAGCTCATTTCCATCACTGCTGACATATCCACAGTTATTGACTCTCCAATCAGCCGAAGGCATTTTATAAGACACATAACATCCCGAGCAACATCCACATCTACAAGTAAGAGAGAGTTAACATTCATGACTCAAGCCAATGAAGAGCCACTGTTAATATTATACTAACATAAAATATTAATAATTAAACACCAAGAATCTATCTGAGGTCTTGGAGATGCTCAGGCCTCTTCAGTTTTCCTCACATATCTATACTGTGGTAAATTGACTAGGAAAGGTCACAGTGGCAATCGAAGTTTGTTTTTTGCATCCACTTGAAATAAAGCATAGGGCTCATGAAGGAAGGGACTTAAATATGGACACATTAAGTATTATTACCATCAGATATAGCTGCCTCATCCTCTGCCAAAAGGTTTTCATCCGGCAGGAGATACAAATGATCCACTAAGGAGGAAGGCACAAGGAAAGACAGGTACCCCTGGAAATACAAATCTTCCAATTACACTTTTTTCAATGAATGTTTACAGGTATAAAAAAATTGAGACCTGAATCTTATGATGAGGAACACCAGACACATCCAAGCTGAGAGACATTCTATAAAATAGGTATAGTTAAAAAATGTCAGTGTCATCAAAGACAAAGAAAGGCTGACAAAAGCTCAAGATTAAGCTAAATAAACATGACAACCAAATATATCCAAGAGCTTAGATTGGATCCTAGATCAGAGGAAAAATTATGGGCATAAGTGGTAAAATCAGAATGTAACAGTGCAATATCATATAAATAACGAATTACCTGATCTTTAAATTGTGCTGTGGTTATGTAAGATTACACTGTTTTTAAGATACACAGTAAAATATTTAAGGATAAAAGGGCATAATGTCTATGACTAATTCTCAAATGGCTTAAGAAGAAAAATGTGTATGTATAAAAGGAAGGAAAGCAAATGGAAGTTAACAAACGAATCTGGGCGAAGGTCATACAAACGTTCTTTGTGCTACTCCTGTAACTCTTTAAAATCTGAAATCACTTCAATATATAATAAGGTAAATAAAGGAAAATGCAAGAAAATTAAAAATATTAAGGAAGACTATCTAAATAGAAATGAACTATAATTCTGAAAGAAAAAAAAAATACAAAGCTCTAAAAACTAACTACAACATTTGAGAGACTGATAGTTTGAAAGATCTGCAGAAGCATCTAAAAGAGTTCTTCTATATGCTTTAGCTCCCTTACTTTTTTCAGCAGGCACACCATGTTTGTGTGTGGATTCAAATGCAGGGCAAGAGGATGAGAGAGGGCTTCTTGGTACTGAAGACAACAGGCATAGAACTTGCACCAGAATTCCTGTTGTAAGTTTCGAAATTCCTCCTGGGAAAATTCATATTCTGTTACACTTCCTTGGAGCTGGCAAAGAAGAAAAAGGGGGAAAAGAAAAGAGAGAGAGAAAAAAAATTCTTAATACCATTTGGGATCTTTCTTCCCCAAAACATAACTGTCTAATATCATTTTACTAAGTTAGAGCCAAATGAAATATCCCTTATGCATTACACACCATTGACTACATATGTAGCATATATAGTCAAAATACATATATATAAAGATATTTTATATATATAAATCTCAAATTAAAAGGTTTAAACATTTATACTTCCTACTAACAAGGTCCAGTGAACAATTTGAACAATTCCTCAGTACCAATCTACCCTGTACCAAGAGATGATCATTCTTTCTCTACCAAAACCTCACCTCACTTTCAACAGCTAAAGTGACTTCTTTCTTTAGGTCACTCCAGGAAAGATCTAAATTCCTCTCAGTTCCTCGGCAGAAAATCTAAAATTAAAAGAGACATTTTAGAGTATTATATACTAACCAAAACTAAATGAAAAATACTTGAGTTTGGGAGGCACTGGGCCAATACAGTTATATAGCAGAAACTGAACATACCTGAACAAATAATTACTGCATATAAAATCATAGCAAGTTTGAAATAATTTTCTTTTTTAAAAAAATTATTTCTGTAGACCAGAAACAACAGAAATCCATGAATCTGTCAGAATTATAATAGGATATATAATAGGATAAGCTAGATTACAAAAAAGCAAAAAAAAAAAAAAAAAAAAAAAAAAAAATTCCCCCAAACCCCGAAAGGCTATTACTACTCAGCCAGAAGGAAGATATAAAATGATGCTAAAAACACACACCCATGACTGGCACAAAAGCCAGTCAGAGTATTGTTGGGGCTGGTCACTCTAATAGGAATGGCTCTCCTCAAGGAGAGCATTTAATAAATGCCTTAGTGAATATTTAACATTTCAGTGAACAAGAGATAATATAGGACATATACATTTAATTGTTAATAAGGAAGAAGTCAGATGGGATGAAAAGAAAAACACCTTAGGAGAAAGTGACCGTGTCACCCTGAAGTTCTAGCAGAGAGAAAACAGAAACATGCAATAGCCAGATATTTAAGAATGTATGTAAAAGAAAAGTCAAGGGTCTAGAAATGGTATCACCTGAAAGAAAGGAACTGGGTGTATTTAATCTGGAGAAAGACAAGAGGGAAAGATTCCTAAAATATTTGACTAGTTGCTTTCTAAAATAGAGACATGTTCTATGAAGTCCCAAGAGAGAGAAACTGCCAAAAGGACAAGGACTAAATTTGATACAATACTGGAAAGAGCATTTCTTTTTTATTTTTATTTTTTTACAGGGACAGTGAGAGAAAGAGAACGAGCAGGGAGGACAGGAAGAAGCAGGCTCCCCGCCTAGCAGGGTACCCCACATGGGGCTCAACCCCAGGACCCTGGGAACACAACCTGAGCTGAAAGCAGACACTTAATGGACTGAGCCATCCAGGCGCCCCTGGAAAGAGGTTTTAACGACACAGCTCGGAAAAAGTAACTCACACAAGACCAGTGAGAAACTGATCACTGGAGGCAGAGACAACTGGAAGTTGTTGGAAAAGCCTCAGAAGGTATTTCTTTGTGTGGAAGGTCAGGTGAGGAGATTCTGAGGGACCTTTCAATTCTCTGAGTGATTGTTCTATTTTTAATCCACAAAGTTAATGGCAATTTAAGTAAGCCAAAGTGACTTTGAAGTAAAGAATCCTTTTGTGAAGCGTTAATTATCTCTTAAGGCATGTGACTTTGAAGATTAGATTTTTAGAGTTTTTTTTGGAATGTGAACTAAGTCAGACCTTCATTGTATTAACAGAAAGATAAAATAAGAGTACTATCAAAACTAACCAAGAAAACATTTTAAATTTCTTTCAAGTACTGAGATTACACGCAGAATATTATGATATATTTTTATAATAATATAGGCACAGATTTCTCTTTTTACTACTAGTCACTAGGAAAGAACTCACAGCTTTACCTCCCTGCTGGGAGTCTTACTTAACAGAAAAAACATTTAAAAAATTACACTAAGAGCACATGTATCTACAACTGCAAAAATACATTTGGTATTTAGTGTATATAAAACAAGAAAAATAATAATTATTAATTATACAACGATAGTCTGAAATAAACATTAACTCTTTTCTTGCTGACCTGTAAAGCTTTACATAAAGCTGCTTTTATGAATCGTCCTGGTGTAAATAGATTCTGCAAATACATCTCCTGTTAGAATAGAAAACAAAAATTAATGTCATTCTGAATAGATAAAATTTGGGAAAATTTGAAGGAAGAAGTCATCACATCAGTACCAACATTTGAGTTTCCATTATATGAATATAGTCTTTCTATAATTGAGCAATATCAAGTACTAGAGCAGTTCTATCCTTTCACATTGAGAAGATTGTAGTGTCTCTGCGTTAACTAGGCATACTATAATGAAATTAGTGTGTATCTTTTTTTTTTTTAAAGATTTTATTTTATTTATTTATTTGTCAGGGATAGAGGGAGAGAGAGCGAGTGAGCACAGGCAGACAGAGAGGCAGGCAGAGGCAGAGGGAGAAGCAGGCTCCCTGCCGAGCAAGGAGCCCGATGTGGGACTTGATCCCAGGACGCTGGGATCCCGACCCAAGCCGAAGGCAGCCGCCCAACCAACTGAGCCACCCAGGCGTCCCTTTTTTTTTTTTTTTTAAAGATTTTATTTATTTGTTTGACAGACAGATCACAAGTAGGCAGAGAGGCTGGCAGAGAGAGGGGGAAGGGGGAAGCAGGCTGCCCGATGCGGGGCTTGATCCCAGGACCCTGAGATCATGACCTGGGTTGAAGGCAGAGGCTTTAACCCACTGAGCCACCCAGGCACCCCTCAGTGTGTATCTCATGGAGTACTTCATAGCGTTCCACTGGAAAATGCAGCTTGTCAAATGTCAACCTTAAATGGAAAAGGCAAACCCAATTTATTGGTGATACACCCTGGGAAGAGAACAACTAAACTAAACTGGTTTCTATACACCATCCACAAAGTGGCTCACATTGAAAAGGAATCAAGAATAGGCAATACATGTTAAAAACAAACAAAAGCCTGCAATAAGTCATCACTAGCAGGGAAATGAAGTAGAGAGGAAAAAAAAGGGAAGTCTTATGCTGCCTAATTATTTTGTCCTCCCCCCCCTTTTTAAAAGAGTTTATCTGACAGAGAGACATCCAGAGAGGGAACATAAGCAGGGGGAGTGGGAGAGGGAGGAACAGGCTTCCTGCAGAGCAGGGAACCCGATGTGGGGCTCGACCCCAGTACCCTGGAATCATGACCTGAGCTGAAGGCAGACGCTTAACGACTGAGCCACTCAGGCGCGCCATCCCAATTTTTAAATCACATTTGCCAGGAAGTAGTAAACCTGACTGACCTTCATTCAATTTTCTTTCCTCCTACTGAGGTTCTGAGGAATGACCTAGGGGCCCATAATCTTCAATTGCATTTTAACATGAAGGTATCATCTGAAAGCTTTTGCTTCTACTTATCCTGATGGTATTTCTGAAAAAGAGGGAGACTGGCCTGTTTTGCTCGCTATTGTATTCCCATTTAAAGTTATTTTCTTTATAGCATATACTGGTACCAGAAGTTATCTGACTTCTAGTTTACATGCATGTACCAACATGGTTGGTATAGTGGACATATAGTGTTTATATCTGCCCAGGATCCATTTCCCTTCTTTTACTAACAAATCCCTACCTTTCTCTGGGTAGCCGTTCCTCTTCTACCCATATCCCCATACTCAACTGACCTCACAGCCTCCATAACAGCAAGGTGCAGCTTGGTCAGTTTTCTCATGCTAAGCCAGATTATTCTATTCCTTCTGCTCAGAATGACTATGTCAGAAATCAGCACATGGTTCAAGCCTGGTAAACGAGTCCACTTCAGGACCAGGGACAGAGATTCTTTCGTTCCATTGCAGTAGTAAGTTCATAGAACGCACAGGCTCAGGGAGCCTGCCTGAGAATAAACTGAACAAGGAGGAAAGCAGAATAGAGACAAAAGAGAGATCAAACCCTGAAAGCATTGTTCCAGACATGGCTAAAGCCAGGTTCCTCTCAGCTTCTCAGCTGCACAAATCAATACATTTTTGTTTTAAGCTTAAGTCAGTTTCAGGTGGGTTTCTTTAACCTGCAGCTGAAAGAATTCAGACTAATATAACTGATTCTTCTCAGACTAATGATCAGAGTAAATCATCCCATTACATAAAATTTTAATGTTGCTTACTCTGGGGTCTTGATCATCTCTGAGAATTATCTCTTCCTCTGGCAGAGAGTGCATAAAAACCGAATTCCACTGACCTGCAGCATTACTATAGAGAAACAAAAAAAAAGACCACAGTCTGCATTAAAATGATAACTAAAAGCTTATGTTGTTGATCTATTAAAAGTTTAAAAATAAATAAATAAAACTTATTTTCAGCAGTCTGGCTTTAGAGAAGTACTCTTAACAGTTTAAAAAGCATCTTCCTGGAATTAAAACTCTAACTACAAATCTACAACCAATAGCTATCTGCATTTACTATATATTAGACATTATGCTAAGTGCTGTTAAGGGTATTACTCTTATAAGCCCATGGTAAGTCTAAAGGATGTATTACCCCATTTTGCAGATGGAGAAAGTGAGGCTTAGGGCATCTCACAACTACTCAGTTTCACAACTGGACTCAAACTCTCATCTGACACAGAGTTCTGCTTTTTTTACCATTTTGCTGGAATGCTATCTATAAGGAGTACTCTCATATTTTTTGAGGTGTGACTCAACTGTCTGGGGCAACTATTCCTTTAATTCTGTTCTAGAATAGAAGGTTATGAAGAGCCCCTAAAGTTCAATTAGTTTAATTTCATAGTAAGCTGTATTCTAGGGAAACCTACACAGGTTATTTCAGGGGTTACACAAGTGTTTTATTCAAAATTATTATTTAATGTGTTTTTTAACTATTGAAACATTTTATACTATTATCATATACATTACAAGTAGTAGAGACCAAATATACATAATATTAGAGATTATCAACATATTAAATTGTGTTACAATTTTATACTCATAAAATAATAGTTTTATATACTGGAGTTCATTATTTTTGGAAAAAAAAAAAAGAGTTTCCTATTTTAAAAAAGTCTAAAAAACACTATACTTGTGCAATCAATGTCTCTTCTTATGATGAGGAAACTGAGAACCCAAAGGGTCTGTAGTGTGTTTTGAAAGTTGTGGCTGTCAGAAATACTCTGCTCAGAAGCAAAGAAAACTCCCAAGTTGGAAGTATTTTCGGTATGTGCCATTTCTCCAAGAAATATGGTATTTTCTTTATTTCCCTCAAACCCTAAGAATCCTTTGTTTTAAACCCAAGAGATTAAGAAATGACACAAAATGCAAAAGGAGGAATTTTGGAAAACAGTTCACAACAGGCAAATCTAGGACTGAATCCTTTCAGTGTAAACACTTGACTTTGGTTCTACATAAAAAGCTCTGTTTTCTAAATATGAAACTCCCTGGGGTGAGGCAGGATGACAAAGGTTAAGTGATCCATACTGTTCATAGTTGATGTATTTCACAACAGTTTGGTTTTCAGCATCATGCCACATGGCCCAGACGTCTGTAGAGGTTATGGCAAAGTCAATCAGTGTCTCCTAAGGAGAAATGTGGGGAAAAAGAGGTTAAAATAAGAAAGGGCAATAGTTTAGAGTGACTTAAATTTGTATCGGTAGGAGAGGTAAAAACATAAAAACAAAAGATAGTACCACAAGAACTTGGTAAAACCCAAGTGGGATTTTGTTTGCATGTATCATTAAATATTCCATTTTTAGATTTCCATCCCTTTACAACATAGCTGAGTGAGTCAATACTTCTTTCCTGTACTTGTGTGACATGCAAAGGATAATCCAACCTACCTGAGAAGTGAATAGGGAGGAAATGTGATCTAGACTATAGCGGTTATTCTCAGTGCTCACCAGCTGGAAGATGCAGAACTGTGGAAACATAAGTTAATCATTTATTACTTGAAATAATCAACACGCTACTTTTCTAAGAGTTATGAACATCCAAAAACCAATTTTTAAAAAAGTTTGGTAAAATACACATTACATTTATCATCTTACCATTTTTTTTTTAAAGATTTTATTTATTTATTTGACAGAGATCAAAAGTAGGCAGAGAGGCAGGCAGAGAGAGAGAGAGAGAGGGAAGCAGGCTCCCTGCTGAGCAGAGAGCCCAATGCGGGACTCGATCCCAGGACCCTGAGATCATGACCTGAGCCGAAGGCAGCAGCTTAACCCACTGAGCCACCCAGGCGCCCCCATCTTACCATTTTTTAAAGAAGATTTTATTTATCTGACAGAGAGCACAAGTAGGCAGAGAGGCAGGCAGAGAGGGGGATGCAGGCTCCCTGCTGAGCAGAGAGCTAGATGTGGGGGTCAATCCCAAGACCCTGAGTTCATGACCTGAGCCAAAGGCAGAGGCTTAACCCACTGAGCCATCCAAGGACCCCACATCTTAACCATTTAAAAAAAAATTATATTTATTTATTTGAAAGACAGAGATCACAAGTAGGCAGAGAGGCAGGCAGAGTGAAAGGGGGAAGCCAGGCTCCCCACCAAGCAGAGAGCCCGATGCAGGGCTCTATTCCAGGACCCTGAGACCATGACCTGAGCCAAAGGCAGAGGCTTTAACCCACTGAGCCACCCAGGCACCCCCTTAACCATTTTTAAGATACAGTCCAGTAGTGTTAAATACATTCATGTTGTTGTGCAACCTATCTCCAGATCTTTGCTCATCTTGTAAAACTGAAACCATATTCATTAAACAACTCCACACTCCCCTCTCCCCTCAGTCCCAGGCGTCCACCATTCTATTTTCAGTTTCTATGAACTTGACTACTCTAGGCACTTTTATATAAGTGGATCTTTTTCATTTTTTTAGATATAAGTAGAATCTTAACAGTATTTTTTTTTTTTGTGACTGACTTACTTCACTTAGCTTAAGATCCTCAAGGTTTATCCATGTTGTAGCATGTGTCAGAATGTCCTTTTTAAAGGTTAAATAATATTTCATTTTATGTATACGTCATTTTTGTTTATTCATTCATCTGTCAAGAAACACTTGGTCCTTCTCTACCTTTTGGCTACTGTAAATAATGCTGTAAATATGGGTGTATAAATATGTCTTTGAGACCTTGCTTTGAATTCTTTGGAGTATATACCCGCAAGTGGGATTTGCTGGAGAACACTGTAATGTTATGATCAATTTTTTTAGGAACTGCCATATTGTTTTCTACAGTGGCTGCAACATTTTACATTTCCACCAGCAATGCACAGGGGCTTTAATTTTTTCATATCCTTGTCAACCCCACTATTATCTGGGGTTTTTTTTGGATAGTAGCCATCCCATGGGTGTGAGTAGTATCTCATTATGGTCAGAAAACTGTTTTTAAGTTTATATTTTTACTAAAGTACCAGAAATAATTAATTTGAAAAAGAGAGTGAGAGAGAGAGAGGCAGAGAGAGAGCACTTGTGTACCAAAGTGCACAGAGGCGGCCAGGGAGAGAATCTTCAAGCAGACTTCCCACTGAGCATGGAGCCTGATGGGAGCTTGATCTTGCACAACACCTGAGTTCATGACCTGAGGCAAAACCAAGAGTTGGCCACTCAACCAACTGAGCCACCCAGGAGTCCTGTATTAGAGATAATTTAAAACATATGTGCAATACAAATCGACACTAGTTAACCTTTACTAAAAATTCAACTCTGTAACTAAAGTGTAGTATTTTTTTTTTAAGATTTTATTTATTGGGGCACCTGAGTGGCTCAGTGGGTTGAGCCTCTGCCTTCGGCTCAGGTCAGGATCTCGGGGTCCTGGGATCAAGCCCCGCATTGAGCTCTCTGCTCAGCGGGGTGCCTGCTTCTCCCTCTCTCTGCCTACCTTTCTGCCTACTTGTGATCTCTGTCTGTCAAATAAATAATAAAATCTTTTTTTTTTTCTTTTTTTGAGAGAGAGAGAGAGAGAGCAGGGAGCAGAGGGAGAGGGAGAGAGAGAATCTTTTTTTTTTTTTTTTTAAGATTTTATTTATTTATCAGAGAGAGAGAGGGAGCGAGCACAGGCAGACAGAATGGCAGGCAGAGGCAGAGGGAGAAGCAGGCTCCCTGCCGAGCAAGGAGCCCGATGTGAGACTCGATCCCAGGACGCTGGGATCATGACCTGAGCCGAAGGCAGCTGCCCAACCAACTGAGCCACCCAGGCGTCCCTAAATAATAAAATCTTTAAAAAAAAAACTTATTTATTTATTTGATGGATAGAGATCACAAGTAAGCAGAGAGGTAGGCAGAGAGAGAGGGGGAAGCAGGCTCCCTGCTGAGGAGAGAGCCTGAAGCAGGGCTCGATCCCAGGACCCTGGGATCATGAACTGAGCCTAAGGCAGAGGCTTTAACCCTCTGAGCCACCCAGGCACCCTTGAAGTAAAGTATTTAACTCTACTGCCAAAACAAAAAATTTCACAACGCAGAGTACTAACCACTATATGATCACGGCCCAAAACAAAAAATTTCAAACTGAAAAATGGTATTTAATGGATATTTTAAGTAATTTTTTTGGATAAAGAAAATTCACTATATATTGATGTGTGACAATGATTCTATCTTTATAACATAAGCAATAGTCCACAAGGAAGTACTAAAAGAAAATATACAGTGAGAGACCCTTTTGGGGAAAAAATAGCAGTGTATGAAATATATAAAAAATATATGTAGTGTTCATATTCATCCTAACCTAGGGCTATATTTTACAAGTTATAGATCTCAACCCCTTAATGGGATATAAATTAATTTAGTGGGTCTCAACCATCATTCAAAAAAACCAAAGTATCAGAGTTCATCAGTTCATCACGCCTAGTAAAGGTTAAGTTATATTCCATGAAAATCTTTTGTTACATGTAAATCATCACATATGTGTACAGTAGGCAGTAAAGCAAGGTATTTCTTATTACAGATACTAGCCGAAAAAACAAAAAACAAGTTAGAAAAATGCTGGGCTAGTATAGTGCTTCCCAAATTACCTACCTGTAGTAAAGGACCAGTTTTTTTTTTTTTTTTTTTTTTTAAATTTCCAACCTGTTGCAGATGGATACTATTATAAAATACAGAAACCTTGAATAATGCCTGTAGGAATGTCAAACCACTACAAATGTCTCTAAAAGCCTTCCTCTCACTTTCTGTAGCTATCTTACAGCAAACCAGTAACCAAGAATTCATGGCCCAGGACCAGTCAACAGACCACACACCACAGGTCTGAAGGACTTCTGTTACAGAGCTGTCTTAGTGTTTTAGTTGGAAAACAGGCAGCAAGTTTATGATATCAATGAGAACAAGATGCTGAGAATGACCGAAGTAATACACTTAGTAAAGAATTAGAATCCAAAGAACCAAAACAAAAATGAAAAACAAATGAAATTAATAGGAATGGACATAAGATATCACAGATAAAGAAAAACAGATGTCAGGGCACCTGGGTGGCTCAGTCATTAAGTGTCTGCCTTCGGCTCAAGTCATGATCCCAGGGTCCTGGGATGGAGCCCTACACTGGGCTCCCTGCTCAGTGGGAAGCCTGCTTCTCCCTCTCCCACTTGCCCTGCTTGTTTTCCCTCTCTCACTATGTCTCTCTCTGTCAAATAAATAAATAAAATCTTAAAAAGAAAAACAGACATCGTGCAGATTAAGGGAAAAAACAGGCTGAAGAGCATTTTTTGAAGGGGGAAAAAAAGGATTACAAGTTCATTATGACCTGAATAGGCCTAACCTCCAAAAAAGCTGATTTGATTTTAGGTTTCATTAATAGAACCACAATGCTTAAAACGAAGGAAATAATAGCTTTGTTGAGTGATGCCTGTGGCTCAGGTCATGATCTCAGGGTCCTGAGATCCAGCCCCAAATGGGGCTCCACACTCAGAGGGGAATCTCTTTGTCCTTCTCCCTCTGCCATCTCTACTGCTCATGCTCTCTAAGAAATAAACAAAATCTTAAAGAAAAAAAAAAGTTCTGCTCAATTTGACACTACTTATACATTCAATTCTGAATCTTTTAGAGGAGTGCTTCTTAAAATGTAGGCTACAGCTCTTTCAGGGCATCAATGAGGTTGAAACCCCCTTCTTTAGAATTTTTTTCCTAAGTAATCTCTACATTCAATGTGGGGGCTCAAACTCACCACCCCTGAGATCAAGAGTTGCATGCATCTATTCATTGAGCCAGCTGGCCACTCAGCCCCCAGTGAGACTAAAAGTCTTTTTTCATTTTTCAAGTTTTTCTTTATTTACTTGTTGGGGAGGGAGAGAGAGAGAGAACGAGTGAGCATAAGCGGGGACAGTGGCAGGCAGAGGGAGAAGCAGGCTCCCCACTGAGCAAGGAACCCGACTTGGGCTTCAATCCCAGGACGCTGGGATCATGGCCTGAGCTGAAGGCAGACCCTTAACTGACTGAGCCACCCAGGCATCCCTGAAAGTCTTTCATAATATTATATTATCCTTTTTCACTGTGTTGTTATTTTTGCACTGATGATGCAAAAGCCTAGAGAGTAAAATTATTGGTGTTTTAACATGAATCAGGGCAATGGTACCAAACTGAACACTCTTTCATAATAAAAATACTCAATAAACTAGGAGTAGAAAGGAACTTCCTCAACATGATAAAGGGCATTTATGAAAAATTCACAGCTAACACCATACTCGATGGTGAAACACTGAAATCTTTCTCCCCTAGAATAGCAACAAGACAAAGATATAGGCTCTCTTCCCACTGCTATTGAATATTGTACTGGAGGATCTATCCACAGCAATTAAGAAAAAAAAAAAAAGGCATTCAAATGATTCAAATGGAAAGGAAGTAATAAAACTGTTTGCAGATGAGGTTATCTTGTATATAAGACATTCTAAGGACTCCACTGTAATACTATTAGAACAGAAAAAAAAATAGAAAAGGTTGCAAGATACAAAAATCAATATATAAAAATCAACTGTATTTCTACTTTTTTTTTTTTAATTTTATTTATTTGACAGACAGAGATCACAAATAAGCAGAGAGGCAGGCAGAGAGAGAGAGGAAGAGAAGCAGGCTTCCTGCTGAGCAGAGGGCCTGATGCGAGGCTCGATCCCAGAATCCTGGGATCATGACCTGAGCCAAAGGCAGAGGCTTTAACCCATTGAGCCATCCAGGTGCCCCAAAAAATCAACTGTATTTCTATAAACTTTGCATTGTGTAATCTGAGGATAAAATTGAGAAAATAATAATTTCATTTCAATAATTTCATTTACACTAGCAATAAAATACACTAGCATTTAGACTAGGAATTAAATACCTAGGAATAAACAGATCAAAAGAATTGCAAAACTTATACTCTGAAAACTACAGAACATTGTAAAAAGAAATTAATGAAGATTTAAATAAATAGAAAAGCATCCCCTACTTATGGACCAAAAGACTTAATATTGCTAGGATGGCAATACTGTCCAATATTATCCAGAGAACCAACATTATCTCTTTCAGAATCTGTCAAATAAGACATATATTGGTTTTTGTTCCAGCTCCTGATCCTGAGCTAAAAAAGCCTGTATTTGGGGTGCCTGGGTGGCTCAGTTGTTAAGTATTTGTCTTCGGCTCAGGTCATGATCCCAGGGTCCTGGGACTGAGCCCCACATCAGGCATCCTACTCAGCTTGAAGCCTGCTTCTCCCTCTCCCACTCCCTCTGCTCATGTTCCCTCTTTTGCTGTGTCTCTGTCAAATAAATAAATAAAATCTTAAAAAAAAAAAAAAAAAAGCTTGTATTTTCCTAAGTGATGGAAATGATAGGAGCATCTTATACAGAGCCCGCAAATCCCTTCGAATTTCCTGGGTGATGCCTTTAAAAAAAAAAAAGTAGGCTCCACACGCAATATGGGGCTCCAACTCACCCAGAGATCAAGAGTCACATGTTCTACTGAATGAGCCAGCCAGGCGCTCTGGAAACACCTTTTTTTTTTCCTTTTCTTTTCTTTTTTTTTTTTTTAAGATTTTATTTATTTATTTGACAGACAGAGATCACAAGCAGGCAGAGAGAGAGAGAGAGGAGGAAGCAGGCTCTCCGGCAGAGCACAGAGCCCAATGTGGGGCTCGATCCCAGGACCCTGGGATCATGACTCAAGCTGAAGGCAGAGGCTTTAGCCCACTGAGCCATGCAGGTGCCCCAAGAAACACCTTTTTTCTAATGAAGTGACTCCTGGATAGCTTCAGGATAAGGGCTGGTCACCAGGGAAACCAAGCCATGATTAAAGCCTGGAACATTCAGGTCCAAGCCCATTTTCTGGGGAGGGGAGAGAGGCTAGAGATCAAGGTAATTAATGGATCAGGTCTATGTCATGATGCTTCCATAAAAATTCCTAAAGTACAGTATAGGGAAAGCTTCTAGACTTAATGGCCGTGAACACAGCCATGTGCCAGGAGGTGGCAAGCCCCAACATGACAGGGACAGAGGCCCCTGAACTCAGGACCCTTCTGGACTCATCCTCTATACTCCTCCTTCTAGTTGTTCATCTGTATCCTTCATCACACAGTAAACTGGCAAATGTTAGTTAATACTTCCTGGAGTTCTGTGGGCTACTCCAGGAAACTGAGACCAAGGATAGGGTCATGGCATGAATCAAGAGCCCAAGGGATAAAGGGGCACCTGGGTGGATCAGCTGGTTGAATGTCTGACTCTTGGTTTCAGCTCAGGTCATGATCTCAGGGTTGTGAGACTGAACCCTGCATTGGGCTCTGCACTCAGCAGGGAGTCTGTTTGGGATTCTTTGTCTCCCTTGACAGCCCCCTCCAACTTCTCTCAAATCAGAAATAAATAAATCTTTTTTTTTTTTAAAGATTTTATTTATTTATTTGACAGAGAGAGATCGCAGAGTAGGCAGAGAGAGAGAGGAGGAAGCAGGCTCCCTGCGGAGCAGAGAGCCGGATGCGGGGCTCGATCCCAGGACTCTGGGATCATGACCTGAGCCGAAGGCAGAGGCTTTAACCCACTGAGCCACCCAGGCGCCCCATAAATAAATAAATCTTTAAAAAAAGAGCCAAAGGCGGTAAAAAGAGTATCCACATTTGGCTTAGAGTTTAGGTGCATGAGCAGGGTGAGGGCTTCCACACATAGGTAGAAGGGTAGGATGTATGATGAGGGTATCCACACAGAGTAGCAGTCTATGTTGGTGATTAGAGCCCAAGGACGGGAGGAGCGTGTCCACTGAGTGGGGGTGGCAGAGAATCAGCCCAGATAAAGAAGGCATCCAGATGGAGGAGCAACCTGTAGTTGGGCATCAGAGCCCAAGAGAAATAAAAGGGGCACCCAGATGGGCACCCCCAGCACAGTAAGGAAAAACCCTACCTCACCAGAATGTTATCAGGATTAAATGGATAATATGTGTAAAGTATGTGAGACCAGAGTAAGCACAATCCAAGCATTTGCTATTAATGTACTTAAGAGGCCTGGCATCATACCAAACAGAGTATCCGACAAACGGCTGTTTACTCTATGATTACACAGTTGTATTATGTCCTAAATACCTGTCTACATACAACAACTAGTGTCTGGAAGATAAGCAAAATTACTTCTAAAAATTTACTTCCCTCCAACCACTTAGTAACACCTACCTCCCTCTCATTTTTTCACCATTTTTCCACCCAGACATCCAAATTGGCTCTTTCTTGTTCAGCTTTGGTTAACTTTTCCTTTTACATGTCTTTAAACTCTCTATTCCCTTTAATCCTAACTTCTTCAAGATCTTTAAATTCACGTATTAGCACAAAACTCATCATCTCCATGGAAATACCACTTGAAACACCTACGCTGGTATGAAGAGCTTAAACAGACTCAATGAATCTATAGCTCCCTCCCCATATCGGTACCTACTGCATAGCTTGACGGAGGTCTCATTTGTTTCCTACCTGTCCTTGTTTGGGCGCGTGCATGTATACCCCTATGTAGAGTCCCATGGAAGGGGAGTAAGCAAGTCGTAGTTTATGTCCAGTCCCAGCAGCCAGCCGAAGGTCTTTAAACGTGGGAACATACTCCAGCATGTCAGCTGCCATCAGGCACATCTGGTCCTGCCCAAGATGAATCAACAAGTCGTGTCAAAGAAAATCCAAGCTAGAAAAACAAACTCCTTCCCTTTCAAAAGGAGGTACATCCATTACATCTACCACTCTTTCTCTTTTATCTGCTGAAGGACACAACAGGTTTTTTGTTTTGTTTCGTTTTGTTTTTTTAAAGGCTGAGATGAAAATACCTACTCAGTCTGATAAATAAAGCCATCAACTGTTTTATGAATCTTAAAAACTACTTTATTGGGCAACCCATTCAGGACCCCTCTTTCTCTAGAGGGCTTTTTTTTCTTTCCTTTTTGTTCTCACCTTAATAAAAACTTTCACTTCACCTTTAAAAAAAAATAAACAAATATCAACCTGTATTTAAAAAATACATTTGAGAGGGCGCCTGGGTGGCTCAGTGGGTTAAGGCCTCTGCCTTCAGCGCCAGTCGTGACCCAGGGTCCTGGGATCCAGCCCTGCATACAGCTCTCTGCTCAGTGGAGAGCCTGCTTCTCTCTCTCTCTCTCTCTGCCTACTTATGATCTGTCAAATAAATAAATAAAATCTAAAAAATAAACAAAAAACACATTTGATCCTTTTTTATTTTATTTTTTAAAGATTTATTTGACAGATGGAGATCATAAGCAGGCAGAGAGGCAGGCAGAGAGAGAGAGGGAAGCAGGCTCCCCAGCATGCAGAGAGCCTGATGTGGGGCTCGATCCCAGGACTCTGAGACCATGACCTGAGCTGAAGGCAGAGGCTTTGACCCACTGAGCCACCCAGGTGCCCCATGATCCTTTTTTTTTTTTTTAAAGATTTTATTTATTTATTTGACAGATAGAGATCACAAGTAGGCAGAGAGGCAGGTAGAGAGAGAGGAGGACCCTGGGATCATGACCTGAGCCGAAGGCAGAGGCTTTAACTCACTGAGCCACCCAGGCGCCCCATCCATGATCCTTTTTTTAAAAACATTTTTTCCTCTTAAGTGAAGAGCATTCTCTGTACTATTTTAATTCTGTAGGATTCATAATTTATTATTATTATTTAAAAAAGGTTTTATTTATTTTTTTGACAGACAGAGATAACTAGTAGATAGGCAGGCAGAGAGAGAGGGGGAAGCAGGCTCCCCGCAGAACAGAGAGCCCGATGTGGGGCTCGATCCCAGGACTCTGGGATCATGACCTGAGCCGAAGGCAGAGGCTTTAACCTGCTGAGCCACCCAGGCGCCCCTAGGATTCATAATTTAAGAGAGAGATATACATTGAAATGTGTGAAAAATAAATCTAAATGGAACTGAGTCTAGAAATGACCTGTGATTTCCAAACTAAGTGATCTTAATGATCTTTGAGAGAAACAGCAAGATTGATTTCAATTTTCTTACAATTCACAGTCCTATTTTAATTTATAGTAACGATAAATGTAGCACTTACCTTGTAAGACCACATTCGTAGTTTATGATCCTGGCACAGAGCAAAGATGAAGGCATCGTGCTCAACGCAATGAACAGCAAGAGCGAAGGGACGATCAGAGAGCCCCTGGTCACCTCTAAAAACACAAGGCCCAATTTTGGGTTTCAGTGTTATAAATACTGGATTAGAATTTGTAATTAAAAAGATAAAACAAAGTTATAAATGTAACCTCTTAAAAGAAGGAGCCAAGAATTTATATACTGGTATAAGGTAATTATATTTTCCAGTGATTTACAATCAATCACTATGATACAATTTAAGGCTCTACATAAGACAGGAATAGAGTTCTAATCATCAAAAATTTTCTACTTCTAGTATTCTATAAAATCAGATTTGGTAAGTCAGGGAAGAGCACTAAATGGAATATTGTGAGAATATTTACAGAAAATCACGTTCTGCAATCAAGGTGTCCAAGACATGGCTCTCCTCTAATAGAATGTGATGTTTTACAGACTCTTCTTTTCAGTATAATGCTTATCTGCCTTAGAGTAAGACTGGAATTACTAACAGGTGCTGACCAGGGCAAGAATTACATCCTTGGGCCCTCTGATTTACCCACCAGACACCACCTACCTGATGGCTGTTGGCATCCAGCCTATAAGCAGTCGTTGCATTACTGAACTCTGTTTCAGCTCCACAACTGACACCGTCCCTGTGAGATTGAGAACAGACCAATGAGATCCAAGGCACCTCTGGATCAGACTCAGAGAAACCCAACAACAAGGATGCAGCCATGAATAGGTACGTTTAAAACCTTATAACAGGTAACAGGTTTCTGTATTTTTATACGAAGAAGTTTTAGGATGCAGCCTATCCACATACATTCCTAGGGAAAACTTCTGCCATTTACCAATAGTAACCCTATTGGTGCTCAGAACAATCATTCTTTCCAAAACAATCACTGGTTTCCTTTCGCATGGGAGGCACAGTTCCAGATGCTGAAGATGTAGCAGTAAACAAAATATAAAAAAAAAATACCTGTCCTCATGGAATTTATATTCCATAGGGAGGAGGGCAGAAGCTGAAACATTAAACTATCTTAAGCAGAATGGTAATAGGTGAAAACAGAAAGGGTACAGTGAATGCTGTGTTGGGGGTGGTGCATGTGTACATGCAGTTTTGAAAAGGGTGGTCAGGGAAGGCCTCACACTAATGGATCATTGAGTAAAGACCCAGAGGAGTTGAGGGAATGAGCCAAGTTAGTTGCTGGAGAAAGACTATCTCAGGCAAAAGCCCTGACGTGGGAGTGTGCCCAGTATGTTCAAGGAACTTCAAGAAGGCATGAGACTGGTGTATAGAAGTGAAGGGGGTTGGGTGGGGAAGAAGCTGAGGTTAGAGAAGCAGCAGGGGTCACTGTAAGATAGTGTAAGGACTATGGGTTTATTCAGAAACATCTGAAGAACAAACCCTCACCGGAGGGCTTTGAGCCATGGAGTGACATGGTTCTACTACGGTTTTAAATGTACCAGTCTGTCCCAGAAGTCTCTGTAGAGAGGTTAAGGAGAGGTCTGAGAGGTACTTAGGAAGCTAATGCAATAATCCAGGCAAGAGACAATGGTGACTTGGAGGAGGTTATTAGCAGCTGAACTTCCTTGCATCAATTAATTTATTTTAATTATAGAACCTTAACCTGAAGGTAGATAAACAGTCAACACCTCTCTACTATAGACCTTAGAATAGGCTATCTTGTAGTCATCTGTCTTCCCACACTCCAAAAAGGTTTACAATTCCTCATCCAGTGTATAAAATCTTACTTTCTCAGGAAAAAGAAAAAAACCAGTAAAAGCATTAGAGACTCCTTAGGCAAGCAACACTGAATGATCATTTCAGGGGGAGTAGAGAAACAGTTCTTGCTATGGATGATGGGTATAGACTTCTAAGGTTTTAGTGCCAACATTCCTTGTTTAAAGTTAAATCCAAGTTCGGTTCCCATTCTTACCGGGTATGTCATAAGGAGGTAGTTTAAGAACAAAGATTCCCCCAGAAGCAGATGGTAGAGCAAACAGAGCCTCCCCATCATTGCTAAGCCAGGCTGCTGAGGTGGTAGAATTAGGGGAGAGTCCAGGTACAGCTGGAATTAATTGAGAGTTGCAAGGATCCCTGAAATCAACTTTTCCAATGTCAGTAAATATGGACTGCATCTGACTTTCAATTACCAACTCCTGTGGAGTAATGAAAAAGAAAAATCTGTTAAATCAAAATAAGCTGAATTTTGCTCAGTTCCTTTCAATTGTTATAAAACCTTTTTTTTTTTTTTTAAAGATTTTATGTATTTGAGAGAGAAAGCACGCGCACGCGTGAGAGAGAGAGCTCCTAAGCTCAAGCAGGAGCAGGGGGAGGGGCAAAGGGAAACAGAGAAGCAGACTCAGACTCCCCAGTGAGGGAGAAGCCTGAGGCAGGGCTTAATCCCAGGATCCCGAGATCATGACCTGAGCCAAAGTCAGATGCTTAATCGACTGAGCCACCCAGGTGCCCCTACAAAAGTCTTTAAAGTAAGAAAAGACTGATCCTAAAAGGAAAGCGATTTTTTTTAGATAAAAATTATTTCTTCAACTTAAAAATATGTCTGATAATTTTAAATAGTAACTATCAAAGTACGCTTGGTGAGAGGTAACAAATCCAATTTTCCTTTAATTTCTAAAGGACACTGCTCCCACATTAAATTTCTGATAGCCAGGGTAGTCTGAGAAGTAAGGGATATTACCCTTAACCAACTTACACTCCTATACATCCGGGAAGGGTGTGGTAAAAGTAATCTGTGCACTGTTTGATTGGTTAATATCAAGATTATCACATGATTCTGAGTCTCGGAGACATGAACCCCTCCAGGTAAGACGATGCAATTTTGGAATTTGAGGCGAACTGTATTATTCAACAGATTTATGTCCAGTGACTCTTCCACCAGCTCCAATGTATCTCCAGAGATCTTCCTATTAAAAAAGAGACATTTGTTTACAAAGTTTATGCTTTTCTTTCTAAGTGACTCTTGCTTTGAAAAATATGGGAATAGTTTCCAAGTGAATTTTCCCAATTTGAAGGTTTTGGGTAAACAAATTCAGATCAATTTTACAATCCAAACCATCACTATATGTTCATTTACAAAACACAGCACAATATAAAATTCAAATCTTATTACATGATTCTCTGTTCAATGGAGGCATTTCCAAACTTGATGACCCGTTTATTTAGAACAATGATACTCAACACAATTAAGCTCCACTATAAAGACAATTCAAACCACATCCCCCATTACTTGGGGTGGAATGTGGCCTCCACTATTAGTACCACAGCATCATACTATAGTGACCTTAATAAATGTGACTATTTCCCCTTCTGTGACTAGCTCCTGCTAAGCAGGATGCAGAGCAGACTTCTTCAGGCGCATCTCTGCCATATGGTAGCCTTGGATCATAGAAAACACCATGCTGGGAAAGTCCTAACTTCTTATCACCTGTTTACCATACCACCTGCATCTGCCCCCAAAGAGCAAGTCTCCTTCCAGTAATTCAAGGGCAATCTCTAACTTTCCCAAGTATATCCCTCCTGCGTCCATCTCTCCTTCTTCCAAAGCCTTCTCTCCACATTCAGATATGCTCTTCCCTGGCCTCTCTCTTTCTGTCACCCTGTTCCTGCCTTGATCTGGCCATTCCAATTTCTCCTTTCCCCTCCATGGCCACATCTTGTTTATTTCCTCACCTCCCTCATACTCTTCAACCTGCCCTCTTCTCACCAAGGTCACCACACCAATTCCAATCAATGGATTCCTCAGTTCTGCTCTTATACTTGACCTCTCTGCAGCATTCCACACACTTGGCCATGTTGTCCTGAAAAGTCTCTTTCTTGACTTCTATGATACCACCCTCTTCTGGTTTTATTCCCCCATCTCTAGGTACTCCTTCTCTTCTTTGACCAGGTGCCTACTTTTTATTTCTTAAACCCTGATCCTGGGTCATCTTACCTGCTCACTGTACACATTCTCTTGAAGCACATCTTATCCACTCCCAAAGTTGTATGCGCCATGTGAATTCTTTCTTATTTTTCTAAAGATTTATTTATTTGACAGAGAGAGAGTGATCACAAGTAGGCAGAGAGGCAGGCAGAGAGAGAGGGGGAAGCAAGCTCCCTGCTGAGCAGAGAGCCCGATGCAGGGCCTCGATCCCAGGATCCTGAGACCACAACCTGAGCTGAAGGCAGAAGCTTAACCCACTGAGCCACCCAGGCGCCCCACCAGGTGAATTCTGATGATTTCCTAGGGTTCCCTTCTGGCAACTCATGGTATGTCATCAGCACAAGTTTCTGGATCTTCAACCTCATCTCTGAACAACTGCTTCACCTTCCTGCCTTATGGTTAAAGCTGGGTCCTGGATCTTGCCTGAGCCCCCGGAGCCCTCTCTAATGGTAAGCTTTCTCTACCACACTCCCTTTAGGGGGCCCTCAAGGTCAGGCACATTTGTCTTGCTTGCTCCCCACTGCCATTCTTGGTCATTGTTCCTCCCTCTCTGCCTAAACTACTCAGCTTTCAAGTGTGTGCAACTAGAA
Source organism: Mustela nivalis (assembly GCF_964662115.1). Classification (NCBI taxonomy): domain Eukaryota; kingdom Metazoa; phylum Chordata; class Mammalia; order Carnivora; family Mustelidae; genus Mustela; species Mustela nivalis. The sequence continues at coordinate 103,339,102 of NC_139028.1, forward strand.
ACCACCTGTGACCCTTGCCCACTGCAGTTCCCTATAGACCTCTTTCATTCCTTGAAGCCTAGCTCCTGCTCACTCTCTTCCATACTTCCACTGCCATATCTTTACTTTTTCAAATATCCCACTTTCTTCAATTCCTCTCCTTTAGTGATTGCCCTCGACTGCATATAAATACACTAGTATATTTCTCCCACACCCTGGCACTGTCTTCCTGCTACCATTTGATTCCTCTGCTTCTCTCATAGTAATGCTCCTTAAGAGACCTGTTCTGTTCTCACAATTCCTGTTCTCTTCTTCTCTCCAGAGCTCAGCCACTTCGGGTGTTTGTACCACAATAGGAGCAGTTTCCCGCAAGGTCACCAATGATCTCCACTGTTCAAAGGTCTATTTTCACTTCTCTGACTTACATGCAGTATTTAACAGTTTTTCATTCTTCTTCTCCTTGAAATATTTCCGTTAGCTTCTGGGATACCATTCTCCTTTTCCTTCAACTCTTTACTTCCCTAGCTATTCCTTCCTAGTCTACTTATCTTCCTAAATATTGGAGTGCCCGGTGGTTAGTCCTCAGACCTCTTTTCTCTCATCCACACAAGTTTTCAACAGAGGGTTCTAGCCTACTCCCTTAGGACATTTAACAGTTACGTGGAGATATTTTTGCTTGTCACAACTGGGAGGGGGATGCTATTGGTCTGAAGTGGGTAGAGACCAGGGATGATGCTCAATATCCTACAATGTATAGGACAGCCCCCCACAATGAAGACTTTTCTGGCCCCAAATGCCAAGAGAGCAGATAATCTCATTCAGTGTAACAGCTTTAAATGCCATCTAATGCCAGCAATTCCCAAATCTGTAGCTTCAGCCCAAACTTCCCAGTGGAAATGGAAATGGCTACTGCTTTAATACTTCCATTTGGATATCTAACAGGGATTTCAAATGAAAACTGTCCAAAACAGAATGCCTAGACTAGCAAACCTGAAAAACACCTGGTCACCTGCACTTTTTTCCAACTCAATTATTGGCATCTCCGTAACTTCCAGTTGCTCAAGTCAAAAAATCTCGAGGTCACCCTTGACTCTTCTCTTTCTGTATAATCTAATCTGACCTGGTAGTAATTCTATCAAACTCATCTTTTTTTCTTTCTAAAGATTTTATTTATTTGTTCGAGAGACAGAGCATGCATGTGTACGAATGCCAGGTGAGGGGCAGAGGGAGCAGGCTCTCTGCTGAGCAGGGAGCCCAACGTGGAGCTCTATCCCAGGACCCCAATGAGGGGCTTGATCTTGGGGCCCCGGAATCATGATCTGAGCCAAAGGCAGATGCTTAACCAACTGAGCCACCCAGGCGCCCCCTAACAAAGTCATCTTTAAAACATATCCACAATCAGAATATTTCTCACTGTCTCTACTAATACCACCCTGGTCTAAGCTGCCATCATCTCTTGTCTGGAATGTGGCACCAACCTCCTAATCCGTCTCACTGCTCCCAAACTGTCCCGGCCATATGCTGTTCTCACCACAGCAGCCATAGCAATCCGCTAAAAACACAACTTAGATCATGTCATTCTTCCACTTAAACTTCAATGGCTTCTTGCCATCTAACTCTGTAAAAGTCAAAGCCCTAAAATCACCCAACAAAACCCTGATTTGACCCTTGGCTACTTTATTATAATCTATCCTTTGATCATTCAGGGGCAGACTCCCACTGGCCCCTTGCCATTCTTTAACATAACAAGCAAGCTCCTGTCTCAAGGTTCTTTGCATTTTGGTTCCTTTTTCTTGGAAGGTCCTACCTGAAAATCTTATTCCCCAGATTACTTCCTCTGCTCAAATGCCAACTTATCACTGGGTCTTTCCCAAATAAAAGATCAACTCCTGCAGGCATCCCCCTTCCCTTCAATCCCTATTCTCTATTCCACTTATCACTGGAAAACTTATTATTTTGGGGGATTCCTCTTGTTTACTATCTGCCTCCTCGAGGGCGGGAATTTGTTCCCTACTGTATTCTTAGTCCCTAAACACTGACTAGAACATATCAGGCACTAAAAAGTATTTCTTTTTCTTTTTTTAAAATATTTTATTTATTTATTTGAGAGAGACAGAGAGAGAGACAGAGAGCATGAGAGGGGAGAAAGTCAGAGGGAGAAGGAGACTCCCTGTGGAGCCAAGAGCCCGATATGGGATTCAATCCTGGGACTCCGGGGTCATAACCTGAGCCAAAGGCAGCTGTTTAATCAACTGAGCCAACCAGGTGCCCTAAAAAGTATTTCTTAAATGAGATTTGTATGTCTAATGTATTCAGAGCCTTGGACTTATAAATTTCAATGCCTACATGACATTTCTGAAGGGCTGCTGCAATGGGTACTTCAAATTTAATATATCTGAAAGAATTATTCACATCTCTCCAAAATCCATCTTCTGTATGTTAGTGAAATGCAACCCCGCCACTCACTATCTTGTTAGTGATACCAGAAGCCAGGGAACTGTCTTTGTTCCCTCCATTCCCTTCCCATCATTTACCCCACGTTCAGTCCATCGCCAAGCCTAGGAAAGCTACCTACTAATTGCATCTTAAATCCATCTATTTCTCCTTTCCTAACTACTCCCACAATTGAACCACCAGCATCTCTTACTCGGCAAGAGCAAGATCTTTTTTTGTATAATATCTATCTAATCCAAATTCATTTTCCATGAAGTAAACAGATTTTTTCTTTATGAAATTTGGTTTATGCTAGTAAAGAGTTAGTAACACTTTTTTTTTTTTTAAAGATTTTATTTATTTGACAGGCAGAGATCACTAGTAGGCAGAGAGAGAGAAGGAAGCAGGTTCCCCGCCGAGCAGAGAGCCCTGATGTGGGGCTCCATCCCAGGACCCTGAGATTATGACCTGAGCCGGAGGCAGAGGCTTTAACCCACTCAGCCCCCTAGGAGCCCCAAGAGTTAGTAACTCTTTAAGACTCTTCAATGATTATTCAGTGTACTTGGGGAAAAAAAAAATCCAAAGTCCTTAGGAAGGATCTGAACATCTGATGGTAAGCACCTGCTTACCAACCCTCCCATCCCCCAGGCTCAGCATCTCTCACATCACTTTCCATTTCACCCACTGCATTTAAGCCACACAGACTTCCAGTCAATTCCTCAAATCTATCCAGGTCTTTCTATCTCACAGATTTTGCATATGGTGATCCTATATGCCGACCGCTCTCTCTCCAACCACCTGCCTTGGCAACTTTTCATCCTACAGATCTCAGATTAAATGTGATATCGGTGAAGACCTTCCCTGTCCCACCAATAATACTGGTCCTCTCATATACCTCTCACAGCCCTTATACTTTTCCTCTGAGCCAAGTATGAAAACTTGATGTTTATACACCTATGTTGTGGTCCCTTTCGTGATTTTTTCCTTCATAAAACTGTCCCATTAAAGATGGCTCCATATCTATTTTCAGACAGCTACAACATCTTCCATGATGGAAACAGTGGTTGTTTTTGTCCACCACTTCATCTCTAGTAAACTCAGCAGAGTGCCTGACATGAAGAAGCTCAAATGTATTCCAAGAATGGAAGAAGCTGTAAAACACAATGAGAACACATTGAGTTCAAGTTTAAAACTCGTCTTCGGGGCTTTATCCCATAAGCTTCATTTCCTCTGCTTTTAGTGCTACCTGGAAGGGCACCTCTCCTAGAACTTTGTGTCTCCTTGATTTTCTCCTGATTCAGAAATCAAGAGAAAACAGTGTTTCTTTTTTCCTGACTGTCCATTACTGCCCAAGAGAAGGACAATCTGGCCAAGAGCCGCGAAAATTCAAGCCGAACAATCCGACCTTCCAGGGGGATTCAGCGAACAGAGCACTTACCAATGAATGAACCTGTTTCTGGTGACGGAGAACAACTTGCCACTTTCCACATAGTAGAAGCCTCCCGCGCTCTCACCGTATTTCACGGCTCCAGCCAAGGCATTTGCAGTCCCTACAAAAGGAGAGTGGTCAGCCTGCATACCTGGTTCTCTCGGGATGACAGAGACTGAGGGCGCTGAGAAAGCAGAGGGTGACGACTGACAATCCACACGAAGATAAAGGGAAGAAGGCAGGACGAAGTAGGACACTACGGAAGCTATGATCCCAAGGCTACAGGCATGTGGACTAAAGGAGTATGAACCCGGGGTCAGAGATTTAAGGACCCATGAGAGGAGCCCGAGGGGAAGGATCGGATCGCGTCCTCCCTGGCTGCTTTCGTACCGATGCCGGAAACTGTGAATTCCCGAAAGTGTCTCGGCCTCTCGCGCTCAGCACCGCTGAGCTCCTCGAAGCTCCGTTCCAGGGCTCCCGCCGCCGCCATCTTCCCGCCGCCGCCGCAGGGCCCGACGGGACGCGAGCTAGGCCGGGCGGCCATCGTCACTTCCGGGGGCGGGGCGGATGGAGTTAGGAACTGGTGAGGAAGCCTGCGGGGAAGGAGGATACGATTGACTCTTCGTTGCGAGGCTTCCAGTCAGTTGGTTGGAGAACGAGAGTGGACAGGAAGGAAGCCAGAAGACAAAGGGGCAAAGGGAACCGACTCTGCTTGCGGGAACTTTAGCCCGGCCGGCTGGCTGGGACATCCCCTCAGGGGGCGGTACCCTTTTCCCGGCGTCCTCCGGGCAGGGGGCGGGGCCAGGTTTGTTTCCATTTTGAAAACCCGGGCGCGGGCGGCGGGGTTGAGCTTCCCCGGAGGGGCGAGGTCCGGAGAGTCCGGGTGGCCGAGCGCCCTCTACCGGGTTCCGAGGTTGCGGTCACCCTTCTCTGCGTCGGGGTGGCGGTCAGTACATTGGCTGGTCTCCTTTTTGGCCTTCCGCGGCACGTGGGATGGGGAGAGGGCGAGTACTGGGGAGAGGAGATCTTTTGGGTTGGAATCTTTTGGAGAGTCTGAATTCGTGCATTCTGGTGTTCTGAAACGCAATGCATTCAGCAAAACGTTGATGCAACACGCTGTGGTTATCTAAATGCTGAAAGGAATTTGCCTTTCATCCCGTCCCTGATCTGGATGTCTGTAAGATATTGTGCCTTTACCGGTATCGAGGGCTCAGTACTGGGAAAAATGCTGATTTGCATGGGAAAAGGATTTTTCCTCCATAGTCAACATTTGTTAAGCAGTTCTGTTATTCTTGTTATCACCAGTGAATGCAACCCTTCTTTATCATTCTGTTTTATTGATCCTATTCTGACCACTCCCCCCCACGCCCACCACCTCATCTTTCCAGCTTGCTCCTAGGACTCCAGTTCTAGCCATGCGATCCCTCCAGGCCACCCAGGAACCGTTGTTCTACCACCTTTTCACGGTCCCCATTTCCTTGAGATTTCCTTCTTACTCTGCTTAAATTCCATTTAAATTACTCCTTTACCTAGCTTGCTCTTTATTCATTATGCTTTGGTAAAACCTAGAAATTTGATTAATCCAAGGCTGCAGCTGAGGAGGGCTGGAGAAAAATACACAATTATCAGTCATACCTTCCTCTACCTCCATCATGATTCTAAACCTCCAGTGGGTCCATACTGCTACCCAGCGAACACATCCCTTGTCCACTTACTGGCCTAGATGAGTATTTCACAACTTCTCTAACCTGCAGCGCCTCTCTCCTCCTCACTCTCAGTTTGCTTTTTCACTTAGAAAATTGATGAAATCAAGAGAATTTCCCCCCCTGCCTCCCTCCTTTCCCTACCTACCTTCATCAGTACATGCATACTCTGCCCTCCTCTCCTGTTACTATAAATTGGACTGTCCCTAAAGGTACATCCCTAAACTTAGGGGCATAAACTTTACATTTTCGCGCTCAAGGACACCATTCCAGCAGTTCTCTCTCCTGCATCTTCAGTTCTGCACCACCCTCCATTACTGAGTTGTTTCCCCAAGCACACAAGCATGCTGTTATTTCTCCTTCCTGCCACACACAAAAAACTCATTTGATTTCCACTCTCTTTGGCCACTATCTACTACTTCAGAGCCCCTCTTTATCACTTCAGAGCTCCTCTTCATCGCTACAGCAAAATCCAAGAGCTTTCTGTTTAATTTCTTTTCTTTGAGTCTCTCTTAAATCCACTTTTATCAGGCTTTCGCGCCTGTTGCTTTACTGAAACAGCTTTTTTCAAGATCTCCAATGATGTCCATCTTTATCTAATACTGAACCCTCATTCCTTTTTTTTTTTTTTTTTTTAAGTAAACGCTACACTTATGGAGCTCCAACTCTTGAGCCTGATATCAAGAGTTGCATGCTTTATGGGCTGAGCCAGCCAAGCACCCCTGAACTCTCATTCCTTAACATTCTTGACTACCTGCAGCATTTGACCATTTAATTGCTTTCTTGCCCACTTTCTTCACATGGCTTCCAGGACACCACATGCTTTTGATTTCCTCCCATTTCACAAACTATTCTTTTTCAGACTTCTTTGCTAGTTGCTTCTCTTTTTCTCCAAACTTCTTAATGTTGGACTGCCCCAGGGCACAATTCTTGGTTGTGCCCACACACATTCCCCTGAGGATTTCGAGTAGTCTTCTGCTTTAGATACTAGATCGCAGTAGTCTGATAATTCCCAGATGTATTTCTCCAGGCTAAACCTTTCTCCCTTGAATTCCCACCTTAGGTATCCAACTGCCTTTTCTTTTTTTTAAGAGTTTTTATTTTTTAAATAAGCTCTAGGCCCAAGATGGGGCTTGAACTCAAAATCCCAAGATCAAGTCACATGCTCTGCGACTGAGCCAGCAAGGGGCCCCTTGAGCCTGCTTTTTACATTCATCTGACTGCTAACATCACTGGGATTCCCCCACAGTCACCTCAGACTCAGCATATCCAAGGCAAAACTCATTTTACCTCACTCTCCACTATCATGTGATTCTCTATGTGGCTATCACTAGGCAGTGACCTGATTTAGAAATTGAGGAGTCATACTGGGCACAGAGCTCCTGAAACCCTTGGAATTCCCTAAGTGACGAGAAGAGAAAGGTGTCTTTTTTTAATGTTAGTGAAGTGACTTTTGGAAAGTCCCTCAGAAGCTTTATGGTGGGGCTGGTTGCCAGGAGAAGCAACCACATGATTTGAAGGTTGGAACTTTCAGCTCCACCTCCATCCTCCAATTTCTGGGGAGGCTTGAGGGGTTGAATATTGAGTTTAGTCACCAAAGGCCAATGATTTAATCAACTAAGCCTATGTAATGAAGCCTCCATAAACCCCCAGAAGGATGGTTTTGGAGAACTTCTAGGTGGTGAACCAGAATGAACCCAGTTCTGTGCCCCAAACTCCATTGGGACAAAATCTCCTACATTCAAGACCTGGTCCTAAATATCTGATAAGCCAGTAATCTAGTAAGTAAATTGGTTTCCTGAGTTCTGTGAGCTGCTCTAGCAGAAAATCGAACCCGAGGAAGGGGTTATGGGAGCCTCCAATTTATAGCCAGGGGTCAGAAGCACACGTGATAACCTAGACTCGTAATTAGCATCTGAAATGGGAGCAGTGTTGTGGGACCGAACCATTAGCCTTGTGGGATCTGACGTTATTTCCAAGTAGGTAGTGTCAGAATTAAGTTTGTGGGATACCTGGTCAGTCAATTAACAGGAGTTAATTGCTTCTTAGTGTGGAAAAGTCCCACCCACGGGACCTCCAAAAGGCCTACCCTTAAATACCATCACAGTAGGGATTAGGTTTCAACATAAGAATTTTGGGGGGTAAGGAGGACAAAAACATTCAGTCTCTAGCACTTCTTAAAAACTTTCAGGGGCTCAAAAAAAAAACTTTTGGGGGCTCCCTGTTGCCCTGACTTCCAAGGTCTTTTACCACTTCAACATAATCAACCTTCTTTAAACATTTTTATTTATTTATTTTTAAAGATTTTATTTATTTGAGAGAGAGACAGAGATAGAGCAAGGGCTGGAAGGAGAAGGGGACTCAGGCTCCCGCTGAGCAAGGAGCCCGATGCTGGGCTCAATCCCAGGACCTTCTGGGACTGGAGCTGAAGGCAAAGGCACAACCACTGAGCCACCCACGGGCCCCTACCTTCAAGTTCTTGCATCTCCTTGAGAAACACTTAAGGCTGTCCCAGCTGTGGACTGCCTTCCTACAGTCCTAATGGTATTTGGTCATACGTGGGCACATTTTGTCAAACCTGTGTGATAGGTAGGCCTGAAACCTACTTGCTAAGGGTCTGAAAAGGGACTTGGGGAAAAATTTTGCCTTAGGGCAGAAGGAACTTGTAGTAATTTGATTTGGGATTTAGTTGTAGTGGAGCACATTGTGAGTTGCCTACCTCCCTGGCCTCTGCTGGACTTGGGTCTGATGCCTATGGAAAGCAGAGTGGGGGGCTAGGAGGACAAAAAGACTAAGTACACTACAGCATCTATGAAACACTGAGGGCCCTTGAGTACTGCACTGAGACTGCTCTTGCTGAGCGTACAAAAAAAAAAGGAGAGCACCAGTATTTGTCCTGCACAAATGACCCTAGAGCAGGTTTTCCAGTTTAAAGTCTCCGGCATATTGTGTGTGTGTTGGCGGGGAGGGTGCCTTCCAGAAGTCTAGTGACCAAAGGAGTGGGGTGAGTACCTAGCAAGGACTGGTGTCTTAGAGAGCAGGGATGTCCCCTGGAGGAGACTGGAGCCTGGCCAGCAAAGCAGTTCCTAAGAGTAGCTCGGTGGATTTACCTATATTAATTGGAAACTACCTGGAAATGGGTTATTTCATTAACAGAGTACTTCATGAACATAGACACTCCCTGGGCATTCCAAGAAATGCTTTAGGGACTGTTTAGCAGGGACTGACGGTCTGCTGGCAGGAGTAGGTGGGGGAGAAGTCAGTGGAACGTATTCATGTTTTAAATGTAACTGTACTTTTACCCACAGTCTGGGGAAATGTGGGTTTTACTATATTTGGACTATTTCACTTGTATATGTCATGCTTGTAGAGTTCTGTGTGTTTTTCTGTAGGAGTTTTCCATTGGTGCTATACTACATTATTACAGTTAGTGGCTTAAACAGTTACATAGGTTAGAAGCCCAACATAGGTTTTATTGGGCGAAGATCGAGGGATCAGTAGAGCTGTATTCTTTCTGGAGACTGTACAGGAGAGTCCTTTTCCTTATCTTTTCCATCTTCCTGAGGCCAACACATTCCTTGACTTGTGTCCCCTTCTTTCATCTTCAAAGCCAGTGATGTCACATCTCTCTCTGACCTCAGGGAAAAGTTCTCTGCTGTGATTAGGTTGGGCCCACCTGGATAATCTAGAATAAACTCCCCCATCTCTAAATTCCTGAACTTAACCACATCTACAAAATTACTTTTGCCTATGTGTGAGGTAACTTAGTCACAGGTTCTAAGATTAGTATATGGACATCTTTCCTGCATGTGTGGGGTGGGGGAAGGGGGATTTTTCTACCCACTATATTTATGATTTACTAAATATATCATATTCTAATTTCATTTTTATAACGTCCTTGAATGGTAGTATTATTCCTGTAAGTGAGATAACTTTTCTGAAGCACTGGTTAAAAATATAGTTCCTATCAGTTGTTACCATCTTAACCCAGAGTTCAGTGTTAGCATTACTCACTGATAAGGACAACCAGATTTGAAGTGTCTCCTGGGTGATACAAAGTGGAGGATATGGCATAATCTGTAAAAGATTTTTAAACAAACATGCCATAAAATTTGCCCTTCTAAAGTCTGCAGTTCAATTATTTTTGTATATTTATATAGCTACATAACCATCACAACAATTTAATTTTGAGGTATTCATATCATCCCCCAAAGAAATCTAATAGCCATTAACATCACTGCCCGTTTCCCTCCTCCTCAGCCTCTGGAAACTACTAATCAATTTTATAGTCTTTAAAAAAATATATTTAATTAAATTATTTATTTGAGAGAGAGAGAGGGAGAAGGGGCAAAGGGAGAGAATCTCAAGTAGACTCCTTGCTGAATGCAAAGTCCAACATGGGGCTTGATCTCACTACTCTGAGATCATGACCTGAGCCTAAATCAAGGGTTGGATGCTCAACGGACAGAGCCACCCAGGTTCCCCCCTCCCCTTTTTGTTTCTTTATTTTTCAAGCCCCAACACAGGGCTTGAACTCATGACCTGAGATCAGGACCTGAGCTGAAATCAAGAGTTGGACACCTAGCCAACAGAGCCACTCAGGTGCCCCTCAGTTTTATGTTGCTATAGAATCACCTATTCTAGACATCTCATATAAATGAAATCATACATATGTGGTTATTTTAGCATAATGTTTTCAAGGCTCATCTATAGTATAGTATAAATCAGTATTTCATTAATTTTTATGCCCAAACAATATTCCATTGTATTGTGAATATACGTATTTTATTTATCCATTCATCAGTTGCTGAACATTTGAGTTGTTTTAGTTTTTGGCTATTATGAATAATGCAGCTATGAACATATAAAGTATTCTTGCAAAAATGTTGACTACAGATCGTGGTAGGCAGAATAGTGGTCCCTGCCCACCCCCACCAAGTGTCTCCATCCTAATCCCTGCATCCTAATCCCTGGCACCTGTAATGTGGTACCTTATATGGCAAAAGAGACTTTGTATGTATGAGTAATGTTAAAGACCTAGAGGTGGAGAATGTAGCCTGGGTCACCAAGATGGGCCCCATCTAATCCCATAGTCCTTAAAAGAAAAGAGCATTGGGGTGCCTCAGTTGTCAAGTGTCTGCCTTTGGCTCAGGTCATGGTCCCAGGGCCCTGGGATTCAGCCCCACATTGGGCTCCCTGCTCAGCGGGAAGCCTGCTTCTCCCTCTCCCACTCCCCTTGGAGTGTTCCAAAGAACACTCCCCTTGGTTGTGTTCCCTCTCTCACTGTGCCTCTCTCTGTCAAATAAATAAATAAAATCTTAAAAAAAAAAGAAAAAAGAAGAATATGGGGCACCTGGGTGGCTCAGTGAGTTAAGCCTCTGCCTTCGGCTCAGGTCATGATCTCAGGGTCCTGGGATTGAGCCCCACATTGGGCTCCCTGCTCAGCAGGGAGCCTGCTTCCTCACCCCCCTCACCCCGCCTGCCTCTCTGCCTACTTGTGATGTTTCTCTCTGTCAAATAAATAAATAAAATCTTAAAAGTAGAAGAAGAAGAACAAGAACGCATTTTCCCAGAAAGAGATGCGAGGACAGAAGAAAGGTCAGACGTGTGATATTGCTGGCATTGGGGATGGACCAAGGAAGCCAGGAACAAGGGATGTGGGCAGCATCTAGAAGCTGGGAAAGGCAAAGAAACAGATTTTCCCCTACAGCCTTCCGAAAGGAATCGAACCCTGTCAACACCTCAATTTTAGTCCATTGATTTTTGCTCTTGGCCAAAGAGAGCTGCCTTGTCTTTGATTATGCCTCCTGCATCCAGTGAGTGGTCAGTGTGGAAAGTCTAAAGGTCCTGCCCCTTACCTTGATCTAGGACCATTCTGAAGGACCATCTCAGCTCCAAAGTGCTGTGTGAGATCAGCCGAGGCCTCAATTTCTCTTTCTGTCCAGTCCTGCCTCCCTTAGTCCCTTCAAGGCGCTGTTCCTAAGAGCATCCTCTGGTAAACCTCCTGCACTCAAATCTGCCTCCAAGTCTGTTTCCCCAGGGAATCCAACATGAGACACATAAACCTGACATCTTGTCCAAGGACAGGCAGCCAGCTGGGAACCAGCAAGAAAAAGAATTTGGAAAGGGAAAAAGGTTAAGCGGAGGACCTACTCTAAATTCCAAAATTGGTGATGAAATATTGGAAAGAACATCAGCTGGGCTTTAGAAAACCTGGGTTCAAATTCTAGCTCTGCCTCAGAGACCTCTTGTCACTCAGCAAGCCACCTGTCTCCCTGCCTCCATTTCTAAGAAGAGGATGTTGTACTTACTCATCTTCAAGTTGTGTTCTGGCACTCAGCTCCTGGTCTGTGGCCCAAAAGCCAGAGACAGGCTGGATCTTGACCTTTATCTCCCGGATTTCCAGGCTCAGAAACATGCCCCTTCCAGAAGCTCCCCAGGACTGAGGACAGGCATGTCCTTCCTGAGTCGAAATTGGCTTGAGTTGCACAACCCGTACATAGCCTTTGGGACACTTAGTTCAGACTGTGATAGTTTCTTAGATGCTTGTCTATCACTATGCTTTCCCTTTGCACTATTTTTTCACTTCTTTGTTGATAGTTAAATCTTTTTTTCCTGTATAAAAAATGTCCTGCAGTCAATTTGCATATTTTATATAGTCTCCTTCCTTCCTTCCTTCCAAAAAGGTTAAGTTGATGAGGCATCTTATGGTTTCCTACAAATCCAGTAATTACAGTTTTTACAGTGAGCTGTCCCATACTTTTTCTTATCTTCAACATCCATCAGAGTTCTTGAAACTTAAAGTACCTAAAAATGTTTGAAGGAATTACTAAGTGAATGAATAAACACACACAGACATCCTTAGAAAACTCAAATACTCTTTGAACCATTGAAATGCTGGGCATGGTGTGGTTGCAATATAAATGGAATCATAGTGCCACCTAGTGGTTAAGTAGTGACTTTGTTTAGAAGCAAAATGCAGATGTCTAAAATTATTTGGGCAGCAAGTTTTACTTGCAGATACTTCTGTAAGAAAAATACTTTTATGACTTGATCCTATATTCTGAGAATGTCTTGGTTTCCTAGATCACCACTAATTAATAAGTATAAGTGAACAATATTGAGATGGAACTTTAGGGCAGATTTTCCTGACCCAACTTAATAGCTATTCCTTGAAAGGAGAATTTGGTGGTTTAAATAAGTATGGGAAATGACAATTAATAAAGTTAAGCATATTTATCTTCTGCAGAACTTTTCAGGGACACTAATAGAATTGTGTGCTTTGTGAAGCTCCATCATGCATGATGTTTTCCAGATGCTTTATATTCTTTTCAAGGAACAACGTGTTGGACCATTGTTTTATGGGAAAAAGCTTTCAGAAACGCTGCTTTCTTGTCATTTCCCCATATGTTAAAAATATCTATTAGCGCACAGCATTTCCTGCCTATATTCTAGATACAGTCAGTTCAGAGAGCATCAGAATAAGTCAGTAGTCATACCTTACATTTATAAGGATCTTAGTTTTGAGGTAAGAATTTCTTTAATCAATTAGTATTTCATATTGAACACTTTTTTTTTTTGGTTTTGGTTTTTTTTTTTTGTTTTTTTAGATTTTATTTATTTATTTGAGAGAGAGAGCAGGAGAATGAGAAAGAGAGAGAGAAATCAGTGGGAGAAGCAGACTTCCTGCTATGTGGGACTGGATTCCGGGACTCCAGGATCATGACCTGAGCCGAAGGCAGTTGCTTAACCAACTGAGCCACCCAGGAGCCCAACACGTTTTTTTTTTTTTTTTTAAGCATAATCTACTTTCTTTTGGATTCTAGGAGTGTGGTTTCCTACTGTTTGGGTAATTACTTTCAATAATTGCTATTAGCGATGGTAGAAATGACTCGGGATTCAACCACAATGCAAATGACTTCGTATTTTCTATTTCTGCCTTTTGCTTACATGCTGTGTATTAACCAAAGTGGCGACTAATTTCTGAATTTCTGGCAGGAGCTTCATTTATTCCTTCAGACTTTTTTTTTTTTTTTTTTAAAGTAAGCTCTACATCCAACATGGGGCCATCATGACCCCAAGATCAAAAGTCACACACTGTACTCATTGAGCCAGCCAGGCACCCCTATTCTTTCAGTCTTGCACACCTGCCAAGAGCTAGTCTCTGGGATTAGAAAGACCCCTCTGGATTTGAGCTCTCTGCAGTCAGGGATCTTGTCCACCTTGTTTTCTGTTGTATCTTTAGTGCCTGGCACAGTGCCCAGCACTGATGAGGTGTTCATGAAGTATCTGTGGACAGAATACACATTTCCCATTCTCTACTTTTGAGGTTTAATGGAACAAAGGAGAACTACAGATAACAGTAAAGTGTAATCATTATTATAAAAGAATGTACAAGGAGGAGAAAGAGCATTCTAGGCAAAAAGTCTTAAAGGCATGGAGAGAACTGGGGTGAGGAGTGGTTGAAAAGGCTGGGGTCACAGTGGAGAGAGCTTTTCCTTTCTTGCCAAAGAGTTTAAGTATACTTTAACATTTCTCCTTACAACTCAATGCTTAAAGTACTTGGTAAATTCTTGCTGTCGATATAAGAATTTTATTTCAATTCAAATAAAACTTGGCAGGTAATTTTTTTGAAAGGTTGATTTAACATCAGGATAGAGATCCTTGCTGAAAGGGAGAAGATATCGCCGTAAGGTCGGTAAGTTCGTGGGGGAAGCCAGGATGACATTGTAGTAATTAGTAACTGCCCCGACATACTGTCTAGAATTCTGAAACTCTCCCCAGGAAATGCCTAGTGTAGAGCCCTGCAAGAGACATTTAAAAAGCAAAATTGTGGAATAAGTGAAGTATGTCAGTGACTTTTCACTTCCTTTTTCATTATTCTTTTCTACCTGCTTATGAAACCACCATGACTTCAGAGACCAGGGCCCTCTCATGTTGCCTGAAAGCCCAGGGCTCCCAGCCATACCTGGCCCTTCTGTGCTTTTGGACTTATCCTTGGGGACCATACACCCTGAATTGTATTCATTGCCTTTCATCTGATATTTCCCATAAATTTCAATAGGTTGTGATTCATTCATTACATGCTTCATTAAATGTTTTTTTGAAAAGATTTACTTATTTTAGGGGGTGCAGAGGGAGACGAAGAGAATCTCAAGCAGACTCCCCGCTGAGAGTGGCACCCCATGTGGGGTTCGATCTCACAACCCAAGATCATCGCCTGAGCCAAAACTGAGAGCCTAGACACTCAACTGACTGAACCACCCAGGCGCCCCTTAACTAAATGTTACTTTTATATCTTTGTGAGGTCTCGCACATGATGTAATTCACAAAATCAGAAAAACAAGATCCTTGCTTGAACCATACAGCCCAAGTTTCACTTCTAAAAATACAAATGCTACATGTCCTGAAACCAGCTCTGGGATATAGTTGGAAGTGATCTGACATAGATCCACACTGAGGTGCTATATAAAAGCTAAATAAATAACCCTTTCCAGAAGAACGGACACTGCAAATGCTTTGCCTTGACCCACAGATGTTGCCTCTCTTCTCTCTCTTGCTCATCTTGCTAATCAGTCGTGGGAGCCCTTTCCTACTTTAATATCATTTCAATGCAGTAATTCAGACAACTGCTCTCAGTCGACTGATCCCCGCACGGGTAGATAATCTGCTTACCGTCTTCAAAGGAAAGGTGCTCCGTGGTGGAATGGAAGGCACCAACAGGAACCAGATTCATCGGTAGCCCCAACAGGGGGCAGTTAAGCCATGTCAGTAAAATACGATTACTGTTGACCTTTACAGACCAAGATCGAAGCTGACCCAGTAGAGTTTTAATTTGCGTGTTAGAGCCCAGAACTACTGCTTCATGTGAAAGTACCTGATACAAGTAAGCTAGAAACCCACATTTTATAAAGTAGAGATTCTCATGTAGTTCTGGACTTTTGTGAGGTCACACCTAGACACTCCCGTGTCATCCTGTCCTTTCTTTTCTTTCCTTTTTTTTTTTTTCCCTTAAAGATTTTATTTATTTGAGAAAGAGAGAGTGAGTGAGAGAGAGAGCATGAGCTGGCGGTGGAGGCAGAAGGAGAGGGAGAAACAGTCTCCCTTCTGGGCAGGGAGCCTGATGTGGGGCTTGATCCCAGGACCTGAGATCATGACTTGAGCCGAAGGCAGATGCTTAACCGACTGAGCCACCCAGGTGCCCCATCCTGTCCTTTCTTGACACCTCAGGGCTGCTGCTGCTTCTGCTTCTGCACAATCACAAGGGCTGCCAATCCAGCTGCCCATGTCTTTGCATGTCTGCAAAATAATGACGGCAACAAATAAAAATGGGAGCATTTTGCCATCTGTTTAATTCTCTTCTCCTTTCATCTGATCCTGAAAGTTAGCCAACGTCTTTCTCCCGTTCTTTTGCTTCAAAGTTCTAAAAAGGTTCAAATCATAAAAATAGGAAGAATTTTTAGAAGTATTCCCCCTTCCTCATTTTGCCTGCCAAGTTTCGATTCAGTGCAGGTGCTGACTGATGTTTATAGGGACATAAAATAAGTCATTTCCATGTTGCAGAGCAAGGATGCTCAGTGGCCTGAGCCAGGGTTAGGACTCTGATTAGAGGCTCCAGTTTGAGGTCAGAGGCCAGTGTTTTTCTAAATCCCAGACTTCAGTTTCTTCTAGCTCGCCTGTGTCATTGCCCGAATCCTGCAAGAATGTCTGGGAATTAAATAAGTCAAAATGGATGCCTGCTATCTCGGGCCTGGCAAAGCTTCTATAGGCAACCGCAGGGCCCCACCCAGCGATTGTTTATGTTCCTCTTGCATCCTCCAGGATCCCGCTTACGCACCACATTCTGTTGAGTAACGGTGTACGGAGCCAAGTCAGGACCAGTAATGTTCCTCGTCTGCCTTCTTGGGCTGGTCCTGACGCTGGCCCCTGACAATGCCAGGCTCGGGAACTATTTGTTTCTGATTTCCAGCCAAGAAGTCTAACAATTCTCTCCCTTCCTTCCTATCGCCCTCTTCTTCCTTACCAATGCCAAGTCTGGGATTTTCCTTGTCTAGAGACCGACCATACAGGCAAGGAAATGAACTTTCTTGGGTTATGACAGACCACTTAACAGAAACGGTGCCCTTTGTTCTCATTCAAAAGCCTTTTCCTTAAATGACATTTCTCTCGAAGGCTTCTGCAGATATATCTGCACTGGCTCCTTAATTCCTACCAGGTCCCTCTCAGAGGACTAAGAAGTAGTAGGCGTTGGAATTCTGATTTTTCTGATTGGGAAGCAAAAGTTCAGAAAGGAAGAATAATTTGCCCAGGGATTTAGTCAAGCAATTCTAGTAGTTGTGTCTACATCTATTCTTTAAACTTAAAAACCCTTTCTTAAAAATCCATTCTGAAACTTTAAAAATCCTTTTCATTCCCAGCAACCGTGTCTAAGACAAAAAAAATTTACATACAGAAAATAAAGGCAGGTCTGGCTGTGGATCACTAATTCCATCATGCGTCAGAAAATCTTATTTTTTGGGGGGGTGCCTGGGTGGCTCAGTGGGTTAAGCCTCTGCCTTTGGCTCAGGTCATGATCTCAGGGTCCTGAGATCAAGCCCTGCATCAGGATCTCTGTTCAGCAGGGAGCCCACTCCTCCCCCCCCACGCCCATCTCTCTGCCTACTTGTGATCCCTCTCTCTGTCAAATAAATAAATAAGATATTAAAAAAAAATTTTATTCCTTTTGCACCCACTCGGGGACAGCCCGGCCCCAATTACAGTCCAGAGGGACATGGGTCCTACTTGCCTGGGCAAGTCACTTCATTTCTCTGGGCTTAACAGTTTCCTCATCTGTAATACAAAATAGTTGGGATTTGGGGTCTCTTAGGTTTCTTTCCAGTTTCAGGAGTCAGCAACTAGGAAAATGCAGGGATAAAGGCACAAGGCAAACCCATCTGTAAAAAGCCAGAAAAACATCTATGTATAACACTTTAAAAATAATCTCTAGTAAATAAGAATTTGTGTCTACTTTGGGTTCAACAATTTTACTCTTGGGGCTTTATACAAAGAAGCAACCAGAGACGTGCTTCCGATTTGCAAGGATGACTGTCATAGTGTTTGTGTTTAATAAACTTAATTTTAGGATAGTTTTAGATATACAGGGAAGTTGCAAAGATGGTACAGAGTTCTTCTGTACCCATCCGTCCTTCTCATTTCCTTCGTTGTTTAACAGCTGATACTAGTATTTGATATTTCATCACAACAAATGAACCAGTATTGATATATATTATTAACTAAAATCCATGATGTATTTCTATTTCCCTACTTCTAATGTACTGTTCTTTTTCTGTCCCAGGATTCTATCCAGAGCGCCAATTACATTTAATTGTTATCTCCCCAGTTTCCTCAAGACTGTGAGAATTTGCTGGATTTTCTTTCTTCCTTCCTTTTTTTTTTTTTTTAAGATTTTATTTTTAGGTAATCTCTATACCCAACATGGGGCTTGAACTTACAACCCTGAGATTAAGTCACATGCCCCAGAGTTTCCTTATTTTTGAGGCCTTTGACAGTTCTGAGGAACACGGGTCATGTATTTTGAAGACTGTCTCTTGATATTTAAAAAAAAAAAAAATCACGATTAAACTGGGTTATTGGTTGGCGGGAAAACCATAGCTGTAAGGTACCAGTCCTGTCACATATCAGGGGACAGGCTATCTACATGACCTTCCACCAATGATGTTAAGCTTAATCACAGAGCAGAGGTAGTGTTTGCCAGATTTCACTGTGCTATTTTCCAGTAACAAACGTTCTCAAATAAGATACATGTCCTCCATGAGGACAGGAATTTTGCCTGATACCTACATTCACAACTGTGCACCCAGTGCCAAGCACAGTTCTGACTCATAATGGGTGTTCAGTGAATAGAATTTGTTGGATGAAAAGGAGATTGGTTAAATAAGTTACCTTACATAATTTGATGGAGGGGGCGCCTGGTTGGCAGTTGGTTAAGTGTCCTGCTCTTGGTTTCGGCTCAGGTTAAATCTCAGGGTCATGAGATTGAGCCCCGTGTCGGGCTCTGTGCTGAGCATGGAGTCGGCTTGAGTTTCTCTCTCTTTCTCCCTCTGCTCCTCATGCTTGTGCTCTCTTTCTCTCTAAAACAAATAAATAAACCTTTAAAAAAACATGATGGACTGCTGGTGGTCATCATAGATATTTCGTGGCATGGAAAAAAGCATCAATGTTCTATTCAGTGAATGAAACAGATCAAAAGAATTTGTATACATCCTATTTTGTATAAAGTTTGTGTGTTGTTGTGTGTGTATGTGTGTATGTCTGTGTAGGTGTGTAGAAAAGGAACTAGAAGGTTGTAAAAATGTTAAAGTGGTTGGTGGTTATTGTGAGGTAGAAGGATTACAGGGGATTTTCATTTTTGTCCTCGTTCAGTAACAACAAGAATTACTTTCTAAATCAGAGGGGGGAAAAACACACAATACAAAGGGAGAGAAGTTTTAACCTTCAAGAAGGTTCTCGAGCAAGAAAACAGATGTTTCAATACAATGCCCAGCAACCGCATTATTTAGCCATCTATTAGTATCTGTGAAGGAACTGAAATCAGCGATGCGGTGCATAGAGGGTGTTGTCCTCAAAATTCTGCAGTTTCTAGGAAACAGGGTACACTAGGCACCATCTGTTTCTGATTTAGGGCATTAGAGTTGCAAGATCATGAGCTGTATCTTTGTTACTCTCATAACAAATTGTTTAAAGTTAAAAAAAAAAAAAGTAAAGAGCAAAACCAAATGCACAGGATGCCAGAGTGAATGGCATTATTGTATCATTCGCTTTCTCCTCCCTGGGGCTTTGCATTTTAAAAACACATGTTGTGGTTTTTCTATGATTATCTTCCCACTTCCTGTGTTGTATCTCCCTTACTGTAAATATCCTTTTGTATAGTCATGCTTCTCTTTCCCTGTGTCCTGCATGTGTGTCTTTCTTAATGCTCTCTCTCTCTCCAAACTTCCACCGTATATTTTCCCCAATACTAATTTGTAGGGGTCCGATAGTATTTTTAGAGAATTTTAGAACCTTGATTTCAAATTCTAGTTCCATCTTCCATCAGCTGCGAGATCTGCACAAAGTTGCTTCACCTGTCTGAGTTTCCCTCTCAGAAAATGAGGATGGTATTCCGTACTCACTCAGAATAACCCTTATTCCAAGGATTAAATGAGATTTAATGTAAATAAGTATAGGATCCATTCTAGTGCCAGTCACAAACGAGGCACTTAGCCTGTGGCATCTCTTACTTCCTTCTCCCCTTCCATAATACTCTATCTATACTGTGTCTAGTGTTATCTTTTGAAAATGCTAATAACATACTAAAGGATCAAGTGTAACCTTGGGCTTTCAGGGTCTTCTTTAAAGGAGCCCCAACCCATTTTTGTGGTCTCACTACCTTCCAGGCACATGGTACACACACATTATACTCCAGCCACACCAAATTACTAGCTGTTGCCTAAGAACAGGTTATTCTTTCTTCTCTCCATGCTGTTAAGCATGCTGTTTTCTGTGTCTGAAAGTCCACTGTGCTCCTTGCAGACAACTTTCTTTGTGAAGTCTTCTCTGATAGCTTTGAGGGCCCCCACACTCGCCTCTGACCACCGCAACCTGTTCATGCGATTCTTTTTGCAAGTGTCTACATCATTCACTTATTTATTTGACAAATAGTTATCCAGCTCTCACTATGCACCAGGCACTGGAAGGTATCCTTTAGTTAAACTGTGGATTCCAGAAGGGCCAGGGTCTTGTCTTATCTACCCTCTTTCAACCCCGTGCTTAGCAGAGGAGTAAAATAAATACTCAAAGTCTGTTTGTTCAATACTGAATGAAATTCAGGCATTTCTTTTTCAGTAATCAAACAAAATCATAATGCTACCAAGTACTTCCTCATTTGCCCTTTAAAAGACAAAGATAAAAGACACATATTTTCTTTTGCATGTAACATATTGTTAGCTTATTAACAATTCCAGGGGGCTCAGAAATATTCCTTTGCTTTGAGTGTTCTCCATCTGGAAGAGTTTAGCTAATTAAACCAAAGATCATGGATGAGTTGGCCCCATTTATCTCCAATGGATGAAATCCTTTTCTCTCCAGAGGGTTCTTCAGACAAATATCAAGGGTCAGTGTTATTTTTAGTAACATATATTTTTGAAAGTCTTAACTTTTTTTTATTTCAATTTCTAAGTTTGGTAACACATGCTTTTAAAACTCTATTTGTTGTTGGTTGTGTTTTTAAATTAAGTTTATAGCGTATCTTGGCCTATACAGAAGCATTTGTCTCAACTCTAGATGATACTGAGTTACTATACTGTTGATTAAGGTAGTCATTAGTCTGCAGAAGAAGTTAGAAAAAAAAATGCTTTCTCTCTCTCCTCCCCGAATCCCCCCCACCCACACCCCCCACCGCCGTAAGTGCAGGATTCCTCTTGGTGATGATATTCTGTGCAGACTGAATGGTGATTCAGAGAGAGCTATTATTATCCTCCTTTTGAGGGATTTTCAATTTTTGATGAAAAAATTCTCTCCTCCATTCTTTCTCAATGCAGAGACACATACAGGCCTTGTGTTCTTAGATTCGTTCGGCTTCCCCTTGTATGCACCCCAGGACAGTTAGAAAATTCATGTACCGATTACCTCCTGATTTCTTTAGGCTTAAGAATGAGAACACTTGATAACCTCACATTAGCAACAATTAAATAAAGGCCATAAGAGCTGAGTTTTAGGGATCTAAATTTTTTTTTTTTTTCTCTAGATGGAAACAGTTTGTCCATCTTGAGTTACATCATGAGATTTAGACTGACAGGCCCAGATAGGAAGAAGCGAAATCAGGTTTTAGTGGAAAAGATACCATGCAAACTTGCACAGGGAACAAACCAAGCCTCATGTCTAACACGACTTGCCTTGCTAGGCAACGTCAGCTCGGCCCACTGACTCACCTGAATTTCATTAAGAGCTAAAAAACAATAAAGAGAGTCAGCATGGGGCCAAAGGAACCCACGGAAGTTTATTGGGCCCTATTTAAGTGAGGCCCTCTCTCACGTCCCTTCTTGGGGGTGTTCCTCAGCTTCTTTCAAGACTGCCTCCTCCTAGCCTATTCTTCTAGGGGGCAGGGGGACAAAAAGGTTGGTTCAGGGCTGGGGGACGGCCATGGCATTCAGATCACTGAGTTTACTAAAACAACCAGGTTCTGTGGTCATTATGGCTTTAATAACAGAGTTGATCAAATCCTTAGTTCTGAAGGGGTGTTTGGCATTTTTACAGCGCCCCCAAAGTTACAGGGCTGTCACCAGACACTTTTCTCATTTCTCTTTTCCTGAGGCCCTCCCTGCATTTCTCTGGAGGTCATTCCATCCGTCCTTCACCCTCTGGTAGTGTTGGAAGAGGGCATCATGTTTTGGTAGCCTCAGGGAGAAATACTTCTGCTAATTGGTGCTTTGGTATTATAAGGAAGGCCTGTGAAATCCTTCACTATGCTTGGAGGGAGACATTATTAGGACACTGTTTTCTTTTTTTAAGCTTTTATTTATTTATTTATTTGACACAGAGAGAGAGAGATCGCAAGTAGGAAGGGAGGCAGGCAGAGAGAGAGGGGGAAGCAGGCTCCCTGCGGAGCAGAGAGCCCGATATGGGGCTCGATCCCGGAATCCTGAGATCATGACCAGAGCCGAAGGCAGAGGGTTAACCCACTGAGCCACCCAGGTGCCCCAGGACCCTGTTTTCTAAAGTTCTTTGGGAGGACCCGGGGAGACAGCACAGGTGTGTGTGCAGGTGTGTGCTGGTGTGCTTCTCCTTCAGGGGCTCTGTGCACTTTGTCGCTCATGTTTCTCTCCTGTGTTGCTTATCAGGAGACTCTGAGCCAACTCTCGTCCGATCTCTAACAAGGACGTCAAGACTTGCATCCTATTTCCCTTGGCTCTGTGTTTCTCATCTCATATTTGTTTTATTTTGGTCCAGGGTTTGCATTTTTGTAAGTAGCCTTCTGTTCTTTCTGCAAGAAGATAGGTTATAGATAAATAAGTAACGCAAACATTGGTGGGTAGGAAAATCCAGAGAAAATGTGTTCTGTTAAGGCCACGCTCAGCTCCACTGAGAGGACCTGGGCCCGCCACAAACTACCCACAGTGCTGTGTGGATTGTGTTAGAAAATGCAATGCCCTTTGGAGCACCACGGCAATTCCCATGGTATGGATAAATATAGCAATGGATGTGTGAATTGCACCCATCATGAAACCTGGGAATAGCTGAATGGATGGTAAAGCAGGAACCCAGGAAGGCCTTTTTCAACTTTGTTGTTGACAGGAGACAGGAGAAAGACTCAAGTGACCCAAAGGAAGTGATTCATTGGGGATGAAACCAAACAGTAGTGACAGAAAAGGTCACCAGAGGGAAGGTAGGAAGTGCCAAGCAGAAACTCCAAAATAAATAAATAAATAAACAAACATTTGTCGAAAGGCGAGTACATAAGCCTTCCAACCCAGGGTCACAAGCTCCCAGCAAAGTGGCTAGAATTTCTGCTGATGAATTGAAGGAAATTTGCAATAAGGAAAAATACACCCATCTGAAAAGAAATCCAGTTCATAAGGTCAGCCCAACCCAAAACAACATCAGTGAACAGGAATTTCATTCTGTGAACAATACCGATCCTAGCCTTACAGTGGCCAGCTCATTCCTTTCCAAAGTGCATACAGTTCACACCTATTTTTGTTCTGAAAATTCAACAGAGACCTTTTGAAAAAAGTCCTGGACAGTCAGGAACCCTCAAAAA
Source organism: Mustela nivalis (assembly GCF_964662115.1). Taxonomy (NCBI): domain Eukaryota; kingdom Metazoa; phylum Chordata; class Mammalia; order Carnivora; family Mustelidae; genus Mustela; species Mustela nivalis. The sequence goes on from NC_139028.1 coordinate 103,362,443, forward strand.
ATGTGATTTCTGTTTCCACGATGGCACACGTCTGTTAGTGATTGCCAAGTTCACTAAAGCTCACGGTGGAGGCAGTGAGACCGCCAGTGACTTCACACACAGGGACTTTCAGGGAAGGGAGACGATGTCACATGGTACTGTCTGACATTTAAATACCAGCATAGAGCCCATGAAGCTTATAGGGGGTATTGAAAGCTGAAGAAATGGGTGACGTCACATAGAGGAGGAACAGGAAGGGGGGCCCAGGGCTGGACCTCCAAGTTCTGTGTCTGTGCTGAACTCAGTTCCACGTGTCTAGCTGCCTACTTGACATCTCCACTTGGGTGTCTGATAGGTTTTTCACACCAAATGTTCAAAGCCCAACCTTGACTTTCACCCTCTTGGTCTTCTCTAATTCTGTAAATGACATTTTCATCCTCTGGTTGCTCAAGGCCCCAAATTTGAGTTAGTTGATCCCTCCTCTTTTTCTCACAATCCCACGTCCAATTTGTCAGCAAATCCTTCCTCCAGGAGCATACTCAGTTTTCCACTTTTTATTATGTTTACCACTGCCCCTACGGTCCAAGCCATCATCTCCTCTCCCCTAGATTGTTGCAGTAGCTCCTTCTTCCAGCCTTCCCTCCTCCAGTCTATTCTGAACACAGCAGCCAGAGTGGTCCTGTTAGAGCCTAAGACAGGTCATGTCTTTGGTTCTAACAAACATTCAATTTTCTTCCCGTCTCACTTAGACTAAAAATGGTCTCCCAGGGGCGCCTGGGTGGCTCAGTGGGTTAAGCCACTGCCTTCGGCTCAGGTCATGATCTCAGGGTCCTGGGATCGAGGCCCGCATCGGACTCTCTGCTCAGCAGGGAGCCTGCTTCCCTCTCTCTCTCTCTGCCTGCCTCTCCGTCTACTTGTGATTTCTGTCTGTCAAATAAATAAATAAAATCTTAAAAAAAAAAAAAAAAGGTCTCCCAGGCTTTCTATGACCTACATCCCCTGCCCCATTGCCTCCTGGAGTACATGCTCTCTTTCTTCTCTTTCTGTTTCCCTTATCCTAGCTTCTGCTGTCCTTCAAGCACATTAAACTGTTCTGCCTCGGGGCCTTTACACTTGCAGTCTGCTTATTATACCAACATTCCTTGCTTCATTTCACTGCTCAAATGTAACCTTATCAGACCATTCTGTAAAATATAGCAACCCCCATCCTTGGCTCTTCCAATCTCCCTTAACCTGTTTTATTATTTTTTTCTGTATCTCTTAGGACCATCTAACATACTACATAGTTGCTTACTTACTTGTTAATAGATTATCTCCTATCTTGAAGGATATATGCTCTGTAAGGAGAAACTGTGACTTTTGTTCATTGTTTATTCCTAGTGCAGAGTAGACACTCAAATATTTGTTGAAGGAAGGAAAGGCTATGGTGTTTCTCATCCAAGTAGAGAAGGAATTAACTAGGAGACTGAGAAATGGCCAGAGAAGTAGGAAAGGAGAAGCCTGGAGCATGAAATATAATAGAAGGTGAGAGAGAAAGCATTTTTTACTGTGGTAAAAATGTGTAACTGGAGTGCCTGGTTGGCTCAGGTAGTGGACCCCTCTTGATGTTGGGGTTGTGAGTTCAAGCCCACATTGGGTGTAAAGCTTATTTTTTTTTTATTTTTTTTATTTATTTTTATTTTTTTTTAAAGATTTTATTTATTTATTTGAAAGACGGAGATCACAAGTAGGCAGAGAGGCAGGCAGAGAGAGAGAGAGAGGGAAGCAGGCTTCCTGCGGAGCAGGGAGCCCGATGCGGGGCTCGATCCCAGGACCCTGAGATCATGACCCGAGCCAAAGGCAGCAGCCAAAACCACTGAGCCACCCAGGCGCCCCTGGGTGTAAAGCTTATTAAAAAATATATATATATATACACACACACACATATATATATATATATATATATATATATATATATATATATAATAGAATTTACTATTTTAACCATTTTAAATTATTATTATTTTTTAAAGATTTTATTTATTTACTTTACAGAGAGAGAGATCACAAGGCAGAGAGGCAGGCAGAGAGAGGGAGAAGCAGGCTCCCTGCTGAGCAGAGAGCCCAATGTGGGGCTCCATCCCAGGACCCCGAGATCATGACCTGAGCTGAAGGCAGAGGCCCAACCCACTGAGCCACCCAGGTGCCCCTATTTTAACCATTTTAAAGTATACAGTTCCAGTGGCATTAAGTACATTCACACTGTTTTGCATCTATCGCACCATCCACCTCCAGAACTTTTCCATCTTCCCAAACTGAGACCCATTAAGCAATGCCCCATCCTCTCTTCCCTGCCATCCTTCACAATCACCACTCTGGTTTTGGTCTCTATGACTTTTGCTACTCTAGGTATCTCATATGAGTGAACTCATACAGAATTTGCCCTTTTGTGACTAGCTTATTTCATTTGGTGTGATGTATAAAAGATTCATCTAGTATTTATCCAAATTTCCTTCTTTTTTTTTTAAAGGTTTTAAAAAATATTTTTATATTCTTAAAATTTTACAATTTTTATATTTAAAAAAATTTAAAAATACCCCATTGTCTATACATTTGTTTATCCATTCCCCTGTTGATGGGTAATTTGGGTTGCTCCCACCTTTTGGTTATTGTGAATAATGATGTTTTGAATGCTCCTTGAGACATTCAAATTTTGAATTTTTTAGGAGGTATCTACCCAAAAGTGGAATTGCTGGGGTCTATGGTAATCCTCTGATTCACTTCTTAAGGCGCTGTCATACTATTTTCTATGGCAGTTGCCCCAGTGCATAAGGGTTCTGATAGCTCCACATCCTTACCAAACTTATTTTCTGTTAAAACAATTTTTGTTTTTACCTTCCACTCATGTCGTGGTCTCGGGATGGAGCCCCTGCATTGGGCACTCTGCTCGGTGGGGAGCTGGCTTCTCCCTCTCCCACTCCCCCTGCTTGTGTTCCTTCTCTCTCTCTCAGATAAATAAATCTTAAAAAAATTTTTTTTTGTTTGTAATTCATAGCCGTCCTAATGGGTGTGAAGTGGCATCCCATCGCACTTAAGGGAAAACATTTTCCCTTTCTCTCTTTCCTTCCTTCCTGAAGATTTTTTTTTAAAGATTTTATTTATTTATTTGACAGAGACACAGCAGGAGAGAGAACACAAGCAGGGGGAGGGAGAGGGAGAAGCAGGCTTTCCGCTGAGCAGGGAGCCCCATGTGGGGCTTGATCCCAGGGTCCTGGGATCACAACCTGAGCCAAAGGCAGACGCTTAACAACTGAGCCACCCAGGCACCCTGAGCAAAGCATTTGAAACCAGCGACAGTGGTCATGTGTGTGAAGAGCTGCTTCAAGATAGGTAAAACCAAGACTAGGGTATCTATTGGATTTGGCACGTGGAGGTGGCGGAGCAGAATGACGGAGGGGGTCACCAGAGCAGAGCAGGCAGGAGAGTGAATAGGTGATAAGATGACTCGAGATGCTTGTCTATGCTCAGGAGCAGAGAAATACTCTTTGGAATGTTTGCTATGCTCTGTGATCCTATGAGATGCCAGGGTTAGAGCAGAAGTGCCAACAGATGGGGTTCCTGTCTTCATGGGGCTTACAGTCCATCAGAGGAGAAAGATAGTCAAGAAATTTCAACTCCAGTTTGATAAGAGCTAAAATCAGAAGTGGAGGATGCTGTGTCTGTTACGGCCAGATGGCACCTGAAGAAGGGGAGGAGGGTGTTTGAGGAAGTGTCCTGAGGAAGTGACACTCAAATGGGTTGCAATTTGGTGTCCCCTGGGGGTCTGTCTTCAGGAAGAGGATGCCTTGGTTCTGCTGACATGGGCATGTGTGTCTCCGTGGCGATTCCTTCTCATTGTTAGCTGCAGCCACGACAGTGGCTTCTGGTACCTTCTGTGAGCCCTCCGAGAAGCATGACTTCCACCCCCTTAAACCAGACTTTCAGTCTGCTTCTTCCTCTTCCGCTCTGGCTTCCATTTACCCAGATACTCTGTCCACGAGACTAGTTGAAGGAGTATTCCTGTGGCCAAAGCTGAAGGGTCTCAGTGTAAGGACAGCCAAGTGTGTGCCATGCCTCCTCTTCAGGCTTCTGGAACCATCTATCTTCTGGGTGAGGAGGGCTCACCTAGGGCTTGGGGTGGGGAGGCGTAATGTGCTCTGTCTATATATCCCAAAGTGATCATGCTTGTACTCACGAACTCTCCCTTGTTCAATTCCAGTTCAAGGGCCAGATAGGGAGTAGACATATACCTTAGGCTAATTAAGGATAACTTCCTTGAGCCTCAATTTTTTCATCTGTAATTTGAGGATAATAGAAGTACTCATTTCAGGTAAAGGAAAAAAAATTCACATAAAGCATTAGCACAGTGACTAGCACCTAGGAGGAGCCTGGTAAAAGTTAACTTTTAGTTTTACTTTTGTTATTATGGTTACGTATTGGAGTTTCGGTATACTGGGTGAGCCTCCAGCTCAGTGAGTCTACTGTTCAAGACTTACTGAGACTTCTCAGTGAGATTAGTAAATTGGCATTCTAGCTTCAGCCATTAGTCTTATAAGCTTAGCTAATGCGTGTCTGCTTCTAAGAGCTAAGGCCCTGGGGTGCTGACAAGACCTGGATTCTGACAGGCTCGGCTGTGGACAGTTGTGGCCAGGACTATATTCACCAGAGTAGTGAGGCTTCTCAGGGGCCAGCTTGCTGCCCCCTCCCCGGATATGCCCAACCCTTCCCTTATCTTTCCCTTTGGAACCCCAGTGTTGCAACACCAACCCTGCTTATTATATACCCACTGGAAAAGAATGTGGGTTTTTTTCTTTTTAAGATTTTATTTATTTACTTGACGGAGAGACAGAGAAAGAGAGAGAGAGAACACAAGCAGGAGAAGTGGGGGAGGGAGAAGCAGACTCCCTGCTGAGCAGGGAGCCCAATGTGGGGCTCCATTCCAGGATCCTGGGATCATGACCCGAGCCAAAGGCAGACGCTTAACTGAGCCACCCAGGCACCCCAAGAGTGTTTTTAAGCACCTGCATGCCAAATGTTTCCAAATGTCTCCGAGTTTAGGGATTTTTTTTTTTTTTTTTTTGCACCGCTCCCTTGCTTTACTCAGTGGGCCTCCTGATCTCTTCCTTAGCAAGACAGTGTGATACTGAGCACCAGAAAATTCCCAGGGAAAACCTCTGCCAAATGTAAAAGCAAGGGAAAAGGATAAAAGCAACAGTTGTGGAGCAGGCTGGCATAAACGGTAAACGCTTTGTGCCATATTTACTTTTTCTTAATCTAAAATAACAGAGATAACATACACAATGGACTTTCTAACTTGCCACTTTTCCCTTATCTTTTTTCCCGTTGTGAGCCCTAAGACATCATGTTCTTTCATATAATCTTTCTCTCAAAAAAAAGAAAAGAAACCAAAAAAAAAAAAAAAAGTTGGCCATTCCATCCCTGCTGCCCATGGAGAAGAACAGACTCTATCTGATATTTCAGCTGGAAGGCAGGGTGGCAGATTCTTTCCAATGGGGTGGCGACTTCCTCCCTACTCTCAGAACACACCCCTTCCCAAAAATACGCCCTCCTGGGCAAGCAGCACAAAGGGAGCAGACCCAGCTCTCGGCGTCAGCAAATGCCCACATCCCTTCCTTTTCCTTTTACACCCAGTGGCCTGGGAATGGCACATGAGCTAGGGGAATCTGCACCACCGATCTTTGTGGCCCCATCACGCCTTCAAATGGCCTTGCTCTCATGTCGCCCTCCTGGGCCATCTTCCAAGCCAACTGCCAGAAGTGATTGTCCTGAAAGGCAAATCAGATCATTTCATTCCATCTGCTTAAGCACTTGCCATGGCCTCTTGGCCCACAGTGAGGGTCCCCAAGCTCCAGGCTGAGGTCTACGCATGGTTGGCTATAAAGAATCATCGTATTCAGATGTACATTCTAGAGTTTGGAATGGAACCTGGGAATCTGGATATGTAGCCTGAATTCTTTAGGTTGTAAGTGACAGGAACACCTCTCAAGGGGTTAAAAAAACAAGAGTCCATTATGTCTTCTGACTAGAAAGTTCAGGGGGGAAAACGATCTTAGCTGTTATCCGCGGGCTCTTAATTTATGGAGGTGACTGAATGATGACATGGAGAGGTCAATACCATTGAAAGACTAATGTTAATTAATTAATTAGTTAATTTCCAGAGAGGAGGGGTTTGCCATGCCACCCAGGGCCATATAGGGAAGCACCATGTGACAGAAGAGAGAAGACGGTGGGATGGTGGGCGAGGTGTAGACCGCAGCCATGACTGGGATTTCTGCAAGAAAGGCAAGGCAGTTTAGGACTGACTATTTTGAATAAACCAGGTGGCCTTTGGGGCATAGCAACTGTTCCTAGTTGTCTGATACCTGACCCTGGGGTTGACTGAGGGCAGGGGACATAATGTCTTGGTATGCGAGTTAGCTGAAGGAGGTGACTTCAGAGTATGGACATTGGATCTCAAGGAAGATTGTGAACCACTTCAGCTGTGAGGTCGGATGCCAAATAGACCAATACAGAATCTAAGAAGACACAATTAGAACAACAAGTGGCTTCAGTGGATATGGCCTTAGGGTTGTGCTCTTAGTAAAGCAGCCTTGAGCTACTTGTGCTCCTGGCCACTTTCAGTGTGACTAGCACAAAGAGAAATGTGATGTAAGTGCGAGATATATACTGACTTTCAAAGACAGCATAATAAGGAGAAAACTAGTACGACACGGTGATGGTCATATATGTTGCTCAGTGCTCGCCACCTTGGGCCTGGTTGCCATCTGTCACCATGCAACATTGTTACAATATTATTGACTGTATTTCCTATGCTGAAAAAAACAAAACAGAACAAAACCAAACCAAAACAACCCAAAATATTGGATTAAATAAAATACAGCATGGAAATCCATTTCGTCTGTTTCCTCTTAATGCAGATGCTAGAAACGATAGAAATTTAAACTTGCCTATGCAGCTTGCGTTTGTGGTTCACATTCTGTTTCTGTTGGACGGCACTGGTCCATATAACAAATGTTCTCTTTCTCTTTATGGACTCTTCTTCTTTAAAATATATTTGATGTTCATTCGCTCCTACTATAGACTGTCGTCTTCTGTGTGCCTGTGGAAATGGCTGCTAGTGTTTCCAGGCTTATAGAATTCCAGCTTCTCAATGCCATCGCAAAGGGCAGTTCTTTTTCCTGTTGTTCATACATCAATCTTAGGGAAAGACATTCATTGGCTCCGCTGACGTCACAGTCCACCCCTTGGACAAATCACTATTGACGGGAATACCAGTTCCTGTGGCTATTCATGAACTGTGTGTCCATCCAAGTGGAGAGGAACATCCATATGGCATGGGAGGGGGCAGGACCCCCAGGGGATGAAAATAACTCACGGTTGCTATCTGCAGTTTCATGACGCTTCCTGGGTGATTCTGTCGTGCAGTATAGTTTGTAACATGCCAGACTCTGGAGGTAAAATCTAATTGTCTTAGTGTGCTTTGGTGTGGCATATTAGCCGTGTACTCTGGTCTCATCCTAACTTTTTTAATCTCATGTCCGTTCCCTTCTTCCCTCCCGCTGCTATATGCCAACATTGTATTCTTTGGATATTTAAAATTTCTTGCAGCTCCCTGAACACTCCATGCTGAAAAAAATTTACTATAGGAAATGTCAAATACATGTAAAAGCAGAGAGGATATGGGGCGCCTGGGTGGCTCAGTGGGTTAAGCCGCTGCCTTCGGCTCAGGTCATGATCTCAGGGTCCTGGGATCCAGCCCCGCCTCGGGCTCTCTACTCGGCAGGGAGCCTGCTTCCTCTCTGTCTGCCTCTCTGCCTGCTTGTGATCTCTCTCTGTCAAATAAATAAATAAAATCTTAAAAAAAAAAAAAAAGCAGAGAGGACAGTATAATGACCCGATTGTATACTATGACCCAGCTTCAACAATTATCAATGAATGACCAATACTGTTCCATTCATGCCCCCAATACTCTTCCTTATGGATTAGTTAGAAGCAAACTTCCAACATCATATAATTCCATCTGAAAATATTTAAATAGGTATATGTATGAACTAAGGAGCCTTAAAAAAAAGATAATCACAATACCATTATAACTAAAAAACACAATATTTCTTACTATCATCAAATAACCAGTAGGTGTTCAAATTTCTTTGGATTGTTAGAGCTGGTTTCTCTAGCTGGTACCCAAACAAAGTTTGCTGGTATGTGTCTTACATTTCTTTTAACCCATAGGCTCCCACCCTCTTTTTCTTTTTCTTTTTTTAAAAGATTTTTATTTATTTATTTGACAGAGATCACAAGTAGGCAGAGAGGCAGACAGAGAGAGAAGGGGAGGCAGGCTCCCTCCTGAGCAGAGAGCCCGATGCGGGGCTCGATTCCAGGACCCTGAGATCATGACTTGAGCTGAAGGCAGAGACTTTAAACCACTGAGCCACCCAGGCGCCCCCCACCCTTTTTTTCTAATCTTGTAATTTATTTATTGAAGAAACTGAATCTTTTGTAGTTTCCACATATTAGATTTTGATGATGGCAACCTTATTGTATTGTTTAGCATGTTTGTTCAACGTAGAATTGTCATTTGATCCTGCAATTCTCCTCCAAGGTATAGTCTCAAAGGAGGTGAAAACCGATGTTCAAACAAACATTTGCATGTAAATGTTCATTGTAGCGTTAGTCACAGTAACTGAAAGGTGGAAACAACCCAAATGTCCATCAAATAGTAAATGAATAAGCAAAACATGGCATATCTGTATAATGGAATATTATTCAGCTATAAAAAGGAATCAAATATGGATGCCTCGTACAGCCTAATTGAATCTTGAAAATGTGCTTGAAAATTAAGCCAGACATAAAGGCCATAAATTGCATGATTTTCCTCTTTATGTGAAATATGCAGAATAGGCAAATTCATAGGGACAGAAAGCAGGTTAGTGGTTGCCGTGGGCTGGAGGAGGGGGAATGAGGAGCCACTGCTGAACGGGTATGGGGTTTCATTTTGGGGAGATGAAGATGTTCTGGGTCTAGATAGTGGTGATGGTTGCACAACATTGTGAATGCACTAAATGCCCCTGAATTGTACACTTTAACATTTTTTTTTAAAGATTTTATTTATTTATTTGACAGAGAGAGATCACAAGTAGGCAGAGAGGCAGGCAGAGAGAGAGGAGGAAGCAGGCTCCCCGCTGAGCAGAGAGCCCGATACGGGACTTGATCCCAGGACCCTGAGATCATGACCTGAGCCGAAGGCAGTGGCTCAACCCACTGAGCCACCCAGGCGCCCCACACTTTAATATTTTAACTACCATATAAAAGGGCTTGATGTCTGGTTGTTTCTCTTTTGGCAGACATTGATGACATTGCCTAGATCTATTATTTCATCAGGGGCTTAAGGTTACAAAACGGTGGTATTCTAAATCTAGAATTCCTTCCTCATTTATGATCTGGGGGTACTTTTACCTGGTGAAAATTCCTTGTCAACCCCTTGGTTTTCCTGAGGCACCGTGTGCACCCCCTCACGCCCATGCTTTTGCCTGTGTCAGTCCATCAGTCTGGAACAACCTTTCTTTCCTCCTCCTCTCTGCCTAATTCCAAATCCAGCCAGATCCCTCAGGACCTAGCTGTTCCTACTGTGAAGTTCAACTCTCTTGATCCTAGCCCTTATTGCCCTTTGTTGTGATTTTTTCCCTTAGTTTCCTCTACTGACTTTCAGCTCAGTAGGTTCTGTCCCCTAGTCCAAGATTCAGCTCCAGCAGAACAGTGGCTGCTCAGTTCACATCGGTGAGACGAAAGGGAGCTGGTCCATTGCAATGAGCAAAAGACAAGGGTTAGTTCTCTACTCTATATGAGTACATGAGTTTTGTATTGCTGTGTAACTAATTACCACACATCTAGAGGCTTAAAACAGCACACGGTCTGGAGTTTGGCGTGGCTGGGCTGGGTCCTCTGCTCAGTCCTACTGCTCATCAGGCAGTCATCAAGGTGGCAGCCGGGTGGCATTGTAGTGGGCAAAGGCTCCAGCAGAGAAGAATTAATTTCCAGCATCATTCAGGTTGTTGGGAGAACTCATTTCCTTTTGGTTGTATGACTGAGGTCTCTGTTTTCTTGCTGGCTCTAAGCCAGCAGCCTCTCTTAGCTACCGGAGGTGGCCCGCAATTCCCACAATTCCTTGCTGCTTGACCTCTCTAAATGCAACATGGCGGCTTACCTCTTCTGAGCCAGCAGTGGAGAGGGAATCTCTCTGGTGTGTGCTAGCAGGACGGAGCCTTATGTGTATAATTGTACCTCTGGTCTCTTTTGCCACATTCCATTGGTTATGAGCAAGTCAAAAGTACCCCCCGTACCCACACAAGGTGGGAGCCCAGGGGACACCTCCTGGTCTGTCTTCCACGATTACCCATGACTTACTGAGAATCTGTTGTGGACCAGACACCGTTATAGGCACTTTCCACTAATTCTTTCCCTTATTCCTCAAACTACTTCATATGAGGTGAATATTGTGAGAGCTATTTTGTAGATCTGGAAAGTGACGCTCAGAGAAATGGGTGTTTGAGGTGTTCAAGGTCTCACAAACAATAAAGGACAAATCTGAGACCCAGACCCGAGTTTAATCTTAAAGTCAGCTTCTATCCTTCAAACCTCACCTTTTAAATAGTTTCCTCCAGAAAACTCTTAAAAAGTTGTCCCCTCATTCCTCTTTCTCAGAGGCCACAACATACAGAGGAAATACACATTCTTTTCTCCTTACATTCATATTTTAGAGCACAGTCAGAATGAATTCTTCCTGCTAAGAGGGAATGTTCAGATGGGAGCTGGCCCTTCTAGGAAATGTTATGTTGCAGAATTAGGGCAGGCTGCCAAAACACGCAATGAGACCTGATCTGGATTTTCTCAATGCCCTTAGAAAAGAGTCATAATAATACCTCTAGTTACATAGTCAGTTATCAATTCCTCTCATTTTGTTCTCTGTGTCCCTGGGAGTTAACAAGGGCAGGGATTTCATATAATCAGTGTAGAGATCATTTGTACATACAAATTTGTATTTTGGCTTCAAAACCTTAGTATATTATTGCATGAACATTTTCCCATATTATATCTTCACTCTAAATATGATTTTAAAGGGCTACTTAATATTCAATTCAATGTATCTATCCTAGCTTACTAAAATGTTTCCCTAATTTTGGCTATTTAGGTTTCTTCTTGTTTTTCACTATTACAAAACACATAAGGATGAACACCTCTGATGGTTGAAGTGTTCTTGTACATCCGTATGCACACATGCTTAGGATAGAGCCTCAGAAAGGGGATAGCAGAGGACAGCCTTGAGGCTTTTGGTAACTATAGAGATGTGGTTATAATCCCCACTTTTCCAACGAGGACACAAACTTAGAGTGAGACTTGCCCAAGTTTACAAGGCTCAGAAATGCACAGCTGAGTTTTGGATGCAAGTCTTCTGCCTCCCAGACTGATGTCCTTCCTTATAACTAGCTCCTCACAGTGCGCCCCAGCCCGGCGGCCCTGGGAAACCCTGAAAGGATGTTAGAAATGCATGATCTCGGGCCCCACCCCAGACTTTGTAGGTCTGAATCTGCATTTACCGTGAACCTGGGGTCCCTCTAGGCACACTGAAATTTGAGAAGCGGTTCTCACAATACATCCTCCCCTGTAATTCTGTGACGTGCTTTAGAATAAGGCAAAACACCAGCTTTGGTGTTAGCAGTTTCCCTCAGCTTTGAGATACCCCTTTCACATTTCCTTGTTTCAGGGCTGTGTGCAATGTGCCCACCTCATGAAGGGATTTGTGAATTCACTGTAAAAGAGCAGATTTTTAAAACTTGCCTACGTATTCTTTCTGGGTATGGCCAACCCTCCTGCTCAGGATTGCATGAATAGCATTTTGGAAAAGTTTTCAGGAAGTATCATGAAGGGGAATGGGTACGACACCAGGAATTCTGGTCCGGTTCCACCATTAACAAGCTGGGTGACCTTAGAGAGCCATTGGGTTATTCTTCATTGAATTAGATACTGTGATGAGAACATACTTAGCTCATCACAAGGAAATGGTGTATCTGTGGGGAGCCTATATTTAGACAGCATCCTCCTTGTGAGAGGAATGAAGGTGTTTAGACCACATGATCCTTGGGGCAGATATTCAGTGGACCACGTTCTCCTGAGGTAACCTACTTTAGGTCAGATTTCATCTGTGTTCTCTCCAGGGATATGACAGAGCGCTATGAGTCAAATCAGGATGGATACGAGTGAGAGCTGGAGTAATTGATCTTCCAAGTCCCTTCTAACTCTAAAAACTTATGTTCTTATACCATTTCAGCATGAAAAAAGAATCAGAATCCTAGCATGGGCTGGTCATTTTATGCAGCTACCTGCCACCAGGAAAGAGAGCAGCTATTCTATTCTTTCAAGAATATGGACTTATTCCAAATCCCATTTCTGGGTTGAGAGTCTTTCTATTTGTTGTGATTCAATTAATTTCCCTTGCCTTAAGCACATGAAGCAATCAGAGACCAGGCTTCGGTCTTCTCAATCAGATGTAATTACTGAAGTCACTGATCTCTGGTTCGTTTTTTTTTTTTTTTTTCTCTCCACACATTATCTTTCTTAGAGGAAGGAAGTTAAATGCTTTGTATAGTTCTCTCTGTTTTGCAACCACATTTCTCAAACTTAGAGCTGAACATTACTATGAGTAAAAAAGTGGCTCTGATTCAGCCTCTTGGAAAACCAGATAAGATAGTTAAAGGAATTTATATGTCCCATGCAGAAGATTTAAAGAAATGGTCAGTGGTGGCCATTCACCCCAAACATCACAATAATGTCTCCAGAAAAAAGAAAACATATCTTTGAGACCAAAATCCAAAATTTTTCTTTTGTCTTAATGTCTTACATAATCTCTTTTCTTGTAATAAGTCAGATTATATAATCATTTCTTTTTTTTTTTTCTTACAGCATCTTTGATCTAAGATGCTTGAGGGTGTTATATTTATTATAAGGTGGGGGGTGTTAAATTGAGCTTTTTGATATTGAGAGGTCAGTATTTCTAAAACTCCCAAATTCCAAAGAGCAAAAAAGATACAGAGAGAGAACAGTATTTCTATTACTTTCAACAGTAAAACATTTACACAAGGGTCTATTACTTATTACCCCTTATTTAGGCACTGGTTGGGAATTAACTGCTCATTCATTTCACAGGTACCCAGTAAAAGCTTACTACCTGTGAGGTGCACTTTGAGGTCCCAGGTTAGAGACATGGCGCTTGCCGGTGCTAGGGAACGTGTCAGCACAGGAACTATGGAGATATTGAGGTAAGACAATGCTTCCTAAAGGGTTGAAAAAAACTGTCTAGAAGAGATGTCCTTTGGGCAGAGGAGGAGATAGCCGGGGGGGTTGAGGTACATTTCAAGTAGAAGAAACAGCAAATGGGGGAGAAGAGCAAATGCAAAGATAGAGGCAGTTGAGAACATTAGCAAAGAATTAAGCATAACCAGGGGCACCTGGGTGGCACAGTCAGTTAAGCGTCCGATTCCAGGTTTCAGCTTAGGTCATGATCTCAGGGTCCTGGGTTTGAGCCCTGAGTTGGGCTCCACAGCGTGGAGTCTGCTTGAGATTCTCTCTCTCTCTCTCTCCCTCTGCCCCTCCGCTTGTCCTGTCTCCCTCTAAAATAAATAAATAAAATCTTAAAAAAAGATTGAGCATGGCTGGATCATGACAGGTATGAGGAAGAGTGGGGAAGATGCAGGAGTGTGTGGCAAACATACAATGTAGCACTGGCTGAGCTAAATCAGACAGACTAAGCCAGAGCCTCCATTGTATAAAGACCCCAGAGAGTGCAGTTACTTTACAGGCACTTTAGAAATGATACCTGTTAGGAGTGAAATTCAGTTTGGAGAAGGCCCTATATCGAGAAACCCATTGGCATCAGCCCAAAGTAGAGACTGTATTTTCCTTTGGCTTGGGCATAGTCCTCCCCACCCACTTCGAGTGTAAGTGCTTCATTTTTCTTTGGAAGAAAATAGTCTCAGCACAGGCGGTGTTTGATGCTGTGCTCATTTGATCTGGTTGATTCAGGAAACAGATGCATCCTCTCGGTCTCAGCACAAATTGTTGGGGTTTCTTTTTTCTGGTTTCACCGAAGCCAGATCTATGTCTCTATCAGCACAGAGGAAAAAAGTAATTACCGAAGTATTAGTGTGATTATTATTTCCTGATACGAATTGCTGCATTCCTTACTTGTATCTGGTCCTCTCCCTGGGCTGGAGCTAGAGAATTTAAAAAACAAACTCTTCTTGGATAAAGCCTGTATTGATTATTTTTTAATCCTGTCTGTGTTGGAGAACTCTGAGAATTTAATGAAAGAGAAAAACCCTCTCCTTGAAGAATTCACATTTTCTCACACCTACAAAATGGAACATGATTTCAAGAGATTTACAAACCTTTTGAAGCCCCAGAGGACCCTTGAGGAATCTGTACACCGTGGTCAAAAACCTTGGTCTATACAGTTAAAAACGAAATGGAAGAACTGCTTGCTGAAATTGGACAGTGACAGTTGTCTACTAATTCTGGCAGTACTTCTTGGGAGGTCAGAATAAACTTGAATTGCATTTACCATACAGTTGCTTGAGCCTCTGCTAATGCATTGATTCAGTAGGGGGACCTCAGCCTTCCCAGTGCCCCCAGCTCCATGCCAACCCGAACACCAGGGAAGGTTCCAGAGAGAGGAGGAAGAGGAGCCGGAAATCATTTGAGACTTTTTATATTCTGAAGTTAAGTCCCTGGCCCTGGAGTTAGAAGAAGACCTGAATTTTAATATCTCTACTTCCTACTTGTGTAATCTTGTCCAGTGATTAAAATTTTTCCAGTATCCACTTCCTCATCTTTAAAATGGGGATAATTTTTTTAAGGATTATATTTATTCATTTGACAGACAGAGATCACAAGCAGGCAGAAAGAGGAGGAAGCAGGCTCCCTGCTGAGCAGAGACCCCCCCCCCCCCCAATGTGAGGCTCTATCCCAGGACTCTGGGATCACGACCTGAGCCGAAGGCAGAGGCTTTAACCCACTGAGCCACCCAGGTGAATGGGGATAATTTTAATACCCACTTCTCAGGGCTGTTGTGAGGACTTAATGAGATATGAGTGTGAAAGTATTTGTCGGACATCTGGGGGCTCATAGATGATGCCTGATAAATGTTAACTGAATTTCAGTTCTCTGAGAGCAGAGTAAAACCTTTTAGAGAACGTCAGTCTTGCAAAAATTAGGGTAGGGGGCCTCCAGTTTCTAATTGTAGCAGGTAAGAAGCTTAGAAATTGCCCCTCAGTCCTAACAAGTAAAAAGCTGAACAAACTGAGAAATCAACTTTTCTTAGCTCTGTCAATGAAACGAGATCACAGAGCAAACGACTATTTCCAGAACTGGGAAAACAGACAGGTGGATACAGAGAATCACAACTTACAGGAGCAGAGACTGCCCTGGGAAGCAGGTCCACCCACGGGAGAAACACCTAAGCTGTCACAGACCGATTGCTGGAGGCGCAGGGTGATCAACTCTGAGAGTTAAAAACTCCAGGGGACCCATTCGTGGGGTGGGGGAGGTTCTGTTTTTGTGAGTTTTCTCTTTGGGGGCTCTAGCAGATCCCCACAGTAAGTACTGGAGAAAAATACTCCTACTTTGGCAGGTGGAGGGAGGGAAGAAGCCATTTTGAAATATGTCAGAGCATTCTGTGGTCCTTAACAGTGCCTGTCCTTAACTTACCAGAGCTTAACTCACTGGGTTTTATTTACTGATTTTTTTAAAGATTATTTAAAAAAATTTGACACAGAGAGAGATCACAAGTAGGGTTAGAGGCAGGCAGGGCGGTGGGGGAAGCAGGCTCTCCTCTGAGCAGAGAGCTGCATGTGGGGCTCGATCCCATGACTCCAAGACCATTACCTGAGCTGAAGGCAGAGGCTTAACCCCACTGAGCCACCCAGGCACCCCAACCCACTGGGGTTTTATCAGAGCCTAACCTGCCTGGGGGAAGGGAAGTATAAAATTCCAGCCCTTCTAGCCATCCTTTCCACCTAAGGTGGGGACTGGAGCTGAGAAGCACTGGGGAAGCTCACAGTCTGGGGGCACCTGCTCACCCACAGACTGATACAGACCATATCCCTGACACCTACACCTTACCACCGCCCTCTACTAAAGGCCTATTTATTGCAGTTCCTTTTACACAGTGCAGCATGCCTGCCTTTCGACAACAACAAAAATTACAAGCATACTAAACAGGCAAAAAACACAGTTTGAAGAGATTGAACAAGCGTCAGAACCAGAAGCAGATATGGTAGGAATGTTGGAATTATCAGACCAGGGATTTTTAAAAGCTATGATTGATATGCTAAGGGCTTTAATGGAAAAAGTATACAACATGCAAGAACAGACAGATAATGTAAACAGAAATAAAAATTCTAAGAATGAAATGAAATGCCAGCCATAAAGAAAACACTGTAACAGCAATGAAGAATGTCTCTGATGGGCTCATTAGTACACAGGACACGGCTGAGGAAAAAAACCTCAGAGCCCGAGGATATGACAATAGAAACTCCCAAAACTGAAAAGCGGAGAGACCAAAAAAACTGGGGAAAAACAAAAACAAAAAACAAAAACCCAGAATAGAATATTCAAGAACTGTGGGACAGTTACAAAAGGTTTAGCTTACATGTAATGGGAATATTAGAAGGAACATAGAAAAAGGAACAGAAGCACTGTTTACAGCAATGATGATTAAGAATTTCCCTAAATTCATGTCAGACCCCAAATCCCAGGAAGCTCAGAGAACACAAAAAAGGCTAAATGACCAAAAGAATTACAGCTAGGTATATGATATTCAAATATCAGAAAATCAAAGATAAAGAAAAAATCTTGAAAGAAGTCAGAAGGGAAACAAAACAAAACTCTTATTTAAAGAGGAACAAAGGTAAAAACTATGTCTGACTTCTCAGAATCCATGCAAGCAAGAAGAGTGAAGTATTTAAACTGTTGAGAGAGGGGCGCTTGCGTGGGTCAGTTGGTTAAGTGACTGCTCTTGGTTTCAGCTCAGGTCAGGATCTCAGGATCCAGGGATATAGGTGAACTCAGCAACACCATCAATCAAGTGGATATAACTTATATCTGTAGACTGCTTCACCCAACCATAGATGACATGTTCTTCTCAAGCTCACATGGACCACTCACCAAAATAGACCACATTCCAGGCCTTAAAACACAACTTAACAAATTCAACAGAATGCAAATCACACAACGTCTACTTGCAGACTATAACACACTTCTAAATAACAAAGAAATCTCAAGAGAAATTAAAAAATATTTTGAGCTAAAGGAAAATAAGACCGCAACTTATCAAAATTTGCGGGATGCAGAGAAAGCGGTGTTCAGAGGGAAATTTATAGCATTGAATGCCTATGTTAGAAAAGAAGAAAGAAATAAAATTGATAAAGAGCAGCCTCACAAAGATACACAGATGGCAAGTAAGCATTCGAAAAGATACTTAGTAACATATG
Organism: Mustela nivalis; assembly: GCF_964662115.1. NCBI lineage: Eukaryota > Metazoa > Chordata > Mammalia > Carnivora > Mustelidae > Mustela > Mustela nivalis. The sequence goes on from NC_139028.1 coordinate 103,380,004, forward strand.
CCATTAGGGAACTATAAATTAAAATAACAATGAAGTACTACCACACGCCTATTAGAAGGACCAAAATCCCCAACACTGACAAGAGCCAGTTTGCATTTTCTTACAAAGCTAACCATACTTTTTTACTGTAGGATCCGCGGTCTTGCTCCACAGTATTTACCCAAATGAACTGAAGATTTAAGTCCACACTAGAACCTGCCCATGGATGTTTATAATCGCTTTTTCATAAAAGTCAGAACGTGGAAGCAACCAAGATGTCCTTCAGTAGGTGAATGGGTCAATCAGCTATGGTGCATTTAGACAATGGAATGTTTCACTTCTAAAAAGAGATGAGCCATCAAGCCATGAAAAGACATGGAGGGAATTTAAATGCACAATACTAGGTAAAAGAAGCCAACCTGAAAAGGCTACCTACTGTATGATTCCAACGCCATGACATTCTGGAAAAGGCAAAACTTTGGAGACAGTAAAAAGATGAAGGATTGTTAGGGGTTAGTGGGGAGGGGGATAAATAGGCAGAACACAAAGAATTTTTAAGGTGCCACTATACTGCACAGTCCCGCAATGGCGGATACGTTCCACTATAGATCTGTCCATACTCCAACAGAGCAACACCAAGAGTGAGCCTAAAGCAAAGTATGGACTTTGGGCGATGATGGGTCGATGTTGGTTCATGGATTGTAGCAAATGTGCTGCAATGCTGGGGGATGTTGATAATGGAGGAAGTTATGCTTGTGTGACGACAGGGGTATATGGGAACTCTGTACTTTCCATTCAGTTGTGCTGTGAACCTAAAACTGCTCTAAGAAGTAAAAGTTATTGATTAAAAAGGCAAAAAAAAAATTGTGGTACAGCTCTGTTTCCACAAGTAATTTAAACTAGGAACAATATGTAATATATAAACCTAAGGGGAAATATTTTTTCCTACGATGGCATCAGAGCTTTTTAAAAAAAAAAACACACTCTTCCTCTCTTATTTTGCGCGCGCGCTCGTGTGTGGGCCTGCCTGGGTGGCTGGTGTCCTAGGAACATGCTTCATCTTCCAACTGGGTAGCCAGCACTGAATTTCCCAAGCACACGTGTCATAACCAAGGAAGTCAGGTGAGAAAAGTCCTTTGACGGTGACATCATAGTCAGGTTCACAGGCACTAGAACAGGGTCCTCATCAGGATTCCTGCCCATAGGGTATTTTCTTGGCCAGGCTGTGCCTTCTCTCTCCCTGCATCCTTGTAGCTGCTGTGTCAGTGGTTAGAAAGTTCTTATGCATCGTAGCTAGCCCATTGGAGGGATGGGTCACCACATGCCTCAGGTGCTTTTCCCTTTCTAAAGCAGAACTGAGATTTCACCTGAGCAGTCAGTTTTAGTGACCACAGAACTTTCATTTCCCTTTTATTGTAGGGAGAAAGTTCTGAACACTACGATTTCACCACGAGAAGCTGGGTGCTGGGTGGGGCTTGGTTCACACCTGTGGTTTCTAACCAGCAGACACTGGAATCACCTGAGGGGAACTTAGTCCTCGGCTGATGCTTAGCCTCCACCCAGACGGGTGAGAATGGAGGGTAATTTCTCATTTTTTTTTTTTTTTAATGTAATCTCTATGACCCGTGTATGGCTCCAACTCATAACCCTGAGATCAAGTGTCACAAGCTCTACCAATGGAGACAGGCAGGTGCCCCTCATTTTTATTTTATTTTTTAAGAATTTATTTATTTATTTGAGAGAGAAAGCACACGTGAGCAGGGGGAGGGGCAAAAGGAAAGGGAGAAAGAGAATCTCAAGCAGACTCTGCACTGAGCACAAAGCCCAACCCGGGTCTCCATCTCACGGCCCCGAGATCACGACCTCAGCTAAAATCAAGAGTCAGATGCTTAACTTACTGAGCCACCAAGGTGCCCCTCATTTTTAGTTTTAAATCACTGCTTTTATTTCTTCTGGTTTTATTGAGATATAACTGACACACAGCACTGTATTCAAGTTTACAGCATAATGATCTGACTTACATATTAATTGAAATGATTACCACAAAAAGTTTAGGTAACAACTTATCTCATATAGATACAAATATATATATATATATATATATATATATATATACACACATATATATTCTCCCTTGTGATGAGGACTCTTGGGATTTGCCCCCTTAACTTTCATATATAGCATACAGCAGTGTTAACTGTGGTCATCCTGTTGTATGTTATATCCCCGATACTTATTTATCTTATAACTACAAGTTTGTGCCTTTTGAGCACCTTCATCTTGTCTCCCCTCCCCCACCCCCCATAACCTCATTTCTTTTTCTATGAGTTTGGTTTTTTCCTTTTCTTTAGGTTCTACATATAAGTGAAATCATTCAGTATTTGTTTATCTTGACTTATTTCATTTAGCATAATGTTGCAAGCGGCATGATTTCCTCATTTTAAAAAAAGATTTATTTATTTATATTCAAAGATTTTATGTACTTATTTGAGAGAGAGAGAGAGAGTGCACAAGCAGGGGGAGTAGCAGAGGGAGAGGGAGAAGCAGGCTCCCAGCTGAGCAGAGAGCCAATGTAGGGCTCAATCCTAGGACCCTGGGATCATAACCTGAGCTGAAGGCAGATGTTTAATGACTGAGCCACTTAGCCACTGCCCCCCCCTCCCCCGCCCGAGCCGCCATGTCTAAGATTTTAAAATAAGCTCTTCTCTGGGCTGATCTTTCTCTCTTTTTGCAGGAGGGAGTGCAGAAGAGGAGAAAATTGTAGAAGTTCCTCCGTGGATCTGAGATGTACAAATAACGTGGGACATGATGGTAGGAAGTAAAACGTACTTAACTATGGGCCAAACTCAGGGATGTTTTTAGGAAAGACCAGCGCCCACTTTTGGCACATCTTTATTGATGAGAATGATCTGAATGAGGCACTGGGATCTCTGGACGTCAAAAGAAGCTCGGAATTTTTTTTTTTTTTTTTTTTGTATTTCTTGATAAATGGAAATACAAAGAGGGCCTAAATCAATGTGATACAAATGTGGCATATTTAAAATGTTTGGATTTAATAAATGAATATTTTTATCCCAAAAAGGAAAATTAGATTTATAATATTATTCACAGATTATGATGAAGTTCTAAAGCTGATTCAAAGTAGACTGTATGTGACATGGTCTGGTATTGGCTGCCATCCTCCAGCACCGCCCAGGGACTCTAGGGGTAAGTTTTTTTTTAAGATTTTATTTATTTATTTGACAGAGAGAGATCACAAGTAGGCAGAGAGGCAGAGAGAGTGGAAGGAAGCAGGCTCCCAGCTGAGCAGAGAGCCCAATGTGGGGCTCAATCCCAGGACCCTGAGATCATGATCTGAGCCGAAGGCAGAGGCTTAACTCACTGAGCCACCCAGGTGCCCAAGGGGTAAGTTCTTTTGTAGATGATGCTGAAAGTCTGAGTATGAGGTCTTTGTCACTGTGAATTTAATCGACAAATTGAGTTAAATGTCTCTCCTCACCTCCCCGAAACCATATCAAGTCTCAGATATGGTTAGAGAGCACTGTTGACTCCGAAAGTGGGACGACTCCCTGATTAAGTGGGCTTGATGCTCAGATCTCTTCCTTACAAGCTGTGGGACTTTGGAGAAAACACGTAACTTTTCTCATCTCAGCCTCCTTCTTTGTAGTGTGGAGATTGTTAAACTGCTCTGCCTACTCCAGGATGATTATGACACTCAGATGGACTGTAATACATCAACAGAAAGAAGCTCTTGTTGGTACTACACTAGAATTGCAGAGACACCATAGGAGTTAAACACTGAAGCTCTTTAGTGGGAGAGATGGTGCTTAGTCACCATCAAACGTTAGCACCTGCCCCGTGTTGGTGCTCAGAATAAATTTATTGACTTTATAAATGACATAGATAAACTATTTCTTTATTTCAAATCAGTGTGGTGGTATTTGAATAGACTGGAGCAGTAGAAGCCCACAGTGAAACAGTGACTTGAAAAATGGAACATGAGCCACTTAATTTTTGGAATTTAGCTGCATTTGGGGAGTGTTTCTGGAGCAACTTGCCTCTAAACAGCTTTGGACTTGCAGAAAAGACTCCCATCAGGATATTACATACACATTTCCAGCTCCGCTCAGATATATTGGAAGTGTTCCATAATTGAGGGAGGGTTTTCCCTCAGGCCTTTAAAAATTTCTCATCAGTAATATCCTCATCGCAAGAGAATCCTAAGCCATCTAACCGAGTACCCCTGGGACAGTCACTTGTTTCAACACCGATCTCGTGGTTGGACGTGCCCGTGTGCACAGACTCCCCAGACTCACGATACCAGCTTATTAAGCAAGTCAAGGGTTTCTTTGGTGTTTTACAGATGTCTCATTGCCCAAAGAGACTAAAGATAACAGTCTATTATGAGTACTACTGATGCCAATAAAAAGAAAATGAAGCCAAAACCTTAGTTTCATTATAACTTAAGTCAGAGGCAATAGTCTCGTTTGTCTTTCTATTTTGGAGGCAGCATTGAACAATGGAAAGAACAGGGCTTTGGAGCCAGCCAGACCTGAGTTAAAATCATGATGACAGCACGTTAGAGAACAGTGGCCTTGTGTGGTTGACTTACTCTCAGTTGTACATCTTGAGGTTGTTATGGGAGTAAGACAAGTCCGTGGAAATGAAGACACCTAGCACAGTGCTGCTGGCACCCACTCTTGGGTAGGAGTAGAGGAAACTTCTTTTTTTTTTTTTTTTTTTTTTAAAGAGTTTATTTATTTATTTGACAGACAGAGATCACAACTAGACAGAGAGGCAGGCAGAGAGAGAGGAGGAAGCAGGCTCCCTGCTGAGCAGAGAGCCCGATGCGGGGCTCGATCCCAGGACCCTGAGATCATGACCTGAGCCGAAGGCAGAGGCCCAACCCACTGAGCCACCCAGGCGCCCCAGGAGTAGAGGAAACTTCTAAGAGATGGGGGTTGTTGTGGGCTGAGGGGCTTCCCCCACAGGGATCCACTACAGTGGGCTTCTTTCAGGGCTTTGCATTTTGCTCATCATATTCAGGGTCAATGAGGCCTTTCTTGGCTGACAGAAGATGATCAGGGTGGGGTGGGTGGGTTGGGGAGGGGGGATGTTCTTAGGCAAACTTGAAAGAATGATCAAAGACTAGTGCGCAGGAAGAGAGGTGTGGGTGAGCAGACTGTGCCAGGGAAAGGAGCCACCACCAGTGATCCATGATCCCTTTACTCATTCCCTAGTAACGTTCCCCTCCATAAGCTTCTATGAAGGATTTGTCTTCAGTGAATGTAATGCAGTTGTTTTTGCAGAAATTTGAGAATATGGTGTACTGGTTGGGAGAGTTGGCTTTAGGATTAGGCTACCTATTAGTCAGGTTACTTGGCTTCTCTGAGTCTTAGCTTCCTTATTCCTGAGGGTAATAGCATTTATTCTATACCCTCTGTGTCACTGCCTTGCCTCGTGGCTCCTGTCTGCTCATTGTGGCAGCTCACTCATGGTCTTCAAAGGTAATCACTGAGATCTCTTGGTAGAACTGTTTGTTGTAGACACTCTAGAATCTGCTGGCCAGCTTATGGTTGCCTGCCGACCTCTGGTCTAATCAGCATGGTCAGCAGCTATGATCACATAAAGTAACTTAGAGGTGGCTGCTTAGCCAAAGACTATGGACAGAGCCATTTCTCATAGAAGATCATGGAAGGGCGCCTGGGTGGCTCAGTGGGTTAAGCCGCTGCCTTCGGCTCAGGTCATGATCTCAGGGTCCTGGGATCGAGTCCCGCATGGGGCTCTCTGCTCGTCAGGGAGCCTGCTTCCCTCTCTCTCTCTCTCTGCCTGCCTCTCCATCTACTTGTGATTTCTCTCTGTCAAATAAATAAATAAAATCTTAAAAAAAAAAAAAAGAAGATCATGGATGTGATTGGTGTTCAGGATGCAGAGATAAGACGGAGCTTTAATGCAAGGTAGACGGTGGTAATGGCAACAAAAGAAATTCTGTTAAAGAGCTTCATAAGTTCAAAAGAGAAAGAACTTGCTTTGTAGCTAGGGGAGTAAAGGAGAGTCCTCATGAAGGAAAAGGCCTTTAAAGTGTCTGTTACCTTAGGTCAGTTAGGGCTCATAACTGAACTTGAAGGTGAGGGTCGGTCTCACCCAAACCTCCTGACTGGAAAGTTCGGGGGGTTCATCCAATGAACCCATCCCATCCCCTGGCCACAAGCATTGATTCAAGGATGGTATATGACAAAAGTCAAGCCAGTCAGGGACAGTGAGATCTACCAGGAAGCAGAGGTTCCTCTTCTCTGCTGAATTTGAACATGGAAGCATGTGTCCTTCAAAGTCATTGCCAGACTCAAGGGGAGACACTTTTGAGAACGGAACTCTCTTTAAGGAAGTAGATCTGGGAGTGAGAGAGAGAGAGAGAGAGAGAAACTGGGCTCTTGATGTATCATTTTGGGAAAATATGGGAAGTTGAGGGCATTAGTGAAAAATATATTTTCTGGAAGCCTTGCAGCAAGGATGTTAATACTGCAAAGACAGATTAGAAAGAGCTCATTCTAGGGGTGCCTGGGTGGCTCAGTGGGTTAAAGCCTCTGCCCTCGGCTCCGGTCATGATCCCGGGGTCCTGGGATCGAGCCCCGCATCGGGCTCTCTGCTCAGCAGGGAGCCTGCTTCCCTTCCTCTCTCTCTGCCTGCCTCTCTGCCTACTTGCGATCTCTGTCTGTCAAATAAATGAATAAAATCTTTAAAAAAAAAAAAAAAGAAAGAGCTCATTCTATAGCCTTTCTATAGGGAGTAGAAAGCGACTGAAAGTATTTAAGCTGTGATATGAGTGGTGCCATGGGTGAATTAATCATTACTGGATGCAAAATAGATTGGAACAGAGAAAGGTTGCACATGGGGAGGCAATAGGGAGTTCATTGCAATGATCTGAAGACCTGAACTAGAGCAACTGCAGTGGGGCTGTTGAGACGAAGATTTTTGTCTTGTCCTTTAGTAAAGGCCCCTCGGATGAAGGAGGGAGGGTGCCCCTGCTAGTCAAGGCTGGAAGAGCGCCACACCTCACGTTCTTGACCCGCTTCTCTACCCACTGGTTTATCACCATAAAAGGTGGATGGAAAAGATTAGACAAGAGATTAGATTAAAAAATTTCTTTAGGCACAATGCTACAATGCAAATGGCTCCTGGTGACGTTTTCTGACATTGAGAAAGTCTGGTGTTGACTCACAGTCTGTACATTAGCAAACTTCAGGAGGTATTTATAAATGTGTTAGCAAAATAACTTTTGAAGGGGGTGCATAAAACATACGTATCTATTTGTTGAGATTTGAACTGTTTCTCTGGCTGGCTGTGTGACTCTGAGGAAATCACTCACCCTCTCTGAGTTATAGTTTTCTCAACTGTAAAAAGGAGAAGAATACAACTTCTTTCTGGGGTTATGGTTCTGACCTCATGATCTCATAGGAAAATCCCTTGCCCATTTCTCATAAATCAAAGATAACTAAATACAAAGTAAAATAAGTAAAAATATATTAAAAAAAGGTAAATATGCTTCAAACCTCCCTCTTTTCCTTTCTCCCTTTTCTTTCTTTTTTTTTCCTTCTCCTTTTTTTTTTTTTTTTTGTCCTGAGAAGGCTTTGTGTTTACAGGCTACTCTTTTTAGATTATTTATTTATTTATTTGACAGACACAGAATACAAGTAAGCAGAGAGGCAGGCAGAGAAAGAGGAGGAAGCAGGCTACTGGCTGAGCAGAGAGCCCGATGTGGGGCTCGATCCCAGGATCTGGGATCATGACCTGAGCCGAAGGCAAGGACTTTAACCCACTGAGCCACCCAGGTGCCCCTGTTTGCAGGCTACTCTTAAACAGGCGGTACTTGTGTTATCACAGCTAGTCCATAGGCTTCATGTAACTTTTTTAAAAAGATTTATTTATTTATTTTATAGGTGCGGGAGGGGCAGAGGGAGAGAATCTTATTTATTTATTTATCCATCTGAAAGAGAGTGAGAGCTAGAGAAATAGAGGGCATACACACAAAGAGGGAGAGGGAGAGAGAAAAGCAGACTCCACATTGAGCAGGGAGCCAGATGTGGGGCTCGATCCCAGGACCCTGGGATCATGACATGAGCCACAGGCAGATGCTTAACTGACTGAGCCACCCAGGCACCTCAGAGAGGGAGAGAATCTCAAGCAGACTCCCCACTGAGTGTGGAGCCTGACCCCCAGCGGGATCCCAGGACCCTAAGAGATCATGACCTGAGCAAAGTCGGATGCTGAACGGACTGAGCCACTCAGTAATTTTTATGGTTAAGGTTCTAGTGCCATCTGCATTACAGAATTGGGATGGCCTCTCCCTGCCCTGAATTTTATAATGCATAATGCTGGGATGACTAATACACAGTATTTTATGATGATGATTTGCTTTAAGAGCTAAAAACTGCTCCTGATTTATGATATTATGGAGAACAAACTGCAGCAAAGGGCTGTGCGTGTGATAAGTGATATTGCGAGTGATATGTTTAGAGCAGGGGTGTGATAGGGAGGGCTAAAATGCATGGGCGAGGAATGAGGGCCATAGAAGGAGTATAGGGGGAAGTGCTGTGGCTAGTGGAGAACCACTGTTATGGATCTAGTGTCATAGATCTGTCAGCCGCTCCCCAGTTCCCCTCCACTACCATTTATTGAATGTTTACTATGTGCTAAGTGTTTGTACTGTTTTGTTCAATTCTTGGAGTAACCCCATGAGGCAGATAAATCATTATTATTAAGCTCATTTGACAGACAAGGAAATTGAAGCTTAGGTCACTTGTCCGAGGTCAATTAGACAGCTAGTACGAGATGGAGCAGGAACTTGAATCCTGGGCTCTACCGATGCGAGAGCCCATGGTTTTAACTATCATTTCAGATCACCTGGGAAGCTCTCTCTTATCTTTTCTTTTATAGGCAGTTGATTTATGTCACCCATCTGGAATGGGATGGAGTGAAAAAAAAGGGGATTTGGGAACTATTGTCTCCTCAAGATTACTCAGCTCTTTGATATCTCTCCTGGGAGCCACATTGACTGTCAGCTAGAAGGTGCTGGAAAAAAATAGATTGCTCCAGGGTGTTCACTTGTGTGCAATTTATTATTTCTAAAGATAAGGCCTAAAGAGACTTCTACACTGCGTTCTATTTCTTCCAGTGAATGAAAGCAGAAGGGCATCTGGTTAGCATTTGAGATATGCACTTGGCTAGCTCTGGTTAAAAGAGAAAAATAAATGCTAAAACATAGTAATCCAAATAATGACTCCCTCTCTGGCTGACCTGCTCACTGCTTTGAGTATGGGACTCAAAGACGGTCATTTAACTTTGGGACTGCCAAAAAAAGGGTGTCCTTGCACTTGACTCATTGGAAAGGCTAGAGATCTCCCCAGGAGAGGGTTGGATCCCCTTCTGGTTCTACACCTTCTGGGTGCTGGCTCTGAAGCTTGGGGGAGAGGACTGAGACTCTGTCAGAGAGGGAGCACCAGAGAAGACATCATCTCACTTAATACTGCCCTTTAACTGTGGAAGGCATTCAAGCCCAGTGGGCTAGATTTCTGCCAAATGCCCCTCCAAGACCTGCTCTCTACCCTTTCCTGCCCTGCACTGTGTCTGGGGAGGCAGGCCTTGTGTGGAACGCATCTATGGGTTTCCTGACCCTCTGATTTCCAGTTTGGTCAAGTCAGAGGGAAGCACCCACAGCAGATCAGAAGGCAGAGGACAGCAGCATAAGGGTATTATTTTTTCCTGTTCCTCCCTGCCAGAGCACCTGCACAGGCTGCATCCTTCCTCTGAAGGCCAAAGCTCTTGTGGGTGGTCCAAATGACTGCTCCTCCCTTGCGCCGTCAAGCCCTAGGTGTGCTAAGGGCTCTTTGCAGTAACTAGCCCTGAGACGCTGCACTATCCATTTTGTCCATTCGTCTTTGTAAGTAGCTGCGTTATTACCCTCGAGGCAAATCACCCAGTTTGGATGTGCCATCTGTTTCCTGCTGGGACCTTGACTGATATACCCAGAGAAGTTTAATGACTTGCCCAAGGTCTCAGGAGGATTTGGCTCTATACCAGTGTGTGCTAATGAGAAGAGATAACACTGGCATATTTTACTGTTTACGAAACAATTTCATCACCATCGTCTCGGGTACAGGAAAAGCTTTCCACTTAGAGATTAAAAAATTGAATTTTAGAGGAGAGGAGCGTCAGGGCTCTCCTCGAACCCAAGGTGTGGGTTCTGCCTGTCATACCCTGGGCACCTCCAGGTCAGGCTGAAATTCTAATTCTTCACTAGCACTGCTCCAACGTGGAACAAACATGCCCAGGGTTCCATCTTCCAGTCCCCCAGAGCTAATGATGCTACACACACAATCCAGCCATCACATGTGCAAAGTGAGGATACCCCCATTTTCTACATGAGAATACTGAGGCTCAGAAGGCTGAATGTCTTACCCAAAGTCACGCAGCTGAGAGACAGCTGGAACTTGAACCCAGGCCTGTGTGCCAGCTGTTTCCGCTGCCCTGCACTGCCTGCGTGTGCACAGGTGTGGCTTTCTGAAGGCACTGCAGGCTGCAGACCTAGCGCTTCCTTTGCACTTTCTCTCATCAAGCCAGTCCCAGCCTGGCCTTCCTACTAACTCTGGGACCTTGGCCTGGATTTCCTACTGGGAAGCCAAGGAGGCTTTTGTGGATGAAACATGGTAGAAAATGGAGAGCAGCTGATTAAGATCAAGAGATAACATGGCAGGGTCTGGCAGGCCTTTGGCTGAGATAGCCTGGGAAAAATGCAGCCAGGGTCAGAGCCACCTCCTGTCGCTACTGCAGGGGGAGTGGTGCCAGAGGATGGTGTTCAGCTTTGATGGGCATCCTAGCTAGCAGGGATGAAGGGTCCATCTGATCAGCCATCTTCATGGAGAAAAGTTCCCCTGGGCCTATTAACTTTCATGACATAAAAGCAGAGTCAGGGGCTGTTGTGGACTGAGAACTGACCTGGGGTCACCTACTCTCTGTGCCACCTTAAGGGGCTGATTTCCCCACTTCTGACCTCAGTTTCCTTTTCTGAAATATTCGTTGAGATGGATGAATCCAGCTGCCACCTATCTTCCCAATTTGTCCTTTCTGAGGTGGGAGTCTGGGGAAGTATGTGGTGGGGCTTTCAAGCTCCCCCGCCTCCCGCAATCCCTTAGCAGGATAGCAGGGTTGTGTTGTTGGTGGATTTGCTTCAGTCCACTCACACTGTCTTCCCTATTTACTCACATCCATAAACTGCTGGCCAAGACTGGGCAGTGGCCTGTGTTTGTGGAGTGGGGAGGACTGGATTCAGGACGCTCGGCATAGCATTTTTCCAGCCGCCAACCTTGAGCGGGGATTCACAGTCTTGCAAAGTATTCGAGGTGAAGTGCTGGTCCAACCTGCCCTTACGTTACAAGAGTGACAAGCAGAGCCTAGGATGCTAAGTGACTTGCCAGGATGCCCATGACCTGGGGCCTCCGGTCCTCTGGAGCACGGTACTCTTACCGCCAAACAAGACTCACTGTGCTTGGCGAGGGTCTCCAGAGGCTATTGCTTGGAGGATGAAACAGAAGTGATATACGTACAGTGTAGGGGGAAACAACATAGAAAGTGTGGATCAATGAAAAGAGGGAGATGAAAAGAGTGATTTGATGCCACACTGTTTTGGCTTAAGCAGAGTAGGGCTATTAGGAGATGACCTGGAACCTAGCTTGAAACTCAGGAGTGACTGAACTTCTTGTTCTTCTTGGCAAGTTCAAGGGTTAGTGGTCACTGTGCTTTCTGTTTTGGGAGGGCCCTTGGCCAGAGTTTCTGGGGACTCAACCCAAGCCAGTGATGAAGCAACTGGCAGTAGAGAAAGGGAAAGTTCTTCTCCTGGCTAAATGAGAAGACCCATTCCACGGTGGTATGGTCTGGGAGATGGGGTGATCTCTGAGACAGGGGGGTAAATCTGTAGGGACATTTGCTCTGTGGGAAGATTTGCCTCCCTCTCATACCCACCTGTAGAGCTCAGTCCTCCTTTCATGTCTCCTAAAACATAGATGCTTCCAGATGGGTTTTGGCACTGAAGACTGTGCCCCTTCCAGCCAATTAAAGAAAACCCAGTTCAAGCTTTAAGGTGTAGAATTTTAGATTGTCAGAGCCCAGAAGGCCCTTACAGCCCAGCTAGTCACAACCTGGTCATTTAACCCTTGAGGAACCTGAGGTTGAGAGATGGGAGTTGGCTCACTGAGTATCATGTGGTGAGTTATTGGCAGTGCCAAGCCTAGGACGTGGGCTTTCTGGTTCCACTTAGTGAGCTCTGGGGCTAGACATCAGTTTCAGACAAATGGTAAACGTGTTCTCAGCCAGGCTGGGAAGGTAAAAGGAAGTCAATGCTTGTAAAGAATAGGTAGCCTTAATTCCACATACGTAATAATAATAAGCTGAAATGTACTGAGACCTTATGTGCTAGTGATTTCACATTCATTGTCTCATTCAATGTCCACATGACCTATGACAGATGGGTTTTTATTGCAAGTTGTTCAGATTAGAACACAGAAGCTTAAAATGTCATAATTTGCTTAAATTCACATAGCCAACAGGTAGCTGAGGGAGGGTTAGAACGTAAGCTGTTTGATGCCAGGCCCTGTCTTCAGGTCCCTAGAATAACATAAAATAATCTTATAAAATTTGGTCTGAAGTGAAACACAAATTTTAGACATTTTTTCCCTTTCATATTTCAATTTATTTATGTATCTTTTTTTTTTTAAGATTATTTATTTATTTATTTGACAGACAAAGATCGCAAGTAGGCAGAGAGGCAGGTAGAGAGAGAGCGGAGGAAGCAGACTCCCTGCCGATCGGAGAGCCCGACTTGAGGCCGGATCCCAGGACTCTGGGATCACGACCGGAGCCAGAGGCAGAGGCCTTAACCCACTGAGCCACCCAGGTTCCTCCAATTTATTTTTTAACATTTAAAAGTATTGAGGGGCACCTGCCTAGCTTAGTCCATAAAGCATGTGGCCCTTGATCTCAGGCTGGTGAGTTTGAGCCCCACATTGGGTGTAGAGCTTGCTAAAAAACAAAACAAAACAAAACATATAGCTCATATTTGAATGTTTTAAGTGAATTCATACAGGACTGAACTTAGTGGTTTAAAGCAGAAGTTCTTAAGCTCTAGTGGGCATCAGAATCACCTGGGGAGCTTCTGAAAAACCCAGACTTCTGGCTTCTCCCCCAGTTTCTGATGCCTCCAGTCTGGGGTGGGGCCTGAGAATTTGTATTCCTAACAAATTCCCAGAGGCTGCTGCTGATCTAGGGACCTCACACAGACAACCACTGACTTGAAGGAATCACGGAAAGGCTTTGTGTCTGCTGAATTTTCTTGCAGTGGGTCTCATTTTCCGAGTAACTATTCAAGACCAAAGCTGCTACCTGTCAGTGGAAGAGGCTTGTCAGGAAATAAGAGAGAGGATACTATCACTTGACTTCCTAACTACCATTTCAAAAGTGTTGCAGAGAGCTCTCACTTAGGATGACTTGTTGAGAAGCCTAAAGCCTGAAAAGCATAGGCTGCTGCAGCAGGAATGAATAAGCTCCAGGCACTTCTGCCCCAGCCCTACACTCAAGATAGAGGGTTGGGGGCGGGGGGGAAACACATGAATGGCTGAGGTTAGGTCACGGGTCTACTCTGAGCCAATCACCATGGTCAGGAAAATGTGATGCTCTGATTGGACGACTCTGAGTCACGTGCCCACTCCTAAATCAGGAAGTGACATGAACTCCTGGAAATAATTCCACGCATGTGCAGAGTCTGACTAGGGGATGTGAATGGTCTTCTTAGGGGAAACCTGGGGATGAGGAACACCAGAAAAAAAGAGGGTAAACCGGCTGCCAGGTGGCAAAAGCACACATAGCTCCCTTTCTGGTTGCCAGGCAACCCTTTACATTTTAGTTCTGGTGAGTCTTTCCCACGAAGTTCTCCTAACTCAACAGCTAACTTTTATTTATTTATTTATTTACTTTTAAGATTTTATTTATTTGAGAGAGAGAGTGTGAGAAACAGCATGAGAGGGAACAGGGTCAGAGGGAGAAGCAGACTCCCCGCTAAGCCTGGAGCCTGATGTGGACTGGGTCCCAGGACTCTGCGATCATGACCAGAGCCAAGGCAGTCGCCCAACCGACTGAGCCACCCAGGCGCCCCAGGGCTAACTTCTCGGTAGGTGAAAGTGAGCCAAACCCAGAAGGTCTTGAATGAAGTGGGCAGAGATCTGGGCTGGCGATTTGGGTTTTAGTCCTATTCTGCCATGGACTGCCTTCCCTCTATGAGTCTGTGTTTTCTTCACCTATAAAAGGAGATCCTGGAGAATCTCTTCGGGCCCTTGCAGCTCTCCTGGGCTGCGGTTCTGGGCGGGGTCACAGGCAGTGGGGCCCTCCCGGTGCCTTTCCCCTGATAACTCAGAAAGGAAGGCAGCTTCTTCTAAACATGGGAGGTCCCTGACATGGAATGGCATGGCTTACTAGGAAGAGCCTTGTTGGACGTGGCATCAGCTAGACTTGTTTTGATTTCTGACTCCTTTATTACCTGTGTGACCTAGGCAAATTAGATTAGCCCCTCTGAACTCCTTCTAGAAGGTGGAGTTAATGATAATCGCCATCTGGTCTCAAAGATTGTTGAGAATGAGAAGATGGATGAGAACATGCTTTGAAAATCCTCAGGTGCCAGGCAGATGGAGCGCTACCGACTCAAGGCTTCTGCCTCCCAGGCCAACCTGCTTCAGGGACTCAGTGCTCCTGAGAAAAGGTTAATACCCACATTCAGTGAGCATGAGCCCTTCCACAAGGAACCTGTCTGGCACTGGCAGGGCATTTATACTAAACCTTATTATTCTGCACACGAGTGCCATATCAGGTGGTAAACCAAGCAGCTGGAAGTAGCCCCTGATGACATTCCAAGTAGTCCCCACCACCCACCAGTTTTCTTCTCTCTCTTTCTCTCTCTGCATATTTCCTCCATAGCACTTATCATAATTCATATTTCTCATTGTGTTCATTTAGTTGCTTATGGCCTAGCTCTGCTGCACTGTAAGCTCATGATGGTGCGGTAGGTGTCTTCTGGTTGCATGCCCTGCGTGTATGTGCTCAATAAATACTTTTTTAAAAAAAAATTTATTTATTTGACAGAGAGAGATCACAAATAAGCAGAGAGGCAGGCAGAGAGAGAAAGGAGGAAGCAGGCTCTCTGCAGAGAGCCCGATGTGGGGCTCGATCCTAAGACCCTGGGATCATGACCTGAGCCGAAGGCAGAGGCTTTAACCCACTGAGCCACCCAGGCACCTCAATAAATACTTTTTGAATTAAAAAACACATGCAAAAACATTAGAGGTCTGTCCCCTTGACTTCTTCGGGTTTTCTTCAAAGGTGCTGTACAGTGAACCAGTAATTCTAAGCACCTTGTGTGAGCCAGGAATGAAGAGAAATGCTGGCAGTGCCTGGCTCTTCTCAAATTGGTAGAGAGTGGGCTGCCTGCCCTGTCCCTGACCCTTGACCTTGAGCATGCATGCCCTTGCCTTCCCACAAGGCCACGGGTACCTGGACCCCGAAGCTCTCCTAAAATGATTTTCAGAAAGGGATCTGATAAAGTCAGATAGACTGGTGAATGAGAACACTGTATTTTTCATGACAAACGATACACCACACTTGAGATGACAAGGATTTTTGTGATAATTTCTGCAGGACTGACTATGTAATTTGTAGGGCCTAGTACAAAATGCAAATATGGGCCACTTGTTAAAGATTTCTTAAGAATGTCAAGATGGTGACAGCAGAGCATTAAGACAAGTGCAAAGACCCTTCTAAGTGAGGTTTGCATACCTATGAAGCTAACCCTGCTTGCTCCCTTCAGAGCCAAGTCAGGAGATTAGTTTGGATTTCCTGGGCTGGCCCTGCTGTTTGTGGGCACTGTAGCTTCCAAGAGGCCCTTTTGGTCAGCTCAGGGAAGATACTGCCAGTATATACCATGCACACAAGAGCCTACTGCTGCTTCTTTACCCAGAAATCTCCCCAGACTGGGGCACCTGGGTGGCTCAGTCGTTAAACGTCTGACTTTGAAAGCCCAGGTCATGATCTCTGGGTCCTGAGATTGAACCCCACTTGGGCTCCCTGCTCAGCAGGGCGTCTGCTTGTCCCTCTGCCCCTGTCCTCCCCCCTTCCCCCACTCATACTCTCTGTCTCTCAAATGAATAAGTAAGATCTTAAAAAAAATGTCCCCAGACTCCATGGTTTCCAGCTGAGCCAGGTGACTCAGCGAAGAGCCAAGTTTATTTATTTTTTTTATCTAGTCGCTTAAGGAAGCAGGAAAGTTGTTTTTCTAAGACTCCCTAGAAGGTAAGCATGATGACATTCTTTTACTGTTTACAGGAACACCCTGGCACGGAGGGAATTCCTGTTGCCACCACACGCTACTGTTTACCTATCCTTCACACACCTACAGCAAGCCAGTGACACAGCCTCCTTCAGGAGCCCGACCTTCAGGAATGTGACCTTATTTTACAGAAGGGGAGAGGCAGGGAGAGGAAGAGCAAAGGCAGGTTTAGGAGTGTGACCTTGAATGAGAAGGGGAGGGGACACTGTCTCATGTTTCCCGAAAGTCAGCAAGGGAAACTCTACATCAAATTAATTATTCAATCAATAGATATTTTAAATAAATGAATATGGTTGTGGATTTAATTGACTTTATTTTTGAATAGGTAATACATTCTTAGGGTTCAAAGCTCAACATTTACAAAAAGGTTTATGAAAAATCCTCTCTCCTCCCAAGTAATCGTGTTCCGCACCCCTCCAGGTAAACATCACACCTAGTGTTTTTGCACCCTGGTAGAAATACTGTTTGCACAAATGAACACATATGAACACACCCTCCCATCCTAGTCTCGCCTCCCCCAACCATGATTGCATACTTTAACACTGTCCTGTACTTTGCATTTTACACTAAAGATTATATCCAGGAAATCTTTCTATGTCAGTTCACAAAGAGCTCCCTTGTTCTTTCATAAGTATGGATAGTATCTTTATTGTCTAACTGTATTATAATTTATTTAACCACATGGACATTTAGGTTCTTCCAGGCTTTTGTTTTTACAAACAGTGGTGTAATAAACTGCTTTGATGAGGGGTTCAGAGCTTCTCCTATTTCCTTAAAGGAAAATGGAAGTCACATTCACTCTATCAGTTTCATTTTCAGAGTGGAGGGCATGTGCATTTCTGGATCTAATGCAGACACCATTCCAGCCTCTATGAATTTCCACTGTGACTTTCCACAAGTACTTATGGAGTAACCACTTCATGCTCACACTGTTGCAAAACACTGGGATCACTGGGATACTCCAGTGCCATGACAGATCCTGCTCTTCTGGTGGCGGGGGGCACGGTTTGGTTGGTGCTGAGGGAGGAGACCTATGATCGACAAGAAGCCCAAAGAATGAACAAGAGAATTTCAGATCGTGATCAATGCTACTAAAAAAAAAAAAAAAATTAAGGGGTGACTGGGCAGCTCAGTCAGTTAAGCCTCCCCCGACTCTTGACTTCTGCTCTGGTCATGCTCTTGGGGTTGTGAGATTGAGGTCCATGTCAGACTCTGTGCTCAATAGGGAGTCTGCTGGAGATTTTCTCTCTCTTCTTCTGCCCCTCCCCACCCTGTCCTGTCTCTCTCTCAAATAAATAAATCTTAAAAAAAAAAAAAATCAAAATCAAGTGATGCCATGGAATGTGTGTGGAGGCCACCACTTAAACAGGGACCAGGAATGGGCTCTTTTGGATCACTGAGCTATACTTGAGGGGATGGTTCCAGATGCGACAAACACAAGCCTCTGACTTTGAATTTGTGTGATTTGTAAAGCTTTTTCAGACTTTCCCCATCAATAGGTTGGTTGCCTCAAGAGCAGGCATGACTTTCCTGGAGTAGAGGGGTTGGAGATTTTTTCTTTTTTCCTCTCTCTGTATTCTGTTTTTGCAAAAGAGAAAATAATCTTGAATTATCCGCTCTAAAGGAGCGTGGCCCCTCACACCATTGGAAGAGGACAGAGCACTGAGCAGCGGCTAGGGGGCCCGATTCGGGGAGGTCTCAGTCTTTGTAACCCAAGCCACCAGGCTAAGGTTGTCATCCAGGCCAAGCAGCCTGAAGCCTGAGTCTTGGGGCAGGGGGGCGCCCAGTGGTGGCAGCTCAACCGTGAGGATCCGGACTGTCCTTCTGTTCTACAGGCTCTCGTTCTTCAGCCTCCTGATGTGGGTGCTCTCAGAGCTCGGAGCATTGAAGAGAAGGAAACATTGATGGGAAACCCAGGCATGGAATCCTTCCTTCATTTAAGGATGATGTTAAAGACTTTGAGCCATCCGTCCGGCACCAGCCCCCACTGATCCAGCAGGAGCTGGCTCCTGTGTCCTGTGAGTGCTTCCCTCCTTTTTCCTGCCTCCGTGCACTCTTTCCTCCGACCCTTCCAGCAGCAAGGCAGGCTGTCCTTCCAGTTCCAGCTAGAGTGCCCCGCCTCCCTGAAACCCCCAGTCCCTGATAGCCAGGTTTAAAAGCCTTCAGGTCAGGCCAGGCGATGGCTTTCGTCCCTATAAGGTCCTTGGGGGCAGAAGCCTTGACAATCATGCCCACTCCTGTCTCTCCCCCAGAGACGAAAGAGCCATAGCCGGGGGAGCTGGCGATGCTTGGGGGATGGCGACTCGCACATTGTTGTTACTTGACGTTGTCCTAACAGGTCTATTTCCCATCCAAGTCAGCACTCTCTTGTTTTCTATTTTGGGTCCTGTTTCGCCAGAATGATTAAACAAAGGGGAAATCATCAAAAACCACAGCAGAGCCTGGTGGGGCGGAGGAAAAGGCAGAAGCAGCGTGTGGGGTTGAGGAGAGGGTGATAAAAATACAGTAAGTGGGTGGGAGCCTGAGAGACTGGGCGGCCCAGACGGAGGCTCAGACGGAGGCTGCGGCAAGCAGCGCATGCAAAACAGGACCATATGGCAGAGTCTTTGGGGAAAGAGCCTTAAGAGAAGGGGGTCTGAGGTCTGAGTAACTTCACCCTGGGAACCAGCTGATTGTCCTGGCTTGGGAGAGAAGGAAGCCAAAATTGCTTCAGAATTTCTTTTTTTTTTTCTTCCTGGAAAGAAGCGTGAACAGAAATTCCAGCTGAAGGGCCAGTTTCCTCCTTTTCTTTCCGTTCCTAGGGCAAGGCATACAGCTCCCGTCTCTGGAGAAGGGAACTCTCTGGATGCATTCCTTCCCTGGGCTGCGGGGAGATAGGCTCTGGTCCCCATATTCCTCCCCTGGATGAGGGGGTTGACCCCAGATTCTCCCCACTGCAGAGTCTGGGTCTGTGATGGGTCACTGGTGTATTCCTAGTGGAGTTGTTGGTGGTGGTGGGGAATGCCTTGATGTGGAAGAGACGCAAAAGGGTCAGGAATCCACAGCACCCAAGGGAGACCCATGAGCCTAAAGTGGCCGGGGGCAGGGCCTGAGGGAATGAGAGAGAATGAGCCTTCCTTGCTTCTGGAGCTTCTGCCCATGTGAGCTTTTTTAGCAGCCCTTTTGGACAGAGCTTCCAAAGCTCCTGCTTGGGCACTATGTACCTTGTAGCCTCTCTTCCAGAGACCACAGAGCTGTGCTGTGACCACTAGCCACATATGGCTATGAGCACTTGAAATGTGGCTAGTCCAAGTGGTGATGTGCTCTAGGCATAAAATGTGCCCTGAACTTGGAAGTCTATGTATGAAAAGAGAACGAAAAATACCTTCCCCGCCCCAAGATTTAATTTATTTATTTGAAAAAGGTCAAGAGAGAGAGCATAAGCAGGGCAGAAGGGTGGAGGAAGGGGGGGGTGGAGGGAGTGGGAGAGAGGTCAGCAGGGAGTCGGAAACGGACCTGGAAATCATGACCTGAACTGAAGGCAGATGCCCAGGTGCCCTGAGAATGTAAAATATCTCATTAATAATTTTTGTATTGTTACATGTTGAAATGATGATGTTTGGTTATATGGAATTAAATAAAATATATTAGTAACATGAATTTCACCTGTTTCTTTTTCCCTTTTTTTCAGTGTGGCTACCAGAAAATTTAAAATTGCGTGTGTGGTTTGCATTATATTTCTGTTGGTTGGTGCTTGTCTACATAGGGTTTGTGTCTTAGGCTGGGAAAAGGACTGCAGGGGACTGGTTAAATTTTTACCTGGAAGGTATCTCTGGTTTAAATATTTAAAAAAATACATGGGGCGCCTGAGTGGCTCAGTGGGTTCAAGCCTCTGCCTTCGCCTCGGGTCATGTTCCCAGGGTCCTGGGATCGAGCCTCACAATGGGCTTTCTGCTTAGCAGGGAGCCTGCTTCCTCCTCTCTCTCTCTCTGCCTGCCTCTGCCTACTTGTGATCTCTCTCTGTCAAATAAATAAAATCTTAAAAAAGAATACATCATCTTACTGAATCAGTCATCTGTGACTAATAACAAAAATCAGGGAGTCATAGGGAGAAGGGGATTCTGTGCCAGGGGATAGACCCTGAAATCTGGAAGAGGACCCCAGAGACAGTGGAGCTCAGCATTCATTCTGTATTTACCCAAGGATCCAGCAGGGAACAAAGCAAAGACTCCTCCTGCTCTCATGGAAAGGATAAGATGGGAAATAGAAATATATAGTCTAAATGCATTTAAGAAATGCAGGAGAAAACACTGCACTTTAGCAGGGGATAAATGATAGGAAAAACGTAAAGCGAGTAAGGGGTTTTGATTTTGAGTATGGTGGTCATAGAAGGCTTCGTGGAGGAAATGTCAGAGCTGAACCTTAAAGGAGGTCAGGGAGTGAACTGTGCAGGGAACTTGGGGAGGGGCATTCCAGCTGAGCAGCCCAGAGGCCGGAGGGGTCTGTTGTGTTTGGGGACAGCAAGTGGCCAGTGTAGCTGGCGTGGAGTGTGCAGGAGGAGGCTAGAGGAGAGCCAGTCGGAGAATGGAACGGGGCAGACTGCTTAGTGCCTTGAAAGCCATCGCAATGCCTTTGCCTTTTACTCTTTGCTCTTGGAGAGTAACAGGGCCATTGTGGCTGCTGAGTAGAGACAGACTCCACGGCCACAGGTGGAAGCAGGAAGCCAGTTAGGAGAGTGGGCATTAGGGTGAGATGAAAAGGCGGCCCGCCGGGGTGGCCAGAGCATAGGTGAATGAGGAGAGTTGCCTGCTGGCCCTCTGGGTTTTCTTTTCTTTTTTTCTAAAAGATTTTATTTATTTGTTTGAAAGAGAGAGAGAGAGCATGAGAAGCAGACTGCTGAGCAGGGAGCCCTACTCGGGGCTCTACCCCGGGATCCCAGGATCATCAACTGCTAAAGGAAGATGCTTAACTGACTGAGCCACCCAGGGGCTCCTTTTCTTTTCTCAGGCAATAGCTGAGGTGACTCTATTCCCAAGGCAGGGACAGGTGGCCCTCCACTTAGTGAGCCCCAGGCTTTCGTCCCTGGCTCACCAGCTGGGCTGAGCTGGTCACTTTTTGCTCACGAGGCTTCAGGCCCACCTCCGCCTGAGGGGAGCATGCGTGCTGTCATGGCCTTCACTCTCCCTCTGGCTGGTTCCTTCTCATTCAGGTCTCAGCGCTGATGTCACCCTGCAGGGGGTCCTCACCTGCCCAGTGCTTCAAGGAGCCCCATCGCCATCGATGTCTACCACGGTAGCCTGTTCTGTTAACTTCTTTGCCTTAGTCACTGGCTGAACCAATTAATTTATTTGCTACTCCATTGTCTCTCACTGGCCTCAACGGTGGGGGCTTGGGTGCATTGTGTCCCCAGTGCCTAGGACAGTGCTGAAAGGATGACTAGCACTTACGACACCTACTGTGACCAGCTAGAGGTCTGTCTTGCCCCTTAAACTTGAGGTAAGAAAGCAATAGGGCATGGACTCTGGTTCTGAGTCGACTGGATTTATCTGCTCACTGTTGTCCTTGGGCAATTTTATCTCTTAAGCCTCAGTTTTCCCATTTGTAAAACAGGGATAATATGTGTATCCGCCTCATCAGGGTGTTTTAAGGAGTGACAGGATGCACAAATCGCTTAACGCAGTACCTGGAACTATTATAATTATTGTAATGGCTAACAAATCGACCATATCGTTCTCATCCTCCCATTGTCTAATTTTCTGTCAAGTGTTCCAAACTCCATTTTCCCATCATCAAACACTCCGAAACAGTGCTGTCCAATGGAACTTTCTTTGATAATTGAGATGTTCTATGTCTGCGCTGCCCAGGGTGGTGACCACTGGCCCCATGTAGCTTCGAACACTTGATATGTGGTTAGTGTAATCAGGGACTGATTTTTAAACTTGATTAAATTTTCATTAATTTACATTTACATCTAAATAGCCACAGGTGGCTGGTAGGTACCATATTGGATGGCACAGCTCTAGAAACTATGAGTGATGGGAAGAAAAATCTTTTCCCTTAATGAAAAACATTTGGGAGAATCTTAAATAAATGCAGTACTTTTTAAAGGAATCTTTACAGATCTAAATTTACTGTATCCGATTTGGAATACAAGAATATATTACATAGACTTTGATGGTTGGGATGGTTAAATATATAAAAATCCTTAACAAAACGAGACCTTTCCTTCCCTTTCTGCTCCTCCACTGTCTTCTTCCTCTTACTTCTCTAAATCCAGTTTTTCCATTTCCTTTCGGTTTTTCTCTTTTCTTAGTGGGGCCTCCATCCTCTGGCTTGAGGGGAGAGCAACCTTGGTGGATGGAGGGTGGACGGGAAGAAAGCTGCCTTGATTCACTTCTCTCGTGTTTCCAACAAGGTCCTGGCACCGTCTCTGGACTATCCGGACCTGGGGAGAGCTGCCATTTGGGTCATTCGTTAGAGTCAGGTAATTAAGAAAAATGCAGGAACAATCCAGTTGGAAAATCATGAATTTTTCAACTGGGGAGTTCCTTAGTGGATGGTCTGGTCCAAACTCTTCATTTTATGAACAAAGACATAAAAACCCAGAGAGAAGTGACTTAACCAGGACCCGGTACTTCTGATCCCCATCCTGTGCTGGTTCTAGAACTCCCAGTGGAAAAGCCCACATATTTTTCCAATTCTTTTTCTTAGAAACAAAAGCAATTAAAACTCAACGGCACTAAACCAAACCAGACTTTCACATTTTGTTTTCCTACTCCTGAGCCTTTTAGACAGATCTCAGTAAAAATGTTTGGTCTCAATGCATGGGGAAAACATTAAAGGAATTCTTTGAGTTCTTTTGAAGAATGACTCCAATCTAGAAATGTTTGCATCATGTGTAAAATCCTTATTATAAATGAAATTACTGAATATTGCCTGGCTACTGTAATTTATTTTGTACATTTGCTTTTTTTTTTTTTTAAAGCACTTGGCTGGAATGTTGGTGGAAAGCTACTAACCCGAGTATGACAAGAATTTTAATTTCATTTTCAAAGCGACTAAACGAAGCATAACAAGGTGTTTTTCGTATTTAATGTTCATCTGATATGGAAAATAGCCTGTCACAAACAACATGTGAAATGGTTGAATTTAGCAGAGTTTGCGTAAGAGTACTTATTTCTTCTAGAAATTAGATATTGGTGTTGTTAGAGTTAAATGTGAAAGCTTTCCAGTAAAATGATTGTTCTGATGCTTGGAAGATGTTTGAGCTTGGGCAAGTGACTTAACCTTTCTGAGTCAGCTTCTTTTTCTTGTGAAATGGGGCTAATAGGGGCACCTGGGTGGCTCAATTGGTTAAGTGTCTGTCTTCAGCTTAGATCACAATCTCAGGGTCCTGGGATTGAGCCCTGTGTCAGACTCCTTGCTCAGTGGGGAATCTGTTTCTCTCTCTCTCTCTCTCTCTGCCCTTCTTCTTGGCTTATGTTCTCTCTCTCTTCAAATAAATAAATAAATAAAATATTAAAAAGAGAGAGAGAGAGAAATGGGGTTAGTAATAGTACCTGCCTCAACGATTAGCTGTAAGAGTTAAGAGAGAATCTATGTGAAGCTTATAGCGCAGTACTGGCCACATACAAGCAAAGAGTCACCATTGACTTACTTTTATTACTGTAAGATAATGTGCGTGTTGCAAAATAAGTGCTGCACAAATGAAAGCTATGTTAATTATACTCATGTTTTGAAAACATTTTAATTATAAAAAGGACCTCAGATTCCTTAAGGGAAAATCTGAAAATAAAGTAAAATATGGAAACAAGGATCACCCATAATGCTACCATTCAAATGCAACCTCTGACACTTCTATTTTTTATCTAGACGCTGTGCAAGTTTATCCTGTGTATATCATTTAAAATTGGATTTCTGGGGGCGCCTGGGTGTCTCAGTGGGTTAAAGCCTCTGCCTTCGGCTCAGGTCATGATCTCAGGGTCCTGGGATCAAGGCCCACATCGGCTGTCTGCTCAGCGGGGAGCCTGCTTCCTCCTCTCTCTCCCTGCCTGCCTCTCTGCCTACTTGTGATCTCTGTCTGTCAAATAAATAAATAAAATCTTAAAAAAAAAAAGAAGATTATTTATTTTTGAGAGAGAGAGAGAATGAGAGAGCACAAGCAGGAGGAACAGGGAAAGGGAGGGAGAATCCCAAGCAGACTTCTGCACTGATCAAGGAGCCCTCTGTGGAACTTGATCTCACCATTCTGAGATCAGGATCTGAGCCAAAACCAAGAGTCAGTCACACAACTGACTGCACCACCCAGGCACCCCTATTTTATTTTAGAGAGGGTGGGGGGAGGGAGCCCATGTTTTGGGGGGAGGGCAGAGGGAGAGAGAGAGAGAGAACCACAAGCAGGCTCCCCACTGAGCACGGAGCCAACGAGGAGCTTGATTCCAGGACCCTGAGATCATGACCTGAGTCAAAGTCAAGAGTCGGATGCTCAACTGACTGAGCCACCCAGGAGCCCCTGATATTTTTTAAAAGCTCTCCAAGTGTTTGTTTATGTAAAGAAACACATAAATAATCGTATAATTTTCTATGTCATTATTGCATATCTGCCTTTTTTTTTTTAACTGAAAAAAACCTAAATTTTTGTGGCATTGCTGCCAAAAATGCATAGCTGGAATCTAATCATTAGGAAACATCCAACAAACCCAAATAAAGGAACATTCTACAAAATGTCTGGCCTGAATTCTTCAAAAATGTCGATGTCTTAAAAGACAAAGAAAATTTTTGAAACTATTCCAGAGTAAAGGAAACTAAGGGGACATGACGACTGAATGTGTAAAATGGAATGTGGATTTTCTTCTGCTAGAGAGGTTACGGAAATAATCTGAGAAATTTGAATAAAGTCTGAAGATTTGAAAATAATATATCATCATTAATAAAGGATTGAGGGATAAAAGGGCTTCGTGTCTAATTTAGTCTCAAAGATTTAGAAAAAAATATATGCACTAGATACATATGTATGTATATATTGAGTCTGTGTTTCTATATATACATGCAGAGAGAGAGAAACAGACTCAGAGAGGAAATGATAAAGGAAATTAGGTTAAGTGTTAACATTTAGGGAACCTGGGTGAAGGATGTAGTGAATTTTCTTGCAAATTTTTCATAAGTCTGAAATTATGTAAAAAAAAATTATGTAAAAAAAAAAAAGACCCAAATTCTTATAAGGAACTAAAAAAGTAATAAAATAAGGACAGGATTTTAAAATGCAGGAAAATCCGCTTTTTGGGAGGGTAAATATAATCTATAGCTATATGGAAAGAGTTGTTACTTAAGAAGAGATTGTTCTCAGAATATAGGCAAGGGAGCTCCCTCTGGGCTTTTCTACGATTTGAGGATTCAACAGATGCTGGCACAGTACCTCCAACAGAGGGCGGTGCAACCTTATGAAGACTGAATCACATCCCAAGGGTTTTGGGTAACACTACCCAAGGTAGATTCTAAAGCCTTTAACAAATGGAACAGAGGCATTGAGAATCTTATAGCTGAATTCTAGCTACATCCCATTTTACAGATGAGAAAACTGAGGCTCAAAGAAGTAACACCACCTGCCTAAAGTCATCATCACAAGCAGCCCAACTGTCTTGCAGGTGATAGTCACAGTTGTCATTCATCAGAGGCTTGCTATGCGCCATGCACCGCACGTACTAAGCCCTTTATATGTGTTAACTCTTTAATTACCCCCCCTCCTTTTTTTGACCTGAAGCTGAGGTTCAGAGACATCAGTAATGTAGCTGACGTCACGAACGCATGAGATTCTGGCTATGCTCATAGCTAACGGGCCATTCTGTCCTACAGCTCTGCTGGGATACCTACCCTTGGAGAACTGATCCCCTACTAGGGGTATAGTACACAGCTGTCAAAACAGAAATTTATCTTGGCACCTGCTGATGGATGGATGCACGCACACAGGATCCAGAGATTCAGTGAAGGAAGATTCCTGGGACTGAGGAAAGCAAAAACAGCGGGGCGAGCGGGACTTGTGGAAATGGATAGGTTTGGAGACAGAGAAGAAAAGGCAGAAACGAGAGAACAGACATAAAATGAGGAGAAGAGCATAAGGTCTTGCTGGGGAAGGCAGTGAAGCTGAAGGCTCAACTCCTCTCCTTGCTACCCTATGTCAGCCTCTAATGAATCCATCGGCTAGTCTTGTTAATTCCTTTCTTTCTTTCTTTCTTTTTTTTTTAAGGTTTTATTTATTAATTTAAGAGCAAGAGCACACAAGCATGGGAAGGAGCAGGGGAAAGGGAGAAGTAGACTTCTTAAAGAGCAGGGAGCCTCATGTGAGACTGACTCAATGTGGGACTTGATCCCGCGACTCCAGGATCATGACCTGAGCCAGAGGCAGATGCTTAGCTGACGGAGCTGCCCAGCTGCCCTGGTCTTAATAGTTCTACTTCCAGAAACATCTGCGGTTCTCCATTTCTCTCCATCGGCACTGCCACCCCCTGGCTCAAGCTACCGCTGTCCTCACCTTGACTCTTCAAAAGGCCTTCTAGTTGATTCCCTGCTTTTTTCTTGTACTAGCCAAAGTTCATTCTCCAGACTACACCCAGAGTCATCTTTTAAAACATCTATCAGACCATGTGGCTCTCCTGTGAACATCTGAATGGCTTCCCATGCCCTTAGAACAGAAGCCGACTCCTCACCAGGCTCTGCCCGAGCTGGCCCCCGCTTAACTCCCTGACCTCACTTCCTACCAGCCTCTCTTTGCTCTCATTGCTTTGGCCACATGGGCCTTCTTCTCACCCTAGAACACAGGAAGCTTTTTGCCATCCTAGGGCCTTTGCACTTGCTGTTCCTTTTGTCCAGAACACTTTTTTCTTTTTTTAAGATTTTATTTACCCATTTGACAGAGAGAGAGCACAAGCAGTGGGAGCAGCAGGCAGAGGGAGAGGAAAAGCAGACTCTCCACTGATCAGAGAACCCGATGAGGGACTGAATCCCAGGACCCTGGGATCATGAGCTGAGCTGGGATCATAAGCAGACGCTTAACTGATTGAGCCATCCAGGCGCCCCTCCAGAACGCTTTTCTTTTAGGTTTCCCCGTGGCTGTCCCCTTCTTTTCCGCTTCCCTCAGTGGAGTGGGGACTGAAAGAGAACTGGAAATGCGATCAGACCGGCTGAGGTGGCAGCTCGTCCTGATTCTGCAGTGCGGGTTTGTGGATAACACCATTCGATTAGGTCTTTAAAGGGTTAACAGCCAGGTCAGGGGATTTTAGAGTTTAAAAGTCTTAGCCCCAAATGGGACCCAGTCCACATCTTTTCATCTTAGAGATAAGAAAAAATGAGATTAGAGCCGGGAAGTGACTTGCCCAAGGCCAGAGGGCCAGAAGAGCTTCCTCTGTCTTCCGGAAACATTCCATCTCTCTGAGTTAGCTTTCATCACCTAGAGAATGCAGAGGCCAAGTCTTCTGCACAAAAGCGAATATATACCGTGAGAGGGCTTTGCAAACTGAAATGAGGGGCTCAGGTGATATTTTAGTATTATCTTGTCATAACTGCTAACTTGGCTTCAGCTCAGGCCCTGATTCATTCTTTTTTATTATTATATTTTATTTTATTTTATTTATTTGACAGGGAGACTGCGAGAGGGGGAACACAGGCAAGGAGAGTGGGAGAGGGAGAAGCAGGCTTCCCACAGAGCAGAGAGCCTGATGCAGGGCTCCATCCCGGGATCCTGGGATCACGACCCAAGCCAAAGGCAGACACTTAAACAACTGAGTCACCCAGGTGCACCCCAATTCATTCATTCATCATCATCTTCTTCTTCTTCTTTTTTTTTTTTTTTTTAAGATTTTATTTGACAGAATGAGAGAGAGAGAGCAAGAGAAGGAGTAGGGTCAGAGGGAGAGACACTGAGCCCAGCACTCCATGCCAGAATAGATCATCGGTGACTCCAGGATCATGACCTGAACCAGAGGCAGGTGCTTGACCAAATGAGCCACCCAGGCATCCCCTGATACATTCTTTTAACAATTATTTAGTACCTACTAATGCAGGTCTTGGTCTCAACACTGGAGACATTACAGCCCAAACAGCCTCTACCATTCTGAATCCTCACAGCACTTACACTGGAGTACGGTGTGTGCGTGTGCACGCATGTGCATATGCGTGCACATGCATGTGTGTGTGCCTGCATGTGTGTGTTGTGTTGTGATAAGTGCTATGGAGAGAAGGAAAGCAAGCAAGGGCAATGGGGAATTGCCAGAGGTGGTAGAAGTGCTGGGACTATAAATGGGGCTGGAGTGGGCGTGTCAGAGAGGGCGTCTTGGGGAAGGTGACCCAGATTCGGGACTGCACTTGGCACAGTGAAAGGGGAACCTTTGAAAATAAATTTTTTTGGAAGTTATGGGTTTGTTTTTGGGCAGTGGCGTCTGGAGGGAAAGGCGGATTTTGCTGGGGTCTGCATCCATGACAACCCGATGCTGCCTTGGACCGAGGGCTGCAGAAGTGAAACCGTTGCCATCAGCACTCTTCAGACCATCAGATGCGACCTTCCACTTCCCTCTCACGGACCAGACCCACGCAAATGACCTCAGGGAATAGCAGCAAGAATTTGCATAAAGGCTGACTGTCAAATCTTCTTGGAGTAGTTTGAGCCCTACTGTGTGCTGGGTGCAATGCTAGGCTCCCAGGTACTCCATTTCCTTTCATCCTCCCGGCAGCCCTACGGGTGGGCTACTATTCCCATTTTGTGGATGAGGGGAGCGAGG
Source organism: Mustela nivalis (assembly GCF_964662115.1). Taxonomy (NCBI): domain Eukaryota; kingdom Metazoa; phylum Chordata; class Mammalia; order Carnivora; family Mustelidae; genus Mustela; species Mustela nivalis. Next base: position 103,409,152 of record NC_139028.1, read on the forward strand.
CTCAGAGTGCCCATGTGAGTTGCTCAACATCAGCACAACGGGGAAGTGACAGCCTGGCTCCACGTCCTGTGCTCTCTCTTGGGACCTCACGGTCCCTTCCCGGGACTCCGGGCTGGAGTGGTTTGAATGCAATTGTTGGAATCTTTCCCATTAGGAATTCAGAAATTACATTGTCCGAATCCTTCGTTTTTCAGATCGAATGAGATAGCAATATGAATGTGTGTCTAGACACTGGGTAGTTGTGCTGTGAGTGTGGGCTTCTTGCAGATTAGATGTTTAGGGAGGTTTCAGGATATGCCCTGATTACCTGCCAGAGGTTACACAGCAAGTTCGCTATAAACCTGTTCCTGAAGGCTGGTCTGGGCTTCTGATCTTTTCACACGCCCCTCCTCCTACCTCCCCAGCCAGGGAAGGTTTAGAAGTCCAGGGCTGTAGTGTCAATGACAAAGAGAAAGAGGAAGAGCTCTCAGGCCTACAGAGGCCCTTAGTTAGAGGCTTACATAGTTCAGAAGGAAATTGAGAAAGTCTAGAAGTCCCCAGTCCCCTACACCCCTGTCCCCTCCCTGCCCCTCCTCCTCCTAGATAGGGATGGGGATGTAAGAGAAAACCTCTCTGGATGGCTAGTATTCTGATTACAGTCAAGCAGTGTTTATTCAACCCTGTTGGCTGCCAGGCATCCAATCCCAGCCCTTTAGGCCCTGGCAGGTTCGTGAGAGACCGAGAAACAACCACATGCTGAAATCTGAGAGTTCAGTGCCAATGCTGGGGTCAGCATCAGGTGCTGTGGAGTCTCAGGATCAGGAAAAACGAGGTTGAGTGATGTCTTCAAGGCCACAGGGCTGGCAGGGGCTTTCTGTGATGTCTTCACATGGTGATGCCTCAGCAGAAAATCCCTGAAAATGTCCACTCCAGTGTTTGTCAATGAGCAGCAACCTTTTAAGGTTCCCATGAAAATGATTATTGCAGCAGACTCCTGGGTGGCTCAGCTGGTTAAGCGCAGGAATCTTGGTTTCAGTTCATCATGATCTGGGGTGGTGAGATGGAGCCCTCCCCACCCCCAGCCAGGCAGCCAGGCTAGAGCCTACTTAGGATTCGGTCTCTCCCTCTCCCTTGGCCTGTGTGCGTGCTCTCTCTCTCTCTCTTTCACACCCCTCCCCCCCCGAAAATGATTATTACAGGTGAGTGGCTGGGGTGAGTGGGGGTATGGAGCCAATGACAGGGAGCAGCCACAAGCCTGTGTGTGACACTGAAGTCACTGCCAGGATTTGGCTCTCATTTCTGTTGCACAGACTCGCATCCATGCTTACATGGGACTTTCTTTTCAGAGGGCTTTGCTTGGAGAGGCAGGACTGGGGTGAGGGGAGTGGGCATTGAGGGCTGCTGTGTGGGGCTGGTTGTTTTGACTGGGCATTCAGGGGGTGAACCCAAGGAGCAATGGTAGTGGCAAGAGCTAATTTAATGGCCTCTCTGCAGGATCTGGGCTGGATCTTGGAGATGGGAGAGGGGCTGATGTGTGTGTGTGTGTGTGTCTCCCACCTAGAACCTGGTCAGAGGCTAACGGGAAGAGGGAGCAAATCAGGAGGAGGCTAGGCTCATATTGAATCTTCCCACTATGCCAGCAAGTCACTTGATTTTTATTCCCATTTCAAGGATGAGAAGGCAGAGGCTCAGGGAACATCAAGGTCACACAGCCTGTAAAAGTTAGAACTCAAGCCTGTCTAGGCTCCATTTTTCTCATCTGTACATGGATGTGTGTGTCTGTGTGTGTGTGTGTGTGTATGTGTGTGTGTGAGAGAGAGAGAGAGAGAGAAGGGGAGGCTTAATTTTTTCTATTTTAATGAGAAAATGCTATGGAGGGGGTGGGGAAGGGGAGAGGAAAGGATGCTGGCAGTTTCTATTTCTAGGAATAAAGGTTCCACATTTCTGGAGCTGTCTCTCTTTGTTTGGAAAATGCACCAGGATGGGCCTCTATACAAACACAAGCAAGTCCCCGCCTATTGTCCTTGGGGAGGAAGGTGGGGTCACCCCAATCTCTACACAGAGGCAGGGGACTACACAGAACACTGATGTAGCTCTCTTTAATGATGTAAATTGGGGTCTTCTTAATGGACCTTCACCCTTGAGGAGTAGGGGAGAAATAGCTCTGGAGAGAGACTCTAGCTGGAGAGGGGCTGCCTCCCTGGGGCCTATTGAAGATTAAATAACGGGAGCAAGGAAGGTACCGGGGCCCTGTATGACTGCCTCCTCTGAGCAAGTCATTCATTCATTCATTCATTCATTCATCCCTGTGTGTCCTGGGCTCTGCTAGGCTTTGGGACTACACTGGTGAGTTGTCCCAAGTTGAACCTTGTGTTGTAGGGGGAGGTGGGTGAAAAAGGCAACAAAGCAGCCCCAAACAGGGTAGCTAAAATTGGAGCTGACTGTTGGACTTGTGAAGCTGGGGTTTTGATCTCGGGATGGTGGGAGAAGGAGAGGCTCTGAGTCATCTTAATCTTTGGATATTTTAAAATTGGGAAAATCAAATGGATGCTAAGATAAGCTTACAGTTAGACTCTGGAATCAGGGAAATGTAGTTTCGAGGTGCGTTTGGCTAGTAGAGATAATCTTTTTAATTTTAATTTTAATTCCTACAGGTGGGGATTGCATTCCGAACTTCCTTGGTCCTCACCACTCCTGGGCAGCCCCGCCTGAATCACATATGTACCTTATCGGCCACCTGCCCAGCCCCAAGGACTAACAGAGTTTTCCACTCTAACTGTAGATGTTACAGAGCTTCAAGAATCTATTTATTCAAGTATCAATAAACCAAAAGCAGATTTGCAGAATGCGGCAAGGTTTTAAACTTTGAACTTTTCTCTGATTCTCACTGTAGTAGAATAATGGTGATCTTTATCGATAATAATGATGATTGGTGACAAATAATTGTGAATAAGCTGACATTCACTTTCCTTTCATTCCACACACGGTTACTGAGAGCTGCTGTGTGTCAGCACATTTGTAGGTTTGGGGATTACAGCAGGGAGGAAGACACAAAAATGGAACTTGAATTTCAGTGTAGGTGGAGAGAGATAGACAGTAGACAAGATACAGGAATAAAATGCGTAGTCTATGCGATGACTATAAGTCCTAAGGAGAGAAGTGGGAAAGAGTAAAAGTGTTGAAGGAAGAGGCGGGGTTGCATAGGGAGGCCGTCATAGGTCTCACTGAGACAATGACTCAAGACTGGATTAAGTGAGGAAGGTGGCCACCTAGGGCAAAAACCTTCTAGGGAGAGAAAACAGCAAGTGCAAAGGCCCTGAGGTAGGACTGGCCTTATGTGTTAGAATGGGTGTTAATACATCAGCACTGCTCTAAGCTCTTTCACTCCATTGAGGGAGGTACCATATTGCTCCCATTTATAGATGGGCAAACTGTGGCCAGAGAATCTCAGGAACTTGCCCTGGATTAAGTAAAAGGCAGAGCCAGGCATCTAACCCAGGCAGTCTAACTCCAGAGCTTGTGTCCTTAAATACTAAGCTATGTTAAAGAAGTGATTTCATTAGTCTCGGTAGACCCAGGTACTGAAGATTTACACCTCCGGCTCTAAGCTGCCTTCCCACCACTGGAGGAAAACCCGGGTGTGGCAGGGGAGGGAGTGACTCAGGCCTTGGCTGGCTTCCTGCTGAGTCACTGCTGATGGGCTGTGGAGGGAGGCCAGTGGCACTCAGGCTTTACCTCCTTCATGCTGGCAGGTTCCTGCCCTTGTGGTGGGGGATGCCTGGCAGCGGGCCTTAACCACACACCATCAGTGGACGGATTCATCTGACTTTCCCGAGAACTTCCTTGTGAAATTGCGGGTGGGCTCCCTTTCCTGGTGTTGTCCCACAGCCAGCAAGGGGGAGCAGCCTTGGAGACTGACTTTCTGCCCAACCTAGCCCTGAATTCTCCAAAATGTCCTGGATGGACAACATTTTGTCCCTTGTCAGGCTGACTGTCTCTCATCTCGGGTTGAACCATCTAAGAGCAATGAGCTGTGTGTTTGGCAGGCCCCTGCAAAGACTATGGGGCCCCGGGGAGCCATACACACCACCCTGGGCCTCATGATGCTTACCCTCTTGACATATTCCTTCACAGATACAGCAGGGACGGAATGGGTAAGTGCTCCAGTAGGTACATGGAGTTTGTTACCATTTTAAAATAGGGATTCATGAATAATAATGGCTAACCTGTCTTGAGCCCTTACCATGTGCCAGTTTTCTCAGCACATAATATGTTATTACCTAAGTTCCCAAACTCCCCCAACACCTGATAAGAGAGATGCTTTTACCACTTTATAGGTATGAAAATGGAGGCACAGAGATGTCCCAGCTAGGAAAGGGCAGAAAGGACATAAGGCACAAAATCCTGGAGTCGGGAAGGTGCAGGCTGGATTTGGGGAGCTCTGACGGGCTGGTGGAGAGCAGAGGATGGAGGGGGAGTACAGTGAGAGATGAAGTTGTTGGATGAGAGAGGGCGCCAGGACCAGACCATGAAGCTGGACTTGAGCTGGTGGTGGTTGGGAACCACTGAAGATTTTTCAGGGTGCCCCCTTTGGTGCCCCAAGGCTGTAGCTTTGTTGCTTCGGTTTAGGGTCACCTTGGCACATGAATCATGGGGATGGAACAGAAGTAGTAGGAAGAACTCAGACTTTCCGTGATGAGATATCTCATTGGCTCCTTGCTCACCAAGAATTCTCTGTATTTGCTGAACGTTTGCTGCAGAATATCCTTAAAGAGAGCTGTATGTTCCGGGAGACGTCCTGACAGGTGCTGCCCACAGCTGGTGGGTCCTCTCCTGTTGTGCGCCCCCTTTCCGGCCCCACCCCTCCTGATTCAGCTCTTTCCCCGGCTTTTACCTCTTAGTTCCGCAGCTGTAATGGAGACAGTAGCTGCTTCTGTCCAGTTAGCGTTTCTACCTTTTTCTCGTAAACTTCTCCCTGTTCTCAGTCTGTGATCTACTGAGCTTGCCTCATGCCCCCTTCTTGTGGTAGGCCCCATTAGTTACCTCTCCAATCCAGTCTTCCTCTTCTATGCCTTAAAAAACCCCAGTTTCATTCTGGGTGATGTCACCACATGGCCAGCCCCAGGCAACAGATCATAATATGTCTAAACCCACAACGGCCCTGTTTCCTACCTTCCCAGACTCCCTTGCAGCGAGGGGCATCCATGTGACCCAGGTTTTGTCAACAAGACCTGAGGGGAAGCCGGCTCTGTGGCTTCCGAGAAAGTTTTTGATTTTTTGACAAAAGGGAACAGTTCCAGCTTCCTCCCCATGACAGCCCCTTTCCCCTCCCCACTTAACCACAGGCATGATAGCTAGAGCTTTTGGCAGCTGGAAGGGTGTCCACTGAGGATGGCCAGCCACCATCACGTGGAGGAAGCCTGCCTTCTGAGGAGAAAATACAATCAAACAGAAAAGCGACAGGGTAGGGAGATAAAGAGGAAGAGAAAAGTTGAGGCCTCATTTGAATATTTAGCTACATAGAAAACTGGCACCATGCCTGGAATTCCAAGTTATGTGAACAATATACATGCTTTTCTTTTTTCCTTATGCTTGTTTGAGATGGACTTCCATTACTTGGAACCAAAGGCCCAGGTCTCCTGTCTTGAGGGTGAATGTCCAGGAGGACTCCCAACCTTCCTCTGCCTGTAACCCCTATGACCTTGACCAACGATTGTGATGGGCATGAGGGTTCCAGCCACATGTCATCCACCCACCCACCCTCGACCTCCGCACATCAGACCCTCAACCCAACCTCATCCCTACGGCCCACCCCCACCCTTCCCCATCTCTACCCTTTTCTTTTTCTAAAGCTTTATTTATGTTAGAAGGTGGGGGAAGGGCAGAGGGAGAGAATCTGCTTCCTTCTCAGTCAAAAACTGGACCAGGGGAAAGAAGAATGAGGAAAGCCGGGGTGTCACCATATACCAAGGCCACTTCCACTCCCTGGTGTCCTCAGAAGGCCCTGGCAACACGGCTGTTTGAGAAACACAGAGATTAAGAAAGGGGAGTCAGAGAGAAAGCAGCCAGCTGGGTGGGCAGGAGTGGGGTGGCACGGGGTCTTCTGATCTGGGAGGGAACTTAGAGGCCATGCACTCCTTCTCTGGTTTGTCAATTCATACAACACCTGGTTTGTGCCTTTCTTCTTGACATAGACTTGCCATAGGAGATTATGTTAGTTTCAGGGGTACAACCTAATGTTTTGGTATTTGTATATATTATGAAATGATCACCACAGTAAATCTAATGAACATCCCTTATCACACATAGTTATAAATCGTTTATTTCGTGTTTTTTAAAAATATTTTTGTTTTGTGTTGAAAAATATTTTTTAGAAGATTTTATTTACTTATTTGACAGAGATCACATGTAGGCAGAGAGGCAGGCGGAGAAGAAAGGTGGGGGGAGCAGGCTCCCTGCTGAGCAGAGTCCGATGTGGGGCTCAATCCCAGGACCCTGAGATGATGACCTGACCTGAAGGCAGAGGCTTAACCCACTGAGCCACCCAGGCGCCCTGTGATGAAAACTTTTAAGATCTATTCTCTTAGCAACTTTCAAATATGCATCACTGTATTATATACTATAGTCACCATGCTGTGCCTTACATCCGATGACTTACTTATTTTATTACTGGACGTCTGTACCTTTGGAACCCCTCACCCATTTCATCCACCGCCACTCCTCCCACCTCTGGCAGCCACCAAGCTGTTCTCCATTCAACCCCTTTTTGTTGTCACCTCCTTTGTGTCAGACTCTGACATGATCCAACCTTCTCAATACAGGGGAGGAACGGTGAAGTACATATACGAAAAATATAAAAGAAAGAAGCTGCCTGGTGAGTGTCCATCTTCCCTCAGGTTTCTCAAAGAGAAAATGACCTTGAAAATAAAACAGACGAAGTCCAGATTGGCGATGAGAGAGCCCCACTCTTGGGTGGGATTTGGGACCTTAAAATGAGGTGTCACATTGGGATTTCGAATCTCTATTCCTGGAAACCTTCAAGAATGAATACCTAAACCATTGACTCATCTTTAATAGGCAGCTCTGTGGAGGCATTGCATAAAGCAAGGGCTTCTGAGCGAACAGACTGAGGTTTGAATCCCGAGTCCTTCGTTCCCTCCCCCTTCCCTCCCTCCTTCCTTCCTGAGATCAAGGCTTTTATTTTACTTTATTTTATTTATATATTTAATTTTTTATTTGAGTATAGTTGACGTACAATATTTTATCAGTTTCAGGGTTACAACTGTTGATTCACAATCTCTATATGTTATGCTCTACACACCCCAAGGGTCATTACCATCTGTCATCATGGAACGCTGTTACATCACCATGGACTGTGTTCCCTACACTGTACCTTTCATTCTCAGGACTTACTCATGTCACAACTGGAAGCCTGCATCTCCCACTCCCCTTTACCCATTTTGCCGTTTCCTTTCTTGAAATGTGTGGATTAGACAAATTGTGTAACCTCTCTGAGCCTCAATTTCCTTAGAGTTACTGTGTACATTGTATGAATATAATAATACTATAATTTTTTTGAGGGCTTAACTATATTCTGATTCTGATCGAAGCTCTATAAGCTTATTAACTTATTTATCCTTACAACAAATGAGGAGACCAAGGCCCTTCAGAAAGGTCAAATACCTTGCTGGTCCATTGTAGAGGCTGGCTTTGAATTCATCAAGTCTGGTTCTAGAGCCTATGCTCGTAAACTGTTCACTTACTGCTGCCCTTATTGGTAGGATGGAGATGACTCACTCATTTTCATCCCTAGAGAGGATATTGAAGTGGTAAAAGGTAAAAGGTATTGAACTGGAGCCAGATTACTGTGTTTCACAATAAAGATATATCTATAGATAAAAACTGTAGATGAGATGTAGATATAGACATTAAATCTGGAGCCAGAGTCCTGGTTTATCACTTATAAGCTGCACTACCTGAGTTGTGAACAAATGATTTACATTCTCCATCCCTATCTTGGTTTCCTCATCTGTAAAATGGAGAGGGTTTTTATGAGGATTGAGTGAGTTACACAAAAAAACTTAGAATTGTACCTGGTTCATGGGAAGTCCTCTGTGGATGCTGTCACTGCTGTCTTTCAGGGGTCATCACTCCCTCAGGGCGGCCTCCCCTTCCGATCTGAATGACTATCCTCCCCGTTAATCACCCATGTAATACCCTGCTCCCTTCTTAGGTAGCACATAGGAAGGACTCACCCCACTCACTGTATTTCTGCTGTATTTCTAAGAGATAGAAAACCATGACAGAAAGCTTTCTTATCACTTAGGATTTCTGTTTGATGCATATTGGAAGAGCTTTCTTTGAAGGCGTATTTAGACATAGATTTTTCCAAAGATTTATTATTTTATTTTTTTTAAAGAAAGAGAGAGACCGAGAGAGAGAGTGTGTGGAGGGGCAGAGGGAGAGAGAGGGAGGAAGAATTTCAAGCCTGCTCCTTGCTGAATGCGGAGCCTGATGCTGGGCTTGATCCTATGACCCTGAGATCACGACCTGAGCCAAAACCAACAGCTGGACGTTTAACCAACTGAGCCACCCAGATGCCCTTAGACATAGATATTTTTTTAAAGAGATTTTATTTTTTGTAAGTAATCTCTCCATTCAGTGTGGGGCTTGAACCCACAACTCTGAGATCCAGAGTCACTCGCTTCACCAACTGAGCCAGCCAGGCGCTGCTAGACATGGAGATTTATCATGTATCGAGCTGCTCTGTTTCCTTGCCTTTTCAGTTCATAATAACTTTTCACTTCAGTGCCAAATCAGCATGGAATCTTTTTGAAGCCATTGTAAGTGATGATTTAACTCCACACCTGTACTTCTAACAATGCGCAAATCTCAAGGAAAAGGGAGAAGAGATGGAGAACGGTGAGCAGGTTTGTGCATGTGCAGTCAGCGCCAGCTACATCCCAACCATCACCTGGCTGCAGCAATTTGAGATGCCACCAATTACAACACACGACCTTCCTTCAGGAGTGTGAAAATATGAAAAAAAGGTGGCATACATTTGATGATGAGATACAGTATTAAAACTGAAATGTCCTCCCCTGCCACCACCACCTGGTTGCATGACTCTTTATTTGGTTTTCCAAAAGCCCACCATGGTTTAGGTCAAAACTATGTAGGTTTTCCTTCTAAGTATGAGTTAGTAATGACTTTGTGTCAGTTAAAGCAATGCTAGCTACTGTAAAAGATAAATCATAAAACTGCATCAGTTAACATTATAAACATGATACATTTTACAGGTCAAGAAATGAGGCTCCAAGATGTGAAATGACTTACCCAGGACCACGTTGCTTTGTAGACATGGTGCTGGAGAAGAGCCTCATCTACCTATACTCTTCCCATTACATCTACTTGCCTTTTTGAATTATACAAGAAAGGCAAAGGGAGAGAGAGAGAGAGAGAAATACACTCTAGTCCTTTTCATATGGGGCTGAATCACTTAGAGGGTATCCTTTGCTTCTTCTGAGGCTGGAGATCTCACCTGTCATCAGTTACCTCTTACAGTGGATCTGAGGGGACCAGGATACAGTGTTTGCTGCCTGACAACAGCCTGGGTTTCTTCTGGATGGGTCTGGCTACAATGTACTCTTATGGGTATATTACATTTGGGAGCAGTTATTTTGACAATGAAGATAAATCTATAGATAAAAATTGTAGATGAGATGTAGATACAGACCTTAAAAAGAGACTTAAAAAATAAAAACACTCAGACACAATGTGTAGAATCTGACTGAGTCCTAGTTTGAAAAACCAACATCAAAAAAGTGTTTGGGGGAGGCGCCTGGTTGGCTTAGTCAGGGGAGTATGTGACTCTTTATCTTGGAGTTGTGGGTTTGAACCCCATGTTGGGTGTAGAGATTACTTAAAGATAAAATCTTTAAAAAATATTTGGGGAACAATTGTGTGTATTTCAGTATGGATAAAACATTTGGGTATACGGAGGAATTATTGTTAATTTTCTTGTGTAGGATAATGCTGTTGAAGTTATGTAGAAAACTGTCTTATGTTTTCGAGATATGTACTAAAGCATTTAGGGATAAAATATCATGAAATGTGTACTTTAAAACATCATCAACAAAAACAACAGAAAAATAGATGAAGCCAATTTGGCAAAATGTTAAGAACTGTTAAATGCTGGTAGTAGGTTTGAGGATGTTCATTTTATTATTTTTTCCTCTATGACATTCACTGTTTGAAGGAAGACAGTGGGGAGTATTTCTCTTTTTTCTTTCCTTATTGAAGTATAGTTGATAGACAATGTTCCATCAGTTTCTGGTGTACAACATAGTGATTTGATGATTCTGTGCAGGGCACCGGGGTGACTCATTTGGTTAAGCAACTGCCTTTGGCTCAGGTCATGATCCTGGAGTTCCGGGATCGAGTCCCTCATTGGGCTCCCTGCTCAACAGGGACTCTACTTCTCCCTCTGACCCTCTCCCTTCTCAGGCTCTCTCTTTCTCACTCTCTCAAATAAATAAATAAAATCTTTTAAAAAATTCTATGCATTACTCAATGCTCACCATGGTAAGTGTAGTCACAGTCTCTCACTATACTCGTATTTGTCTTGTTACATTTACTTATTGATTGATCAATCAATTTTCTTTATTCCCTTTCCCCCTTGACTGTAACTCCATGAAAACAGGCATCTTGCTAGTTTTGATTATTCCTCGCACCTGTATTCCTGGCATCTAGCACACAGTTGGATTTTTTTAAAATATTTTATTTATTTATTTGACAGAGAGAGATCACAAGTAGGCAGAGAGGCAGGCAGAGAGAGAGAGAGAGAGGAGGAAGCAGGCTCCCTGCTGAGCAGAGAACCCGATATGGGACTCAATCCCAGGACCCTGAGATCATGACCTGAGCCGAAGGCAGCGGCTTAACCCACTGAGCCACCCAGGCGCCCCACAGTTGGATTTTTAATTTTTGTTCTGCTAAGCTCAACTCTCACTGATGAGATTTGGCCTTTCTCCATCATTGCGAGTCTTTGTTTTGGTTCTTCCTGATTCTGGCTGCATCTTGGGCCCTGCAGATTCCCCCATCTACAGCTCTTCCCAGTCTTGTCTTGGTCTATCCCTGTGTTCTATCCTATAGGCAGGAAGCAGAAGTCTGCTGGTGGCCCACATGCCCATCAGTTTGATCGCCAGAGTGCATCCAGCTCCCACCCTCTTCCGTGATTTACTGCCATCACACTCCGGAACCCTGGAGGGCAGGGACCTTCCCCTGCACCTCTAGGTAGCTGCTGAAGTGCTTGGCAGTGCACAGAACTGGTGCTCTGAAACCATTTGTTTCTTGACAACTTGTATTTCCCTTCCTGGCCCTACTTCACTCCTGGTAGATGGGAAATACTTTCATGTATATATTTATTTTCTCCATTTTATTTTTAATTATATAAGTAACAATTAGAAACTGGAAAAAAACTGAAGAAAAAGAATGAGAATGACCTGAAATCTCGTCTCCTGTTAACATTTGCTTGGATTATTAACCTAGCTCTGTGCATATATTAAAATGTTTTTCTCTCTATAAAATGAGATTGCTTTTTTCCTGCTTCCTTCCTTCAGTAACATGGAGAAATGGAGAATATCCTTCCAAAGCAATAGGTACACATCTAGACCATCGTTTTTAATATCTATAAAGTATTCCATTGTAAGGCTATACTGTAATTTATTTAACCAGTCCCTTATTGGTGGGCATTTTGGTTGTTTGTAATTTGCTCTGCACTGAATGTCCTTTGCATCTCTCTCTCTGTGCACTTCGCACTCACCCTGCTGTTCATTTCAGTAGGCTTTTTTTTTTTTTTTTTTGAGTCCCGTCTGTGTTCCAGGCTCTTTTTTAAAAAAAAAAAAAAAAAAAAAAAAAGATTATTTATTTATTTATTTATTTGACAGAGACACACACACACACACACAGGGGGAATACAAGCAGGGGGAGTGGGAGAGGGAGAAGCTGGCTTCCCATCAAGCAGGGAGCCCGATGTGGGGCTCAATCCCAGGACCCTGGGATCAAGACCTAAGCCAAACGCAGATGCTTAATGACTAAGCCTGCTAGGCTCTTTTTTATTCAGTGGAGAGACAGCAACAGTGGATTTTCTGTGGTAAAGATGACTTTACTATTGTTATTATTATTATTACTAAGGACTTAATACACATTGCCACTGCCTCCCAGAGAGACTAGATTAGCTTCCATTCCCACCTGCGATGTGTGAGTGTGAACCTTGCCCCATCCTACCATTGTCTTTAAGAGCCACCTCTGCAGGGAGGTACCTAAGAGTGTGTAAGGCATCTGCTGCCTGCTCTCTTTCTCCTTGGGATTCTTTCCTTGGCCACATCCATCTCAGTATCAGTTCTGGCCCTTTGCGCTGCTCTTGTCTGGCTAAATGACTCTAGCTTTCTGCCTGCCTCGGAGCAGGACTTTAATTTTGAGGTTCCTTGCAGATATTTCCTCTACTTGCCATGACCCCAGGCAGTGGGTCCCCACAGACAGCCACCACTCTTCAGTCTCCAAATAGTGGGCTCAGACAACCAGAGAACAAGAAGCAGGCAGAAGCCTGGGGCTCCATGGCTGAAGGCAGGTTTTATTCTTCCTTTGCTTCTTGGATTTTATTAATACACTCAGGGAACAGTCAGGGGCCCTCCCTTGATCTGTGTGCAGGAGATCTAGCCATAGCTGGTATTGAATCTTAGCCTTGGCCTAAATCCTCCCAGGACAACAGAGATGACCTTTGGCTCTCAAGGATAGTGCAAAGTGAGCAACCATGTGTTTGGGTTAGGCCTTGGAAAAAGGGGGTCAGTGGTCTTATGGAAAAGGCATTCTGTTCTGAGAGTCTGAAGCCCAGGGTCTGAGCCCTGGCTCTGCCTGTTCATCTGACCATATTAATCAGTCTTTGGGGTGTCTTCCTGCCACCAGGAAGTGCTCACTGCCACCAGGTCTGTGCACCTGCCCTCCAGTCGGGGGAGTGATCTTTGGTGGTCATTTTTATATAATATGACCCTGTCCCTTTGCCCACATTGATTGGACCCGAGATGGGCATGGGATTCAAGCTGGGCCAGATTTCTTCTGCAAATGGGGATTTGAAATGATCTGGGGCTCATTGTAATAACCTGAAACAGAGGTGGGGAGAACCAGAAGTGAGTGCACGAAGATACAGAGAATGGATGCAGGATGGATGGCCTGTAGGGGAGAAGCAAGAGGAGAGACAACTGGCCTGGACCCTACTGGGTTCCCAGCCCTCGGTGCCCTGGCTGTCTTCCTGCCTTGGAGTCTGTGAGACACCCCAGTGTTCTCAGAATAAAGCCCCCCTTTTGGCTTAAGCTATTCCTGTAACCTACAAACAAGCAAACACAAATCTCACCTAACATGGTGATTTGGAGCTAAATGTCAATCTTTCTGAGCCCACATCTCAGGGTTGTTGAGGGGCCAGGTGAATTAATGTTTGTAGCTCTGTAGTCCAATGTCCAACCTGATTCGTCAGAATCTGTGGCTGACAGGTTAAAATATTTTAAGTATTGTCATTGCCTGTATGTGAAAGAACTTTGTAAACTTTAAAACAGTATAACCTTGTGTGTGTCCGTGTGTGTGTGTGTGTGTGTGTGCAAGTGCATATGCGTGAATACCTATATATATCCTATGTCCCATCCTAGTCCCCATTCTGACTTTTCCTATAAACTTCTCCATGACTTTAGACCATTTGTCCTCTTCCTCTTGGCCTTCACTATCATTTCTTTATCAATAAAGTTGGGTGGAATGCATGACCTCTAAACTCCCTTCAAGCTATGGGAGTGGAAATTTAAATCCTGCATATGGTCCAGGCCTGCAGAGAACACAACTGTTTTGGGCTGGTGCTGAAGGTCTAGAGGCTAGGAGCCGGGGATGTTCCCCTGTAACAAATTTCAGGCTGGGTTAGGGAGTCAGGCAGGATTCCTTCTCTGCTCTACCCTGTTTAGGTTTATGTTTCTGCCCTGTGGATGTCTTTTTTTTTTTTTTTTAAAGATTTTATTTATTTATTTGACAGACAGAGATCACAAGCAGGCAGAGAGGCAGGCAGAGACAGAGGAGGGAGCTCCCTGCTGAGCAGAGAGCCCGATGCAGGGCTTGATCCCAGGACCTTGGGATCATGACCTGAGCCGAAGGTAGAAGCTTTAACCCATTGAGCTGCCGAGGCTCCTCTGCCCTGTGGATGTCTTGCTCCAGGCATAATGAGTCTTCAGGTTGTCACTGTGTCAGAAGGGACCAGAGTAAGGGAAATTTAGCTCTGCTAGAAAAGCCAAGACCTTGAGGACACCTGTTGTGGCATTACCAATGCTGGGCTCACAGCTGGTTTATAAACTCCTCCTCTCTGCTGGATTTCCCTGCTTAAGACCATAATCAAGTTGGAACCTGGCCCAGAATCAGCCCAACTTGGCTTACTTTTCCAGGGCTGAGGCTCAAGGCATTTTGCTTCATGTTCTTTATGTCTTTGGTGACGTTAAACTTCAAGTCTTGGCTAAATCAAGAGTATTGACATTTCTTAACAGTCCAGCAATTAATGGAGGTCATCTGGAAAGGGTGGAAGCCCAGAATGAAGGAGGTTTTATTTTCTCTCCTGTGGAGAGAGAGGAGTGTTAAGAGAGACTGCAAGACTGAAGCCTTACTGCTAAAGCACTTCTGATATCTAGAGCAGCTGTGTTACCATTAACAAGTCACTTAACCTCTCTGAGCCTCCATTACTGTATCTATAGAGTGAGCAGGTTGGACTGGATGGCCACCAAAGTTCTCTGTGTGTGTTACATTTTACATTTCTCTGAATTTCAGGATGATAAACCGTGAGAGCACAAACAGCATATTTCAACAGAGTGGATGCAAGCCTTCAAAAAAAAAATGATGAAAATGCCAAAAATGGAGGCAAATAATGGCAGCAGATGGAGAAAGATTGGGGGGAAATGAGGAATTTGTCTGTTCTTGTCCTGAAATCGTTCATTTACTATGTACCTAGGGGAATTGAGGGCTATCAGAATTATGCTGCTCTTGACACGGCTGAAGGCTAAAGGGCCAGGTGGGAGACGTTCAGGGTGGGGATTAAAGAGGGACCTCTGGGCTAGGGATGCCTGCCCTGGGAAGGCAGCATGTAGTGGTCAACACAAGCTTCGGTTTCAGGCAGACCTGTGCCTCCTAGTTCTCTCCCCTGTGTGTCTTTGAGCCAGCTGATTACCCTAAACTGTACTTGCTTTCGTTCCTTAACCAGAAAATGGGGGTCACGAGAGTGTCCCTGGCATAGGGTGTTGGTAAGGATTGAAGAAGATCAAGGGTCTCAAGTAGCTTGCACAAGAGCCTCGTACATAGTTCACAGTCGATAATAGCAGTAGATATTATTACTGAAGTTTTTACCCTCTCTCTGTCTCGGCTTACAGTTTCCAAGTAAGTGAAAGAAGACTCTGAAGATATTCTGCTTATTGGTGATAGTCTAGGCCTTTTAAAATTCATTTTGCTTCATAGAGAAAAGAAAATCCCATCGACTCAGACCAAACTGGAGAGCAATTTCTCAAGCGTAGTAGGAGGCAGCTCACTGCCCTCAGATCACCTGTGTGCTTCCTCGTGCAGACTCCTGAGCTTCCATCCTAATTAGAAGCAGAAATCTGATTCTGGGTCTCTGAGGGGGGCCCAGAAAGAAACACGTCAGCCAAACCCACAGATAAAGGCTGAGAGTCAGGGAGGCGTCCTGTCCTGCCAGCCAACAGACTAGGCCAGTGCTTCTCAAACTTGAATGTCTATAGGAATCTACCGGGAATCTTGTTAAAATGCAGATTCTGTTTCAATAGGTGTATTAGGGTTCTTTAGAGAGACAGAACAGATAGGAAATATATACATTAATAATATATAGTACAAAGATATATATAGTACATGTAAGTAATATATAATATAACAATAATATTTTCATATTAATATATACTATATAATAGTATATATAATATAAATATATAATAGTAATATATTAGTATATATAATATATAATTGTAATATATGTTAGTATATATATTAGTATATATAGTAATATATAGTATATATATTAGTAATCTACAATACATATGATATGTAGTATCTATTATATATATATAAATATATACATTGAATAAAGATGACGTTTTGGTTCATGCTATTATGGAGACTGAGAAGCCCCAGATCTGCCATCTGCCATTTGGAAACCCAGGAAAGCTGGTTGTGTAGTTCAAAGTCCTGAGAGCCAGAGAGCCAGAGCTGAGGGTGTGAATTTCAGTTTGAGTCTGAAGGCTGGAAGAACCAGGAGCTCCAAAGTCAGGAGAAGATTGAGGTTCCAGTTCAAACAGTCAGGCAGAGGAAGAATTCAACCATCCTCCACCTTTCTGTTCTAGTCAGGCCCTTAACAGATAAAGTCCACCCATATCCGGGAGAGCAATCTGCTTTACACCCCTCCCCACCCCCATTCACATGTGAATCTCTTCCGGAAGCACCCTCACAGATAAACCTAGAAATAATGTTTAACCAGACAGCTGGGCATCCTGTGGCTATTCAAGTTGACACACAAAATTAACCATTAACATAGAATTTCTGGGGTTGGATCAGAAACTCTGCATTTCTAACAAGCTCCCAGGGGTCATTCATCCTGTTGGTCAGTGGACTGCACTTTTAATAGCAAGATTTTAGAGGCTCTGTAATTGTGCTGGTCATGAGGGCTCTTCATCAGACATTTCTAGCTCTGCTTTCTGGGCACGTGGTAGGATTCTACTTCCTGCTGTCCCCCCCCCTCCCGTCCCCCCACCGTAGCTGGGTGGGGCTGGATGACTAGTTCTGGCTAATGAGAGTAAAAGGTGAGTGTCACTCCCAGGGACACATATGTCCCTTCAGGACTCTCCAGAACTCTTTTCCCTTTGTCACAGCAGTGGGCAATGTTTTAGATGGTGTCTGCTCCAGCAGATGACTCCTTGAGTAAGGATGACGTGGAGTCCAGCCCTCAGCCAACCTGTGAGGACCTGTGGTGAGAACAAGACATAGGTGTTTGTTGTTTTCAGTCATTGACATTTAGGAAGGTGTTTGTTACTGCCACATAACTGCACCTATCCTGACTGATAACATGAATCTAATCCCCGTTTTACAAAAGAAGAAACTACGTCCAAGAGGAATGACTTGTCTGTATTCTGACACTGGTTAATGAAGTCTTAGGTCTCTGACCTGACTCCCAATCTCTTTCCTCTTTCCATACTTCTAATGCCTCTACCACTTGGGTCTCCCAGACTCTCTGCCAGGCACTTCTCCCATGTCATTTCATTTCATCTGCACAACAATGATTTAAGGTCAGTGAATTATCATCCTATTCTTTGTGTGAGCAAATGGAGGCCAGGGATCCAATCTGATCCAAAGGACATATTCTTCCCATTACATCGCCCTGCTTCAGATCTGCCAAAAAGGGTATTTTAATAATGGTAAACACTTTACCCAGGCAGTGTTATCAATGTTTTAACTACGTTCATATTTTTAACCAACCAATGAGGCCAATATTATCATCAAGAACATCCTCATTTATAGATAAGGATACCGAGGCACAGGGAACTTAATTTGTCCAGGGTCACACAGCTAATAAACAGCAGGATGATGATTTGAATCCAGGCAGCTGACTCCAGAGTCCCTCCTCATACACTACACTTTATTGCTGTGAGCAAAGTTCATGCATATATCTAATATGACATGTATGTACACATGTTTATCATTCATATACATACTATACTTGTATTGTCATACATGATTTTTATTTGCTTATTTAGATTGCAGAGTATTTTCTTCCCTACTAGCAAGATGGCTACACAACTGTTCCAAGTTGATTTCTTTTTTAAAAAAAGATCTATTTATTTGAGGGAGAGAGAGGGAGAGTGTACAAGTGCAGGGAGGGGCGGAGGGAGAGGGAGAGAGAGAATCCTTAAGCAGACTCTCCGCTGAGCATGGAGCCCGATGCAGGGGCTCAATCCCAGGACTCGGAGGTCATGACCTGAGCTGAAATCAAGAACCAGCCGTTTATCCACCTGAACCACCTAGGCACCCCCCCAAGTTGATTTCTTGTCCTAACTGCAGGGACCTGGGCATTCTATACATCTAGCACAATGTGATTAAAATTTTTTTTCAACCTGGAAAAAAAAGGACATTTCTTTTCGATCCTGAAAAAGAATTAATTTATTGTTAACAAGCCCGGAAGGACCCAGCTGCCAGGATGGCCTGGGATTCTGGGCCTCCTGCTCACTCTTCTTTTCTTGCCTTTATATCTCTCAACCCTTTCTTTGTTTGAGGGGATGTTCCTGCTTCAGGCTTGACTGGCTCCTGCCCCCTGCCTGCCACTTCTGGTATTCACGCAGGAGTCATTGTCAAGCCCTGGACAAAAGCTCCTTGTCCCCTGGGCTCCCAGTCTCCTTGGCACACACTCCTTGTGTTTCCAGGTACCTAAGACTCTGGGTCCTGGGTCTGTCCTGCCAGAATGTAAAGGTGCTGGGCTCGGTGGGACCTTGACTCAGGACCTAACAAGCTGGGAGAACAGAAGCCAGTGGGCTGATCCCTTTGGGTACCTAATCTTGGGGAAAGGATGGGGGTACTCAGGAGAAATGGCTCTGTTTCTGCATTCCCAGACCCTGAGGACCTACCATAGGCTTTCTTTCTGGCCCTGAAATTCTGTCACATGCAACTGTTTCTTTGTAAGTCAAACTTTGTTTCCTATCTCAACACCACACACACACACACACACACACACACACACACACACACACGAGAAAAGAATTAGGAAAATGCTTAATGTTGTAAGTGCTTGAAGTCAGAAACAAGGAAGGCATTTGCCAAGGCACTTCCTGGCTTGGTGCATGCGCAGGTGATTAGGGCACTGTTTAGGGAGGAACTGAGGTCTGGTGGACAAACATGGAGTTCTAACCACAGCCCAGTTATTAGTCCACAGGAAACATCCTGTTACTATTATAAAGATGAAGTGCTACTTTTTTTTTTTTTTTAAAGAACTTTCTAAAAGTCTTCCTTTTCATTCTGATTCAGTTCAAGTCTGCGAGACAGGAAGGTCTCAGGGCAGCCATGCCTGCAACATTAGCTAATCAGACTCCCAAGAAACATTCCATTCTGCTTAGGAGGGCTTTGGAGAATGGTTTGCTCATGGTGGCTTTTAAAATAAACCGAGGGTTGCCAGCTGAATGGGCTCCCTGAGGGGCTAGTGACCTGGTTCCAGGCTGGTGGCCAGAAGGCTTGCCTCCTGGTGGGATGGTGGCTCTGCCTGTTCCCCATCCTCTGTGGATAAAATAGGAAGTCTTGTAGCCTCTGTCCTTTCCCATTTAAAACTGGGGAAACTGAGGCCCAGGAAAGTAATAACAAAAGTTAGTAGTAACAACCAACACCTAGAGCACTTTATATTAGCTTATCTGTAAGCGTCAAGTGGTGGGGCATGGTGGCCTAGTGGCAAGAAAGATTTGGTTTCAGATCCTGGCTTTGCCACTTTGAAGCTGTATGACCTTGTGTAAGTAGCTAAACCTCTCTGAGATTCCATTTCCTGGTTTGTAATACACTGATAATGGTACCTGTTCTGCAGGGTTATTATAAGGAGTAGAAATAATGGATGTAACCTAGAGCAGTGCCTGGAACCTAGGGGGTAACTGATCAGAGGTCTTCCTTTTTATTAGGGGTACAATGCAGGCCAGCCATATGATAAATTGTGTTTTCCAGCCCTGCTTGATAGCAAGAATGGCCCAAGGAACTGGTTGAAAACAGATTCCTGGGCCTCATCCCCTGCAGTCTCTGGAGAGGCATGGGAATCTAGAGTGTAACAAGTCACGAGGTGATTCCTATCAGATGGTTTTGGAACACGTCCAGGAAC
Source organism: Mustela nivalis (assembly GCF_964662115.1). NCBI lineage: Eukaryota > Metazoa > Chordata > Mammalia > Carnivora > Mustelidae > Mustela > Mustela nivalis. The sequence continues at coordinate 103,429,049 of NC_139028.1, forward strand.
CCTCTTGGCTCCTGGAACCTTCAACCTCTTGGCTGGGGTCTTTTGTTCTCTATGCACCTGGCCCCATATTCAGTAAAGCTTTAGCTTTTGCTTGAAGGTGGACATGATTAAAAGGTCAACTATCATTATACATTCTCAAAGAGAATGTGTCTTGAACTTTGCATAGTAGATTTATGCCTGAAAAGCTGTTTGCAAATGGAATTTGGGGTGTGTACGTGTGTGTGTTGGGGGGTGGGTGGGAGGGAGGGAGAGAACACGCATATCTCTAATACCTTAGTTTACTATTCAAAGGAATGCATTCAATTCAACTAAATGCATATTATTTGAGTGACCATTATATGCTGGGGAGACAATGATAAAGAAGATGGAGGCTCCATTTTCACGGGCTTACTTAGGGTCCATGGGGGAAGATGGTCACATAAACAGGCCCTTACAACACTGTGGTTACATAGGGTTAGCACAGGGAGCTTGGAGAGCATGGAAGGGGAAGTGTGCCCAACTTGGGGCTGGGGCACCTGGGAAGTTCTAGGGGAAGTGACAGCTGAAGGCGAGGCCTGTACACTGGAATCTAGTCTCAAAGCCCTTTGCAAAGTGAATGATCCTTACTTAATTTATCCACGTGGAAAAATGAATTTTCCCATCACGGTCACCTGGATATATTTGTACAATGGCACAGCGGCACAGATTCTGAGTTCCTGCTAAGGACAAGGCGCAGAGTTAAGCATCAAAGGGCACCGAGGGTGACAACGGCCCACTCCAGCTGTCGGGGAGTTTATGCCACACCTCCTCAGGACTGATTTCAATTCTCATAGAGGTCATTCATCCAGTGTGATCCGTTTGTGACTGAACAGGTAGTTTATTATTTAGGTCTTAACTCCCTTTGCCGAAAAGACTGTTTATTTTCTTTCTTCATCATGTAGTAGGGAAATCCAGTTCTGCCCCACACTTAAACTTGGACATACGTTTTACCCACGAGAAAAATCAAAGTGCACACTGAGTTCAGGGTACTGTTTGCAGATCCAAGACATGAAGCCGGGGAGGCCTGGATGGCTCTGTAGGGTCTGTAGGGTCTGTACCTGTGGCAGCTTGCAGACCTGGCAGTGCCCGTGCTAAGTCAAGCGTTCTTTCCCTCTGGGCTTCAAGGACACTAGTGCCTTTCAAACCACCTGTCTCAGCCCCAAGAAGGGAAAGAGGCAAGGGAGAAACAATTTCTTGTGAATTATAATTATACCATGTTTGAACAAAAGATGGCAAGGTATTTAAGCCAGCAGGTGAAGTCCCCACACTGACTGAGCTTGTCTGGGTGTATGGTCTGGTAGGAGCTGCTTAGACCTTTTGAGTGAACCTATGTTCCCATCTTGCAGATGGGGAACCTGAGGCACCAGAGATGTCTGGAAGCGGTGTTGGACACCTCGTGGGGTTTCCACCCTGCTAAACTCATCTTTCAAAATCTCCCCTGGATACTACCCATCACCCTCCCTCCCCTGCTTTTCAAAAGAAAAAGCCCAAAGCATCTGCCTCCTGTTTTTTGCCAAGTTGCTCCCACTTCCTGAGACCCCGCCCCCCTCTATCTGCCCGGTGAAATTCAACCCATCCTTCAAAGCCCGGCTCAGGTGTCACCTCTCCTCCTGGTTGGAATTCATCTCTCCCTCCCCGGCACTCCTTGGCTTGGCCCTTTCTCTCATTACTTCTCCTAGGGCAACGGGCTTCGCCTCCCAGATCCTCAGTTTTCTCTTTTGTGCGCTGGCATAGTAGTAACACCTATAGTCGTCTTGAAACCCTTGCAGCTCGCGGTCTTCTTCGATGACGCGATGAAAGCTGCGGGCAGAGCGAATGCTTACTGAGGCCCATTATGTGTCATGCCCCGGGTTTAAGACTTTTCTGCCGTTATTTCATGTAATTGTCAGTCGGGTCTCCCTAAAAGAGTACTAGTATTAATTTCATTCCGCAGATAAGTGGAGAGGTCCAGAGAGGTGAAATGCCGCTTCCGGAGGTCACACATTTTGGTTACTAGCAGAGAGCTAGGTTTGCCATACGCCAGAGCCGGGGTCCCAATCACCCGACCCGGTCCCATGCCCGCTCTTCGCCTCTCAGCCGGGGAGGATGGGGGCGGGGAGAGCACAGCACACAGCACGTCTCCTACAATTTAGGGGTTCATTCACCCCCACGCCCACCCCCCGGGCAGGTCTAGCAGGCCTTCGCGGGATCGTTGTCTAAACGCAGGCCTGGCTGTGCCCTCGGCAGGGATCCCGGTCAACAGCTGGTGACCCAAACCCCGGGGCACGGAGCGGAGGCTGGGACGCCTGTACCGTGGGGTACCGGCTAGCGCGGCTCGAGAGCCGCCGAGCGGGTCCCGGGTCCCGAGCCCCAGGAATGTGGGAGGGCTGCGCGGAGAGGGCGGGCACGGCGGGGGCGCTTCCTCTGCCCGCCGGAGGGGAGCCGCCAGGGCGCGCGCGGGGCGCGCTACCGCCCCCTCCCCGCCGCCCGCAGCCCGGCCGGTTGGGCGGGGGCGGGGGCTGTAGCGGGAGGGCGGCGAGGGGCCGCGGTGCTCTGCAGCCGCCTGGCCGGCCGGGCGGGAGGAAGCGATGAATATTCAGAGGGGGAGGGGGAAGGGAGGGGGCTGAGCGCTTGCCGCGGCTCCCTGCAGCCGGAGCCGCATGACGCGCGGAGGAGGCAGCGGGAGCCGCCGGAGCCGCAGGAGCCGGGATCAGGGCGCCGCGCGCGGGGGGTGGGCGCCGCTTGCTCCGCCCCGCGAAGCCCCTGCGCGCCCAGGGACGCGTCCCTCCCGCGGCAGCCGCGCCAGGCTCCGCCGTGTGGCCGCCGCCGCCGCCGCCGCCGCTGCCATGTCCCCGGGGAAGCCCGGGGCGGGCGGAGCGGGGACTAGGCGGACGGGCTGGAGGAGGAGGAGGAGGAGGCGGCGGCTGGAGGCGGCGACGAGGGCGCCCGGGTTCGGGCGCACGGCGGGGCCCGACTCGCGCGTCCCGGGCACGTTCCAGGGCGCGCAGGGCATGAAGCGGGCGGCGCGGGAGGCGCGGCCGCCTCCGCGCTCGCCGGGGCTGCGCTGGGTGCTGCCGCCGCTGCTGCTGCTGTTGCGCCTGGGCCAGGTGAGCGGCCGGGTGGGCCCGGGAGCGGGGGTGGGGGGGGGCGGGCACGAAGGGTGGGGGCGGGACTGGCATCCCCTGCACCTGCCCGGGTGTGCCCTGTCGGCGGGGTTCGCGGGAGGTGGCGAGGAGCCCGAGGGCTCCGAGCACCCCTTCTTGGAGGGGGCTCGCAGGAACCCAGCCGGCCTCGCGCGCCGGCGACCGAGCCCCTGCCCCGGCTGCCCAGTCCAGCGCGGCGGGATCCGGGGTCCCGGGGTGCCCGTGGCCTCCCAGGGGAAGCCCCCGCGCTGGCTCCAGGCCGCCTCTGGCCCGGCCCTTCCCGGAGCTGGTCACATCTGGCCGGCGCGGGCCCGGCTAGCCCGCCCGCGGCGGCCGGAGGGGGCGTGTTTGCGAAGGGCTCTCGTCGCGGAGCGGGGCCGGCCTGGCCGAGCGCGGCCGACCTCCGACCCGGCCTGCAGGGGCCCGAGGGGCCGGGCCGACCGGCAGCGGCGGCGGCCGGGGGAGCCGGGGCAGGGCCGGGTGCGGGCCCTCCGGGCCGAGGGGACCGCTTCTGTGGGGGGGGGAGTCCCCAGCTCGGTCAAAGGTGGCCCCTCGCAAGCTTTCGTCAAGGCGACGGTCCCCTTCCCGGAGAAACTGCTTGCTTCCCTGGGCGTTTATTTCGTGCTTTGTGGGCGCAGGCTCTCCCCGCACCGCCCTGTTTTCTAGCTTCGCTTTTCAGATACTGCTGTGCCTGGCATTTTGGCGACCGACCTTTCTGAAAGCACCGTTTCCCCTTCGTAGTATTCCCATTGGGGCTGAGGCTGGGCAGCTGGGAGACGTTCCCATGTCACAGATAGGGAACTTGAGAGGGAGAAGTGAAAGAGCAGAATCACCCAGCCCTGGTCGCGGGAGCTGAGCAAGCGGGTTTGTCTTCACAGTCTTCTAGGAGCCTGCTAGGGTGCTGCACCCGCGAACGAAAGTGGCCTGGTGATACCCCTATTGTGCATTTTGTTAATGAAAATCTCGCTTGTTTTATACAAACAACAGCTCTAAGGAGACAATGTTGGAAGCCCGGGAAATGAGTTATTGGCTAAGGATGGAACCTGGTTTCAGGGAAAACTTTTCAAGCACAGATACAGGATTGTCTGAGAACAGAAACACCATCCTTGGGGCCGCAAAGAAGCCTAGCAAGGCAGGATAAGGGAACTGGGGCCTGGGGCCTGTAGGAACTCTTCACACCCAAAGAGTTGCTCTGGGTGCACACCTCCCCTCCCAGTTTTCTTCAGCAGACCTTGGAAGGCAGTATGACCTCCTCCTGCAGAAAACACTCAATTAGCTCTAGGGCCGGGCTTCAGTTTCCCACACCTTCTTTAATAGCGTTTGTAGGGTGGGCTAACACCACCTGCCCCCAAGAATTGTTTGAGGAGCGTCCACTGGCTAATGTCTGAAAGAGCTTTGTAAACATTAAAAGGTGTCCAGATGGGGTTTCGTTAAGACACAGTGTGTATGGACCGCCTTCTCCCTGTCCCTGTAAGGAAATTCACATAGAGCAGTCTACGAGATTAAAAAGAAAATTGCCTCGTAATTGAAGATCTCTTGGACCAAAGTTTATACTAAAGAAGTATTTGTTCTTCATTTATTTTTAGTTTAATTTGACACACATATATTTTTTATTATATTATGTTTTTACTTTGTCCATGGGGGGTTGCTAGCTATGCTTTGAATCAGTGAAAAAATGTCTGGGGTAAATCAATTACTTGCCCAATTCTTCCTTGTATTTCAGTCTGCTTGTCCCCTCTTCAGATATTTCCTTCCTCTCTAATGTGTTCTGTGGAAACTCAAGGCAACTATTTCTCATTTTGGGATACATTATAAAATAGGAAATCTAAAAGGCTCTCTGAAAAAGTGTTTTCAAAATCCACAGTTGACAGTTCATTTTGAGAGTGGCTACTTCAGGGAATTTTCGATCAGACTTTCAAGATAGCCCAAACCCTTTATTTTTTAGGTGAGAATATTGAGGCCTAGAGAAGACGGCGATCAGGCTGAGGTCACCTGGCAAGACAGTGGAGGAGCTGGGACTGAAACTTGTGTTATGTGCCTCTGCCTAGTCTTTTCTTGATACTTTCTCTCTCTCTCTTTTTTTTTTTTTCTTTCTTCTGCCATGTTTTACTTTGCTCTTACTTTTTTTTTTAAGATTTTATTATTATTATTATTTTTTAAGATTTTATTTATTTATTTGACAGACAGAGATCACAAGTAGGCAGAGAGGCAGGCAGAGAGAGAGAGTAAGGGAAGTAGGCTCCCCACTGAGCAGAGAGCCTGATTCGGGGCTTGGTCCTAGGACCCTGGGATCATGACTCGACCAGAAGGCAGAGGCTTTAACCCATTGAACCACCCAGGCGCCTCCCTATTTATTTTTTTGACAGAAATAACAAGTAAGCAGAGAAGCAGGCAGAGAGAAGGAGAAGCAGGCTCCCCACTGAGCAGAGAGCCTGATGTGGGGCTCGATCCCAGGACCCTGAGTAGAAGGCAGAGGCTTAACCTCTGAGCCACCCAGATGTCCCTTTGCTGTCACTTTTAACTATAGGCATAGCCCTACCTCACTGGGTAAGCCTTATACTGTGGGTATAAATTGAATTTTTCAAAAGGAAACATGTTTGAGATTGGAAGTCATACTTGAGATTTCTGAAGTTTGTACCTTTAGGAGATGTGGGTGAAGATATCAGGCTGCCTCCCTAACATTTGATTGGTTTTCTGAAACTTGGATGGGCTGTGTGTGTGTGTGTGTGTTACATGGAAGCAACTGTAGCAGGTCAAAAAAATGGTCAAGGCGTGGAAAAGACACAGCTCTGTGAGGGAATTAATAGGGATGGGTTTGGAGGCTGAAGAGAGGAGATGCTGGAAGTTCCAGTGCTTAGTACGGGCCGGAAAAGCCATTTTTGACCCTGGCATCTCATTCCCCTTCTTCAAGACAGGAAGAACTGTCAGAGATGATTCCAACATGAGGACAGTGCTAGTTGAAGTGTCTGACTCCACCCATTCTTGTAGCATTTTTGCACACTAATTTTGGTTTATGTGAATGTTTTAGGCACTGTGACCGAATGGTCCTGTCCCCTGGCACCCTCCCCTCCTTTTCTTGGGAAATAGTCCTGACAGATTCTTTAAGAAAGAGCTTGAAAGTGGGCTGCTTTAAAATGGGGGGGGGGGGGAAGGGGGAAGAAAGGAAGAAAAAAAGGAAGAAAGAAAGAAAGAAGCTGGCGACTGATAGCTGTTTTGTTGGTCTTGTTTTGTTGGATTTGTTTTTTCTTTGCTTTCTTGTTTCCTGGTGAATAATAAGTGTTTGCATCTGTGATCTATAATAGCTAATTCTTAAGCCTGCTTACCTACCTGCTTCATCCGGACTACAAAAAATATGTTGACTCCTCTTAAAGTTGCTTGTTAAAATCTCATATGGGTGACTTCAAATATTTTGTTTTGCTTCAGAACAACAATGGAGAAACCAAACGATTATGTTTTGTTTGCAGACAGTTTAAGAAAACAGAGCAGGCTGGTTTATGGTTAGACTGTGACTTTGAGCTGATTTCAAGTTGAGCCCCACCATGAAGACAACCACGGATCCCCAAGCTTTCCTGAGCAGGGAGAATCCTGGCTCCTGAGTGAACAATTTTGGTCAGCAAAGAGGTTATTTAGCTCCCAAAAGTAATTTTTTGCTTGGGGTTGAGGCCGAGGTAGAGTTGCTGGATGACTTGTAGGCCTGGGTTTAGCCCACACATGGCCTGCAATTACTTCTTAGTCCATTCACTGCTTGGCCAAGGGAATTATTTTGAGTGCAGAGTAAGAGGCAATTTTCTGTATATTTCCTCTTTAACCTCACACTGCTGGTAATATTATAATTAATAGGTAACATTATACGTGGCAGATACTGTGGTCAGGGTTTGAATGCATTATCTCATTTGACCATTTCAGAAATACTAAAAGGTAGGTGCTGTTCATGTTCCCATTTTATCTGAGAGAAAACTGGGGTTCTGTGCTTACCCAGGATTTATAACTGGGATTCATTAGAGCCAGGCCTATTGCCTTCACTGCTCCCGTTTACGGTCTCGTACTGTACAAAGTCATATATTTTAGAGAAGTTCTTCAGTGTGCAAGTGAGACATGAGGACAGACTTGTGGTGAAGAGCGGGCTTGTGGGTTCTGAACCTTGATGGGGCAGGGAGTCCTTTTGGCTTCTCTGCATCTTGTACTCTATAGGGTCTGCTCTGTTTGTGATACGGACAACCCAGGTACCTCCTTCCTGCTCGTCTTGCTTTGAGAGCCTGAGTCTTTGTGGAGCCAGGCTCTGGAGTGGAAAGACCTGGGTTCGGGTCCTCGCTCTGCCACTTAGTTGCTGCATAAACTTGGGCAAGTCCCTTAACCCCGGTGACTCCTCATTTCCTTATCTGGAAAATGGGACTAACACTTCCTGCTTCCCGGGGCCGCTGAAGAGGAGCAAATATGATAGAAGAGGAACTGCCATATGAAATCTAAGGCATGATTCGAAGGTTGTGGCTACGGCTGTTGTTTGGGGAGAAAAAGTGGGGCTTCACAACATTAGTTCATATAACAAATCCTTATCAGGCGCTTCTCACAGAGTGACGCCTGTGGGCATGCATGGTAAACTTAGCTCAGTCACAAAACTTTTTTTTTTTAAATGTTAGGAATTATTTATTTTAGGGGGTATTAATAAAAAAATAGTAAGTTGCATAACATGCCCATGATTTTATAGGTAGAGTGAGGCTAAATGTAGTATCTTGGCGTATAAATTATTTATGTTTAATAAAAAGCTGATCTGAAGAAAAATAGTGGGTACCTGTTTATGAAATGATGATATGGTTATGGCAAACTTGTAAAGGTGAAAAACTGCTTCAGTTTCGGAAGTACTGGGCACACAGCAGGCTGCCTGCATTCGTGACTTACAGGCCTTGGGAGTGAGAGGTTACTCTGATCGCCCCCAGCCAGCCGCTCACAAGTGTGATACAGGCTGTGTGTGTGTGTGTGATGTCCTCGCTGTCCTCCACCTCCCGCACCCCTGACAGGGATAAGTGGGGGCAGAGGGTCTCTAAGTCGAGATCCCTGGAAACGGCAGTTATCTCAGGCGAGAGAAGTCCACTGTAGTTTGTCACTGCCTTGTGTGGCTTTCCTGGTGACCCTGCAGAGGACGGGAGCTGTAGGAAATTTGTTATTACTTCCTTATTAGTGATAGCTGTAGTCATCCCATTGTCTCAGAATTTTCATGACATGTAAATGCCTGGGGGGAGGGGCTGGTGGGACTAAAACGGTGGATTAGGGGGCCTTTTGAAAGCGACGTAGTGTCAGCTCCCACAGAAGGTCTAATTTTAAACATGCAAATAATTTTCAGTTCCACTTTTCCTTCTTCCTGTTAGAGGAAAGCTGTACCCTGTTGCCATTTCTGAGTCTTGAGCAGACAATGTTGTCATTATGCTCCAAACTATCTCCTTCTCCAGGGTAGGAATGGGTGGTGGTTTTCTGGGTGCCTGAGCCGGGCCCTAGCCCAGTGTTATTTCATGGCTTCTGGGTAAATAAGTGAGTGAATATTAAAACTTAGCACCAGTGTGGAGTCCATAACACGGTGGTTCTTAATCTTTCTGGGGGGTGAGGTGGGGGTATGAGACCCTTACAGAGTATGTAAAAGAGAAGTATCTTCTCCCTAAAAGGAATGCACATATTTACAACTTTGTATCCAATTTCAAGCGTTTCGTAGACTTTTTGAAACAGCCTAGGATTCTCAGGTTAAAAATCCTCCAATCTAAAGCTGTATAGCGTTAGAAAAATATCAGTTTTCTTCCGAGGTAATCACTGTGGGTATCCTTGGTTTCCTTCCAGGAGGAAAAATGTTTCTTTGTAATGTATACATGTATCTGCATTAATCTTTTAAAATAATTACATTGAAAACTTTATGTATATATTGGAGTCTACTTAGCCTTTTAATTTACTTTGTTATTTTAGAGATTATTTAATACCTTTACTGACAGCTTTAACTCATTCTTTTAAATGACTGCTTGGGATTCTGATGTGTGAAGTTACCGTGATTTATTTGACCATGCCCTTATTAGGGGACACTTTAACTGTTTTTAGTGCCCCTTCCCCAAGCCTTTTACAAATCACGCTTCAGAGAATGTCTTTCATGCCAATTTCTTGTCACTTTCACAAGGATATCCATAGGATAAATTTCTAATTTTAGGATTGTTGCATTAGAGGGTATATGCATTTAAAGTTTGGTAGCTGTTGTTGTTTCCTCCAGAAACATTGCTCCAGTTTGCCTGCACCCACCCATAGGTTTGAGAACTGAGGATTATTAAATTTTATTTTTTTAATCTTTTAAAGTTTTTTTTTTTTTTCTTTAAGTAATCTCTGCACCCAACGTGGGGCTTGAACTTACAACCCTGAGATCAAGAGTTGCATGCTTTACTGCCTGAGCCAGCCGGGCGCCCCGAGGATTGTTAAATTTTTAAATGTGTGCCAGTCTGAGAGGTGAAAAATTGTATCTTGCTACTTTTATTTATATCTCTGAATTAGTGGAATATTTTTTCCTATGTTTTGGACATCTGCATTCCTTCCTTCCTTCCTTCTTTACTTTCTAGCTAACTCCCTGTTCATTAAAAAGAAAGAAAAAAGATTGCCATTTTGTTATTGATTTGTACAGGGTCTTGGGAAATTAAAGAAGTTTGTCCTATGGCTCTCATTTGTGTTGGAAATATGTGTATTTTCCAACTATTTTCGATGTGGCCCTTGTTCTTCAGGGACTCAGAAATAAATAAGATCCCTGGATGGTGAAGAGACTATAGAGCTTGGAACCGGATTGCTTGGTTAGAATCCTGCCTCTCCCATCTAACTAGCTGTGATCTTGGGCAGGTGCCTGAACCTTTCTGATCCTTAGAGTTCACATTTCTAAAATGCTAATAATACTAATAGTACTTCTCACACAGGGTAGTTGGATAAGTTGAGATCTCATTATGTCAAAGTTCTTTATAAATGGGTACAGAAATAGAACAATATTTAATAGAATATTCCATTTTCTCAGGATTTAGATTTTCAAGTTAGGGCACACGGCCATAATTATGACTTGTCAAAATTGTGCCACAGAATCTTTTAAATTGGATTTAAGAGATTAAGTCCACAATAGAATGTTTACACACACACATATGCATATATATGTATTCAAATGTATAATGTGGAGCCATGTACGCTTCCGTGATAGCATAATTTAAAGTAACGTATCTCAGGACACCTGGCTGGCTCAGTCAGTTAAGTGTCTGACTCTTTGTTTTGGCTCAGGTCACGATCTCAGGGTTGTGAGATCAAAACCTGTATCAGGCTCCGCACTCAGCAGGAGTCTGCTTGAGATTCTCTCTCTCTTGCCCTCTGTCCCTCCCCTGCTCTGTCTCTCTCTCAAATAAAGAAATAAATCTTAAAAAAGTAACAAATTATATTTCTCTTTTGACAGTGAATATAATTAATATAGGTTAAATGACCACAAGATATGAGTGAAGAGTGTCCAGTGTCGTCCTAGCCACTGAGAAGCATAGGACTACTGACTGTGGTCTTTAAAAAATAGGGTTCTGCTTGCATTAACTTGAGCATTTCTCTTTGTTTTGTGACCTGGCCAGCTCTGGCTGTGGCTGCCTCTCTGCTCTGGGTACCTTTCCTGCAGGGCCAAGAGGAGTTATTTAATACCACCAATCAAAAGTAAAGATATAAACCTTGGTTCTAATTGCAGGAGGTGGGAGAGCAGGGGAGTCTGTCCTGACTGTACCACTGGTTTCTACAGCTGCAAGGCGGTCCTGCAGCTCCTGCTCCTGGCCCAAGGACTGCCTTCTTCTCATGTCCTTGTGTCATAGGTGCTCTTCCTTACCCACTGGAAGTGGACCTTGCTGGCAGTCCTTTTCCTGAGCCCGGAGACAGAGAGCTGCAGAGAGCTCGGTGTGGGTATAGTTTAGCATACCATCTTGGGAGTCGGACAGACCTGACTCCTTCAAGAACTCTTATGCTCAGAGCTGTACTTGTTCTCATCTGGAAAATGGGGACAACAAAAATATGGATTAAATGGATCCACATAACATGTTCTTAGCGTGAAATAAACCCTCAAAAAAGATGTTGGCTGTTGTTTTATCATCTTATTTTGCTGGGGGTACTGGCATACATTAGCTCTTAGAAAGATTTAAAAAATTATGTTTACCTTATAGGTTACAAAGCCCTTCAGCATATATGAGCTTACAGCATTCCTGTGAGTCATTCCCACTATTTATTTATTTATTTATTTAAAACGATTTTATAGTCTGCCTTCTGCTCAGATTATGAGCCCAGAGTCCTGGGGTTGAGTCCCACATCAGGCTCCTTGCTCAGCAGGGAGCCTGCTTTTCCCTCTACCTACTTCTCCCTCTGCCTGCCACTCCCTCTGCTTGTGCTCTCTCTCTCTGTGTCAAATAAATCTCGCACAGAGAGCGAGATTGACAGAGAGGGAGAGAGAGAAAGAGCAAGCACGAGTAGGGTGAGCAGCAGCAAGCAGGGGGCAAAGCAGGCTCTCCAATGTGGGGCTTGATCCCAGGACCTTGGGATCATGACCTGAGCTGAAGCCAGACCTTTAACTAAGCCACCCAGGTGCCCCTGTCCTTCCCACTTAAAGTGTGGCTCAATCTGTCTCTAAGTGACTTGTCCAATTCAGGTGTCATCTGTCTTTTGCACATAGTGTAGCCTAGTTGTAAAACTTAATTAAATGTAGAATCAGTGTACAAGAGGCACATACTTTTAGGTTGAACCATATGAAATATTATTTTTTGTCCTTTGACTATTGGCCCTCAAACATGGTTCCACCTAATATGATCCAGAACATGGGCGAAGTTTGGAAAACCAAACATACATAAATAGTGCTGCGGGAAAGCAGCCTGTTTAAAACCATGGGCCGTAAAACCAATTTAGTAAGTTATGAGCAGCATTAAAGAATGATGGACTAGAGAGTTTCAGGGTTTACTGCATGTCGAAAAGGTAAGCGTTGTGTCATGAAATTTGTTTCCGTTACATATACTCTGTGCGTATGTGTGCTGAAGTGCACAGAGTATGAATTTCTTATTGTGGCTTTCGGCATTGTCCGAGAAACTGGAAACTGCTAGGATAGGCCTTCGAGTGGCAGAGGATGTGGGGGAGGGGTGGGGGTGGCTTTTGTTTCCAGAGACAGTGGGAAACCAGTATATAAAGTCCCCAGTTATGCACTGTAAATGCCCCCAAATGTAGCTGAACAGGGTCTTGCAGTGGCTGGTACAAGAGGGACCAGCTTTCAGGGTGGTCCCTAGGAAGGGAGCGGGTCCACTGGACACCGAGGGGGCCTACTCTTAAGTAGCTGCCCTTCTGGAAACTGCAGGGGGACCGCCTCTGAAGAACACCTCTGTAGCACAAGCTATTGGCTATAACTTTGTGTTCTTTGGTTAATGGGTTAGGTAGAAAGCAAACCTTTCCTGCCTACTGTGTCATGTACTCTGAGAACTTAGGAGCAGATCTTGGGGACTCTGAAGTTCTGAGGGACCATCAGCCATCTGGTGATTAGTGGGGACTCCCACTTGGCCTTGCCTGGCCTCACAGCCCAGAATTTTAACCTCCAGGTTGTGCTGCCCTCACTGCACCCGTGCTGATCTGCACAGGACCTCATGCTGATGCTCTGGAGGCCCTTAGACCCCACTTGACTGGAGGGTCCTCATCCAGAGGGGGTTGATTTAATTCCCAGGTGAGTCAGTTTAGGTTGGCATTTTTTTATATTAAAAAAATTGGAAACGTAGATAAATAAAAGAAGAAAGCAAAATTATCTGTAATCTCCACTCCCCTAAACTATTTTGAATGGTAATTTTTTCTTTATGTTTTTATTTTCCATCTCCCTCCCTCCCTCCCTACCCATCCATCCATCCATCCTAAAATAGGATTACCTGCTAGACATGTTTCGTAACTTATATTTGTGTGTGTGTATTACAATGAGGGGGGCAAATGCATCCCTAGGGGGGTACCCCAGAAAGCTACAGCATAAACATGAGGCTTTTTCCTGGAGCATCACTCTTACGTAGAGGGAAATATTTTCTAATATTCTTTGGAAACAAACAAATATGGACATATTGTAGATTAGATGTGAAATTTGCATCCAGAATCTTTTCAGCAACCATAAAGAAATCAGTTCACTCTCCTGTCTGTACTTGGGGCAGTTTGCAAAGTAGTGACAATATATTGCAAACATTTTCCTTTGCCAGGAGATGTTCTTTTCTCTTGGTAACTTTTAGCGGTTGTATCCTATACAGAGGTTCCTTATTTCATTTCTCCTGTGATTAATCTTCCAGTTTGTTTTTGACTTTTTTTTTTTTCTTTGCCGTGATCAATCCTATTCAGATGACTTTGGGATTCAATCTCTGAACACATCTCTGATGATTGTCTTTGGATAAATTGAGGTTATAGAAATAACAGTAGCTGGTGCCACAGGCTGAATATTAATTATGAATTATCATCAGCACTTTTTACATATGAACTCATGTAATCCTATGATGTAGGTATGGAGATGGAAACTGAGGTCCCAAGAGTTATGACCTGGTCCGTGGCCATGTACCTCAGCCAGCTGGGTGTGGGCTTCTTTGGGGGCACAAGAGGGAGCCAAACAGGACTGCTTACATGCACGGACAGCTGGGTGTGAGGGCAGGTCTCAAATGTAGGAGGGCCGTCTTCTGTGGGATGGGTGGGTGCTGCCCAGAGTCATGACGTGGCAGAAGTAAATTACTTCCCAAAGCCACAAAAGATAAGATAGTCTTTGCCATGGATTTTGGATTCTGGAACCATCTGTGATAAAGAGTTCCTGAAACTTTGTGGCCTTGGCCCTAATCAAATAAATGACATAATGCCATCTTGTTGGAGTCTTGGTCTTACTGTTGGGAGTGAGTCTGGGTTTCATAGAGCTTGAACTTGGGCACATATGACTTAAGAGGGTCCTGTAAGAAGAGGAGTATGGGCCTTTGGTATTAGCAGAAGGATGGGTCCAAATCCACACTCTTCTATCTGCCCAGGTGCTTAAGCTACTTGGAACCTGTTGTGTCATCTGGAAGGTGATAACGATTGCCAGGCCGTGAGTTATTAGGGTTAAGTGAGGGAAGGTGTGTAAGGCACCAAGTCCAGTTTGTGATGTTTGGCAGCTCCTTAACTTTTCACTTCCAATTACCCCTCTTCATTAACACAACATCTCCTGACTTCGGGGCTGTGGTTGTCATGTTCCCAAGGTTTGAGATCTTCTCTGAAGGTGTTCAACTTTTGTGAGCCTTGATGCCCGCGAGTATTATCTAAAATGGGCACCAAATCTCACTGCGTGAAGAGAAATTGTAGGGGATGTAAGCATGAGAGCTTTTCCTTAAGACATATTGGCCTGTCTGAAGATGCTGTTCTAGCCTCTGAATTACAACTGTCTCTAGAAGGGAATGATTTCAGTTAAATTAGAGCAGAAGAGCATGAGAGAAGAGAGAGATCCCATACAACCAACCAAAGCTAGCCTTTCCTGGAGCAGAATAATGGTCCTGGTGGCCATTTCTCCTTGCTGATGAGACCATCCCCGCTCATTAAATTCTCCCTCCAGGAATTATTTGCTGAGCACTAGCACATCTTTGAACTCTACCACTCTCCAGCCTAGCTCATGTCTCTTCCATTGCTCTACTACCTGCTCCATACAGCTTGGTCTCATCATCAAATGCTCATCTTCTGATTTTATGCCTCAGCCTGTTTCTCAGGCTCATCTTATCCTGCAAACCATTCTCCCCCAAAACAATCTCTTTCCTTGTTCTCTGATCCTGCATTCTCATTAGAGTTTAGACTTGATACTGAAATTGTTTTCATAGCTCAGACCTGGGCTTCTGTAACATCAATGATAACCTCCAATTTGGCTTCCTGGCACCTGGCTTCTGGGAGTCTGTTCCTATGCTGGTGGACATCAGGCAGGATGATGTTACCTTTGTTGATAGTCTCACTCTGGGCTCGTTCATGGGACCAAGCCACTATAATGCAATGGTTAAAACCCAGGGCTTTAGAAACAGATGCCTGGGTGGGAATTCCTTGTTTTACTTTGACCATGTTAGTACCTCTCCGTGCCTCAATTTTCTTAACTATAAAATAGTGATAATAATAGGACTCAGCTCTCAGGTTGTTATAGGAGGCCCATAAAATAAAGTACATATTACAGAGAATTGTTCAGCACACTTGATAAATAATAAAGAGAGGATAAATATACTGGGGTGGGACTTAGACCCTCAGCCTCTTTCTGACCACTGAGTTTGCCACCAGTCTTTTGATTTCTTTTGGAAGATATGTGTGTAGCACTGAGCCTTTGCTCTCCCCTGAAATCTGGCATTTCAGCTTTGCCCTTGAGAGTGTGGTTGGGGTGAGTGAGGCCTTCTTTTCCTTTAAACCAGGGTTTTCAACCACAGCACTATGGATGCTTGGGCCCCATTAATTTGTTGTTTTGGGGACGGTCCTGTGCGTGGTAGGATGGTTAGTGACATCCCTGCCTGCTAGATGCTGGAAGCACCCCTTCCCCCACCAACACACACTCACACTTGTAATAATGAAAAATGTCTTCAGATAGTGCCAAATGTCCCCTGAGGGGGACCGTGTCCTGGTTGAGAACCATGGCTTTGGGCAGTGCCTGTGTTGAAGCAAAGGTTTAGGTTGCTGGTACCTGGCAGTCTCAGTAGTGGGGGCTGGCTGTCCCTCCGTCTCCATGAGATCCTGTTGGTAACTGATCCACCTTCCCAGTGAGATAGTAGGTACCCACGAACCAGAGTTTTATAGATGGGACAGACAGCCAGGTTGCTAGGTCTCAGAAGAGGGCTCATATTTGATTCTCTTCTTGCTCAGGGAGAGTTTTTAGGGATACTGTGGGAGAGGAAGCACTGTGCAAGGAGTCTTGGCACCTGGGGGTTCATTCCTATGCATCATCACTCCGTGTGTTCTCGGCCTCAGTTTCCTGCTCTGCAAGATGGGGATAACTTACATTATTCCCCTCCTCTCTCTCCAGGGTGGGGGAGAAGCCAGTGTTAATGCTGTAGGTGTGCAGCTGGGGATGTGAGGTTGAGGGAGAGGCTCAAATGTGCCAAGTTCCACACCCGAGATAGACCCAGTCAAAGGGAGATCCTATTACAAAGAGAGGTACTGCCAAGTTCCCCCTCCCAGCAGCTCCCTGTAGCAATTTTCAGCTTTTAGGCCCCAGGGCATAAGCCTAGAGATAATTCTGTCCGAGCTGGAGAGGAGACACCAGCAGGAATGAGGCAGGAGGAGAAACTTGGGAAATCCACTGAACTTCCTGGTGATGCCGGCTGGCCAGTGGCAAAGACAATTGGCTTTCGGAAAACTCAGCGTGCATGCAGCTTTTCAGGAAAACAGCACTCTGTGAAGCCGCTCCAGTGCTCCCGAAGTCCGTGTGCGCCAGACCTGGTCTGGACATCCTGCTGTCTGGGGCTCCATTTTCTTTTACCGGGATCCTAGCCCGTTATTCCGCAATGTCCACTGTACCGTCTACACTGTGTATGGGGCCCTCCTTTTACCCTCGTGCTGATCGGTGGTCACGTCTGTTGTAGAGAGGAGGCAACAGAGATGAAGGGACTTGCCCAGAGCCAGGGATGTGGCTATTCCAGGATCTTCTCTGGCTTTGTGACCAATAGCAACACAATGCTTTCAAAGCCCTGAATTTTCTCATGTGCCAAATGGGGACGTAAACACCTCAGAGGCTGGGGATCTCGATTCCACAAGAAAATGCATGGGGAGGCTCCCAGTATGGTGTCTGGTGTGTGCGCGCGTGCGCGCGCACGCACACACACACACACACACACACACAGTGTCCCATTTGGGGCGACTCAGTGATATCAGCTCCCATGAGTTTTTCCAGGAATAGCCCTGGCTTGCCCTGATCTTATCTACGGTCTGTCTCAGGCCCTGTCCGGTAAATGTTTGGGGGTGCAGCTGTCTGGCTCGGGATGTCACCTGGGGAGGACAGAGAGTATGAGAGTCAGGAATGGAATGCGTGATTTCACAGTCTGGCCTCAAACCAGCTAAGCACCTTGCCTGGCAACTTGGTAGGTAATCATTCCTGGTGAGAAGATAAAAAGGTTCATTGAGAGTGAGAAAGGACTCTGAGACATTAGACCAGGGAAGACAAATGGGTTCCAGTTTGTGTCCATCGGCAAGTGATTGATAGTGGCTACGTGGGGTCCTGCATAGAAGGGAGTGTCCAATCAGTGGGGTTGGCCTGCTCAGCAGGAGATGGTGCTGGGATCAACTGGCGATGTCTGCTGTGGCCACAAGAAAGGCAAGGAGCGGTGTACTTGCTGTTTATTTGCTCTCTGGGGCTTAGGACTTGCTCAGGGGTGTGTCACCTAACAAGTCATAAAATCTCAAAATCTTTTTTGGAAAAAAAAATTTTTTTGAAAGATTTTATTTATGTATTAGAGAGAGAGCATGAGCAGGGGCAGAGAAAGAGAGACAGGGAGAGAGGGAGAAGCAGACTCTTTGCTGAGCAGGGAGCCCAACTCAGGGCTCCATCCCGGGACTTTGGAATCACAACCTGAGCAAAGGCAGACCCTTAACTGAGCCACCCAGATGCCCCCCTCTGAAGAGACCTTTGAAGGGTGTCTGATTCTTGAGTTTTATCTCTGAGAACGTGAGTTTTGCTTGCGTGTCCTCGGTGAGGAAGAACTCACGCTCCCAAAGGCAGCACGTTGTGTCTTTGGGCGCTCCTCCTGGGTAGTGCTTACGCCCCTGAGGGGGAAGAAGGCCTTAGAAGCCCCTCTAAGTGGGTCCTTCTCAACAGGCCCCCATCTGTGGAGCTTCTAGGAAATACGGATCGGTGCCCGCACTCCTGAGTCGTGGGATTTGAGTATCTGGGTGGGTGGGTACCCCATCCCCAGCCTTGCTCATTAGTGTTTTTCTTTGAACTCTTCACATGGTGTTAATGTGCAGCCTGGGCTGAGAACTACTGACACCCCCCCCCCCCCCCCCCCGCTTTTTGCCCCAAAACAGAGGCCAGAATGTGCACAACTGTCCAGGGTTACAGAGGGTTAGTGGCACGAGGACAGGGAAACCTGTGGAGAAGGACCCTTTATGAAGTGCCAGCCCTATGTGAGGCTCTTTTACTCTCACGCCGAGACTCTTCCTGTCCCACAAACTCCCGTCATTCCACTGCTTGAAACGCCCTGTGGCTTCGTGTCACACTTAGTATCAGCCCAGGCAGGTGGTGGTCTGCGAGGCCCTGAAGCTCAGGTCTGGGCGCGGGCAGACCCCTCCTTCCCCTCTGACTGCGTCTCATCCACCCACCCCCTTTTAGCCTCCTCATTTCCCACTCCAGCTGCCGCCATGCTGTGGGCCCAGGAACCTGCCTGCTGTCTCTCTCAGGGGCCCTCACGGCCCCCACGTCTTCCTGGCTGCTTCTTAGGCCTTTGGCCAGAGCCCCCATCCCGCTGTCCTGCCTCACGTCCTCTGTCCTTCTCACCCCCTGAAACTGTTAGTAGTTCCTTATTCTATTTGCCCACGCCCTGGAACCTGAGCTTCTGGAGGTAAGGTCCCTCTCTGTGTGCCTGGCTCCGTCCTCACGCCTGGAGCAGAGCCTGTCACCCAAAGACGTTTGTTGAAGGGATGAGTGGAAAGAACAGCCCTGACACAAAGCTTGTATTTCCCCCAATTACAGTTGACTAGAATTTGGGTTTACTGCCTTCTGGTACTATCTTATTTCCAGTTATGATCTTTTTACCTTTTGTCATGACAGCACTAAATGTTTTTGTGTGTGTGTGTGTGTGTGTGTGTTTGGGGAAATCATAGTAATCCTCAGGTGTGGGGTTTAGCTTGCTCTAGTGAAAAAATACAGATGTACAGATTTTTTTAAAAAGATTTTATTTATTTATTTGACAGAGAGAGAGAGATCACAAGTAGGCAGAGGCAGGCAGAGGAGCGGGGGGGTGGGGGGAAGCAGCCTCCCTGCTGAGCAGGGAACCCGATGTCGGGCTCGATCCCAGGACCCTGAGAACATGACCTGAGCTGAAGTTAGAGGCTCAACCCACTGAGCCACCCAGGCACCCTATATCTATCTATATCTATATCTATATCTATATCTATATCTATCTATATCTATAGATAGATATAGACACTTCTTGTCTGCAAAATGGAATCACAGCACTAGTGATTAGCTGCTGCTGAATGCTTTCCACGCACCAGGCAACGTGCTAAGTGCTTTCTGTGTTTCCACTGAGTGTGTCCTCAGAACCACTCAATGATATAGTTCCTTTCTTGGCTTCATTTTATAGGAGAGAAAAATGAGGAATGGAGAGGCTAAGCACCCAGGCTGAGGTCACACAGCTTATCAATGAAAGAACCAGGTTCAAGCTTTGGCAAGTTGGTTCTAGAATCAGGGTGTTTGGAATTTATGAAATCGTGCTCAAATGGCCTCAGAACAGAGAGAGTGCAGAGATGCTCTGTAAACATGAGTTCCCCCTCCCCCTGTGGCCTTTGCTCCCACAGTGACATTTAACTTTTCTTATCATTTTGTTCTTAGGTTGGTGACAAAAGTACCCATTTCCTGTCTGCTGGAGGTGCTCACTTCCAGACACAGTTTCTGTTGACAGGTCCTAGTGTGCACACTTGGCAGGCCCCGAGAGGTGTGCATGGTGCGTTGGGCCCGGGACACTCACAGAGTGTGGGTGGACAAGTGCGTTTTCCCACGTGAAACATTTCTGCCTCAAATCCCTATCGAGGACCTCCCTTGTGTCAAGCATCGTGACCATGATCAATAAAACAATTAAATCAGTAATTCCCAACCCCATTGCCTCAGCTTGTCAACCCTTCATTTTCTATACCAGTTTACGGGGGCCCTTTGCTAGGCTGTGACCCTTTTAATTGGAGATGTAGCTCTGTGACTGGGACAGGCCTGTGCCAGGTGTCACCTTGCTGAGACATTTTCTTCCGGCAGGATTTGCCCAGTTTGGATAAACAGAAGAGTAAATGGGCAGCCCTGCATTTCCAGTGGCTGCTTCATTCAGGCCTCGGTAGTGATGTGAGATAAAAACAAAATGCATTTGTTTTTATTTATTTTTGTATTTTTCCTTAATTATATAAGGGTGGCATAACAAGATGAAAAGGAAGTTAGGAGCTTGAGAAAGGGAGGAAAAAAAAAGCCATATATTCCTCCCTCATCACAGAACTGTAATTTTAAAGTAGTTACAGCTGTGATTTATGCCAGGTGGCTTGTTATCGAAATTAATTGTGATCACAGAGCAGGGACAGTTTCAGATCCTTTAGTGCCAAACAACTAAACGAAGAGAAGCGCCACCCCCCTTCCATGGTGATACAAGGGTGATATGGACATAATTCTGAGTAGCCCCAGGATGCTGCCGGGTGCGGATGTGCTGTAATCCACTTATCCTTTCTTCTATTTAGATATTCAAGCAGAAACCAATTTTTCACTGTTACGAGTCCTGCAGGGATGCATATTTTCACGCATGCAGCTTTCTTGGCGAAACGGAAATTACTTCTTTAGCTTAATTTCCAGGCATCTTTATAATCCTTGACACCCCTCGCCAAATGACTTTCCAAAAGGAGTGTGTTGCTTGCCTCGCCGGTAGAACGTATGAGCCTGCCTGTTTCGTTGTGCCCACACGGGCACTGGGTGTTACCAGTTTTTAAAAACAGATTTTAAAATTTAATATTTGCATTTGCAGACATGCCAACCGAGCTGTGTGGGGACTGCCTCACATTGCTTTTTGACTTTGTGTGATTCACGCAGAACCTGTTTTACGTGATCTTTGAAGAAAAATTCATTAATTTTTTTTTTTTTTTTTTTTAACGCTGAGGGAAAATGTCAAGTCACTGTGCTCTGTACTGCAGTCCGCACTTTTGTACCTAGAAAAATTCTGAGTGCAGCCAGCCACCTGTATTGTGTATTCTTAGTTACTTTACTGCAAAATCAGTCAGGCGTATTTCTTTCTTTTTTTTAATTTTCTTTTTTTTTAAGTGGACTCTCTGCCCAGCATAGATTCCAGTTTGTGGGTTGAACTGAAAACACTGAGATCAAGACCTGGGCTGAGGTCAAGAGTCAGGCACTTAAATGACGGAGCCACCTAGGCACCCCTCTTTATTTCATTTTTAGAGCTCATTTTAGGGGTGCCTGCTCTCCAGTATGCAGCTTTAAACTCAAATTATGGGATGGTTGGATTGACATTTGCAGAAAGAAACACTGTAGAACACCTACTATGTATCTAGCTGCTTCCCAATATGTCTCAAATGGGTGGGAAGACCGTTCTTCAAATCCCAGCTTTGTTTTTTTTTTTTTTTAAAGGTTTTATTTATTTATTTGACAGAGAGAGAGAGAGAGATTGAGAGAGACAGCGAGGGAGAGAACACAAGCAGGGGGAGTGGGAGAGGAAGAAGCAGCCTTCCCGCTGAGCAGGAAGCCTGATGCTGGGTTCCATCCCAGCTCCCCGGGATCATGACCTGAGCCAAAGGCAGCCGCTTAATGACTGAGCCACCCAGGTGCCCCAAAACCCAGCTTTTCCCCTTGCACCAAGACCTTGATGAACTTCCCTCCCTACCTCTCCTGCATTACCTGCCGCCCGTCTCCCCACCTGTCCGTCAGTCTGAGAGTGCCAGTCAAGGAGAGTGGAGGCCAGCATCGGATAGCTCCGTTAAGGAGGGTTTAGCACACAGGCAGTCCTGAGGATTCTGCCGTTGGTATCGACACAACAGTGGCCCGAGGGCTGGGGCTCAGGGACTAGAGTACGAGGGTAAACAGGTGGTCCAGAGCCTTTCCTTGAAGAGGTCCTGGTTTTGTGGGACAGATAAGGTGGGCTGGCTGGAGACTGCTGTAAGTCGCACACATTGCTGGCCTCAGGGTAACAGCCAGGACTGACACAGGAGTAGGGCCACTTGGGGCTGAATGTTGGGGGCTCAGGCCTGCAATGTCATCCTGGGTATACTGAGGGGGGTGTGTGTGTCATGAGTGACAAATTCAGGGTTTGTGCCCTGGTGGGCTGGGGCTGGACTGGGAGATCTCGCATGACCGCGTGATTTAGACTGTCTTATAGAGAATGGGGCAACTGGGGAGGATTTTCTTTTCGGATTTTAAATAGTCGTCATTTTATTGTTTTGTTATTTTTTAATGGCAATTTTAAACATAACAGCTTTATTGGGATATAATTCCCATACCATAAAATTCACTCTTCTTAAAATGTACATTTGAGTTGTTTTTCATCTATTCAGAGGCATGCAAACATCACCACTGTCTAGTTCCAGAAGATTTTCATCACCCCAAAAAGAAACCCCACACCCAGTAGGAGTCACTCTGGACACCCTCTGCCCCGCCCCCACCCCTCCAACTCCTGGCAACCACTGATTTGCTTTCTCTAAGAATTTGCCTCTTCTACATTTTTCTTCTCATTTCTTTCTTTCTTTTTTTTTTTTTTGATATTTTATGTATGTATTTGACAGAGAGAGATCACAAGTAGGCAGAGAGGCAGGCGGAGAGAGAGAGAGTGGGAAGCAGGCTCCTTGATGAGCAAAAAGCCTGATGTGGGACTTGATCCCAGGACCCTGAGATCATGACCTGAGCTGAAGGCAGAGGCTTAACCCACTGAGCCACCCAGGCACCCTCTTCTACATTTTTCCTATAAGTGGACTCATACAGTATTTGTCCTCTTGTTTGTGTCTTATTTCACACAGCACAGTGTTTTCAAGGTCCATCCTTATTAGAACATCTATCAACACTTTATTTTTTTTTTATGGCTGAATAATACTCCACCAGAGGGATAGATCATGTTTTACTCCTCCTTTCCTGAGTGGATGGACATCTGAGTTAATTCCACTTTTTGGCTATTATAAATACGGCTTCCGTGAACATCGGTGTACAGGTTTTGTGTGGGCACAGGTTTTCAACCTGGGAGGTTGTTGAATTGGGGCGTGGTATTTGAGTGCAGGGCTGTGGGGAAGCCGGGATGTGTGTCTGCTCTTACTAGGCCAGGCCAGGGCAAGCTTTCTGTGCTTCATGTCTTTCAAATAACCCGATGAGGCAGGGTCTGTTATTATCCACCCCCACCCTTTTCTTTTTTACAGGCGAGGATACTCAGGTTCAATGAAATTAAGTAAGTTGCACAGCCAGGAAATGGGAGGTCCCAGCTCTGTCCAGCTCTTAGCAGGTCAGCATGGCACCTGCTCCTGGGAGTCCAGGTGATTGCCGTGGCCTTGCCGGGAGGGGAGGCTGGGAGGTGGCGGAGAACTGGCGTCAGTAAGCTGGACAGAAGTAAGTGTGTGTGTGTGTGTGTGTGTGTGTGCATGTACCAGTGTGAACGTGGTATGGGCATGAGGGGAGACGTTTCAGAGGCAGCATTGGTGGGCCCTGGTAGGTAGATGTGGCAGGAGAAAGAACACCAACTTGGAGTGACCGGAGTGGGTTGGATTCTTGGCACCGTCTTTGTGACCTTGGGGTGATCTCATCTCTTTGGAGCATCACCTCCTTCACCTGGAACCTGGGGCTCTGTTCTCAGCCTTCTGCCTTCCTCAAGGCTGATATAAACTAGGTGGGGGAGGGAGGAGGAGAGAGAGAGGAAGTGGAAGACCAGAACCTTCTAGAAATGCAGAGCTGATGATCTGGGAGGCAGGAAGGGGTGTGTGGCAGAAGCAGGCAGGTCCAGGAGGAGGCAGCCAGCTGGTCTGGACATTCCTGTCCATGTGAGTTTCAGAACCCAGCGAAAGCACCTACCCAGAGGCTAATGAGCTGAGGCTAAGAGTGCAGAAACCGTTGATTTTTTCCTGGTATTTGAACTTGAGCGTTTGTTGCCAGGGAGGGTGTGGTGTCGGCCCACCTGTAGCATCAGCAGCCTCCCCAGCACATCCCTCCCTCCTCCTGGCTGGGCATCACCTTCAAACCAGTGAGGCTTTCCTGGGTCCTAGGGGTCACTTGGGTGGCCTCTCCTATCTGGGCCTGTCTTTGCTCAAGTGGCTGTCCCCTTTATCAGTGACTTGCAGCTTGCCAGAGTTTTGTGAAAAGCTTGTCATTGTCAGTTAGAAAATGAAGACAGAAACCTCCCCTCTAGATTCACGTTGCAATGACTTGCTCTTATTCCAACTCTGGTATTTTGCTGGGTTGTTATGAATCAGTCACTTTTTTTTTTTTTTTTAAGTTTGACAAGCATATTAGTCTTACTATGAGAAGCTAGGCTTATGGGATGAAAGTCAGGTGACTTAGGCTAAGTCAGAATCCTGTCCCTTCCCCCCATCAGAGAGCAGTCTGATGCATTTTTCTTTATCCCAACTGATAAGGACATGAGGGGGCGTAGTTGTGAGGTCCTTCCTCTGTGGGTTGTGTCTTGTCTCCAGCCAGCAGCCATTGCTTGGGGCTCTACTTAGCAGCTGGCATCGTGAAGGCCAGTCACTGTTCATTTATAAAGTTAGGCAGGTCCAAGGGCCTCATTCAGAGAAGATGGGACCTTAAGGATCATTTAATCTAAGCCTTTCACTTTGCAGATGTTGAACCTGAGGCCCAGAGAAGGAAAGACTCTTGCTCAAGACCACAGAGTTAGTCACAGAACGAGTCCAGCTTCCTGGCTTCCCCACCCTGATCTTCTGGACATTAAAGTTTCAATAGTGAGCGCTTAGGGGATTCAGGGAATCTATCTATCTTTGACCTGTTTTTATTTTCTTCCACAAATGATATATTTTTTCATTTTTAAAAAATTTAAATTCAATTAGCCAACATATAGTATATCATTAGTATCAGATGTAGTGTTCAGTAATTTACAGTTCTGTGTAACACCCAGGGCTCATCACATTACATGCCCTCCTTGATGCCCATCACCCAACTATCCCACCCCCCACCCACCTCCCCTCCAGCAGTTTTCAGTTTGTTTCCTGTAGTTAAGAGTCTGTGAGTCATGGTTTGTCTCCCTGATAACTTCCCATTCAGTTTTCCCTCCCTTCCCTTACCATCTCTGTGCTGTTTCTTATATTCCACACATGAATGAAGCCATATGATAATTGTCTTTCTCTGGTTGACGTATTTCACTCAGCACAGTACCCTCCAGTTCCATCTGTTGATGTAAATCGTAAATGTTCATCCTTTTTGATGGCCGAGTAATACTCCATTGTAGATATATACCACATCTTCTTCATCCACTCATCTTTGACCTGTTTTAATGAAGGTGGAGTTGGTTTTCTGGGGTAGAATCCTGATGTGTGTCTGCTGGATGCTGGCCTCTCTGCTGTCTTTGGCCATCTGCGGGGAGGGCGAGCATGTTTGCCTCACCCAGAGGTGTTGGTTGTAGATGGTCCCCACCTGCCACTCCCTTTTGTTGCATTTACATCAAATAGAGAAACCAACCCAGTAACCAAATGAATTTATGGTTGGCAATGCTGGAAGGCTGAGTTTGGGAGGTAGGTTGGAGAACAAGTGTAGGGTTCCTTCTGTAATAAAACTCGCTGATACAATGTTGAGAGTCATTGTCTTACTCATTCTTGTCTGAGATAAGTCACACAATGCGTGGTATCTGAGGTGCAGAGTTTCCCCCCTAGAGAGCACAGAGAGATGAACTTGCCGTGGGCTGGTCGTTAAAACAAGAAGCCATTGGTTGGAAATACCCAATGTGAAGCTGTGGAAGTTCGCTGAAACCGTGGACTACCATACAGCCATTAAGACTTGACCATGCTTCGTGATGGGAGAAAATCTTAATCATATCAGACATTTAAGAGGTGGGCTACACAAAACAGAAAGTGTAAGCCTGATTGAATAAAACGATGAACCAGACTTCAGACTCAGAAATGTGTTTCGGATGGGTATGCGAGTACACTATTACAGTGTGGTGTTTAAAAAGCAAAGTAGGGGGCTCCTGGGTGGCTCAGTTAGTCAAGCAACTGCCTTCAGCTCAGGTCATGATCCTGGAGTCCTGAGATCAAGTCCTGCATTGGGCTCCCAGCTTCATGGGGAGTCTGCTTCTCCCTCTGACCTCCCCTCCCATGCTCTCTCTCTATCTTTCTCTCTTAAATAAATAAATAAAATCTTAAAAAAAAAATAAAAAGCAAAGTAGGCAGCCTTGGGGCCAAAGCTGTATTCTGCCACATCATTGCTGTGTGCTCTTGGCCAACTCACTGGACTTTGCCAATTCAGTCTTCCTATCTGTGATATGGGACTAGTACCTTCCCCCTGTCTTTGTGGGAGTTAAAAGAGAGCAAGGGACGCTTGGGGTGGCTCAATTGGTTAAGTGTCTGCCTTCAGTTCAGGTCATGATCTCCAGGTCCTGGAATTGAGCCCCGCACAGGGAACCTGCTTCTCCCTCTCCCGCTCCCCCTCCCCCTGCTTGTGGGGCTCTCTTTGTCAAATAAATAATATCTTAAATATATAAAAGATCTCAAGGACAGGGCTTGGACCACCCCAGTGGACTCATGACACTGTGGCCGAGTGATCAGACCAGATCACATTATCTGCTGCTTCAAGCACATCAAAGCTCCGGTGCCTTCTGGATTCTGGATGCACACCCATAGGGGCTTGCCCCAGCTGCACTTCTTGTGGTTCCTCCAGTGGGCTGTGCCCTTTTTTGCCAGCAGGCCCTTACCCAGGATGAAGTAACTCTTGTGGTTTTCTTCCCTTCTAAATAGACTAGGTTCCCCCTAAGACACCATGTCCCAGGGCCCGGTACCCAGTGAGTGCTTCAGTAATCATGTGTTGAATGAATCGGAGAGGTGGGCTTTGACTTGGGCCTTTCAGTACAAAGTGGGGCTTGATGAGCAGGGTGGGAACCCCATTCTAGGATGTGGGCAGGGCAGACTACTGACTAGTGGTTACTACTGTGGCCAGATCTGCTGGGCATAGTGGAGACCTACATAGATAACCCCTAACTTCCTGTGTCCGTTGTCCCATGGGCATCGCTGCAGTGTAAGACATTTAATCTGTGAGGCTTGGCAGGTCCTGCTAGCTTTTGTAGTTTGGGGCTGTGTGTGTGCCTCTTTCTAAGAGGGACCCCTCATGGCCACATCTGTGTGTGATAATATATGCACGTAAGGCTGCCCCCACTGTATTGATGTGAGACAAGAGCTGGACTTGGAGGCGGAAGGCAGGCTGGGTTGTTTGTGGCCTTACCAGTTTCTAGATTGGAGATCTTAAGCGGAGTGACATGAGGGAGGAAAGCAATGCTTACCAGAGTGTTCCAAGTGCTTTTAGTTCTTAGAGCAGGCCACACCTGTGGGATTGGTGGTAACGAGGCAGTAGGGAGCAGTGGGGCTTGGAGCAGACTAAGAGAACGTGTCTTTTTGGAAGGGGCGTGCCTCCTCCCCCAGCCTTTTTAAATATGGACATTCCTTTTAAGTTGTTAGGTGCTGCTTGCTTTTGGCTCAATAGTAGTAATACCTACATAACATGAGATTTAGCATTTTAACCATCTCCAAGTGTACAGTTCAGTGGCATTGTGTCCATTCTCTGTGTTGCACACCATTGTCCCTTTAGGTACTTTGTGCTTTGCAAATACCCACTCCCTTAGTCCTCATCCCAGCCTGATGAGTTGTCTGCAAATGTTAACCCTTATTTAAGAGTTGAGTTGTGTGAGGGCATCTGGCTGGCTCAGTAGGTAGAGCAGGAGACTCCTGAGCTCTGGGTTGTGAGTTTGAGTCCCACAGTGGGTGGAGAAATTCCTAAAAAATAAAATCTTTTTTTTTTTTTTTTTTTTTTAAAAAAGGAGGGGAGGTATCTGACATGCAGAGGGATTAAGTAACTTGCCCAAAGTCAATACAACTAGGGTTAGATCTGGGCATCTTACCTCTGGGAACCCAGAGTTGCTGGTTATTCTGATTCTTTTCAAGAAGAGCTGGAAATAGTTTTTAATGTTAAATTTCCTGCTTTAAAAAATATTGACTCTAATTAACCAAACAAAACACTGTTGGGGCCAGATAACACCCATCTCTATTGTTTTCTGGGTGTAGTTCTCCCAGCACTCACCACCGACACCCACCCCGCCTGTCTCCAGGAGGGCTGGGAGGATCCAAGGAGATAACGCATGGAAAGTCTCCTGTAACCGTGAAGAGCAGCGTAACTGTCAGATACGGGGTTAACACTAGTGGCGGCTGGGGATGTTGGGTGCTTCCTCCACGCCGGCCCCATTCTGAGCCCTTTAGAGCCCTCTGTGGTGGGGGTACTGTTCCTCCCTTTTGCACGTGAGGGAACTGAGGCACAGAGGTCAGACGCCTCCTCGGAGGCCATGCAGCTGGGAATGGTGGAGTTGGGATTAGAACCCCGGCAGTCCGGCTGCAGGGTTGGACTCTGTCCACCATGCTTATTGCTTCTTTGGGCCCAGCTCCGAAGAACCACAGAGCCAAGGGGAGGGTGTTGAGCCCCATTTGGTGCCAGACCCCGTGTGGGGCTCTGGCGCACTTTCTTTCCCTCGGCCTCGGAGGTGAGGTGGCGGCAGGGTTTCCTGTGGTACAGATGTGGAAACTGAGACTCACAGAGGTCTGGAGACTTGCCAAGATCACACCGGGAGGGAGCGGCAAAGCTGGGATTTGAACTTGGATCAGAGAGGCTGCAAAGCCCACCGTATTCCTTCCTTCACATGGAAAAGTAGTCATGAACTGACTTCTGGTTTTGTTTTGTTTTTGAATTACCTGTGGAAGGGAGGAGCACTGAAAAGTGCAGCAGAGAAGACAGGTCAGGTCTGTTGAATGGACAGACTACGTTGCATTTCCTGTCCTGTGCATTTTGGTGGCTTCTTGGGGGTGGGGTCCCAGGCGTCTAGGTCTAAAGCAGCTCAGGGGCACGGGGTGGGTATCCCGGGGTGAGTGCTCTGGTCTTCTTTCTTCTTTGGGCCATGCTTGGCTAGTCACAGCCTTATAGCTCCACTTGTGTGGATCCATGCCTTCTCTCTAAGGAGGGCTAATTGAATTAAACTGCGGCCCCAATCCTGTGTGTTCAAGGTTGGCATCCAGGAGGCGTTGTCAGGAGGCCTAGCCAACCAAAATGTTGACTGTCCCCCCTTCTCATTCAGCAGATTCCTCTTACTGCCTGCTCTGTGCCAAGCCCTGTGCTGAGTACCAGGAGAGTAGCAGTGCAGGGTAATGTCCCTGCACCCAGGACCCTCTGGGCTATCTGGGGAAGGGATAGGAGGGGCCACTTCTCTGCCTGTTGTGATAGCACATACAACCCTTGGGGAGGGTGTTCGTGGCAACAAGAACAACACAGGCAGACAGGGGCAGCTGGGAAGGCAGAGACACCTCCAGAGGGGGGCCCTGGGAGAAGAGGGCTCTCGGGTCTCCTCCATCTTCCTGGCCTCCAGCACCTAACTCGGAGCCTGCAGACAGCAGCTGCTGAGAACGCATTTTAGGGTTGTATTCAAGATATCAAGCCCCCCATGGGGCAGAAGGTGAATGACAAGGGATTTTTTAAACTCTTTTTGGGCTTGTGTTCATCGGCAGGCCACTTTCATACCTTTCGGACACATGGCATAGGCATCTAGAACTAGGAGGACCAAGAATCTGGTGTAGGCCCACTTTAGGTGTGGACAGCACACCTGGAGTCCCTAGTGTGCAGGGGTCTGAGGTCAAGGTCAGGGTTTGAGTTAGAGGCCTGAGCCAGTACTTGGCCCTTGTCGGCTTGACAGCTGCTTCACAGATGAGTGATGTGTATGGGAGACCTGTGGGGTGAGGGGAGCTGGGACCGGGAGCAGCTCTCTGCTGCCTGGAAGTGCTCAGTAAACACTTGTTAATCATTTCCTGCCTGGCAAGGCCTGTGGTGTGCCCAGGGGAGCCCTGGTTCACGTGGGGGAGGGGATGCTAGTCACTCAGATTGCCTGACCTCTCGCCCTTCTGGCTCTCTGGGCGCTGGGGTGGTGGCACCAGCCCGAGGAGGCGGGCAGTGAGGGTGTCAGCGAGGGGACCTTCCTGTTGCCAGGTGGCCTCTCGGCTTAGTGAGCTAAAGAGAAGCATGTGACCTGCAGGTGCCCTGCAGGTGGCAGACCAGGGGCCTAACTGGGACACATACCCAGGTCCCTTTTACCCAACTACCTTAAAAGGAAGTGCCGTCCTTCCTGTGGTTGGAGGTTGAGGACCCTTCCCGGTCTAGTCTCTGGGATCTCTGCTTTGACTTTTGGGTGTTTCTCTGCATTACAGGTGGCCCTGAGCCAGGAGGCTCGGAGGTAGTCTTGCTGTGAAGTCCAGCTGACAAATGGGTTCTGGAATGTATACGGGCAGCCAGAGTGTCCATGTGTCCAGACAAAGGGGGCTGTTTAGGTCTGAGGGGTCCATTTGATTAAAAAAACAACCAACCAACCAACCAAAAGTGATGTGTTCCAAAGTTAATGGCGTGGGTGGGGGGTTTGCTGTGAAGAGTGGGGATGTTCTTTGTTTCTCAGCTGTTATGGGATTTCTCTTATCTCTGGAATGGCCCCTTTTCTGTCTTAGTTAGAGTCCGCTAGGGTTGTGAGAACACATACAGGTCTATCTTCTATTCTGTGGGGGAGAAAAAAGGGATTT
This sequence comes from Mustela nivalis, assembly GCF_964662115.1. Classification (NCBI taxonomy): domain Eukaryota; kingdom Metazoa; phylum Chordata; class Mammalia; order Carnivora; family Mustelidae; genus Mustela; species Mustela nivalis. Next base: position 103,459,672 of record NC_139028.1, read on the forward strand.
GTGGTCAAGCAAATTTGGAGAACTCTGGGCTAACCCAAATCAAACGTATCTTTCTTGCAGGACTTCTAAGAAACTTTAATATACTTATGACCCTTGAAGAAGTAGAGTATATAAAAGCCTTATTTACTCCAGATTTTTAAAAAAGATTATTTATTTATTCATTTGTCAGATAGAGATTGCAAGTAAGCAGAGAGGCAGGCAGAGAGAGAGAGAGAGAGAGAGAGAGGAGGAAGCAGGCTCCCTGCCGAGCAGAGAGCCTGGTGTGGGCTCGATCCCAGGACCCTGAGATCATGACCTGAGCAGAAGGCAGAGGCTTTAACCCACTGATCCTCTCAGGTGCCCCTTTACTCCAGATTTTTATCTTCCCTCTTGTTTCTCTTTCTCCTTGGAAGTATCTCGTGAGACTAGTATTTTCGAGAACCTGCCATAGGAAGTTCATTTGTTTGCTCAACCAATATATATTGAGTACTTACTATGTGCCAGGGACCCTTCTAGGTCCTTGGGATACATTGTGACCAATTCAGACCACGAGCCCTACCCTGGAGGAACTTCTATTCTTACAGAAGCAATGAACTGATCTTTGTGGATCAGACACACACCCACTGTGTGTCAGGCACGTGGGTTCTCACACATTTTCCTGTTGAACCCTCACAACAGCCTGATCAGATAGACAGACCATTTGACAGATTAGGTAATCAGCTCTAAGGAGTCCCGTGACTTGCCAACTTTGGCTGAATCACCCTTTTTAGATTGTGCCTTTGCCCTGCAGGAGGGCAGGGGCTGGTCGGTGAGGAGCTGGAAGAGATATTCGGGTCTGTGGTTGTCGCAGGCTGTGTTGCTGTGTTGCTGTTCCCTTGTGTCCCTTTACGAAGGTCCAATGGAGAGAGTCCCCTGAGGATCGGAAGTGGGCAGAGAAAGAAGAGTGGCTCCAGAACAGCTGGTTTGTTTGCCTGTTCTGCCCACTGAGATGCTCGTGGCCGATCATGTTTCCCTTTGGTTTTGGTTACTAAGCACCTGAGAGCCTGGTGTGTGGGCCATCTCGGCACTTCCGCAGAAAGAGACAAAGTAGTATGTATTTCTATGTGCTGATCTTACCGCTGGCTTCATTATTTTCCCTCCACTTATTTTCTCTTGGCCTGATTCCCTTGACTGTTTATTTTATTTGTTTGTGGTGTTTGCACTATTCTAAGCCACCGTAAATGCTTGGTGAATGGAGCTGGGTATAAAGCAGTTTTAAAAATAATGGTGAGATGACTGGTGTCAGATCCCTCAGCTAGCTTTGTGGGGAGGCAGGCTCTCCCCTTGCCCCCACACTATATGCCTTTCTAGACTGGGATCTACCAGCACACGGGTCTGTTTGCTTTTGCAGCCACTGTTTTGTGGGTTCCCAAGGAAGCCGGACTGGCTGCATTGGAAGTTTTGAGTGGCTTGAATTGACCTGAACGTTACGCATGTGGTTTGAGCAAAGCTGCGGGCTGTGGATTCCTTCTCTGTGCGGACTGCTCAGCTTCTTCCTGCGCGTGGTGCCGAGGTTTCCCAGCCGGGATGGACAGGAGGAGCGCTGTATACCCTTTGCAGCCACTTGCCATTGATTATGCTCAAGGCAGCTCTGGGGAGAGAAGAGGACGGGGAGCAGGTGGGACCGATGAGGACCGTGAGGTCTGGGGAGGTTGAATGACTGAGGTCTCCACCAGGTGATCCTGAAGCCTGCAGCCCAGCTTCAGACCGGGCAGCCCAGCGAGTGTGAGCTCACTGCACCCACTGTGGGGTAGAAGGCAGCCTGGGGAGAGCTCAGGATTTGGGATTTGGACTATAGGAGGCTTGAGTCCTGACCACAACGGTGTGCATGTGGGTAAATCACTCCTCCGAGCCTCAGTAGTGTCATCTTTAAAATGGGCACCCTAGTTCCTGCCCTGCTGGCCTGAGAAAATGAAGGAGAAGATGGGCAGGGAAGCGCTTGTGCGGTGTTAAGCACCATGCCCGTGTGCTGTGCCCTGTCTGCATTGTGCCAGCGATGATCATGATGGTGATGATGATGATGGTGAACATTACAGGTAGTGGACTTCCGTACCAGTCACTGGGTCAGCTTTACAGACCTCACCTTAATGAGTACACAGGAGAAGCAGATGAGTAGGGACTATTATAGCCTCCTTTTACAGATGGAAAAAATTAACTAATTTGCTTAAAAAAGATGCAGTAGTTCGCTCAAAGTGGTAGAGTATGGATTTGAACCCAGGCAGCCCACCCTACGGCTGACCCCGTCACCCCATCACATAGGAAAGGGCAGAATCCCGGGACCTTTCTGGGTAACAGCACTCCTTGTGCATCAGTGTGGAAGGGCACTCTGGGTCTTCTGGGACAGGGGTTTGGCGTGGGTGGCCCCTGGAAGGGCTGTAGAATCGGGGACTTAGTGGGATAGCAGCCCTGGGTGACAGCATTCATTTCTGAGCTTCAGAATTCTCCCCTGTACGGTGGGCTTGATAATATGCCGCAGGAGGGTAAATGAAACAGGGATGCACTTGTACATTGCTACACAAGTGTCTGATACGTACATGGCATTCTGCAGACAGGGAGAAGAGATGTGAAGTTGTTGGAGTGACCACCGCTGGGCTTTAGAATCCTATTCCTTGCAAGATGGATTGACCGCTGCCATTGCTCTTCCAATAGGCAGCATTGTGTCACCTCCCGGGGTGGGTGGGGAGCAGCAGCCGTGTGCTAGCCACTCCTGGCAAGCCCTTGACCTTGCTGGTTCTCATCTGCAAGGGGAAGGCTACCTGCAATCCCATCCGTGTGCACCACGTCTGTGGATACGCTCTGCTGGCCCCGGAAAGCATCTTGCAGAGCCCTGCCATGCCTGGCGCAGAGTGCCTGGTTGGGGGAAATGGACGAGGGACAAGGGAGGGGACGGGTCAGCATGTCATAGTTTCTTGGAGAGCTCTGGGCAGAGGTGCTGGGAAGCAGAAAGTCCTAGGATTATCGTTGACTCCTGGGAACTTTTGTGGTTTTAAAAGTACTTTATAAAGTGTAAAGCACTTTGGAAATGTTAGTGGAAATGTTAGTTCCTGTACAACAATGGAACAAAAACAAAATATACAAGAACTGGTGGCTCTACCAGCCTGGGCTGGGGAGATGCATGTGTTTTACTTCTGATTTTAAAAAATACTTTATGTGGCACTTAGAAAATAAAGAAAAGCACAGCATTGGAAATAAACATCATCTATCATCCTACTAAGTAGCTCTATCATATAATATTTTAATCTATATCCTTCTAGTGTTTTTTTTTCTTTTTGTATATGTAAGGGGTTTTGTAACCCTTCACATTCTGGAACTTGTCAATGCTAACTTCTCATGTTTGTTCAGCCCATTCAGTGAGAATCCATTTTGCAAAGTCCTAGTGTTGTGCCAGGTGCAAGTTGCACACCCGGGGAGTGTTGCTGGGGCGGAGGGCTGGGGAGGGGGACTGTGAGTGGCAGGAACCCAGGGTCTGCCTTCTCAGAGATGTGGGAGAGATCTTCAAAGTGACGTTCCTGGGACCGAAGGAGTGGGGTCCCAGGGCTCTGAGGTGGGAGGGAGACTTACTCCTCTTTTCATTGTTTAGACCTTTTAGTCTTACCGCCCTGTACAAGTAACGATAGTACTTTAAAAATTACGTAAAAAGCAGCTGGTTAAAAATATAAATACGGTTTCCTTGGAAACCAGAACCAGGCAGAGGAGAAACAGGTTAAGTGAGAGCAGGATCCTTGGCAAGTGCCAGGAAGGGGGGAGGGTGGCTCACAAATCCCTCACTCTGAAGGTGGGGACAGGAGCTCCCTAAAGGGAAGCTTGAGGAGGTTTAAGATTTGAATAAGTGACAGTCCTTTTACTTCCTGCTTTGTTCTCTCCCAGGTACAAACTGCCCACAGTATTCATTCATGCAAATGACAGCTGTCTGAGGGAGAGGGAGGGAGAATAGAGCAGAGATCTTCCTTTCCTCCAGCCTCTCTGGAGTCCAGTTACTCCTCTCACCACGCTTCTTTGCTGTGTGTGTGTGTGTGTGTGTGTGTGTTGGGGTGGGGAGGCCCCCTCACTGGGACCTGCGGGAATGCTGGGCTACGTTCTGCCCTTCCAGGCTGCTGGGAATGTACATGGCCGCCTCCCAATCTCTCTGTTCTTTTCCTGCCTATGGGACAACCTCTGTTTAGGGACCAGGCATGGCAGGGGCAAGGCGGGTACTTGGCCTTTACGGGAGTGAGACAGAGGACTGACTCTTAGTGGAAAGGACGCGTCCTGCCTGGTTCACCCTTGTCCACCTGACCCCACGGGACCTATGCGCAGGGACAAGCCTGTCCTGACTGGAGACATCTTGCTTCACTGGTCTGGAGACGCTCTCTCTCCCCCTACCAAATCCCCAAACCCACCTCCTTTCTCTGAATCTGAGAGGAGTTAATTGTGTTGTGGGGATGGAGGAGCCCTCCGGAAGAGGCCCTACTCCTCGAGTTGACTATTCAGCAAACACATTTGCCTGAGTCTAAAAGTAAAATATGTCGGTCCCGGTTAAGGTGTGACAGAATGGGGGGCACCTGGGTGGCTCAGTCGGTGAAGCGTCTGCCTTTGACTCAGGTCATGATCCCAGGGTCCTTGGCATCATGTCAGGCTTCATGCTCCACGGGGAGCCTGCTTCTCCCTCTCCCTCTGCCTGCTGCTCCCCCTGCTCATGCTCTATCTTTCTCTGTCAAAAAAAAATACTGTCTTTAAAAAAAAAGAGGGAGGGGGTGACAGAATGGTGTGCTGGACATTTTGGCAGGGTGCCAGGAGTATGTTACCTATTCTAAGGCATTATTGCCCTGAGACCTAGGATTAGGGTCTTTTTTCTCTCTTGGAGGTGTGGAATGCTGTCACCTTTCCCTTCCTAATTATTTAACCTCACACATTTTTTGAGAAGAGTTGATTTGATTTTAAAGTGAGCATCAAGCCCTGTCGCCCTGCCCACAGTGTTGGGGTGGACGCCGTCTGTGTTGCGCACATGGCGGTTAGACTCGGGTGCTGGTCATGTGTGTGCCCGGTACCAGAGGAGGAACCATAAATTTTGCAGGAAAGAATGTGTTTTGGTGCCCTGTTCTATTTACTTTGCATCACATATTGTTTAAAAGAGGGATTTTTTTTTTTTTTTTTTTTTTTTTTTGGTTAAAGGAAAAGGAACTGTGGATTTGAGATAAGAAGTAGAATAAAGTGAAATAAATAGTTGAGTTTTGTCAAGTGGGTATCAAAATGGCCCGGTTTCTGAGATCCAGCCTGTTTCTGTGCTGTTCTACTATTGACCTGAAAATCAGGAAATGCAAAGTATGGACGGGTCCTGAGATCCCGGTGAGACCATGGTTTATAATGGCATTCATTTTTGTTTGTTTCACAGAGCTGAGTTTGGTGAGATTTCAGGAGTTTTCAGCCAGTGGTGATCCAAAGACAATAAATATTGCTTTGTGGGAAGGTCTCCGCCCTGTGTCTTATTTGGTGACCGTTAAATGGTAGCCACATGTCAGAACCCATTATGCAAATGTGGATGTGGCCGGATTTGAGTCAGTTAGCTTGGCTCGCAGCATGAGACACCCTCGTTTTTGGTGCTGGCGTGAAGGCTGTTGGCACGGAAAGTGGGGACGCTCGTTATTCCTTGCTGCTGTGGGAATGTCTCTTGTCTCCCCCAGCCCCTTGTTTGGTTTGGCCCCTTTCATCTGAGGCCATTAGGAATCGTCTGAGTCGTGAGGACCTTGTGTGTGTCTTTTGCCCATTAAGCTCACATTTGGGGGTCGGTAACTGATCTGATTCTGTGCAGGTGCAGAGGGAACGCAGCCGGCAGAGTTCAGGTGCCGAGACTAGTGGGCAGAGGTTTCAAAACCCTCTAAAAATCAAGCTCTGTGTCGGTTCCACTCTTGCCAGCCATTAGCTTGGCGCTTCTGGAAGAATCCTTCACTAAGTTGGGTCTCTGTGCCAGACGCCTCTACTCTTGCTCCTGCCCTTTTCTGGTGTGGACATGCCAGCGACCTACGGACAGGCTGCGGGCAAGTGAATGACACACTAAAGAAACAAGAGATTTGGACGGTCCACCCTGACTTTATTTTGAGAGGCATGTGCCAGACTTGGGTGAGGAAAGATTCCCCAGATAGAGGAAGATCCCCAAAGGACAGGCTAGCCACTGATAATTTTTTTTTTTTTTAATTAAAGAAAAAGCCATTTCTAGTCATGGTTGTAGAAATACCAGGGTTTAAGGCATCGGAGGTGGGAACGAAGCCAAAACAGGCCTGTGTGAAGGGCAGATGCATTAAGAATAGGTAAAAAATGTGGGCCCCTGGGCGGACTGCCGTGTGATTGCCCTGCTCCCAGTCCCTCAGGCTGAAAGAGAAAGCCAGTGGACCCTTAGTGTGGGTCTTGGCACACTTGAGCTCTCTGTGCATACTCCACATTGACAACACTGGAATTTTTTTTCATTTTTGGGGCACGCCTGGGTGGCTCAGTCGATTAAGCATCTAATGCTTGATTTCGGCCCAGGTCAAATGATCTCAGGGTTGAGATCCAGCCCTGCGTTGTGCTCTGCACCCAGCGGGGAACCTGCTTAAGATTCTCCCTCCCTCTGCTCCCCGCTTCCTCTCTAAAATATATAATAAAAATTCCTCATTTTTACATGTCTTTGCTTTTTAAGGGAAAATCTAGGTGTATTTCATTTGTCAAGTGCTATATAACATAGCTTTCCCTTTTCTGCCTAAAGGTAGCCAGTGATTTCCTTTTGGCAAACGATGTGAGAATCATGGCTATGGAGCCGGCCTGCCTGGGTTCACCACCCCTGCCCTGCCGCTTACCAGCTCTGTGACTTTGGCCAGGTTCCTTCATCTCTTTGCCTCCATTTCCTGCTCTGTAAAATGGGGAGAATCAAGGAAGCTACATCATTAAATTGTGGGGATTACACGTGTCGTCTGCGTGGGGGGTTTAGTGAAATGCTGGGCACAGGGTAAGTTTTGTGTGGGTGTGGGTTATGTAAGAGGATGGAGGTACAGCGTGGGTTGGGGGTAGGAGCGCTGGTCTCCCGAGTTTAGAGACTTGGTTTCCGGCCTGATTCTAACAGACCGTGTGCCCTTGGGCTGGGCACTTTCTCTCTGGGGTTCTGATTTCACATCTGTTACATGAAGAAATTTGACTTGAATAGTGCTGTTTTGGGATGCGGTGGTGAGGGGGCAGAGGTTGGGGCAGCCCCAGGACGTGGTGATGGAGGCTTGTAGACGTCCATCTTCGTTTCAGCCAGAACAGCTTAGCTTCTTTCATTTATGGATTTTGGTTTAGGGGGAAGAAAGAGTTATTTAGTGTGTGTGTGTGTGTGTGTGTGTGAGAGAGGGGGGGGGGAAGGGCAGAGGGAGATAATGAGGTGTAGAGGGGGCCAAACCTAAGGACACTTCCTGAGGAAGATTTTGGGGGGCGGGTGGGTGACCCCTGGGGAAGTCAGTGGGGCTGGGGCTGGCAGGTGTGACGGGCCTGGGGAGGGTGATTTGAAGGCCTGAGGCCACATGGGGCAAGACAGGAGTAACGGCAGCGTGGAGCAGAGTGGTGGGGAAGTGCTGTTATCCATTTTGTCCAGGTGTATGGGCTGATACGCTCATTGGGGAGGTGCAGATGGCTGCGTGATACAAGGTGATTGGGCTTTTGAGGAGACATGAAGGGTAAGAAAACCAAGCAAAATGACTGTGAAGATCATAGGAATCCAGCTTTGTTTTAGCTTACTAGTTCTTGCTGGAGGTCCCTCCAGCTTGAACAAAACCGCTGTCGCCTTTGCCAGAATTTAAACCAGAGGGTGTCTGCCGGTGGCTCATACTCTGGCCTCCTCCTGCCTCTTTCCTTTCCTTTCCATTCTAATAATCACTAGGAATTTCCCTGATAGGAAGGCCCATTCATTCCTTTGTACTATCACTTAGGATGAGGAGCTGTGTGGCCAAGCGGAAAACCCATTCACAGGAGAAATCTGTGTCTTCTTGAGCCAGTTTTCCCTGGGATTTTGAACTTCCGCTAACGTTCCCTATCATTTTTTTCAATTGTACTTTTAGTAGATCCACAATTTTTTCCCCCGGGGGGAGGGCCTTGATGGTTGGTCAAAACCAGGAATTTGATGATTTGTGTCCTCCTAGACCCTCTCTTCGGTTCAGAAAGTCCTTCAGCTGTAGCCCACCTCATCCAGCAGACCTCCCCCTTCCCGACCCCTCCCGTAGGCATATTCCTTGCACACATGTATGAGTGACGTCATGCACCTCTGGGGTGTGGTGTTTTGATCCCAAGCTAGACTGTTTGCACCCTAAAGACAGGAACCGTACCTACCGTTCTTTTCTGTTTTTCTGCCACGACCGGCCTTCTTTCTCTCTCTCGCTCTGTCTCTAAGATCAAGGCAGTGGAGTGCATTTCCTTGCATGTGTGACACACAGCTGATGCTGGTGGGAGTAAGTGTGGGGGACTGTGCGTCCACCCCGTTCGGAAACCCTCTGCTGCCGGCCTGTTTACTCGCCAGCAAGTGCTGAGCGTTTGGTTGTAGAGCAAACGTTCGCGCATTGCTAGGTTTCACGCGTGAGCTGCGGCTTTATTCCATTCATTTGGAGTGGTGTCTGTGCCAGGCCTCCTTGGGGTTTTTCCAGGTCCACCAGACCTGGCAAAGGCAGAGATCCCATGTTCTTCAGCTGGATTTCTTGCGCCCCGCTTGGAAGGCCTGACACCCAGGACAGGTGGGGGCAAGGGTGGGGCTGGGGTCATTGGGAAGAGCCGAGTCAGTAATAGAAGGACAAGGAGAGGTGTATTGAATTTCTTCTAAGCTCATTGTCCGTTTCTCTTGAGGGGTTCTTCTGGGTTTTTTCAGCAGTGCCATCTGCCAGGGCCTGGGAGGGCTGGTAGAAGTGAGGTTGCTGGGTCTCATGGGTGGGCTGTGGGGTCTTGGTGTGGGATGAGTATTCGGGACCAGGAGGGGCAGGAGTCTAGCGGGCCCACGAATGGAGGCTGGATGTGGTGCGTGTCACAGACCCAGAGGCCTTTGGGGGTGTGGTAGCTGGCCTCGTAAAAGATAAGGGGCACAATGGATTTTTTTTAAGTCTTTTTTTTTTTTTTTAAGATTTTATTTATTTATTTGTCAGAAAAAGATAGAGAGAGAGAACATGGGCGTGCACAAGCAGAAGGAGCAGCAGGCAGAGGCAGAAGCAGGCTCCCCTCTGAGCAAGCAGCCTGATGTGGGACTCAATCCCAGGATGCTGGGATCATGATCCGAGCTGAAGGTAGATGCTTAACCGACTGAGCCACCCAGACACCCCATGGGCAGTGGGTGTTTATTGTCAATCTTGATGATTAACAAGAAGTGGTATCAATCTTGATGATTAACAAGAAGTGGCAGGATGGGAAACTGGAGGTGGTGTGCTCTGCCCAAGGGGACTGCTGCCAGCCCGCGTTTTTGTGGCCACGTGAAAGGGTCGTCCTAGAAAATTCCAGATTTTTGAATGGAGTGTCTCCTAATTTTTTAGCTTTGGCAACCGATTCAAGTAGAAATCATGCCAGCTGGTCTCTGCGCGGGAGGTGAGGCGGGTGAATGCTAGAGGCCACCGGGGGACACACACATGCCACAGGGTCTGATTAGGTGGGTGTTAGTCACCGTCCAGATGGTTGAACACCGGGACTGCCACGGAAGGCGGCGTGACATGCAGAGTGGGTGGAGCAGATGCCACAAGCTGGCGTCAAGGAGGCGTTGGTGACAAAGGCCAAGTTCTTTGCCCACCCAGAAAGCCTTCTGTTCCTTGTCTCCACCCCTCCCCATCCCTTCGGGGGTTGGTCCAAATTGCGTTAGTCCGAATTTCCCAGTCTGCATTCGAGGGCTTTCATTGGATGGGCTGTGATGGTGCCCTCGCTGCGGTGTGTGACCTCAGTTTAGCCCTCCCCTCCGCCCGGCCAGACTTCCCTGGCTAGCGCTGCCGGAGCCTGCCGGGGCTTCAGAGACATGCCCTCGTTTCCTCCCTCCTGCCTCTACTCATACGGTCCCCTCTTTCTACAAGGCTTCCCCCCAGTTTACAGGAATCCAGTTCTCCATCTTTCAAAAGGCGTAGTCTCCCTGAAGTCTGCTGCCCTGCCCGCTCTGTAAATTTGGAAGAAATCACACCCTTCTCTTAAGTGTCCACGGCAGTCTCCCTCTATGTCCACCACGGGGCTTGGGTCACACTAGTTCAGAAGCTGTCTAACGTGGTCGATGATGGGGTCCTTGTGGGACAGCTCCAGTCATAGTCATCACCGTGTCCCCTCAGCGTGTGGCTCAGGATGACAGTCAACAGGGATTATTGAATCAGGCTCGGAGACTCAGCAGAGAGCTGCTTAAGGTCCGTGGAAGAGGGGCAGGTGGCTGGAGCACGGGGCGGGGGTGGGAGCAGGTAAGGCTGCATCTAAGTCCTCCTCGGGCTGAGGCAATCCCCTGGCGGGACCTCGGACTTAGGCAGCTGCGTCCTGAGTGTCTTCCTCTCATGGTGGTGAGATCTGCATGGGCCTGACTTGAATCCTGGGATTTTTGGTCTGTCCTTGACACCTGCAAGAAGCTGAAGGCAGGGCAGAACCGCCCAGATCCCAGTTGTCCATTCCCTGGTTTGTCATTCCACATCTCTCTGCCCTCCAGGGGACACCGTAACTTGTCAAGTTTTGTTTTCTCTCTCTCTTTTTAATTATTTTATTTATTTATTTGAGAGAGAGAGAGAGAGAGAGAATACAAGCAGGGGGAGCAGCAGGCAGAGGGAGAGGGAGAAGCAGACTCCCCATTGGGCAGGGAGCCCGATGCGGGGCTCGATCCTAGGACCCTGGGATCATGACCTGAGCTGAAGGCAGACACTTAACTGACTGAGCCACCCAGGTGCCCTGCATTGTCAAGATTGTCACTTTTTCCTCCCCAAATGCTCTTCTTCAGAGTGTGCTCCAGGCCCAAGGTCACATACATCCAGGGTCCAGGCAGTAGGTGGGCACGAGAGGGGCTCCCCAGATGAAAGAAAAAGCACCCCAAGTTGATAATATTCACTGTCCCACTTGCATATTACAAAGCTAACTCTGAGTTATAGACTCTCCCACCTTTCTTGAAACATAAGATCTTCTCAGTTTATCTTTCCATTTTGTGCTTTTGGTTGAGCCATGGCAGGAAACGCTTCTCTTGCAGTGAAGAAGTGGGTGTGAGGTTGGGCGGTGCCCTCAGCAGCAGAGGTACTGGGCGCCCCGGTTCCTGTGCCACCACCTTCCCAGGGGGTCAGCCTGAGCATGCGGCCCTGGTGTCACCGTGTTACCGTAGCTTCATGGCATGCTAGAAATCAGGGCTTTTAATGGGAAATGTACTAATTGTTCAAGTTGGCTTAGGTCTGTCTCAGAACATCATGTGGTGCCACCAGACTTTTTCAGTTCTGTCGCCCATCTGCTGGCAGAGAGGGAAGAAGTAAAAACTACAAGTTAGGACCCCTGCAGCAGGAAGCTAGTTTGAAGTGAACCTAAAGCAACAAAGAACATTTTATTTATGTATTTCTAAAAAAATATTTTTAAAATTTTTTTTAAGTAATCTCTACACCCAGCATGGGGGTCAGGCTCATAACTCTGAGGTCAAGAGTCACACGCTGTCCCGACAGAGCCCTCCAGGTGCCCCGAGAAAGAACATTTTAAACTGTGGGTGTGTGATTTCATACCACGCTCCTCCAGGGCTGCGTGGCACAGGCTTGTCTCTGTTGTATGGTGGCTGTGGGCTCAGTGTTGGCAGGCGGGTGCTGTGTGAGGGCCCTCTTCTGAGAGCTGGGGTGCTGCAGGGAACTCAGGGGACAGGGCCTGCCTCATTCCGTGTCCCTAACCACGGCTTGCCGGTGTGGGCTTGTCTTCCTGGATCAGGTGAGCCTTACAACTGGGTGCCTTTTTAGACCTTGTAGCCTCATGCATATTGGTCCAAGTACTCCTCCCTTTACAAAGTCATTAAAAATAACTATTATTTTTATAAAAGGAAAAAATATGAACTATTGCATGTACATAGTTGTATAGAATTCACATTACGTAGGAGGATATGAAGAGGAGAAGTTACTCTTTGCTCTTTCTTTCTTCACCTCCCAATTATTTGTATAAGAAGAATGTCTAACTAGTTGCATGGCTTCAGACAAGCCCTCTAACTGCTCCAAACACAAACCTAGCTCATGTGATGATTATTTCTTTGGTGTGGATTAAGTGAGGCGATACCAAGATCCCCCAGATCCTACGCACATATAGGAGGGGCTCATAGAACTCCCGCCCCTTTATGTAGTCAGGATTTCTTTGGCAACTCCTTTTGTAATTATTGCGTAATTTGTGTTTGATGAACATACATGTTTAGCTGCCTAGAGAAAATAATAAAAACATTAAAGGTATACATACTGTTTTCCAACCTGAAGTCCTCTTCCGCCCTTCTTCCCTCCCTGGGGGAGCCTGACATTGCTTTCTCCACCCTCTCATCCCCTGGACCCAGGAAGACCTCTGATGAGGGCCTCACAGTGAGACTAGGGGAAATTTCTCTCTTAATTGGAAAGGAAATAGAATCTTGATTGTATGTTCTTTAGAGCCAGTGATAGGGATGATATAGTATAAGAAATTCTGGACATTCAGATGTAAAACAGATTAACTTGTAGGAATGTTGGATTTTTATCTGGACAGATGTTTTGCTTTTTATGGTGCTGGTGGGGAGTAAAGATGGGACCAGGGTTTGGTTGGTATCTTACTTTTGCTTTGGGCTTCTGTTAAGATTAGCTTTTGCTGTATACAACAACAACAACAACAGGAAACCTCTCAGAGGGACAGCAGTTTGACAGAGGCTTAAGTGACATCAAGAATTACTTCTCTCTCACATAAAAGTAAGTTGGAGGTAGCCGTCCAGGACTGTGAGAGCCCCAGGGTGTCCCCTGGGACCCAGGCTCCTATGCAGGCATCTCTCTGCTGCAGTGTGGTGCAGGGTGGCTCCTGGAACTCCCATTTTTCATGTCTGCTACATGCTGGCCAGAAGGATGAAAGTCACGGGCCAAAAAGGAGGCCTTTCTCTGCAGAGCTCTGCCTAAGCTCTTTCCTAGAAGTTCCACGGAACTGGTCCACTTAGGTCTCATTGCTGCTAACTTAGTCTCACGCATACCCCTAGGTGCAAGAGAGGCTGCGAAATACAGCCTTCTAGTCCCTGGTGCATTATAGAAAATTGAAACTCAGAGTCTTTGATGAAGGAGGAAGGGGAGACTGGATGTCGTGGACGTGGGTAGTATGCAGCGTTTTAAAGGATTTTAACAGATTGTAGACATTTGCAAACCTTCCTTTCTCAGTGGAAAGGCCTTCCTTTCTACTCCACTGCTTGCCTTGAGCCAAAAGAGCCTTCTGACCGCTCGGCACAGTGACCATGGCCTGTTGGTTTCTCGGCGTGCAGACTTAGCCACTGTCTCTTTTTATAAATGGTAGAATGAGGATGCAGGGAGCCTGGAAAAGGGAAGGGGCTGATGCAAACGATTGCAGGAACAGATGTAGAATGAGCTCCGGTCCTGGTATCGGAGACCTGGTCAGCTACAGTCCTTCTCTGGGACCCTGTCGGCTCCTAAGTCTCTGAGCTTTGCACAGCAGTGAGACAGGAGTATCCCAGGGCTGTTGACCTGGAGCTGGGGGAGTCTCTAGTGGACCCTAAAACACGATGCAGATGATTAGTACTCCGCATGACTGACATGCTTCCAACAGGCATGTGGGCAGCCCCTAGAGTATGGAAGGAAGACAGAAAAGATGGCAGTCTCTTCCCATGGGGCTGGGATTATATCTCTGGGTGCTGTCCTTTGATAGATAGGCCTGTGAGGACTGGCCCGAGTCTGGCTCAAGAAGTTAGTGGGGTGGGGTCAGATTCTGGCTCTGCTTCTTCTAGCTCTGGGACAGAATGCAGGATTGGAAACACACATCTGATCTTTCTTGTTGATGTCCTGATGCCTCTTGTACGGTGCTTCTCCTGCTACAGTGAGTTCGGGTCCAGGTTCCAGTATTAAGACACATAACTTTAGCCCAGTGCTCCTGAAGACAAGCCTCTAGCCTGTCGCTTCACCTGTTCCCGTGCGGGAGCGCAGGGGGTTGGTATGGCCTTTGCTACATTGGCGCACTTCAAGGGTTGTTACGCTTGTGCCTGATCTGACCTCTCCCCACTGATATTGGAACCTTGCCCCACGTTAGAGGCAGCGCCTCTGCGACTGTGTCATCAGGTCGTCACGAGGCTGAGTGCCCGGCTCAGGTTCCTGGTGCCGGATCAGGGCTCAGGGCGTGACGGCTGCCGTTGCTGGGTCCGGCTGGCCAGATCAGGCCGGGCGGCAGAGAGTGACTCAGTCCACAGCATCTTCCTGCTCTGTGTTCCCCCAGGCCTGGTTCCCCCTTTTGCGTGTGTGTGTGTGTGTGTGTGTGTGTGTGTGAAATTCTCAGCCCTCGGTTCTGGACTTCCACGTGCCATCAGTTTCAAAACTGAGAAGAAAGAAGCCAAGAAGCCCAACTTGCTCTACTGTTAAAACTGCTCTAGGGACACCTTGGCTTGGCGTCAAATGCTTTTCAAAACTTCCTTTTAAGTTAGGCCCCGGACGCGATTTGTTTCTGACCATCTTTTTGACTGCCTTGGCCTCTGATTAATTAACCAATTAACTGATCATTCAATACCTACTCTTTACCAAACAAAACACTGTTTTTATGTGGGGGATGTTGATGTCACCGAAACAGACCACGTCCCCCTCTCGTGGAGCTCTCATGTGATGAGAAGATCGGGAGATCTCAGGGTTATGATAAGGGGGTAAGGGATACAACGTGATGGGGAAGGTGCTATTTTTACATATGGTGGTCAGGGACTGGGCGAGGTCACCGTCATTTTGGGTCCTTAACACTGGCCAGATGGTGGATGTCTCCAGTCCTGGCAGACATGCAAGGACCGCCTGACTACCTCGTTGGCCTTGGATTTGCTTCTGGGCAGAGTGACCAAGGACCAGCCACTGAGCTGTTCCAAACCCTCTGTGGAAATCTCTCAGAATGCCAAATGGTGGTTGAGAAGAAGATGGTCCCTGGCGAGTCTGTCCGTGAGATCTGCCCTTGATAGCTGTGTGGTGGGTGGTCCTACGGATGCTGGCCCAGCTGTGCCTGTTCAGCAGATGCAGAGCACTCGACTTATACTAGCCAGCTAGTAGTCAATACATGCTTTGCTTACTAAAAGACTTGTCTCCAAGCTCAGTTGGGGCCCTCGTGAAGCAGGGACTTGGGACAGTTTCTCAGTCTGAGCTCCAAGGTTCTGACACTGTTGACAGTGGCTGAGAGGAGCCCTTCTCACTTGGTCAGAAAGCAACCCATAAACTTGGCCCCAGTCTTACTTTTTCTTTCCTTCAGCCCATCATGTCTGGTGCTAGGCATAGGCTTGGACCTACGCGTTGGCCTTCCCCTCAAGACGGCACGTGAGAAGGATGTGCTCAGTTGGGAAGAACTTGGCTGTACAGGCGAAGACTTGAGCTAGGAAAAGAACAAATGGTCATTCATTTGGTGCTTCCCATTAACCACACCCCCCCCCCCCCTTTTCTACTTTCTTAAAGGAAATTCTAAGAAAGGAAGATTCTCAGGCCGTCGTTAGAATTTAGACCTCAACTTCACATCATAGGATATTTTTTCTTGGGTTTCAATTAAGGGCTTAAATAACGTAGTGGATATGGAAGTGTAATATAGATTTTAGTAAGTGTTGCATTAATAGAAACAACCTCTGTTCTTCAGATCCCTATTGATTCATTTTTTTTTTTAAAGATTTATTTATTTATTAGAGAGAGAGAGTGTGCACAAGTGGGAGGGGCAAAGGGAGAGAGAACCTCAAGCCGACTCTGCTGAGCATGGATCCCAATGCGGGGCTCCATCTCACGACTCTGAGATCATGACCTAGGCTGAAAACAAGAGTTGGACATTAACCGACTGAACCACCCAGGTGCCCCTCATCTTATTTTTATATAACAGATTGGCATATGTGCATAGTCCCTCATTTAATCCTCACAGCGGCCCTAGGACATAGGTACTACTATTTTGCTCATTTTTACAGATAAGAAAATAAGCATAGAGGTTAAACAGGGTCACCCCAGCAGCAAGTGGTGAAGCCAGAATTTGGACCGGGGGAGCCTGGCCCCAAGGTCTAGGCTCTGACATGTCGTACCCCAAGTTCTATTGGTTTTTGCACAAACCTTGACTGACGAATCACGGTGCTAATGGTCGTGCCCACAACTGTTGCTCTTTTTATGCTGTGCACCATGTCTTGTATTTCAGATGCAGAGTAAAAATCTCCATCCCTGCACATTTTTCAAAGCCCGCTTTCCAGAGGAGGAAGGGAAGGCCCCGGGCATTTGCGTAACTGCTCACAATCTAAGGCTCGGAGCCCGGAGGCCAACTCTGGTCTGTCTGGCTTCCGAGTTCCGTTTTCTTGGCACAGCAGCTGTCCTGCAAAGGCCGTAACACTCCCCTTCCCCAGCGACTCATGGTGCCTGGTTACCTTCTCTCACACTCACGTCGTTGGCTTGTGGCACCAGCTGGGCCACAGAAGGCGACGGTGGCCCTTGTTTCTCCAGGCCCGAGTCCAAGGCCACGTGAGCCACTCCAGCGAGGCCAGCCACCCAAGCTCGGATGGGAAAACTGTGAATCCAGCCGGGTCCCTCTGCGTCCCTCGCTCCATTTTACGAAGCCTGGGGTTTCCCCAGAGCACCCCGATCTGCTTTTCCTGTGTGAGGAAATGAGGAGAGTGTACACACGTGGTCATGAACAAGCGTCCAGCCTCTGGTCAGCATCAGGATGAGCAGTTTCGAGTGAAGTGCCTGGGCCTGGCAAACCCTCGGGAAGGGTGGGGACCATCTGTGCTGTCCTGTCAAGGAAATTGTGGTTTCTTTCTTTCCTTTTTTCTTTCTTTTTTTTTTTTTCTTTCTTTTTTGGTTTATGGGAAAGGGAGACTTGTATCTCAATCGAGTCTTTGTGGCGTTGTATTACAGAGAGTCACAGAAAATGTTCTATGTAAATGACTGTGTGCCCTGATTAGAGCCTCAATAGGTACCATTGTGTCATATTGCTATTATTGGCGATGGCAAGATACTAAATGATATTCTCATCAGGCTGAAAAAGCTCAGTGTTAGCGGCGAAACTCGGGGTTAATTATACTGCTCTGAATTAGAGCATAGAATTAAGTTGTAGGCTCTTGCTTTCTCCCCCTCTGTCTTTTTCAGGGTTTGTCGCTGGGGGTTTGATCAGAGTACCTTTTAACCCATGTTCTAAATTTGTACTTACTGGCATTTGGCTCTGCCTGGGTTACTACCCCTTTTGGCGTTAGGAAACACAGGACCAATTTATAGGACAGTTGGAGAGGGAAGAAATGGTCTACTTAATAGTGCATTCTTTTTAGTCAGTAGCTGGGTAAAAATAGCGTGAAGAGTTAAGTCTTTGGGGAGTGCCAGACTCTCTGGAGGGGCCTCTTTAATTTAGCTCTTCTTGTCTCTTCTGCCTTTGAATTATCGGTCGCTGTGATCCTGACTCACCTCTTTGAAGAAATGACACACTGACCTACATCTCAGCTGAAACCGGTAGAAGAGCCTATCTCTGGTCTGCCCCTTCTTGGCATTCCTAACACAGCCTCGGCGGGAGTGTGTCTGAGGGCTGAGACAAGCCCTCTCCGGTTTCAGGCCATTGACGGCTCTCCTTGTTCTAATCACAGAGCTTTGCTCCTTTGGAGACATCCCCGATCATCGTAAACTTCCTCTGTTCCTTTCGCTCTTCTTCTGTTGGTAAATTTTACGTCCCTCACATGGGGGTCTAAAGCCACGTCTTCCCCCGTTTTAACGTTATCTGGGCTGTGACTATAATGATTATCAAAAGAAATCTCCAAGAAGTGATTTTTAGCAGTGGCCTTGTAGTTTATCACACCTACGTATCATTCCTTATTTAAACACTGCACCACTTTTGGACGTTTAGGTTGATTCCTTTTTTTTTTTTTTTTTTCCTTTTGTGATTGTAAGTCACATTATGTTGGCAGTTAGCCTAGGACAGATTCCTAGAAATGAGTTTGCTGAGAACATGATCTCAGAAGTAGAGACAGGATTTAGACCCAGATCTGTGTGCCCTCAAATTCAGAACTGCTGCTCCTGTGATGACCTGTCCTGTCTTCCACCCTGTCAGAACCACAGAGTGCTCTGTGAGAAACCAGGCACGCACTGCCCTCCATCAGCAAACTGCTTCTCACCTGGTGGACCTGGGTAATCTAGTGCCTTCTTTTTCTCCTCCATCTTCTTTCCTTGATTTGTCAGTGGCAAACTGTTCGCTTGGCACAGCCCCGGGTGGCAGAGTCCTCTCCTTTACCTGGAGTGAGCACAGCATATGCACATACCACATGGGAAAATGTAGCGCATGGTTAAAAAAACCGGCATTTCAAATTGCATTTAATAAGTTTGGTGACCAGAGTGAATGTAGTTGAATCCTCCTAACTCAAGCCTCTTGCAGAATGCCTCATCATTCCTGTTTGGAAACATCAGTTACGAGTCTCAGTCCAGATAGTAACATTTTTTCTATATTTGTAACATATAAAAGAGACTTTCCTAAGTGGCGCCCTGATCAACACAACTGTCTTTTCTACACTGTGCATTCTCTCCCAACCAGGACAGACTGGGGGGTCGGGGGAAGGGGAGGAGGCCCTTTGGTTCAGCAGGCTGGGAGAAGCCCCAAACTCCATTCTAAGGAGATTTCCCGAGCCCTTCGAGCTCTTGAGGGCTGGGATCCAGGCTGTGGTCAGGAAGCCTGTTTGATTCCGTGGAAGCCGGTGTGCCCTACAGCACACCTGTTGCTGTCCTGCGGAAGAAGCATGTGGAACAATGCTGAGCCTTATCCGATGGCCCCGTACCTGCCATCCCTTTTCATTTCCCATTCTCTCTGGCCTCTCTGAGGCCTCATAAATCATCATCTCTGCCTGGAGTGCTCTTCCCCGATCTCCACGTGGCTGCACTTGACCCCTTTTGCAGACATCTTCTCTCTGTGCTTAATCATTGTGCATTCTCCGTGTAATTGGCGCTTGGCCTCCCGTATTCTTACAGCTGCTCCCTGTACCTGCCCCATGGCACGGTTTCCTGTATGGCCTGACCGATATTTGTATACATGTCTTGTTGATGGATTCATCTCCTTGAAAGCAAGACCAGTCTTCCTGGCATTGCTGCAGTATTTGGGCTGCCACATGGGCTTCTGCATGGTCAGCGCCTGCAAATGCTTGCGGAATGGGTGTTCATGGTGTCAGTAAATTCTTTGGTGGGGGGAGGGCCTGGCAACAGCATCGACAGTGGCCACGTTCCCACGGCAATTTCTACACTGACCTCGAGCAGGTCACGGCATGAGACACGGACTCTGCTTCATGCTCTGTTCGGCATCTCTGGGGAGGGCAGCTTTGCTTCTGAGTTTTTCAGAGGCGTTTTCTCAAGGTTTCATCTATAAGACTGCTGGCGATGGTCTTTACTTTTTTGAGCACTTAGCACACCGTAACTGCTCTATGCACGTTTTCCCTCTAATCCTTATCTACCCGGTGAGTTAGGTTTTGCTGTTCAGGCAGTGTCAAAAACTGGGGGCCAAAGAGGTTAAAAGACTGGCTCAAGCAAGGTCATGTGGTAAATGTCACTGCTGGGAATTATACTCAGGTCTGACTCTGGAGTCATTATGTCACATCCGTGCACGGCCTCCTGCCATGGTGCGTATGCAAGGGGGTGGGGGGGGGGCACGTGTGTCCACGTTCCTGTGCGTGGCATTTATCGATTTATTGAAACGATCCCTCCTGCTTCCTCATTCTGTTTCTCTTTCCAGATAACATCACTGGATACCATTTCCCTTTCTGTCCTGGACATGGTATTTGTGGATTTCAACGTGGCTAACTAATTTGCTCAGTTTTACAAGCTTTCTGAATCCTGCTGTTTTCCCCCACCCCTCTTATTTTTGAAGCTTTACAGAGAAGTTGGCTGATTGGAGGCTAACGGGCTCCCAGGGTCAAGTTTGACATTCAAGGCTAAGTGCCTCCCGTTGTCTGCCTTTTGCCCTGTCTTGGCATAACCGATGCATCCTGTCCCTGAGACTTTCCAAGTCTCAGGTTTGTTTGGTTTGGAGACACAAAGCAGTAGGTGTTGCTTCTTACTGCGCTTCCCGGATAGCACAGGCTTTGCTGAACAACACAGCACCGGGAACTCCATCCCTGGACCCCCGAGATGCTGGGTGCGTGCGTGCGCACGCCTAGTGAGATGTAAACATTTACAGGGAATAAAAGAAACTCCTTCCCCAGAGCCAAAATTTGGATAGTCTCCTTATGTACACAGCTTTGACAGTGATTCCATATGTTTCATTCATCTTTGGTTTTTTTGCAGCTTCTAGAAGTTTATTTCCCGTACTGCTACCACTGACAGAATGCATGTCATTTCATGGCTGAAAATCCTGCTTTGGCCCTTGGAACCCTCAGGGTGATTGGCCCGTTGGCCGCTTTCCCCTCTAGCTTCTTGTTTTATGTTCTTCACCCGTCTTTGCTCCAGCCGTAGTGACCTCCACGTTGTTCCTGCACGTGTGTGGCTTTCTCTGTCTCCTCTAGGCCTTCCAGGCTGGCGGCACCCTCTGTCTGTGTCGCCTTTCTCCACCACCTGGCTAATTCCCGTTGGCCGCTTCTGGAAATCTGCGTTTAATCAAATCTGTCCTGGGTCTGCCCTTCTGTTGCATCTTTTGGCTCACCGTGCTCTGTTTTGTTTCTCTGTTTCTTCCTCAACTCGACCACTCACATCTTGCCTTCTTTGTCTGTGTACCTCCCAACTCAGTGCCTGGCATACAGTAGGAGCTCAGTCACTATTGAATGAAGGATTAGTCACATGCGCTCATTTCCTGTGAAAATGCAGGGCGGTGGAAAATCTGAGCTTTTCTCGTTCCTTGTGCGTAATAACAGCAGGTTTGCATAATAACGATAATACCATTTATCCAGTGCTTTCTGTAGTTCAGTGCTATCCCTGTGCTCACATGTACCCGGTGTTATCACTAATACCATATGAGGAGGAAGAAACTGGCATTCTCTTTCTCTTTGTTTCTTAGTTATGATGCCTGATGCCTTTACTCCGGAGCAGACAAGGGCTTCTGAGCATTTCTAGGTATTTACTGGATTTAAAGCTGAAAGGCATCGCCACTGAGACTCAGGGAACTGTTGTGATGGTATTTCAAGCAGAATTTTACGTGCTTAGGCCTTGAGAAGTTGTCAGTTGCCGAACTCTTGAGTGAAAGGAGGTTTGGAGAGGTTTTGTTTCTCAAATCATTTACATTTAATTGAAGGTCAAGTTGGACTTGGTTAGTGATCCCATAAAGATACTATGCTGTGTCCTTGAATAATTCAGAACCCAATATCCCTCTTAGAGTGAGTTCACCTTTCTGAGGGACCCTGGCTGTGGAGGCACGGGGAGGTGTGGAGCTGGGGAGTTCATAGGGGGTGCTTCAGTGTCTTCTTGGCCATATGGATTTTATTCGCCCAGTAGAACATCACTAGGGCTCTGAATAGTCAAAGAAAACATCTCTCTTATGTTTTCCTCATGAATAGAACATTCTGTGTCCTGAATTGTTGCTCTGCTGGATCTGGCACGTGGTGTATTTTCCTGCCATTTGAACCAATCGGCTTTTTTGTTTTGGGGCAATCCAGGTAAAGATTTTCTGGTGCTCCTGGGTGGCATGGAAGGCCTGCCTTTTCGTCTCTCTTTTTCTCCCTTTCATTTCTGTCTCTGAGTTTGAAAAAAGCACACTTTGAGTTACATGACTAATTTTAGCATATTTACTAGAAATTAATGTCCTGCCCATGATTGGAAATTCTTTCCTCTCTTTTCTCTGAAATCAAAACAGCTCTGTGGATTGGGACTAGGGTATTCAGAACCAGAGGACAACAGCTCAGCACACTTGTGGACATTTGCAAGAATAAATCTATAGCCCTGGGTGCTGACTCTCTTTTGTCTACCGGATGTGTGTTTGTGTGTGTGTGTGTGTGTGTGTGACACAGAGACAGACAGACAGACAGACACACACACACACACACAGACTGATTGGAGGAGGCTTTTGCAAAGAGAAGAATAGGGATTTCTGAAACAGGAGACCCAAAGAGACATCATAGATAATCATGTTTCCAGCCCTTGAATTAGGCTTGAAGTCTGATAAAAGGTTTTCTTATGATTTTTGAATCTGTTAATATGAGAAGTCTTTTAAAGCTATAAAAACGTGGCTGCTAGACTGCCTTATGAAAAAAAAAATCATGCCCTACAGAGTGGGCATTGACCTGTGAGATCTGGGACCTGGTACGTGTGCAGACAACGGTTTCCTCAGTCTTTATCAGCTCTGTTTTGGGTGGAACCTTCTCTTAGAGCCTGATACTCCTAAACAGGATCACAGTGAGTCTGAGCAGAACCACACCCACTAGACCAGAGACACCTTGGCTGAGCCCTGGGGAGACCAGCCCCCGGGGGGTGGGGTTGGAGGATCGTGGGAGCTGAGGATTAGTCAAGT
Organism: Mustela nivalis; assembly: GCF_964662115.1. Taxonomy (NCBI): domain Eukaryota; kingdom Metazoa; phylum Chordata; class Mammalia; order Carnivora; family Mustelidae; genus Mustela; species Mustela nivalis. The sequence goes on from NC_139028.1 coordinate 103,482,223, forward strand.
CCAGGAAAACAGCCGTTTCTCGACTAGAAGCAGCTCAGTGTTCACTTGACTAGAACAAGTGCCACCTGTATGACACGGTGGAAGGTCAAAGCAGAACAGGGAAGGAAAAGGTTGAACAATTCTTTTTTTTTTTCCCCTTGCATTTTTTTCCTCCCCCTGCCCCCAACCCCCACCAAGAGGGATATTTCAGAACAGTGAAGTGGCTTTTGGGGTCCGAGGGGGTATTGGAGGGGCTCAGTCGGTTGACTGCTGGCTGCTATTGCCCCAGCACGGCCCTAGGTCAGCGCCATGCTTAAGCCTCATAACAGCCCGTGGGCTGAGGAAGTGAAGGCTGAGAGAGGGCGAGTCCTGGGTCTGTCAGAGCTAGTTGGTGCCTTTCAGATCCATGAGGGTGGGCAGGTGACGTCTTCAGAAGGGCCATCAGGCAGCCCCTCTCCTCATCCTGTGAAGGGCAGCTGTATCCTTCCGTGTTGCTCTGCTGCCCTGGGAAGTTCCTGAGCCAGGAGATCAGGTTGCCCAGAGGGCTCCTGGCACTGGGCTCATTTCTTCCTGGGGGGTGGGGGGAGGGTGGTGGCGAGGGGAAGACTGGCCCTGTGGGAGGATTGGAGGAATCTGCTGGCCCTGGCCCACACAGCCTTCTCTGAGGGGGAGGTCCACACTTGGGTTTCTCACTTGTGGTTATTTTGAGGCATATCTGCTTCTTGCTTGAGTGGGGTTGAACTGATTCCTTGCCCAGCTGAATGTAGGCCTGGCTTCCTTAGGGGTCCCACCTGGGGGGTAGGAGGTGTGATCTCGAGTGAGGGCCCCAGCATGGTTGGAAGGGTTCACAGCTGTTCTGAGGTCAGGCCTGATGGCTGGTGAGGGCCTGAAGGAGTTGGATCACCCAGGGCCCAGGATGGTTGCGTGTGATTATGGCGCCCCTCTGTAAGGGAGCTCCAAAACTGGTTGGCTTGCTAGTGAGGCTGGACAAAGGAATGACCAATTTGTGTATTTCCTTAATAGGCATGAACTAGACTTTGGTTCTCAGAAGATATGGGTGATGTAAATAAGTCTGTCTTATTTCACATATGAGAAAAAGAAGACCCGTTTAAGATCGAACATGAAGTAGGTGGAACTTAGCTCCTTTTCCAAGTCTGTTACTCCTTCCACTACTCTGTCGAAACCCATGGTAGGCCATCTGTGGCCAAAGCTTTAGGGGAGGGAAGGGCCAGCTCGACTGAGCAGTGACCAAAGACCGAGGAGATGCATGCCCTCATGTCTGGGGTATGTCTTGTTCACAGCTCTGTCTCCAGGCCCTGACAGGGCCTGGCCATAGTAGGTTCTCAATAAATGTTTGCTGAGAACATGCAAGAATTTCTTAGGTGTGGGGGATATCATGCTTACTTGCTCAACACCTTCCAGAATTTCCCCTTCTCTTTACAATGCCCTCTTCTTCCCAGGGCATTTCTTCTTACCCTGGGAGTGGGATGGTCTCTGAGACACCCATCTGGCTCTTCCTTGGCCCTACAAGAGCATTTGGGATTGCTCTGTGGGAGAAATAGGGAGCTCTTAGGTTCAGTGTGTTAACATGAGGTCTGCTTTGTGTGCTTGCTTCTCATGCGGATGGGCTACTTTTGATCTGGAAGGTCTTGTGACCTCTTTATTTTTCCAGCCGAGAGAGTGGGTTCCAAAGAGGCTTGGGGAGCTGCCTGGGGCCTCCAGTGAGCAGTGACAGAGCTGGACCTAAACCGCCCCTTCCCCCTAGCGCTTTCTGTGCAGTGCTCACCACCACTCCAGATCCCAATGGGTGACCTGGCGCCTCTTTTGAGATTTCAGTCCCTCTGTTTTCTGCCACCAGGAGTGGAACAGGAGACCTTCTCTTTAGTGCCGAGTGATGGCACGGGGGCTCTGTCCAAGTGAGAACTGGGGGCTCTTTGCTCACACTCTTACAGCTCTCAAGTTAGGATCTCGCAGGGGTTTTTCCTTTGAGTTTGGCTCTCTCCCCTTCCCTCTGCCTCTCTTGTCTCTCTACCCACCTTGTGTTTCGAGTCTTTCATGGCTGCCCAGACAGAGACGCGTGGAGGGGAACTGGTGGAGTATTTGAGTGTGGAGCCGGCTTCTCAGACCCCCTTTGGGTCCGTGCAGGGGCAGAGGGTGGTGGTGGTGGTGGGGTTGTGGGCCAGGTTGCTTGGCCCTGTGGTCTGAGTTCTGCAGGCCACACCCTGCCCTGCCTCTCCCCAGGGGCAAGGGGCTGGCCACCTGGCATTTATATGCGCAGCTCTGCATCTGTTCTGTGAAGGAAGGAGAAAATACGAATGCCACCTGATGGTGTGCATAGCATTTGCCACCGTTTCAAAGCTTGGTTTTGTTTGTGGTCTCCTTTGAGCCAAAGAAAGGTTGGATTGGTACTGAGCAGGCATCTACAAGAAGGTTTCCGCGGGGCGCAGTCCCATGCAGCAACTCATGGAACCTTCAAGATCCTGCTAGGGGATAATCTCTGTCTCACAGATAGGACTTAGAGCCCCTTGCTCAGGGTTGCTTTATCTGTTCATTCGATAGGTAGTTACTGAGCCTGTGTTGTGTGCTGGGTCCCACCCTCAACTTAGCCTTCGTGGGTGAAATTAATGAGGTCCTTGTTCTCAGAGTGCTGGGACTCTTTGGTGGTGGTGTGAATCGGGCTGCATTGTGGGAGCCGGTATTAGGGGTGGGAGGAGAGAGTTAGGATTTTAGTCCGTTTTACTTAAATGCTTTATATTGTACTGTGTTACGACCCTTGTCCTTGTGTGTCTTCCTCCTCCCCTCAGTGGGGATTATTTGCCGTTTACATGTGGTTAACTGTGGGCTCTGAGAGGCTGACTGATTTGTCTAAGGTAGCATAGTAGGCAATTTGAGATAAAGTCCAGGTCTCCTGTGTCTACCTGTGAAAAATGTGGTTTTTATGTTCTTCTTACTGCAGTTTTAAAAAATGGACGTATAATTGACATAGAGCATTGTATTATTTTTAGGTCTACAACAGTAATGGGTTTCTTAAAAAATAAAAACAATCAGTTTGCCGAAGAATCATCTGTCTGTTGGCATTTTGACAAACTCTCAAACACATTAGAAAAATTCAAAGTTGCTAATACGTGAAGGGGAAGCTCTGTGTTTCATCTCGTAACCTGGACTGTGGAGCGAGGACCGTGGCGTCTGTGGTCTGAAGGCCAGGGGCCGTGTCTGTCTGGAACCCGGGGCTGGCCCTGTCATGGTTGTGTTAGAGTTTGGGGGAAGAACTCTTAAAGCCGTTACATTTGTTGCCAGCATTAATCTGTATTAATATTTGAAGCTGCTCAAACTTTTAGAAAGTAGAAGTCTGGAAATTCCAAGTTGAACCCCCAGTGGCCTCCTGCGACGCGTGAACATGAACGTGACATGGGCCTGGGGAGGGTGAGGTGGCCCTGGGGCAGATGCCTTGGTAGTTCCCTTTAAAAAGAGAAGTTCCCAGTACACACAGTCCTCCCGTTTCATGGGGCTTGTGTGGGGAGCTCTGAGCCTCCCTAGTTATTTGGTTCCAGTCATTAATGGCCTTCTTGGGGGATGACTTACAGCAACTGGGCCTTTGGGGGGGACCCTTGGGGCCCTGAATTCTGCATTCCCAGTTATTGTTGTCACATGATTTAAATGACACAGTGGAGGGGACTGTGGTTTAGTCTTCTGCTCCTTCCTTTGGGGTCTAGAAGAACCCTGGCTGATCATCTTCTTTGATAGTATTTTTTCTCTGCCACCAAGTGCCCACCCAGGAGTGGTCTGGCCCCTGGGCCCCTCCTCTCACTGCCTTTGCTTGGTAAGCCATTGCCCTCACCCAGAACATCTTTTTTTTTTTTTTTTAAAGATTTAATTAATTTATTTGACAGAGAGAGATCACAAGCAGGCAGAGAGGCAGGCAGAGAGAGAGAGAAAAGGAAGCAGGCTCCCGGCTGAGCAGAGAGCCCGATGTGGGGCTCAATCCCAGGACCCTGGGATCAGAACCTGAACTGAAGGCAGCGGCTTAACCCACTGAGCCACCCAGGCGCCCCCACCCAGAACATCTTTGAGGGGGCACAGATGACCCCAAGAAACTCTGCTCCGTTGGTGTCTCTTCTTGAAGAACCCTGAGCTGTCCCCGACCTCAGTCCACCAAGTGGCTCTGCTCTGCTTCCAGAAGCTGCGTCTGTTTGCCCGATGCTCCCTCAGGCCGGGGGCTCCTCGGTTCATGGCAGCAACGGCTGTCACGGTCCAGAAGTTGTTTCAGTTTTGCTGATTAGTCTCTTGTGTACTTCGTGTTTGTGAAGTGCAGGCCACTGGGACTCTGGGAACCTTTTATGTTTGCAGCGTCACTGTTTTCACCAAAATCTGGGGCGGCAGGTATTTCCGTGTGCCCCTTTGAAAACTGAACCAAACAGGCTTGAAGAGAGCCCATCACCGTCTCCGCTCACACGGCTGCCTGGCAGGGCAGAGCCCTCCCCAAAGGAGCACAGTTCCGCTTTGGAATAAAGCTTCACTTCCAGTCCCGAGGCAGGAGTTTTACTCTCAGCTTCCCCTTGAGTTGTGGAAGGGCCTGGGGCCAGAGAAGCCTTGGTTGTGGGAGCTGACTTGTGGCTTGTAGGATGTGGAGGGGGACCTCGGGCTTGTGCCCACTAGACCCCCCTCCCTTGCCCCATACCCTGCCTCAGCTGCCCAGGGCTGGCCACCAAAACTCTCTGGACTTTGCCAGGTACCCCCCCCCCCCCAGGGGACGAAGCTGCACCCGGATGAGAACCACTCAGCTCTGGTCACCATTTCAAGCTCTAAGCCCAGACAGTGTGTGGAGACAGAGAAACGTAGAATGTTTGAAATCAGGCCTGTCTTAGAAAACCCAAATCTGGTGCTTTTAGCTCCAGCCCTCTGTGTGTGGGGACAGACTGACAATGGGCTTTATGTGGGGATAATCTTTCCCAGTGGAATTTAAATCACCACTGCATGCCTTTTGGAAGTCTCATTATGGAGCCCCTTCTTCAACTATCTTGTCTTTATGCACTGGAGACTTGAGCGGGGGGGAAAAGCAGTGTCTTCTGTTTATTGGAGTTTTGTGGTGAAGACCCTTTTTGTGGAGAAGAACCAGGTGGAAATGAGACGGGCCTCTTCCGAGCCCCTTCTGAGGCGGGGGGTGTGTATACAATGGGTGGAACATTCCTGTGCCTTCTGGAAGGCCCCGGATGAACGGGCTTTTCAGGTTTCAGAGCCATTCCCCGTCAGTCAGAGGATTTGAGACGTGTGCATTCTGTGGTGTATGTACACAAGCTTGAATAAGTTTGTCTTCACACACATGGCTGGTAAACCTGTCATGTTTTGTCAAATTCGGTTTCTTTTCCTCAATGTACAGTTTCTGTTCTTTCTCAACGTTTTCCGTTCAAGGTGCTTAGGTGCCTACGATGTGCCAGGCCGTATCTGAGGCCCCTGAGCATTTATTTGGAGAGTTAATTGAACATTAGAGCCCGTAATTTGCTGAGATGTCTTGTACTAAGAGAATCCAAGCTGTAAAAATTTCAGGAGCAGCAAAATTAGGGAACTTTTAAAAAAATCTTCTGACGATAAGAGGTTATAAATCTATTTCTTGGATTCTGTGAACAGAGCTCCCTCCTGAAATGTCATAAATAGGGTTCAGTTTGCAATATCCCTTCATATGTGCTCATATATGTGCTCTTTTCCAGCAACATCTATTTGAGGCGAGGTGGAGTGTGCCCCTTTCTATAGGTGGCCTTTGGGGCACATGTTTGGTACCTCCCATGAGAGTGGTTAGTTTTCAGGAGATGGTTCACTTGTCAGTCTTAGTAGCTCTAACAGATAATTTTTGCAAGAGCACCCGGTGACCATTTCTGTCTTCTTGTATCACTAGCATCACTCCTTCAGGGGTGACAGGTCATTATTATTATTATTTTAAAAGATTTTATTTATTTATTTAAAAGATTTTATTTATTTATTTGACAGAGATCACAAGTAGGCAGAGACGCAGGCAGAGAGAGAGAGAGGAGGAAGCAGGCTCCTCACTGAGCAGAAAGCCTGATGTGGGGCTCCATCCCAGGACCCTGAGACCATGACTTGAGCCGAAGGCAGAGGCTTTAAGCTACTGAACCACCCAGGTGCTCTGTTTGTTTATTTATTTGAAAGACGGAGATCACAAGTGGGCAGAGAGGCAGGCAGAGAGAGGGGGGGGATGCAGGCTCCCTACTGAGCAGAGAGCCCAATGCGGGGGCTCGATCCCAGAACCCTGAGACCATGACTTGAGCCGAAGGCAGAGGCTTAACCCACTGAGCCACTGAGGCACCCCAGGTGACAGATAATTAACTGATGGCCTCTTTTTATCCCATTGCACCTGTGATTTTATTTCCAGGGCTTTACTCCCTCCTCCAGTAATAAAAGTAATAATAGCTACAATTCGCAGTCGCTGGTATTATTAGCAGTGTTAGTAACTAGGAGCACTTAAATACCAGGCACAGGGTCACGTGGCATTCCAGCCTGCACTTACCCACAGGGCTTTCCTGCCTCTGAAGGTCACTGTAGGTGCAGAAGTGAAGAGAGGAAGGAAGGTATAAAGAAGAAATAGAACTCCTTTAATCTGCTATCCAGAGATCCGCACTGTTAGCATTTTATTGTATCCCCTTATGGCTTTATCCCAAACGGATTGTACTGAGCATGTAGTTTTTTATATCTTGTCTGCCTCACTTGATGTCTTTTGGTGAGCATATTTCCATGGGATAATTGTTCTTTTGGAACATTGTTAACTGTGTAATATTCCAGCATCTGTTCTAACATTTTGTTCCATTCTCCTACTGCTGGGCATTTAGTTGTTTCTGGTATTTCAGTATTATAAAGTGTGTCACTGCAGTGTTGCTCTGCTAGTGACATTTGTGTGTGTGTGTGTGTTTATGTGTGTGCGTGCTTGTGTGCATGTGTGTGCAAAGCCACTTGCAGTATCAGGGCCACTGGGGCCCAGGCTTGAGCTGGAAGATTCTACTACTTGACTTGTAGACTAAGATGTTAGTAGTTCTCTCCCTCCCTCCTTCTCTTCCTACATTATTATTATTATTTTTTTAAAGATCTTATTTATTTATTTGACAGAGAGAGACCCAGTGAGAAGGGAACACAAGCAGGAGGAATGGGAGAGGGAGAAGCAGGCTTCCCACTGAACAGAGAGCCTGACGCAGGGTTCAATCCCAGGACCCTGGAATCATGATCTGAGCCAAAGGCAGATGCTTAATGACTGAGCCACCCAGGAGCCCAGCTTCCTTCCTTTTTCTTTCCTTCTTTCTCCTTCTCCTCCCTTCCCTTCTTTCCCCACCCCATCTCTTTCTTTTCTTTTCTTTTTTTTAAAGATGTTATTTATTTATTTGACAGGCAGAGATCACAAGTAGGCAGAGAGAGAGGAGGAAGCAGGCTTCCCGCTGAGCAGAGAGCCCAATGTGGGGCTCGAACCCAGGACCCTGAGATCATGACCTGAGCCGGAGGCAGAGGCTTTAACCCACTGAGCCACCCAGGCGCTCCTTCCTTCCTTCCTTCCTTCCTTCCTTCCTTCCTTCCTTCCTTCCTTCTTTCCTCTTTCTTTCTTTCTTTCTTTCTTTCTTTCTTTCTTTCTTTCTTTCTTTCTTTCTTTCTTTCTTTCTTTCTTTCTTTCTTTCTTTTAAAAATTGATTTAGAGTAATTCACTTGATCATATTCCCCCCTCTCATGGTGCTTCTGATGAGGTATTTATCTGTAAATATGGAAGAACCTGCTTCTGGTGTTCAGAGAGGGATTCCAGGTCGCTGCGAGGTGGGTCTGAGCGGGACATTCTACCGACAGTAACTCCAGTGGTTGAGTGCTGAACAAGCCTGCCACCGACCTAACTGCTTTGCATAACTGGTTTCATTGACTCTTCACATCAGCCCTGAGGAGCAAAGGAAGCAGATTCCTATCTCACATGGAAGGAGACAGAGGCACGGAGGCACGTGCCAGAAGCAGGGCTGGGATTTGAAGCCAGGCTTAAAGCCGGGGCTCCCCCACCAGTTTGTGGCTCCTCTGCCCCACAGTCCTGGGCCCCGCCCTTGGGATTCCGTGTGGTTCACAGCTGGGGCTGATTTGCCACCCCTGGGACATTTGGCAATATCAGGAGACATTTAGGGTGTTCTGACTGGGGGGCAGAGCATCCTAAGGGTGCTGTTGGCCCCTAATGGGTAGAGGCCAGGAATGCTGGTAAGAGCCCCACAGTGCCCAGGACAACTTCCCACACGCCCAGATGCTGGCAGTAAGGAGGTTGAGAGGCGCTGTTAGGGGAGACAAGGAAGCAAAGAAAATGCAGGATCCTCAGGAGGCAGCCAGGAAGGAGTGGAAGAAAGCAGCTTTGGGAGTGAGACCTCTCCTTAGTTTTATCATCTTGCATGATAAAAGCATGGCACTTTTGATACAATAGTGCTTCTCAGAGTCCAGGAGGCCCCAGATTCTCTCACCAGATCTCTGGGGTTAACATATATTCAGAAACGGTGAGGCTCTGCTTCCTCATCTGAAAGTCAAGAAATTGTGCTTCTCTGGCATTTTCAGCGTGGGTTCAGGGGTCAGACTTCCTGGGTCTGAATTCTAGTTCCCTCTATGAGTTTGGGCAAGTTACTTTAACTTTGCAAAGTCTCTGTTTTCTCATCAGTTAAATAGGCAGGTGATAGTGACAATAGAATGTGGTAACGAGAGTAAAATGCGTAATATATGAGCTGAGGCATGGTGAGCACTGGACAAATCTTAATGACTTGCTAAAACATTAGGGTGGGTGGGTACTTAGCCAAGAAGGAAGGTCAAGTGTCTGTGCTTCCTAAGGGCAGAATTTTGTCTTGTCCTGGGCTCGCTCTCTAGTGTCTGGAATTGCCTGTAGGTTTGCCCCTGGGATCCATCAGGGTGGTACTAAGTATGGGAAGACAGGAGATCGCACATTTACGGTAATGTGAAACTTTGTGTTTATTCTTGGTTTGTGATGTAATGGAGTCATGATTCAACTGTGCATGTGTGTTGGGAGCAGAGATGGACCATTTTCAGGTTCTCAAAATGTGGGAATGCAGTTCCCTGGGGGCAGGCACTGGCCACTCCTGGCTTCAGCCTGGAATGTAGGTACTCACCGATTCAGCCCTCGCATCAGGGCCAGAGCTATGATGGAGAAGCCCCTGGCCCCTCCCTGCTGCTGCTTGACAAAGACATGTACCCTCTGGCTGGTGGAAGAGCCTCTGAGGCCAGGTGAGCCTGGAGAGCTCATGTGTCTACCTCCCTCATTAATATTTCTCGGGAGGAGGAGCTCCTTAATCAGTGGGAGCCCAGATCTTAAGGAGTAGGGCAAATGGATGCAGGTCATGGAGAAGAGCCTGGGGGAACATCAAGCATGCAAGCATGTGGGCTGGCTCCACATTACAGTTCGCAGTGACACACCCTTCACAAGTTCTCTAGGTAACAGGGAAGTGGTACCCCCGATCTTACAGCGTAATAAAGGCTTGGCAGAATTGTAGAAACTAGTGATGGCAGAGCAGCTGTACCTCACATCATTTCACTTTATGCAATGATTACCTGCTTTATGCAATGCCTGCATCACTGTCTAGAGGGGTCTGGCAGCCACATAAATGAGGGAAGTGGGCTGGGGACACTGGGGATGAGTTGGGAGAGGTCAAGGCCCCCAGAAGGCAGCCGCTCAACCCTAGCCCCATTTTTCATGTGAGAATTTGGCCATGTTGCAGATCTTCTGATCCCCCTCCCCCAAAGAAAAGCAGGGAATGATATTTTTATAGGAAATATTATTTTAGAAAGTCCCTAGCATGGTGCCTCACATGATGGGTACTCAACAGATCCCCCTCCAGAGTGATTAGGACTTGCTGTTTGTGGATTATGGATTCTTTGGTGGCAGTGGACTGTATTTTTGCCTGGCTGCTTGCCTGTAAGCATGGCACTTTTGATACAATAGTGCTTCTCAGAGTCCAGGAGGCCCCAGATTCTCTCACCAGATCTCTGGGGTTAACATATACTCAACTTCTTGCTTTTCTTTCTTGGTCTCTTTGGCCAGTCCTCCCTCCCCTCCCTCTAGTGTGACAGTTATGTTTTCTCTAGAATGCTTCTGATGAATTCTGACCTTGGGAGACTCGAGGGATGGTCTTGTGATCAACATGTGAAGAACAGTCGTCCGCCCTCCACCCGCCCCCAATTCTCAATAGAGCCCCTAGGCTCCATACTTCAAGGCAGATTAGCTTCCAAGGCATGCTGACAGATGCTCCTTCTGCTGTTGTACACCCAGGCCTTGGGGGGATGACGCTTCCATTCCACTGTAGGGTCAGGGTCAGGTGACAAAGATAGGTCCCTGAAGTCAAGTCTAGAAGAGGCCACTGGGGCCAGCTTGTCTCTGGGCTGTGATGCTCATCTCAGAATCCAGCAGGATGCTGCTAGCTAGCTTGGCTCTCAGCTTCTCAGTGTTGAAGACGCAATGTACTTCAAGCCAAGGCACTCTATCCCTTTCCAGGCATTGGGGGAATGTTTTTCCAGCTCGGTTACTTGCTGGCATGCATAGGTCAACATACAAGGTGTTCTTGGAGAAACTGGAGCTGGATGTTGACTTTTGCTCCCCGGAATGTGTCCTGGGAGGAAGTGGGTTTTTAGGTTGCAGTGGGTATAGGATGTGGTCTGGGGTGATTAGTATCACACACTGTGGATGAAGTTAACAAGAAATGTGGAGCTTTTTTTTTTTTTTTTTTCCTTTTGTACTTTTGGGCTAAGGCTCCTTAAAAGGAGCTTGTGTATCAGGGAGGTGCCCTTGATTCTGCATGTGTTTTAAACATTTGTGTAGAACTTAGAAGCACACGATTGCCTTATTTCATGCAGTAAATATGTTTCTGGCAAGTAACTTGCTCAGTAAGACCTGAGCTCAGTTTCTGATTTTGATACTTAGTAGTTGTGTGAGTTCTGGATCATACACTTAACCTTGCTCTCCGAAGCCCAGATTTCTGAGTGTGAAATGGAGACAAACCCATGGATTGTTTTAAGGGTTCTGTGAATTAGTGCATGTAAAGCACGTTGTGTCCAGTTCTTGCGCAAAGTAAGTATTTAGTGATGGTAGTTATTACCCTAGTTACTTGAGAGGCAGCTTGGTAATCATAATAGTAATGGCAGTGATGACAGTTATCCGAGGCTTACTATTTGTCAGTTACTCTTCCAGGTACTTTCTATCAGTGAACTCATTTCATCCTCACAATTACCCAGCAAGGTAGGTGCTTTCATCATCTCTGTTTTGTAGTTGATAAAACAGAGAGGTTAAGTGACTTAGCCGAAGTCACCCAGCTTATACATATGAAAAGAGCATGGACTGAGTGGCATGCCTGCTTGTCACCTCCTGATGGTGTGTCTGTTGGTAAATTCTTAACTCTATGAGCTGCCTTCCCCACTGTGAAACGGTGCTGGTGACCGAGACCTCCCTCCCTCCCCCACCCTGCATTGCCCAGCATGGTGCTTGATCTTAGGTGCTTAGGATTCAGTTGCAGACTCACTGATGATGTCAGGGACTTATGATGAGGTCCAAATGAGCTGTAAATCTCTGGACAAAAAGTACTTGCTGTTTTGAGTGCCCTGAGGTGCTTATTGTTGGTGTTTTAACACCGTGCCTGTTTTTCAGATTTCCAACCACTTAAGAGAGAGGGACAGGCTAAGAAGACAAAGATCAAAACATCACCTTAGTGAATGATGAAGGCTTGGGGGAGGATGTGGCTTAGGTGTGGGATAGCATGGGCTTCCTGATAGGGGCTGCATGAGACAGAGGTACCCACCCACTCTAGGGCAGCTTGAGCACCCAGGGGCCTCCTTCCATGGGACTGGGAGCTGGCGGCAGCAGCCCACGTGAAGCTGCTGGTGGAGGAGCAGTCCACCAGAGCAAGAGAAATCGTTTCGAGGGGAAGAACTGGGTGGAGAGGCTGATGGAGACAAGGAGTTTTGAAGGAAAAAGTCCTTTTTGGAGACCAGAAATAGGGAAGAAGCATACCAGCCACAATTACTATTTAAAGAAATATTATCCCCACAATCCCCCAAAAAACCCAACGACCAAAAAAACCACCGCTACCTTATGGCGCTACCCAGTTTCTCCCAGCACAGTTCATGGCTGTTTCATACTTCCACTTAGCTCACACCCCAAACCTTTGAGTCATCTTTGATTCTCTTCCCTCAGATCCTGTATCCGTCCATCTGCCATTCTGTGGGCTCAACCCTCAAAGCAGATTCAGAATCTTCTTAGACCTCCCGACGATGGCGCTGAGCCAAAACACCATTGCTCTCGCCTGGTTTACCGTGGGGTGGGGGATGGGGTTCTCTGTTAACTGTTACCTTGGTCTTTTCTCAATCTGTTCTCAGTGAGGCAGCCATACGGATCCTTTTTAAAAGCGAGGTGCTTTAAAAACGGAAAGACATGTTCTTCCTCTGCTCCGAACATAGCATGGGTTCTCTGTTTCGCCCAGAGGAAAAGGTGAGGTCCTCCCAAAGGACTGTCCATCCGACCCCGTGGCCCTCTGACCCCCTACCTTCTCCCTCTACCGTCCGCTCTGCTCCCACTGCACAGCCACACACTTCTGCCTCCGGGCTCTGCACTAATGTTCTGCTCGGAACACCCACCCCAAGTCCTGCCCAGTGTTCTCCTTCACTTCCTCTTGCTTCCAGAGTGGCCTGCCCTGACATCCCCATCTACAGCAGCACCCCAGCACTCCCGATCTTTCCTTGTCTGCTCTACCTTTTGCCCATAGCACACACTGCCTCCAGGACACTCTGTCGCCTTCCCTGAGTTAGACCGTTGGCTCCCTCAGGTCTGACGAGTTTTCTTGACAGCTGCATCTTCAGCCTTTGGGGCAGCGCCTCTAGAGCAAAGAAGGTTCAGAATGTGGCCTTGGAACAAATTTTGGAGATTGTGCTGTGTGCACTGGGGATTGAGCAGGAGCAAGATACACTTGCTGGCCCACGGTCATGGGGCTGAGCTCTCCTGGGTGAAATGATGGCGACCCTGTCCATAGCACTCACTGTGTGCCAGGCACGGCGCCAAGAGCTTCCTCACAATCACCCGACAAGGCACCTCCTGTCATCATCTTCATTTCCAGATGAGAAAACAGACAAAGAAAGGATGAGTAATTGAACCAAGGGGACACATCTGGCTTTAGCACTAGGGGTCTGCTCTAGAAGCCTGCTCTAGAAGCTCCTAACCATTGCACCTTCCTTCTAACCCCCACTTGCACAAGCCCAAATCACAGTGGGGACCATCAGTCCTGATTTTGGTGGAGCTTTGCACCTGGTTAATGGGAGCACTCTCTGGCCAAGGGGTTCTGGGAAGCCTTCTCTGTGGAAGGGGGGTTTTGTCAAGTGAAGATACCTGATAAATGGATGATTGCCCCCAAATTAGCTTGCTTTCTTGGGTTAACTAGAATACATCAGGCTTTCGAAAGTAGAGGGGTGTGTGTTTTCCTCTGTAGATCTAAGAAGTAGATTTTTGATACTAGTAAAATTCAAAATGACTGGGCGCTAAGCTTATTGAGAATTCAGGAGGTGGGTTAGTGAGACAACACTTGAGTGCAATTTTATCTTTTGAAAAACATTTTTGCGAAGTCGTGTTTCTAACCAGGAAGCTTGCTGGTTCATGAAAACTCTCTTTTCCATGAAAGTGTGTATAGTGTACTGAGAACAAAGATTGAGTTCCTATGGGCTGCTTTTTCTTAACGTATAGAAGCATTTTTTTTTTTTTAAATTTTAAAAAGGATCCAAGCTCATGTTTCTACACAAACAACAAAATAAACCAGTACGTTCCAAGAACAAACATTTGCTTTACCCACCCACAAACTTGGAAAGATGCAGGGATGAAGGGAGAAGTCGGAAGCCAGGGAGGTAATGTGAGATTCGTTTAGCGGCTCCTATTAATTTCCATAAGTCTGGAAGGAGCCCTGAAGCCTTTTCATGTTTTGATTAGAACTACCACCTCAACCAATTTGTTAGAAAAGTATATTGTAGAGATTCACTGGTCCCTTGGGCACCTGGGAGCTGCTAGCCCCTTAACAGGGAAGAGAGCTGCATCTTTTTCTCGTCTCCATGTTGGCAGAATAATGTATGGCAAGGGGGCTCTCGTGTCCTGTGTACCTAGCGGCTTCTTAGGGAGCCTCAGAAGGGGTAGGGGCTGCTCACTGCTGTCCCTGCCCCCAAGGTGCCTTCCTTGGGGGAGGTGTGTGCTGCCGCATGCCTGGGGTCCGTCCTGGCTCCACCTTTGTGTGGACACTGCTGGTTTCCTTCTCGGTTCCCTGTCTCTTGTCTTCATCCTGCTTGAAGCCTGCTCCTCCCAGTGTGACTCTGTTGTGGTAAATGGTTGCACGGCGTCATCACTGGGTGAAGGGCCATGGAAAGTCCTGTGTGGGGGGATTGACTGTTTGCTCGTAGGCTGTGCCCATCTGACCCGAGTGTGGATGCTGTGCTTTGAGGGGCACCAGGACTCCTGCCAATAATCCCAGTAGGAACTACTGTGATCCTGTATCTGTGTGTCCAGGACTTCTCTACACCCCCTGATTACCATGTTTGAGATAGATAGGAAAACAGTCTCCATTGGATGGAAGAGGAAACCAAGGCAGAGGAGGGAGAGTGGACCCTCCCAGGGCCCCAGAGAACAAGCAACAGAGCCGAGACCCGGGCACCCGAATTTGTAACCCTCACCTTTCTTTCTGTTACGCCACCTTTCCCGAAAGTCCAAGTCCTGTCCTGAAAAATGGGAGCAGGAAGGAGCCTCAAGCAGCTCTGAAGTGTCCTGGGCTGCCCACTTCTGGAATACTTGTTATTTAAGAAAAATAAGCCCCTGGGGCACCTGGGTGGCTCAGTGGGTTAAAGCCTCTGCCTTCGGTTCAGGTCATGATCCCAGGGTTCTGGGATTGAGCCCCGCATCGGGCTCTCTGCTTGGCAGGGAGTCTGCCTCCCGCTCTCTCTGTGCCTGCCTCTCTGCCTACGTGTGATCTCTGTCTGTCAAATAAATAAATAAAATCTTCTAAAAAAAAAAAAAAAAGAAAAGAAAAGGAAAATAAGCCCCTTACTTGTTACCAGTTTTGCTTTACAAAAGTGATGGAAATGCTCCAGGCTGTGTGACTTTGGCCATGTTCTCTTCCTTTGTTTTGGTCTTCTCACCCATCGAATGGGGATACGAATGGGCACCGACTTATAGGTTGTTTAGAAAGTACTGGCATATACTTATGCTCTGAATATCATCCTGATCAGGCACTTTGGCTGTGAATTCATCTACTGATCTCCTACTGTATACCAAGCCCAATCAATATGGAGACAGAAATAGCCGGCAAAGGATGGACAGGTATGGGAGGAACATCGAGAAGGGGATGAGTATTGAGTAGTAAGACCGCTTTGTTTTTGGACAGCTTTGTTTCCGAAGCACTTTCTCAGATATAGGCTCCCATGTGGCCCCTCCTCCCGCCAGCTTTGCCTCCAGGGATATCCCTTGGTGGAGCTGTTCCTGACCAGTTCGGGGCTGAGCTTTGTGCCTGGGCTGGTGGTCCACGTGCGCACCTGGATAGACGCAGGGGCAGGGGACTGGTTTGGGTCCTAGGGTAGGCAGAAACAGGGGGCAGGTGAGAGCAGATGCATAGACATGAGTGAGGGTGTGAGATAATGTCTTAGATGTCATTTCCTTTGTGAAAACCAGAGAACTGATGCCTTTATTTAAAACAAAAACAACAACAACAACAAAAAAAACCAGCTTTGGAGACATTAGCCCCAAAGGACAGAGGTTTTTGTCTGTTTTGCCCACTGCTCTAAAATTGTGACTGGCCCATAGTAGGTGCTCAGTAAATATTTGTTGATGGAATAATGAAAGGGAATCGGCCTTCCTTGCTCAGTTCTCATGGACAGCTCTGGTTGTCACATGAAGGGCGGTGTCCAGCACAGGCTGCCAGAGGGTGGCTGCTCTCCATCCCTTTACCAGTCTTTCCTGACAGAGGGAAGTACACATTTTTTAGCTACTTTTGTTCTGACTGATACACTTGGCTGCCTAACAAAAAGCCAGAGGAGAACTGAGACTTTTTAGCATCATTCAAAATGCTTGCCATTCCTCTTGCTTTGCGAAATCATGAGCTAGTTATTCGGAGTTCACGTAAAGGTCAGATCTCGATCTGCAGGAAGGAGGTTCCCCTTGGTTTATGCTAGGGGAACTTTTTCCCCCTTCTGTTTATTTTACCCAAAGGCTTCTGTTTTTCTCCCAAGCTAAAATCTGGCATTTGTTGTAGAAAATTCTCAGCTTATGTGTGTGTGTGTGTGTGTGTGTGTGTGTGTGTGTGTGTGTTTTAAAAAAAGAGCTCATGTTTGGCTTTGGTTGAGATTCTCAGTGATTTTTCTGCTGCCTAAGAGTGGGTGTTCTGCTCCGTGAAAGGCCAGCTCTGAAGTGGGGCCTGAAGTTCACTGTCCGTTTTGGAGGGGACTTCAAAACCATTTTCCTGGGCCTTCCAAGGGCCACCGCAGCTTGTGTTCCCTTGTTTTTGGTGGAGAGAGCAGGGTCTCTCAAACTACATGGGACCTTTCTCCCTGTTCCTCCTCACCCCTGTTTTGTTTTTGAGGGTGTGAGATGAGGCCTCTTTCTCGTTCATGATTCTTTTGGGGGGAGGGAGAGAGGGCCCTTGGCCCCGGGGCCTTCCTGCCATCCCTCCCCTGGGGAACTGGGGTCTCCTTCCCAAAGGGCTGGGTTCGTTTAGAAAGCGGGAAGGGTTGGGACTTAGGGAGTGGATACTGAATGCGAGGCCAAGACTGGGCTGCGGCTCAGCGCAGTGTTTCCCTACAGGATCAGCCCACCATGGATGGCCCGGACAGCTCCCCGGCAAGGCTGCTGGAGCTCCTTTCTGCTCCTCTGAGATGCCCAGCATGGTTTCCTGCGGAGCAAGGGGTGGGGCGGAAACCCCATCAGTGAGCCAGTGTAAGGGAGGAGCGGGGGGGGGGGGGGGGGGGGGGGCAGGGGCTGTCCCCAGCCACATCTGGGTTCTTTAGCCTTTGCAGGCCTCCTAGCATCCCTCAGGGAGGAGATGTCGCTCCCAGGACCCGGTGCCCTCCTCTGCGTGCTTCTAGTCTTCATGTGCCCTCCCCGTGGTACCCATCTGTTTTTCTCCATTGCAGAGATTTGCATTTGGAGTTCTGCTACATCTGCAAGTCTTTTTCCTGTTTGTAAATCATGTATCTTCTGCTCGAGTTTGAAACTTTCCAAAGCAAGCGTCTGGGATGCAGTGACCTGTTTGTAGCGTGCGTTACAGGTTACCGAGCGCTTTCATGCCTGATGTTACTTAGAAGCAGTCACAATGGCAGACAGTCCTGTAGGCTTAACTAGGACACAGCTCTGTCCCCAGAACCATAGGAGGCTAACTTAGCCTCACCCCACCCCCCTGTGCTGTTAGCACCTCTGTTACAAGGAGGGCAGAGCTGGGGCAGAGATAGCGCAGTGACACCCCTAAGGCCACCATTTGCCTGATGGAGAGCTGGGATTTGAACCCCGGGCAGGTGAGCTCCAGAGTCCTGGCGCTGAACCACTGTACCATACTGACCTTTGAGCAGAGCAGGAATAGGACTTATCGCTCTTACATCTCAAAAACAAAAGAACCCTTGTCTTAAAACAATTCAAAAGTTAATACTGCAGTGGGGGGGGGAGCTTCAGTCATGCACATGTGTACAGAGAGTGAGAACTGCACCCCATTCCTCCCACCTTGCTCCGGGCCGTCACCCCCAGTGCTCAGAGACAGACCCGGCTGTTAACACGGGATGTCCTTGCAGACCATCCATTCAGAACCCTTATATATTTGCTACATTAAGTATGGGAACATAGGTAATTACACTAATGGGCCCCCCCATCGTCCTGTAGGTGGTGGGTCAGAAGTGAAGGGGTGAAGTCTACTGCTGGGTGCGCAGGGTTGCAGAGGAAGAGTATGACCTTGAACCCGGATCTCCTCTCTCACTGTGACCAGGCTCATGGGGGAACTAGTCCGGGGCTGGTGTCCCAAGGACCAGCCTGCTGTACTGTGGCCAGATGGTCTTCGACACAGCCGGGGAGTGGGGGTGGGGGGGCGGGCAGGCACCTTCCAGGGTCATCATTATAAAGGGGATGGGCTTCAGGCAAAGGCCGAATAATGCAAATCTTCAGTTTCGGTTTAGAGAATCCGAAACTTGCGGTGAGGATATAGAAAATAAGGAAGTAGTCGGACAGCGTTTTCCTCTCCCTTCTTTCCTCTTTCCAGTGAGAGAAGAAGGCATTGGGAGGCCTGTTGGAAAAGAGTCCGGGAGAGTCCTTTCCTGTGATAAAGCCAGCCCCTTCCCCTCCCCCAGGGCAGTTAGGGAGCCTCAGGGTCTGGAACCGTCCTCACCAGCCTGGAGGAGACAGCATTCTGCAAACAATGGGGGGAAAGGAAAGGAAGACAATGCGTTTGCCGGTGGTGCCGATGACTTCCTCAAATGCAAGGCCTGGGCTGGACTCAGAAAACCCCCGCTTGGAGGTCCCCAGGTCCGACCGGAGCATTTGCTTTCACTCTCCACATCCTATTGTCCAGGACGGAAAAGTTCAGACTGTGTGGATGGGCCCTCTGACTGTGAATTCATGTGGCAATTTGAAAGCAGAGGAAGGCTTCTAGGGAGCCTTTTTCTTTTTCTGGGTTCCACTGCTCAGGAAACAGTAATTATCCAAACCACAGGAAAAAGAAATCTGAATAAGCCGAGAAAATAGAGGCCCCCTGAAGCATGTGCATCAGTGGTTTTTTTTTTTTTTTCTTCTCAGAGGAGAGTCTTCTTATTCACGTTTTTAAAGACCCGTCCAGTTAAGTGTGGCTCTACCGGCTTCCTCTCCTGCAGCAGAGAAGCAGTAAGAACAGACAGCTAGGGGTAGAGACAAGAGAAGCTGGAGAAAGAAGAAGCCTGTGGTCAGACACCTCTGTGGCTCCAGGGAGCCTCAGGAGCTTGTGGTCTAATGAGAATGTAGAAGGGCCCTAGCTCAGCAGGCCTGGGAAGTGCTAATTTAGCCCAGTATGTACAGCTGCTAATAATACGACCAGGCGTCCTTGAAACATTCAGGGAAGATGAGGGTAATATTATTAGATTCAGAGTACAGTTGACCCCCAAAACAAGGCAGGTGCTAGGGGGCACCTATCCCCCCCACCCCCTTTAGTTGCAAATATGCCAAAACACTGAGCTACTCATCGCCTACTGTTGAGTGAAAGCCTTACGGATAGCATAAAGAGTCAGTGAAGATGTATTTTGTATGTTACCTACATGTTACATACAGTATTCTTACAGCACAGTAAGCTGGAGAGAAGAAAACATTGCTAAGAACATCACAGGGGAGAGAAGCTACATTTGCAGTGCCTTATGGTATTTGTTGAAAAACAAAACAAAACACCTGCAACCTATGTGTAAGTCGACCCAGGCAGTCCAAACCCACATGGTTCAAGGGTCAGCTGGACTCAGTTTGTGAACAGGACGGTGTGGTACACATGGGTCTCCATCACTTATTTCTCATTCGGAGAGGCAGCACTAGATTGATTGATTATTGATTGAGTAAGCGGCCTGTTCCAGGCAGCAAGAACACTGAATCCACATTGATTGGTCAGCTGGTCCAGGTGGAGAAGCGTTCCGGTCCCTGAGAACAGGGTGGTACAGACCTTGTCCTCAGGGAGCTTGTACTTGGGCGGCGGTGAGCATGGTGTCATCGGTGGCAGGAGCAAGGGCAGGAGAGCCCAGAGCTAGGACGAGCAATGCCTTGAAGCTGATCCTGCCGCTTGCCTTAGCAAGGGGTACTGGCTGGGTCCCTGTCTTCCCTACTCTGTACCTTGCTCATGTGGGAAACGGTGACCTTAAAAGTTCTACCAAAGAGAGGTCTCCCAGGAAGACTAAGTGAGAAGGGGCATGGAAACGGCCTTCGCACACAGCCTGGCATAGCCTGGTGGTGGCGGCTCTTCTTTTTATTCTCCTTGGCATTCCAAGTCTGCTCTGGGGAGAATTCCAGGACAATTTCAGAGAGGAAGTGATCTTGGAACCCAGTCGTGAAGTCACCCAAGTCACTGAGGTCACCTAGTAGGTACAAAGGAGAGGCCACCAGGTGAGAAAAATTCTAAATGGCTGTGATAAAATGTGTTGACAGTTAATTTGTTTTTATGGAATGCTCTATGGGCTAATGATGATGATGGGAAAATGCAACTTGGCTGTATTATACTTTGATCTGGGACCAAGATCACCCTTGATGATGCCAGGGGGAACTGCGTCTCAGTTGGAGCATAGATTGGAAGAAATGCTGTTTAGTTGAAATCATGAGTCCTGGAGTCACCCACAGATACAGTGTCCAAAAGTGGTGTTTACCTATCACGTTGGGGAACACCTCCATTTCTCAGCAAGCCTCCCTCAGCTCTTGCATGGCTGAGAAGGTTGCCTTCCGTGGCTGAGGATCAGATCCAATAGTATATCTAGGGGCTCCATAGAATGGAAAGTCTATATCCTGGAATGTGCTATCACTATGAGGCTGGTGAGAAATGGTGCATGGGACTTGGAACTCACCCACCAGCAGATTCAGGTCTCCCAGCTCAGGCTCTCCCTCCCTCCCAGGTGGAATGGCAGTACTGTTCAAATTCTTTCTCTTTTCCTTCTTCCCTCCCTTTAGCAGGTAGAGTTTCATTCACTCAAGTAGTGTGCTTATATGGTGAGACCTCCACGGACGGACTTTGTTTTTTGCTACTGCTGGTGATCTGATTTCAAATGGGAATACGTCATTGCTAAGAGTTTTGTTTTTCTGGACTATTCTCTGTGGAAAATTTCTAAATGTTTACTTCATTATTTCCCCTCCTCCCCCCGGTAATGTACCAATAGCAGCAAATCTCACTCATTATTATTGTTTGGAGGCACAAACTATTTTTATAGTTTTCAGTGAAAAGTGGCTCTGCCATTCTCAACAGCAGAGGGAAATTTGATGAGCTGGTGTCCTGTGATAGCTGGTCTGAATGTCACATGATTTTGCTAATTGCCACAGAGATACATTATAACCTGTTTTCTGAGAGGGAGGGGGACTTGGCTTCCCTGAGGTTGCATAATTATTAGTTCAGTAGGACTACAGACACATTAAAAGAAGAGTTAGAGAATATGCCTTTCACCTTCCTTCCAGTGCAGGGAACCTTCTACAAGGTTCTGAACAGGTGTACTTGGTCACAGTAATAAGGACTAGAGCTTAATTAAGCTCTTTCTACAAAACAGTGTGGAAAATACCAGTGGAGTAAATGTGCTTAGCATTGGGGTGTCTATTTCTTTCTTTCTTTAGATTTTATTTATTTATTTGCTAGAGAGAGAGAGAGAGAGAGAGAAAGAGAGAATGAGCCCAAGCAGGGAGAGCAGCAGGCAGAAGAAGAAGCAGACTCCCTGCTGAGTAAGTAGCCCATCCCAGGACTTACTTAGTCCCAGAACCCCAAGATCACAATCTGAGCTGAAGGCAGAAGCTTAACCAACTGAGCCACCTAGGCATCCCTGGGGTGTCTTTTAAAAAACAATCCTAAAACCAACCTAACAGAGAAAACACTAGACTATACCCATTTGCTGGCGAAGAAATGCACAGAGAGGGTTGGGAGTTCTAACCCAGAGTTGTCTAATTCAGCATCCAGTGGTCTCCTGTTTGCTTGACTTTGTCTGCTCTGGTGTTCTAAACGTGGAGTCATACGACTGCTGGTGTGCGAGATGATGACAGACGCAAGCTGGATGAGTATTTATTTTAACCGTCATCTATTTTCATATATATGAGGAAAAAACCCACAGAGTGACAGGCCACCTGGTTTCTTGGAACGTATCACATAGGGTGAAGCTAAATTCATTTCAGTAAAGTATGTAAGGAAAATATTCAATAGATAAAAATGTGGAAGGTCTGTGACTATGGCCAACCTGATGGTGGTGTGCCCAAATGAAGTAATTTCAGTGATGCCTCTGTTCGCACACACCAGGCTTTTGTTAACGTGGTACTGATCAAGGGGTTCTTTAAGAAAAAGGTGGTGCAGGAGATGTCTCCTTGCCTGGCCCTCTTGGCCAGAGTTTTGTTGGATCCCCCTGCAGTCACACCCAGAGGACCCGCCTGCATCTTGCTCATTGCCTTTTGTCTTTTCTTCTCTAGGTTAAATGCCCCCAGCCATCTCCCCCATTCCCTGTGTGCCTTGCTCCTGTCCTGCACTAGTCACTCCTTGCTGACAGTGTTTCTTCTAAGGTGAGCGTCCCACACGAGGTCAGATTTCCTCCTGGGAGCTCTGGCAGGGCTGCTTTAGCAGGTGCTCTAAGTTCTTACGACCTCCTGTCCATTGCCCCCGTCTCTCAATGTTTTTCTCCTGAACCGCTCACTTTGGTTTTCCCATCGGTAAGATGGAGAGAGAACACGCAGATAAAGTAGACAACAGTGTTTCCTATGCACACATTATTGTTGCTACTGTCAAGTCCTTCTTTGCTGCTTATGGGTCATATTCTCTTAATTGTGTCTTCTTCAATATGAACGAGTCAACTGTGACTTGAAAATTTACAGATTTAGGACTTCTGGCCTCATAGAGAAAGGACCCCTTCCCAATTCCCTTTATCAGTTTTTCCTTTCAAGAAAAAAAAACAAAAAAAAAAGGGATGTTTTATGTTTTCTCACTTTCAAGTTCAGTTTCTCTCTTCTCCTTTTTTATTTTTATATTTTTTGGGTGATGGTTAAAGTTATTATTTAAAACAATTATGTACATGTAATATAGAATAAGCCCATGTAGCTGAAAGTGTCCCACAGGATTTCTTTGCATTTTTAGTTGACCCGTTCACTTTAGAAATCTTTAGGATATTATAGTTAACACAGCTCGCAACATTTTATATATATTTTGCACAGCAGAATGATACTTAAAGCATATTAAATTCTTTTTAAACTATAGAGCAAACATTTCCTAAATTTTAAAAACTCAGAAGAAAGGTGCTTAAAGCACTTTGAATTTGCGAACTTTTAATTTAATTTTGTTTTATTTTATTTTATTTGACAGAGAGACACAGCAAGAGAGGGAACACAAGCAGGAGAGTGAGAGAGGGAGAAGCAGCTTTCCCAAGGAGCAGGCAACCCGATATGGGGCTCGATCTCAGGACTTTGGGATCAGGACCTGAGCTGAAGGCAGACGCTTAATGACTGAGCTACCCAGGCACCCCTAAATTTGAGAACTTTAAGTATCTTCGTGTGTTCTGTGTTCTCAGTTTATTTTATTTTATTTTAAAGATTTTATTTATTTATTTGACAGACAGAGATCACAAGCAGGCTGAGAGGCAGGCAGAGAGAGAGGAGGAAACAGGCTCCCTGCTTGAGTAGAGAGCCCGATGCGGGGCTCAGTCCCAGGACCCTGGGATTATGACCTGAGCAGAAGGCAGAGGCTTTAACCCACTGAGCCACCCAGGCACCCCCTCAGTTTATTTTTGTAGCAGTAACGATTTCAGCTGTCTTTAGTATTAGCATGTTGGGACAGTGGACTAATTTGTGCAATATATTTATAACCTTTTATTTACTAAGAATCACGTATGTCATGCCTGGGTTTGTAATTACCCAGCATGGGCCCAAATGAATATACAGTATTTAGATTCTAGGCAACAAGGCATTGTATAAATTGGCATCCTTTAGGTGGTGTTAGAGTCTCTGAATTTGGGCAAAGTATGTAACTTTTCTGAGCCATAATCTCCTTGTTTATCAAATGGAGTAGACCCTTTCTCTACCAACACACAAGGGTGTTAGTAAAGGTAACGTGAAAAGAATCGATCCTTGTACCAGTGCAATTTGGGTGAAACCATCTTCAGTGTGAACATCACCTGTCAGCCTGGAGACTTTGAACCTTAGTCCTTAAATCAGTCCTTCAAAAATTTTTTGACTCTCTCATTGGGTGTTCTCTAAAGTGCAGCATGGTATAGTGCTTAGGTATTTTTGAGAATGCTGACGCACTTGCTGAAATAATTGAGAATGTGGCATTTCACCAAATTAGGCCGACCAGCCAGTGCTCTCAACACAGGAGAATCTCACATTCTCTATATTTTGTGCAGGATTTTGCACTTTAAACAAAAAGTAGAAGTGCAGTGAGGGGAACAGCGATTGTTATGAGACCAGATTTTTCTTTGCCAGGAGGGGACCTCGTGAGAGTGTATCAGATGAGCTTACGGAGGAGAACAAAAAGAATCCTGGAGACTTCTTGACTCTCCAAGATTCTCTGGTTTTTGTTTACAACTGGCAATTCTGTTTTAGCCATTTATACCTTTTCTGGAATACTTGACTATTTTGATGTTTGATGGTGTCCTTTACCTGCTCTGAAGCCCTTGGGGGCTGCTCCTTTCTGTACATTTTACCTTGGGATCCCAACCCTGGACCGTGGCTCCTTTTCCAGCCACGCTCCCTAACACCTAGGCCAAGTTCTACTTACTCTTTCCTCTATGAGAGCCAGGTGTTGGGGCCTTCTGCATGGAATGTTCTTTCTTCCCAGACATGTCTACTAAAGCCCTGGTCCTCTGGTTTACTCATGAAACCTCTCATGGTCTTTCCTCCATCTCAAACAGGTATGTTTTTCTTCTTCTTGGGACTACTCTTTGGGAAGAACCTGGTGGCTTGACCTGGATTCAAATTCCCATCCATGTGTTTACCTGAGGAATGATCTCAGGTGGGGCATTTGATGTCCTTAGGGCCTTAAAACACCTGACTTTCATGAGACGGATAGCTGGAGCACTTCACCCAGGGCCTGGCCTTGGAGCCTTACCCTCTTCTTTCCGTGATGGTTTTTACATTTACTCTTGTGTTAGAGTATTGTTTTTGTCATATCTTGCTTGAATAAATTATAGCCTTACGGAAGAAGACCATGTCTTGTCTTTGTTTCTGCAATAGTGCCTAGCATAGTGCATTTATAAAAGTGGATGTTTTGCTGATCTCCGTAGATTCAAGTTGGTCTGGAGTTATTCTGGTTAGGGGATGGTATTGGTGTTCAAAGGGCCTACTTACCCTTTTCATCCTTGTATTTCTGTCTTCTCTTCATCTTTTCGCTTCCATTTTTACTTCCTTTATACCGAGAAAGCACCAAGCTCACTTCAAAGAGCTGACTTCAAAGCCCCCTTAGCCGAGAATTGCTCGCCACTGAAGCCTATAGGAGTTGGCGTCAATGGAAGACCTTGTGTCGGTTGCATTTAAGAGTTTTTCGGGACTTCTATTTTTATAATCTTTTAAAGGGGAAAGGGGGGAGGGTTCCAGAAACATCTGCTTCTTAAAAGAAAAAAAAAATCAAACATAAGCCAGTGTGATTCCAAAAAAAAGTTAAGATATCTTAAAAAAATGAAAGTGATTTTTTAATTGGTGGAAATGAGTTAAGTCTTTTTTCTTAAACTGCCTTTTCTATTTTGTCCTAGTTACAAGGGCCTAGGACGGAAATATAGTCTTAACTTCTGTGCAACATTTTCCAAGATGGCTAGTGGGGTTGCAGGTTATGCAGCAGAAAACAGGGGTTGGGCCTCATGAGACCTCACACTCAGCTCTCCTTTGAGCTGTGCATGTGGGTGGAAGGAGCCAGTGTTGTCCCACCATGGATACTTTGATGCTCTTGTTTGTTGACTTTTTGAGGCTTGGAGTGACTGTCTCTTTCAGGAATGAGAAGTGGAACCCTTAGTTTCTATGGTAGTCCCCAGATATATTTACTGAAGGTCCTACTCTGTGTTTCAGCACCTTGCCAGGTCTCTCTCTGGAGCGAGGCCAACAGCCTTACTGAGCATGCTCCTGAGCCAAGCTCTTCATGATCTGACTTTTTCCACCTGTCCAGTCACACCCCACCCTGCTCCAGCCCATGCCTTTGGGCAAATCTTTCCAGCCTGCTCCCAAACCCTATGTCTTTCTGCCTTGATGAATCCTTAACTCTCCTGGCTTAGGGGTTAATCCTTTACAGAGCCTTCCCCCAATTTTCCCTCTGCTGGTTGCTTTGTTCTCCGGTATGACCTCATGAACATCAATTAGAACATTTATTTTATTCTTCCGTAAGTATCTATTTACACTTCTCTCCTTGCAAATTGCAAGCCCTCTGAGGGCTCTGTGAATGGCTTAAACAGGTGCTGTAGGAATTGAGACTTGGTGGAGGTTAGGTTAGATCTGACTCAAATCTGTAAAGATGGATCCAGTGTATTCGCAAAACGGAAGAAGATGGGCTTAGTTCAGGCTATGAGGAGACAAGTGTGGAAAAATACCTTGTAGCCCAACTAAGGCCTCAAACGGCAGCTAAGACGTTTGGCCATTTTTATGAGGGGGAAAGAGAGGATTGAAGTAGAATTTGTAGGAAGATCTGCCGGGGTTGTTGTGAACGGGGTGGATTTCAGGGTGAATAGGAGTGGCCAGGCAGGCCAGGGAGGAGAACGTGGCTCAGGTGTGGGAACAAGGTGACCAGGGTGTAGATTTGGGGTCACTGAACTATGTTGTGCCACCTGTTTCTGTACCGCCAGAGAGCCAAGACACTATGCTGTGACAGGCGGAACTTATAGGAGTTTCAAATGTCAGTGTCCATGGATAAGGTTTTGCTGGAACACAGCCATGCTTATTCATTTACATCGTGTCTGGGCTGGTCTCACACAGTCCTGTCCCCCGTGAGGGATTGCAGCGGGGACCAGGTGACGGGCCAAGGTGAGAGAATTTACTACCTGGCCCTTTATAGAATACATTTGCCGACCCCAGTGGGGACTGGCCAGGATGAGAGAATGTGAACGGGGAGGAAGGTTCAGGCAGGGTCAAGGGACAGTTTAGAGGAAGAGGCAATGCAGGGGTGTTTTCCCAAGTCATTGCTCTTCCCTGTAACTCTGTGTCTTAAACATGGCGCTCTGGATGTGGCCATCCTTAGGCAGGGGACCGTGGAAGGGCAAAAGGGGTTTGCTTTCGTGATGGGGGTGCCTGGGCTAGTCTCCCCCCCCCCCTTAAGTATTTATTTAGGGAGGGAGAGCACAAGAGCGTGGGGGTAAGGGCAGAGGGAGAGGGAGAGAATATCAAGGAGACTTCCTGTTCAGTGTGGAGCCTGATGCCAGGCTTGATCCCATGATCTATGAGATCATGACCTGAGCCAAAATCATGAGTTGGGCGCTTAACTGACTAAGCCACACAGGCGCCCCCAAGCCTGGTCTGGTCTTAGGGTAAAGCTGGACCAGCTGGGTGGCTCCAAGTCCACCTCGTGGCCTGACCAAGGCCAGCTTCCTGTCTGCAGAGGGGCCGGACATGACGGGAGTGAGGCCAAGAGGCCCCCGCCTGACTGGGGGCTTTTGGGAGCAATTGTGTTGGGCAGAGAGGGCAGGAGTACTGGGGAGGCTGTCTGGGAGGCTACCCTCTACCCTCTTCAGCTTCCCACATATGTGTTTGTGTGTGACCTGGGCAGCTGCAGCTCTTTGTTTGTGGCTGGTGTTGACCCTTCTTTTCCCTGCCTTTGGGGATGAGAGAGGAAGCTGATGACTCCCTTTAGCCCCAGTGAGGAGGAGGCTGGGAGCCCAACTTCCCTGCTGTCCTGTGCCTGCTTGGGGGCAAGCGTCACTCACAGAGCTCTTTGAATAGGAGCACATACAAAGAAGGAGAATGGGCTGGAAAGGGAGGTCCAATGGAAAACAAAATAGCTTGAGGCATGGACCCAGTCAGGGAAAAGGCACAACTTTCACCCAGCCATAGAAATGCCAGCTGGGGGGCGCCTGGGTGGCTCAGTGGGTTAAGCCTCTGCCTTCGGCTCAGGTTGTGGTCGTGGCTCAGGTCGTGATCTCGGGGTTCTGGGATCGGACCCCACATCGGGCTCTCTGCTCAGCAGGAGCCTGCTTCCCCCCATCTCTCTCTCTGCCTGCCTCTCTGCCTACTTGTGATCTCTCTCTGTGTCAAATAAATAAATAAAATCTTAACAAAAAAGAAAAAGAAAAGAAAGAAATGCCAGCTGGGATCTCAAGCACCGTGAGCCAGAGAGAACACACCTGTTCAGGACAGATCCTGGGGACTGGGACAGTCTCTCAGAAAAACGTTTGTTGCCGGAGGAGACTTCAGGGAGGGTCTGGTCTGAGCGTCTTGTTTTGCACGAGAGAACCCCGAGGCCCCAGATGGATAGATTTACCAAAGCTGGTTGGTGGCGGAACTAGGATTTCATCTCAGGCCTTTTAGGATTATTGCTAAGCAATTCCTAGCTTTTTAAAATGCATGCCGTGTAGTAGGCTCTGTGCGAGAGGCTTTTTAGGCAGGTTTAGCCTTCCTGACAACCTTGGAAAGTAGCTGTTGTCCCTGCTTTATAGATGGGGAAGGTGAAGCCTGGAAAGGCTGATCTGCCCGTGACCCAGAAATGGGAAATGGCAGTCAGACCCTCGTCAGCCCCACTCGAGGGCCGGTGGTCTTAAGCAGATAGTGATTCTGAGTGCCTTCCTAGCTCCGGTTCCCACAGCGTCCGGTCCGTTGTCTGTTTCTGTTCATTCCCTGAATGTGTACTGAGTACTTGCGAGCTGTCAGGAGGACACCGGGTGAGGTGAGGACAGAAGGGATACCATCTCGGTTTTGGCCAAGCCAAAGGGAATGTCAGAGCCAGCCGGGACAGGGAATGATTGGTCTCAGGTCCAGGATCCCCTTGTCCGTGAAGCCGCCCCGGTCCCCCCAGGCAGGTTAAATGCTCCCAGGTTTGGGCTCCCATGGCGTCCCATGCTCTTTTAGCATTCACAGTGTACTGCGTCTTCCTCGGACTCTCAGGAAGGCAATTTATCTTTGTATGCCACTCACTCCATGAGCGCAGTGCTGGGCCCTGGGCAGATGTTGAGGGAATGAGTGAATGGATGAATGCATACTGGATTGCCTATGGTTCTCCAACTTTATTTTGCAAAAGACTCACTTGAGGCACTTGTTGAAGAGTCACACTCCTAGTTCTATGCCTGGTGATTGCTCCCAGGTGTGTGATAGGGCCCTAGACTCAGGATTTCCCTGCAGCAGCTGGGTGTTTCTGATGCCGGTGGTCTACAGGCCACACTTGGAGCAACTCTGGCACAGGTGCCAGGCTTTCTGGAATAAAGACAGGAGCCAAACATTAAAAATAGCCCTCCATTCATCTGCTTGTGCTGGGACAGCCAAGTGCCCCCTCCTACTGGTGACAGGTCCGGATGTGGGCCAGTTCTCAGCCCAGGGAAAATGAACAGTGTCTTCTCCGTGGTGTCCAGAATGGTCTGAGTCAGTGGAATGTGCCGGCCAGCCAGCAGAAGGGAACTTCTCCTTCTTTTTTAAACCTTGGTGGGAACTGTGTTGGCAAGGCAAACGGGGTGGGGGGTGGGGAGAGGAAGCTTGAGGGGAGGTGGGGTTGGCTGACACCGAAGGGCTGGTTGTACTTTGGGTGGCCGCCGAGGGCCATTGCTATATATGCCCCTTTCCTCTTGAAATAGTCGTTTCCCCGGCTGGGATGTGTGTTGTTTGGCCACCACAAATGCATGGCTGTTGTTCAAGGAGGCCTCTTGGGATGTTAAAAAGAGAGAACTGGGCCGGCCAGGGCTTCTCAGGAAGACAAGGGAGCTGGCTTTGCCCCCATCACACCTCTGACTCATTGTAAGACTCAGAGGGAGTGGCTTTGGAGCCTTGGTCTGGCTTTTCCATCTGTAGAATGAGGTGGGGGGTGGGGAGTGAAGGGGCAGAGTCATAAAGCTCATTTCTTTTCCTGAAAGGGTGTTCCGAGGCCAGGATTGAACACAGGGCTCTGTTGTTGGTCTGATGCTATTGATGAAGGCTTAGGAAGCTTGGGTTTTGGTGTTAACTCTTTTAGGGTCCATGAGGCAGATATTGCCAAGTGTCTCCGTTTTGTGCTGATGGCAGCCCTCTAAGAATATTAGCTCCAGGAGGCAGGGACAGGGTCATTTTTCTTCATCTCTGGGTCCCCATTGCTGAGAACTGGGCCTGGCACAGCGGTAAACCTTCACCATTTATAGAGCTTGTAGCTGCAAACACTTGGTGCTTACTAAGCATCAGCTCCCATCTGTCTTTTGTGTTCTTCACAGATTGGCTGTTTCAGGAGGGGGATATGATGAGCAGGACATTTTTTTTTTTAAAGATTTTATTTATTTGAGAGAAAGAGACAGAGATAGCAAGAGAGAGCTCAAGTGGGGAGGAGGGGGGGAAGTAGGCTCCCCGCTGAGCAGGGAGCCCGATGCGGGATTTGATCCCAGGACCCTGAAATCATGACCTGAGCTGAAGGCAGAGGCTTAACCAACTGTACCACCCAGGCATCCCTGAGCAGGACATTTTTAAAGGAAGAAGCTAAACTAACACTTTTGGTTTCAACGTTTTGCCTATTCTCTCTCTCTTCCTTACGTGAAGGAATATCAGAGGGGCAGGACGTGGTAAAAATCTTTGTGGAATGAACGGTGCTGAGGAGTCAGGACACTGGGGTTTGAGTTCTGAGGTGTCGTCCCTTGGCATGTTGCTCATGAACCGCTCCCGGGCTCAGTTTCCCCCTCTCAGAGATTCATGGGTGGCTCACACAGGACAGTGTATTGGAACGTCCTGGACATGGAAGAGGTTGGCGAAGGGATCGTGCCAAACAAGCAGGGAGGGCGGGAGCATCTGAGTGAGGTGACTTCTGAGGTTTACCCTCTCGGGGAGCAATCGGAAAGGAATCTAGCCTCAGTGGGGAGTTCTCAACTCTTCTGGGGCGGGGCACCCCCCCACCCCCGCCTGTATCCGCAAGTATTTTGGTATTAAAAAAAAAAAAGACACTCCATATTTTATTGTGCAACCCTTACATTAGTGAATCTCAGGCTGGCTGAATTAGGCTTCCCGGGGAATCCACAGGCTCGTGTGCAAATGTCGGGCACAGGGCTTCATCCAGCGTTTCGCCCGGCCTGACATGATCATGTACAAGGACCGTTTATTCCTGTGCAGTCTGCCTGCCCCAGGAGAACGGGAGCTGCACGAGGGCAGGACTTTGTTTTGTCCGTTGTGGAATTCCCAGCCCCTGGGATGGCTGCTGGCACGGAGTGGGTGCCCAGTATTTGCGGAATGAGTGACGGGAACTTTGACTTGAGTCTCAGCCAGTGTTTCTCAAAGTGTGTTCCTAGGACCTCGGAGGGTTCCTGAGACCCTTCCCACGGGTCTGCATGGTCAAAACTATTGTCATAACAATATGAGAGCTTTCTTTGTCTTTTCGTGTTTATTTTCTCATGAGTGCAAATCTCAGCGAACCAGTATTGTCCAGCTAAGCAGCGCACGATGGCGCAAAGCCATGCAGGCTAGAAAGAGCCATCCAAGGTGCGATGGATGATGAGGCCCATGGATTTTCATGTAACAGGACAGGAAAAAAAGTCTTCACCTCTGGGTCCCCATTGCTTAGAACTGACATAGTTTGAGATTCTACAATGTGGCCCGCTTAAAAAACAACAATAACAAAATGACATACCATTTTTCAAGTTTTGGTGTAGTATAAAAAAAAATACACAATTACTGAGAAGTCTATGAAAATACTCCCTTCTCCAGCTACAGGTTCGTGTGTGGCCGAGGTGTCTTCCTATACCTCAGGCTCCCCAAGCCCCTTTACCACAGAATGAATGCAGAAGTACCTATGAGAATTGAACTCCTAATCAGCCAGACGTTAAAGAGATCGGCAAACATCTAAAATGAATGCCACTCCTCACACTGATTCTTTTCCATATTGGCAGATAGTTCCCGGGAAGCATCCTTTTGTTAACGAATGATGGATGCATTATGAACAAAAGCTCTTTGGGGTCCTCAGTAATGTTTAAGACCATAAAGGGCTTGGGACCAAATGGTTCAGGAGGCAGGGGTGTCGGCAGAGCCCCGCAGGCTGTGGCAGGGACTGTGTGGACCCCGATCCCGTAGCTCACACCAGGATTCCTTTCCAGGCGGGCGATTGGTGTTTGCGGAGCATCCCCTCGGTCAGGAGGTGCCTGTCTGAACGGCATGTTTGCCTTCCAGCTGCATGGCTTTGGGCACATTGCTGTCTCTTCTGGTCCTTGCTCTTCTCATTTCTTAAAAAATGGTCCTGGGGACCGGGGTTAAAGAGGTAAGAGAGTGTGTGGGGTCTCTTCCCACTCTGATGTCCTTGTGTTCCATTCTTGAAACCTTCCATGTGTTAGCTCTGTGCCCCGCTCTGAAAGAGATGGGTGGAAAGTGAGAGGTGACACAGTGACAGGTTCCAGGGACGTGGCGAGGCTGGAAGTGGGACAAGGGCAGCGGGTGAGGCGGTGGTGGGGACAGCTGCATCCTACAGGTGGCATTCTGAGGCTCTCTGAGGCCTGAGGCGTGTCGCCTTGCTGGAGGTTGTGACCGTGATTCTGGGTCCCAGGCTGTCTCCAGCCTCCAGCCTGGAGCTGCTTCTCCTCACTTAGTCGTCTGTGCTGATGGCACTGACTTCTCACGGCGCCTTGCCTGGGGCTTATTGAGCAACTAAGGTCAGTGACCTGGGGCCACCTGTCCTTCCTGACCGGCCAGGGACTCGGCAGGAAGACAGTGCGTGTGTGTTTATTTTAATTGCTCCTGTATCACTTCCTGCTGCTCGTCTCAGTGCAAAAGGGCTTAAAAAAAAAAAAAAAAGGCCCATGTGTCCCCACATTGAGCCACGAACCACATCGAAATCTGTTTTGTTCCAATCTGAAAACATTTCCATGTCATTGTGCCCCTGAAGAACTGGGCATTTTGATAGAAAATGGGCAGAAGGTGGCTATGGACAATTAAATGAACCAGTGTGCCCATGAAGCACTGAGCACCTCGTCTCCATGGCAACAACAGGACTACAGTTAAAGCGATACGTTATTATTGTGATCAGTGCTGTTTCTCTTCAGCAATTTTGATAATTGATTTGTTCATCCCATTGTACCGGTTAATTCTGCAACGACATTGGCTTGCGTTCTTCCAGCATGCCAGGCAAAGTGATGGATTTTATGTCCTATGATGAATGTGGTTAGACATGCCTATGACACGAGTTTCCCGACGCTCTGCAGACCGATGCAGACCTTGGGAAGTTTCTAGTCATCCGTCTTAAAAAAAGAAAAATAAGACTGACCCCCTGAGATTCTCATGACGTTAACTCAGTCCAAAAGATCATCCTTTCATTAGAATATGTCCTTGTATATTTTGATGGGGAAAGTATTTCCTTTTGTGAAGAATGACAGTAGGTGGTAAGTAGCTTTTATCTGGTAAAATAAAAAGTTGCATCTCTTGGGTCGCCCTTTAATGTTTTGTATGTGTAATGTTTGAAACTGCATTGATCTGGGAAGTCCAAAATCCTGGTAGATAAAACCATAGGGGCGCCTGGGTGGCTCAGTGGGTTAAAGCCTCTGTCTTCAGCTTGGGTCATGATCCCAGGGTCCTGGGATCGAGCCTCCACATTGGGCTCTCTGCTTGGCAGGGAGCCTGCTTCCTCCTCACCCTCTCTGCCTGCGTCTCTGCCTACTTGTGATCTCTGTGTGTCAACTAAATAAATAAATAAAATAAAATAAAAAAAAACCCATAAAAATGTTAGAGCTAGAGGGACCCGAGCAATCAGTCAAGATATGTTCCCCTCATTTTACAGGTGAGGACCGGAGACTCAGAGGAAGCACGTGACTTGCCCGGTGTCACACAGCAAATCTGAGACGAGGCAGGGCTAAAACCCAGAGGATGGCGAAGGGTTCCAGTTTTGAGTCAAGCATGCCTGTATTCCAATTCTGCCTCTGCCACTTATGAGCTGACCCCTTAGCTATGAAATTGGGGTACCCACTCAAGGAGCCAACAGGAGGATTTAATGAGGTGGTTTGGTTTGGGAGAGATTTTGGCTCTAGGGTAAAGGAAACTTTCTTCTCCTCGCCTCCCCCCTTATGATAGGTCAGTGAGTGACATCAGTCAGAAGGGTTGTATTTTTAGCAAGGTCCCTGCATTTCCTACTTGTGATTCTAAGTGACACCAGCTGTCCCTTGACTTCTCAGTCCTCTCTTGGTGATCTTTCTCTTCAACTGTTGAATGATTTCATAGATCCGTTTTGAGCTTCTTTGCTTCTAGTCCCAGGCACTGGTCCTAGGAGGATGCAATGGAAAGGGTTTGCCAGGGTCCAATGCTATGCACAGAGTTTGGGCACGTCCCTTTCTTGGGGTTGGGGCCGGGGGAGAACCTGCCTCCCTCTTGGAATCCAAGATGATTGAAAAGCATTTTCTTTCTCATCTAGGGGCTTGGAGGGGCAGCCCTTTAACAGACAGAGTAGCAAGCATGCAGAAATTCTCATGATATGTCAGATTTAAAGACCGAAGAACATCCCATACTTCCTCTCGAAGCCTTGTAATAACGGACATAAATTTTCTGTGGGAATGGAATGGCCCTGACCTGGGCCGAGCTGTACCATGCTCTCCTAGTGACAGTTTAGTGACTCCATATGTTCACAGATGAAGGAAGCATGGCAACTTGGCAAGTGGCCCCAGATGTCGCTGGCTGGCTGCCATCAGCTTATCCTTAGAGACTTGGGCAGAGTGATCTATGAAAAATGCCCACCTTTGTTCTTGGCCCCCAGTAGGTGCTCTGCAAGTGGCGGTCATCACCTCTGGAATTCCTCATGTTCCCAGTCTCAAAGTCTTCTCTCTCTGCATGTTGTCCGAGTGTCGTCTGAAGTCTCTTGTGTCCTGCGGAATGGATGGGTTAGAAGCGCGCCATGGGCCCATCTGTGCACAAGGGCAGGGATCACATGAGGCTTCTGTACTCATGCTGGTTGTGCGTGGCTTGGGGCGATCTCCACAAAGGCAGTTCCCACCCTGGCGTGTCGTATTAAGAAAATTTCTGTTGTATTGACTTCAGCCAAGTCAGCTGACATGCTTTGCTTTAGGAACTCTGTGTAGGGTTGTTATTTATTATTTATTCAAGTAACACACTGTATCTCTTCATGTGAGAGATGGACCGTTTGTCAGCCCTGGTCAGCGTGTTGGGCAGCCACGCTCTGCTGTGTTTGAGAACCGCTTTGAACATTTTTCTTTTTTTTTTAATTTTAATTTTAATTTTTTAAAAAGATTTTTATTTATTTATTTGACAGAGAGAAATCACAAGTAGGCAGAGAGGCAGGCAGAGAGAGAGAGAGGAGGAAGCAGGCTCTCCGCTGAGCAGAGAGCCCGATGCGGGACTCGATCCCAGGATCCTGAGATCATGACCTGAGCCGAAGGCAGCAGCTTAACCCACTGAGCCACCCAGGCGCCCCGCTTTGAACATTTTAACGGTGGCTGCTACTCATACCCAAATGTCCTAGGAGACATTTTGTAATTGTAAAAGGAAGCCATGCCCTGCGTGGAAATTATGGCAAGTACAGGAACATATTAAAAAAAAATTATTATTTTTTTGCTTATAGTGGTACCTGAGGAGACCATTGTTAAAATTCGATGTTTTATCAGTATGGCTTTAAATGCATGAAGAAGATTCAGTTGATGTCATACTGTGTGTGACTTTCTAAATGGAGATGATGCATTGAATTCAAAGGGCTGTTGTGGGGGTTTAATGAGGAAACGAATGTGAAATGCTTTGTTTCGCACATGCTGGCACCTGGGGATGGTCAGGGAATGAAAGAATTCTTAAGGAAGGTATAGGGCAGAGGGAACGCTAGGCCTGGCCCTCTCACAGCCTAGCTCTAGGGCCCTGTACTACTGTACTAGCCATTGAAGTGTAGTGCCTTTGTTTCCCCATCTGTAAAATGGGGCCGGTTATATCCCCAGCTATATCTGTATCTGTGTCTCTCTATCTGTCTATGTATCTCTGTATCTGTATCTCCATCTCTATCTCATCTATATTTATGGGATCTTTGGAGTCATATGCTTTATAGCGGGCTCATGATAAATATTGGCTGTCATTATTCCAGAGAAACAAAGGAAAACATACCCTTAAAGCAGGTGTTCAATCTCTCTTCCCCCATCCCCCCGCCCCCAGTCTTAGCGGGTCAAGGAAACTCTTGTTATTTTGTGGCTTGTTGAGTGGCCCAGTTAATTTACAGCCTCTTGAATGGCCCCATGTCAGGTGGGAGCCGCTCTCGAGGGCTGCCCCAGCAGACACTGTCTTTGTGGTAGTGGCGGGGCGTGTGCACTTGCCGCCTGGTTTATCTTCAGCTCATAAACACATGCCCAGACTACTTGGATCTTCCCCTTCCTCCTCACACACGTTTTTCTCTCCTACCTCCACTTGGTACTCAAGCTTCATGGGGAAAGGAAGGTGGTCTTCCTTCCTGGCCACTAGGCCAGCGCTAGCTTCCTTTCTTGAATCTCCTAGCGCCTGATCAGATACTGGTGGCCTGGCTTTCATTTCTGCCTTGTCCTCTCAAGTCACTCATAAGGAAGAGGCTTTGGTATCCTGTCCCTGACCAGAGCCAAGCACAGCCGCCTTCCTTAGAGACAGGTCCATGCCCCAGGGCGGCCTCGTGGGCCAGCGTGGTCCTTACAGACCATGGCGTGGGTGCACCCTGACACCCAGACCCACACCTGGACTTCCCATCTGGTTTCCTCCATTGACCCCCCCCCGGGGGGGCTGCACCCCTGCCTGCCTTGGGTGTGCCTCCTTGTGGGCATGTGGCCAGTGCTTTGTACTTCTGAATTGCTCGGGCCAGGTCTTCATCCTGCTGGTGTGTTCTCAGGACTTCCAGCCTTATCGGAAACATGCCCAGCTCACCCCACTCTGGAGGATGAGTGTCGCAGGTGGTGATGAAGTGTTCGGACCCCAAAGTCTGCTCATCAGACCACGGTCCAAAGACCGGCCCTGTGTGTCCACAGGGGGCATTTACCTGTGGCCTGGGAGGGTTTCTTCAGTCTGCAATGAAGCAAAGTCCTCTCTGGTAAAAGAAGAGAAGGTACAGGCTTTGGGTAGACCAGACAGGTGGGACTGGAGAGAAGTAGCTGGGTGCCCAGACTAGCTGTCTGGTCCTGGGCAATTCGCTTCCTATGTTTGGACATCCACTTCCCCATTGTAGAGTGGAGGTAAGAGTGTCTCTTATCTCCCTGGAGTATTATTAGGATGACTTGTGTGATGGAAATGTTTCCTGGTTTATTACGAGCTCAGTAAAAGGGCTGCTGTTACCATATCATTCTTGTTATTATAAATTTGCACTTTTTATTGCTTCCTCTTAAGGAGATAAGTGTATATGAGTTTAGAAGTTTCCAGAATAGAACTGTGTACAGTCTTTAGGGCAGGATGGCTCTTATCTATTGGCGTGTGGTGACTGAGCAGTACTTTACAGACCAGGCATTCTCGCCACTTCTGTCTTCTTAAAGGCAGGTCTTCACTGGTCTCCCCTAAGTGGAAAACACGTAGGTGTTTCTGTGACTCCCTTTTCCCTTTCTGCTTCAGATTTGACCTTTTGTTCCTTAGGTGATTGGAAAAATTTCTCAAAGATACCTGCTTTCTTAGGATTGCTCTCAAGGCAAGCCCAAGAGACATGGCCAAATCTAAGGAAGCTGGCTCCGAGAGCTCCTGCTCTTTGCTTGGGGCAGGAGGTTATGTCGATCAGAGGATGGTGTGCCCTCCCCGTACTGCAAGAAGGATCAGAGCTTGTTTTCTGGGGCTCCGGGTGGGCAGAGCCTGCTGAGGATCCCAGTGGGGCCTGGAGCCTTTCTGCTTCATGGGGTAGCATCGAGTCTCCCCTGTGCAGCTTTTAGGTTGTAGGCTTTGGCGGTATACATTGTTATTTCTGGACTCCTCTGGGTGCTGTTCAGAAAGGCAGGTGCTTCAGGCCGCTGCGGTGGGATAGAGAGGTAGCTGCCAGACTGAGGAAGGGTGGCCACTTACTTCCGAAAAGCTGCTTCAGTGCGTGTTTTTGCAGACGGGAAAATGTTGTTAGCATAATATTTGAAGAGTGGCAAAGAGCTGGCATGTGCCATCTTGGTGGATCTTTGGACAAGTCTGTGAAGGTAGAAGGCAGGAGTGACAAATCTTTTATCATGGACAGAAGCCTAGAGGCCCAAACAAAGTGAGGCGAGCCCAGGGATGGAACAGGTACTTGAATCCAGGACGGGGACGCAGACCCATGGAAAAGAGTCTCACTTTCCTCCGAGATCAGTTCCGGAGGCAGGCGTGGCCACCGCCGGGATCTGAGACCAACAGTCCCCTGCACATCAAGCAACCAACGGATGAAGCCAGCTCCCGATTGCCTAATCCGCTCCCTTCCTCTCTTGTTCTCTCTCCCCACTTTCCTCTCTACTGCTCCTCTCCCTTCCTCTCTCTCTCTCTCGAATTATGACTCTCAGTACCTCCCTGCCTCTACCCTGCACTTAGACCCATGGCCCTTGCCTGGCTGTGGATCTGTGCCCCGCTTCCCCTCGTGAAGAAGACCTGTTGACTTGTGCAAGGAATGACTCCTCGGTGAGAACTTTGAAATTGCTCCACTTAGAGAAGGAAGAAGTCAACTAGCCACAGGCTTATTAGTTCCAAATTAAGGGCACTGTTTCTCACAACAGGTGGCGGTAACCTACCTTTCTGTTGCCGTCTTGTCAACTGAGAACTATTTTTCTAGAAGCTAATGATTAGCTGCGAATTGAATAAAGCATGTGGTCCTAATGTGTCTGTGAAGGGGCTCCCGTGTGGCTCAGTCGGTTAAGCATCCAACTGTTGATTCTGCTCAGGTCATGATCTCAGGGCCCAGAGATGGAACCCCATGTTGGGCTCCCTGCTCAGTGGGGAGTCTGCTTGTCTCCCTCTCCTTCTGCCTTTCCCTCTGCTCCCTCTCTCTCTTAAATAAATAAATAAATCTTTTAAAAATTTAGTTTTTTTTTTTTTTTAAATGAAGTGTCCGTGGAGGTACAGGAGGTCTGGGTTTGTCTTCTGGCTCTGTCCCCCCTCTTGGGGGTGCCAGCTTGGGCATGTCACCTGGCTTCCTGAGTTTTTTCCATAACAGAAGCAGTGCCTGGCATCTCGTGATCACCTTACTGATAAGTGTTAGGCGTTGTCATGGTCATGGTGATAGTGAATTGTGTCCGTGGCTTAAACACGTTGATCATGTATTTGATAATCAAAAGAATATAATCGAACTACATTTGCAAGAGGAAAATGTACACCTGTGAAGCTGCCACCGGTCATTTCCTCCCTCACTTGTGTTCTTTTTAAGCCCATCACTTGCCTAACCCCCAGCCAGATCACCACTCTCTTGAATTATATTTATCCTTTATCAGCATTAACAAAATCATAACCTCTCTGTGCATCTATACCTAGAGAGCCTGTTGTTGAATTTTGCTTCTAACAGAGACACTCTGACGAGAGTGTCTCTCTGGGTTTTCTAGGACTTGCTTTCTCCGTCTTGTTTCCTAATACTCCTCGGTTGTGTGTGTTGCTGCAGTGAATTCAGTTGTACAGGTGTGAGCGATTAATTGGTGTGTCACTCCTGCAGCGTAGCGATCCATTCTTCTGGATGATTGACATTTGGCGTGTCCCACTCTGTTTTGGTCATTGCATATGGTGCCGTAAACATTCCTGCTAGTGTCTCATGGTTCACACCCACGGACAGTTTCTCTCTGGCTCATTCCCAAGAGTGGGATTGCGTGATGAAGTTCAACTTCACAAGATTGTCAAACCGTTTTCCAGAGTGATTGTGCCCAATTTCCTGTCCCGTCACTACGTGTAAGACTTCCTGTCCATCTGTGGATTCTCCATCACTGGATACTGTCAGAGATCTTAAGGCTTTCATCTGAGCAGTTACTTTAATCTTCCATGGTCCTTTGTATTTCTTTGCTGAAATATTGTTTGGGTCCTTCTGTCGTGTTTTTCTGTTGGATTATTTGCTTTTTCTTAATGATTTATTCAGGCTCTTTCTATTCCGAAGTTAATTCTCTGTTGGGTGTATGCATTGGATCTCCTCACAGTGTGTGGTGACTTCTCTTTCTTTTAAGATTTCTTCTGAGGAACTGGGGTTTTTAGTTTTGAAGGGGGCCAAATACATCAGTCTTTTTTTTTTTTTTTTTAATGATTATGCTTTAGTGTTCGAACTATTTTCTTACCCTGAAGTTATAAAGATGCTCCCTGCTATTCTGCTTTTAAAGTTCCAGGGTACTGCCTTTCATATTTAGGGCTTTTACTTGTTTAGGATTGCTTTTGGTTTATGGTTTGATGGTAGAGATCTAGTTTCACAGTTTCCCTGTGGATACCACATTTTCCGACACCATTTGATGAATTCTTCCTTCTTCTGCCGATGGTTGTCAGGTCCACATGAGCTCAGAGTGACCTCTCTCTGGGTTCTTGATTCTGTTTCCTTGGACCCCTTTGTCCCTGCACCAGCACCACACTGTGTTAATTACAATTAGCATTATAATAAGTCTTAATTGGTGGTAGAGGAAATGACTCTACCTAATTCTTCAGGAGGAGGTCCTGGCACTTCCTTGCTTTTTGCCATTTAAATTTTAGGATCAACTTTTTGAAGAAAACTCATCTCATTTGGATTTTGGTTAGGATTGCGTTGAATCGACAACTTTCTTTTTTCCCTCCCTCCTTTCTTCCTTCTTTCCTTCCTTCCTTCTTTTAAATTTTATTTGTCAGAGAGAGAAAGAGAAAGAGCCCAAGCAGAGAGGAAGAGCAGGGAGCCTGATGCAGGACTTGATCCCAGGACCCTGGGATCATGACCTGAGCTGAAGGCAGACACTTCTCTGACTGAGCCACCTGGGCATCTCAAACAGACATCTTTCAATATTGAGTCTTCTAGTCTAGGGACATGGTCTGTTTTTTCTAAGTCTTTTAAATAAAGTCTGATAATTATCTCCATACAGAGCTTAATAGATGCATTCCTAGGTTCCTTAGGTTTTTGTTGTTATCATAAATGATAACTTAAAAAAAAACCCTCTTCTGTTAATAGCTGGTATGCAGAAATGCATTTGATTTAATAAGTGTGCCAAATGAAATTCTCTGATTATTTCTAATAAGGTGTCTGTGCACTGAAAATTTTTTCTATACAGCCAATTTTATTATCTCATTTTCTGTAAGTAGATAGAGTTTTATTTCCTTCTTTTTAATTCCTATCTATTTATTTCCTTTTCTTGTCTGCTATAAAAAGAAGTGGTGACTGAGCATCCTTCTCTTGGTCTCAGTACCCCCCGCCCCCGCTCAGTTTTATTAAGGTTTAGTTGATAAATAATGTCTTGGTTTTGATTTTATGTATTTATTTATTTATTAAAAAATAATTTATTTATTTTATAGAGAGAGACACAGCAAGAGAGAGAACACAAGCAGGGGGAGTGGGAGAGGGAAGAGCAGGCTTTCTGCTGAGCAGGGAGCCTGGATTTTATCCCAGGACCCTGGGATCATGACCTGAGCTGAAGGCAGATGCTTAACAACTAAGCCATCCAGGCACCCCTTGGTTTTGATTTTAAAGGGAATCCTTGCCAGTGTCACCCGGGCTCAGAAAGCTGCCTGTTCTGTTTGATAGATTGCCATTATTGGGTTAAGGAAGTTCCTTTCTAGACTGAATTTTTCATGTATGATGTTGAATATTACCACATCCTTTTTCTGCATTGAGACGACCCTGTTTTTTCTCCTTTAATCTGATACTGTAATAAATGACATACATTTTCCAACTCGAAGCCATTCTTGCATTCCCTGGGCAAATCAACTTGGTCGTGATACTGTTTTTACCTTGACTTCATCTTCACTAATATTTTATTTGGGATTTTTGCATCTTTGGTCATGTAGAGTGTTGGCCTATAACTTTTTTTGCTTATTTGTCCTTCTCTTAGGACCAAGATTATATTGGCTTCATAGAATAAAGGAGTGCCCAGGGGCACTTGGGTGGCTCAGTCCATTAAGTGTCTGCCTTTGGCTCAGGTCATGATCTCAAAATCCTGGGATTGAGCCCCACATTGGACTCCTCACTCAGTGGGGAGTCTGCTTCTTCCTTTGACTCTGTTCCTCTCCTCATGCGCGCGTGTGCTCTCTTTCTCTCCCAAATAAATAAAATCTTAAAAAAAAAAAAAAAGAGAATAAGAGAATGTCTCTCCTCTCTTTGTTTTAATCCTTTAGTAGAATTTGTATAAAATTAGTATATAGACGAGTAGTTTAAAAGTCTCCCAAGGAAATATTATGTGAAATATTTCACGAGTTCTGTAAAGCGATTGTTTCATATTGCTAAGAGAGTAGATCTCAAATGTTCTCCTCCCCGACAAAAGTAACTGTGTGAAATCATGGGTGGTGACCATCTTGTACGTAATTCATACGTGCATCAAATCACCATGCATACACCTTAAACCCTCAATTATATTTCCATAAAGCTGGGAAAAAATAAAAAAGAAACACCTTTAACACTGGAGGCTATCCCTTTGTTCCTGTGTACTGCCAGCTTAACTTTTTTAAAAAATGATGCCCTGAGGAATAAAACCTCAGCTTTCTGTTTAATTGTGATGAATTGTTAAACTTCGACCATTTATAGCTGCACATCTTTGCGATTCAGAGTTTTATTGATTTTGTGCAACCGAATGAAACGCAGAAATGGATGGGATGTAACACGTGATTTCAGATTTTCATTTGCCCAAGTCACTGTTTAAAAAAGAACATGGATGCTCCATAATAAGTAAATATTATAAATTTGAACTTTTAAAATTATGGCTTACTAATAATGTTATTATCCATTGTATCAGGCTTTATTTGGGATTCACGTAAGCAAGAGGATTTTGCTCTTCTAAAATAATACAAAGGGAAGCTGCCCAATTCTAATGGCTCCCCACAGCTCTCACGATCCTTGATGAAGTGTTCTTTGATTATGTGTCAAGATGAATGGTGCAGACCTTTGACAGACACACAACTGTGGCTGGAGAGAGCCCAGCATTCACGGCTGACCTTGCCATCCCAAGTGAGCAGGTGTTGAATGAGCCGAGTCCCCCTTAGTCCTCCTTTTTCCCTGGTGGGTCATTGGTTCCTGAGTAAGATGGATGCATGCGATAGAGGTTCTGTTAATAGCATTTACTCTGTCTTAATCCTTTTTAATCCCATTCATATTTCAGTGTCTGAAACTTGGCAGGATGTCAGAAGCTACAGTACAAGCAGGGAAATTTTTCTTTGAACCGCGATGAAGGAGTAAAATTGTTTTCCTT
The DNA here is from genome assembly GCF_964662115.1 of Mustela nivalis. NCBI lineage: Eukaryota > Metazoa > Chordata > Mammalia > Carnivora > Mustelidae > Mustela > Mustela nivalis. The sequence goes on from NC_139028.1 coordinate 103,525,246, forward strand.
GGGATTTAATTTATTAAAACATTTAAGAGTGGACTATTCCCTCCGAGAGACCAAATAGAGTGCCACCAAAAGATCTGGCCAAAAGGACCTTCCTGGAGCTTCTCATTATCTTGGTTTTTTAAAAAAATGGCAATAAAGTCATTTTGTCAAGCTTACCGAGTACCCTAATAAGACATTCCTGCCATTTTAAGTTTACTGAATGGTGAAGTAACTTTGACAGAGGTTGTTGGCTGAAATCAAGTGATGTCTATCAGACGTCAAACCTGTTGGGAATTTGGACCATTCGCTGTTTATTGATATGACTTCAGCCTCTACTTGGGCTTGTTTGTTCTACCTTTTGATTAACAGGACCTGCCTATTTCTTTGCAGAGCTGATAAAAGGAATTTGGAGGATCCCAGTAAAATGCTGGGAAGACTGAGACCCTGATCTCTCTTGAGAGCTGTTAAATCTGAGATTGAGTGGTCCGATTGGTGGCATCTATAGTGATGGATGTATGGATTTGAAGTCCATACATGGCTGTTAAGGATGTTTTGGGGATGTAGAAGTTCTTGGTGGCACAGTGGCTCCCCAAATGCTAGAATCTGGATCAGACTTGGGGTCAACTTCAGGGTAACAAGAGGACAGATGCCTGAGAACATGTTGTCTTCGACTTCCTGGCCTTCCTCTTCTGAGTGCCGGCCTTTATTGGGTGGAGATGGGTCTTGTCTGGAGGGGGAGTCCTTTCTGCCATTTGGGTTCTTGCCCAGCCCTGGGGTGAGGGCTGGCTGAGGGGGGTCCACACCATTGTGGAAGAGAAGCCTGGGAGCTCCTTGAGGAACATTTGGGGTTTGAATCAGTTGTGTCTTTGAAAAAATTTACCCATTTTGGACTTGTCTGTGGAAGCAATTAGGGAGATCACAGGACCGTTTCTGATTCCTGATTCTGTACAGTGTCTATTCAGAAAAATAGAAAACAGTCAACTGGAACAGGGGATTATTTGAGCACACACAGAGTCCTGTTGTCTCAGAGGCAGGCCCTCAGACAATTTGCCTTTTAGTGAAGTTTAAGCCCATGAAAGGAAATAAAAAGTGTTTTATTAGATGGCAAAGAAAGATGGACTGGACTTATGAGACTTTGAGAATTTTAGCTTTTTTCTTTGTTAATGCAAACTTAGGAAGAGAGTCACTCTTTATATAATGCAATTTATTCGTACAATGTGGTAATTATCATTAATAGTTAATAATAATCTTCAACTGGGTAAAATACCGGTATGTGTGTGTGTTGTGTGTCTTTTGTGCAAAGCCAGATGTTGCTACTTCTGAAGATGAGTGTACCTTTGGGATATAGGATGTTAACATTCATTAAGCAACCACTTTGTATAAGACCTGAGGAAAACACTTGGGAGGTCAGGCAGCATTGTTTTCCCAAAGAAAATGTGAACTGGTGACTCACCTGGTATCAGACACCTACTAGGTGGTGGGGTGGAGATTCGAACCCCTGTCTGGCTTCCACGTTCATTCTGCCTCTTCTGCAGAGTGCTGATTCATTCACTGTAGGTCTCGCTGGAATCCAGCCCAGGTCACTGCAGTGTACAGAAGATGTTGACATCCATCATGTCTTCTAAGTATTGAATTTTGTTTCCTGAAAGCACATAAGTAAAAGCCAGGGATCCATGGATGTGGCAAATAATGTGTTGTGTGAACAGATGGTGCCAGTCAACGGGCAGGAAAAGGAGTTGCTACATGCTGAGTGACAGTGTTAGTCTTCCTGACCCTGGTGTGAAAACATTTCAAGTTGTTGGTCAGTGAGGAAGATCACTCTTAGTGGGAATTCCCACGTAGCTATGGGATTACTTTCTAGGATTTGTTGGATTGCTGGATTTGTTGAAGGGAGAACTGGAAGAAGCTGCCAGAAATTTGCAATACTTTTGAGGGAAACCCTTGGCCCATCTTTTCCAAGTCTAGTCTGGTTTTAGATCAGCTAGAACCCACTGGGAAAATTCCACCTGGATTCTAGAAGACCAGGCCCCTCCCTCATTTAAAGACCAACAGAGATTGTCTTCAGTTTATTCTGGGTTGAGTTTTCCTCAAACCAAATCAACCCCCAACTCATTCCCCTGGAGTTGTTGAGTGCCCTCCTGGGAGCTTATAGGTTGTGGCTACTCAGACCAGAGGGGACTCTCATCTTTTCTTACTGTCCCTTTAAAATACCTTCATCCACTGGTTCTCAACACTTTGGAGGGGACTTGAGTCACTTAGAGAGCTGGCTGAAGTAGAACAAAGCTGGGCTTTTGTATTTTTACCAAGTTCCCAGATGGTTCTGAGACCTACCAAAGTATGAGAACCACTTCTGTGAGCTCGCTTGCCATTTTATTTGTTTCTTGGCTTGCCTGTTCTCTTCCACTCTTTCCTGCTATCCTTAGGAAGTCCAGTTCTCATGCCTAGACCTTGTCTCCTCCCTTATCCTTTCTGCATATCATGCTGCTTACCGCCCAGCTGTCTAGTGCCCAGCCAGCTCAGGCACTGTGCTGGGCTTGAGTTAGAGTCCCCTACCCCCAAGGAACTCCCAGCCAGTCCAGGACACACATACAGTCATGAGGTGCAGGAGACCAAGCTGGGGGCAGAGCACACCGACAGAGGAAGGCTCCTGCCGCACTGGGAGGTGGAGTTAGGCAAAGCTGTCCTGGTCCAATGAGCAGCAACCAACTGGGAAAGGGAGGGAGCGAGGCAGCTCTCGCTTTCTAAGAAGGTAGTAGAGACGCATGAGTCAAAGTAGGGGATGGCAGCCCAGACTATTCAGAGAATGGGAGGTATGTCAGTATGTGGAAAAATGTACATGAAACGTGAGTTCTGCCTTTATGACTCACACTTTCCTGTACTGGAGGCATTGATTACATCTGTTGTTTGAAAAAAAAAAAAAAGGTGTGTGTGTTGAAGAGCTCAGGAAAAGACAGAGAGAGGTAGAATGTAAGAACTCAATATCCTCACTAAATTAAGTGTTTCCACCTAAAGGAACAACAAAAAAAAACCCCTTGTTGTTTATTGCTTCATCTCCCTTGCTCGTCTTCAAGCACCGTAAGACTAGGGAACTTCTATCTCGGTGCTCTAGAAAGATCGTGGAGCCTGGCATAGAGAATCCAAGCCAGCCAACATGGGGTGAATGGATGAGCTTCAGCCCAGCTGCTTTGACAAATCACTTTACCTCACCCGGCCTCTGTTTCCTCAACTTGAAACAGAGGCAGATTGGTACAGATAATCTCTAAGATTTTATCTTACCGTATGACGGGCCACCTATATTTCAATTGCTGGCTCCCAAGGCCATGAAGTTCACCCACGTCTTCTCGGCCTTAGCCACTCACGGCCAGGCCAGCTCTGTGTCAGGCCCCAGAGGGCCAGTTACAACCCACCAGTCAGCCAGTGCTGAACGAGCCTGTATCAGGGACGGCATTGTGCTAGGCACGGATGGGTGTGAGGTGTGGGACTTCCCTGACCTGAGGAGAGAGTTTATCATCTAGCTAGAGCAATAAGGTAAACGTACGATAAATAAATTGCCTGACGCTGAGAGAGTGAATGCAAACTTATAGGGTACAAGAGGAGCTATTCTGAGAAGCAGTCTGGGGCCAATGTGGTTTTTTTTTTTTAAATATTTAAGATCTTTTTATTTTTATGTAATCTCTACACCCAACCTGGGGCTTGAACCCACAACCCTGAGATCAAGAGTCACATGTTCCCCTGACTGAGGCAGCCAGGCACCCCGGTGGCCAATGTGTTTTGACCTTCAGGAACCATTCTCTGCCACCAGGGGGCCCATATTGCAAGTTATATTCTCTTTTGAATACCCTGTATTCATTCGGAGAAATTTTATTCCTTCCCATGTTGTATCAGCCAAAGACTCCCAATTGGAAATTCACACTAGTATCAGGAGATCCTGTGTTCTTAACACTGAGCTGATTGAAGTCTACCAAGAGCAAGGAAACAATGGCATTGGCATAGAGTTATCCTCTCTTGAGCATGTGCCTTGTGCCAGGCATCATTCCAGTGAATTCTCTTAAGCGTTTGAGGAGGGGACTGTTGTAATCCTTATTTCCAGATGAGAAGATTAAACTTCAATTTAGTGCTCAAGGTAGTAATTTTTGGAACCCAGGACACAGAACCAGACCCAGACCACAGGTACATGTTCTGACCTGCTGTTAGCTGGTGCCTGTGGCTCTGTCAAGGGTAAATATGTCATTTAGGGCCAGTGGTCGGCAAACTACGGTCCTGTGGGCCAAACCCAGCTACGACTTAATTTCTGGGTGGCCTGTGAGCTAAGAGTGCTTTTTACATTTTTAAATGGTTGAAAGAAAATTCAAGGCAAAAATAATATTTTATGACAGGTGAAAAATTATATGAAGTGCAAATTTAATGTCGATAAATAAAGTTTTATTGGAACACAGCCATGGTCATTAGGTAACAGATTGCCTGTGGCTGATGGTTACAACAGTTGTAGCCTAAAATATATATTGTCTGGCCTTTTAAGACATATTTTGCTGACCTCTGATTTAGGGCATTCATTAGGCTTTATGAGATGTTGAAAATTACCTGTCATTCCCCATCTCTGTCTTCATAATTCATGGATGGGGCTCGGTTGGGCCAGCTCTCCCATAATCCAGGATTTTAGGGCTCAGAGTTCTCTTTTCATTGCTTGGATGTCAGATTAAAGTGTCTGCTTTGTGGCATCGCTGGCCTGATAGTAGCTGCCCCGGTGGGTTGCCAAAGTGCCGTTTTATCAAAGATTAGTTTCTCACGGAGGATGATGGTATGGCTTTGCCTTGCAACTTTTTTGGGGGGAGGGGTGATGGTGAGTCTATTTAGCTGATGGGAGAACAAAACAGTTGAAATTTCCTGTGTTGTCTGGATGGGTTAGCGATGTACTTTTCAATTAGAAGGGCCTACTGTAGGCCCAAAGATCTTTTATGAGGACTGATCTGTTACGATCATCTGTGAATTTTGAGGCCATCCTGAGATGGTGCTGGTGCACGGGGAGGAGTGGGCCTGAGTCCTGGGCTCTCCGCTAAACTGGGTAGACTCCATCCATTGTATGGGCAGAGGGCTCGACCATGGGTTTGCAGAGTGACTCTCCATGGCCTCTGTACAGCTCAGTCTGGGGTGGGCGGGAGGAGCCAGGGAAGCAGCTGGTCTCAGAACTTTTGCTCCAGTTCCTCTCATCACACACCAAAACCCAAGATATCGGCTTGCCCTTCCCTTCTGTTCTTGCTTCTGTGTTGGCAGAAATATGTGCTGGTTCTGCTTTTTCTCTACAAGACAGCGTGCCCCTTCCTGTGCCTCACCTCTCAGATCCTCTGGTCCCAGTTCCTGGGAGTGATAATCGTTACCAGTCAGTTACACTGACCGCGCACTCACCGTGGGTGATCACAGACTTGTCAGGGCAGTTCTGTAAACAGCAAATACTGTTTCTAGCATTTACTTTTTTATTTATGAAATGATCAAACGTACACAAATAAACTCCAATATACCCAGCGCTTGAGTTCAGTGCTTGTCAATATTGTACCCACCCTTGCTTCAGGTGGGTGTGGTCGTCATTGTTGCTGGAAGGGGATGAGTAACTCACTCAGGTTCACGTCGTTGGAAGGGCTGGACTCCAGACCATGTTCTCTTCATTCCTGTGCTGTCCCACCTCTGAAGGACTGATGTTTGCTGCTGTGTATAGAGGACCTAGTGTGTGCCCTTTAACCCCCACATCAAGCCTACGGGGGAGATGGTAACTTACGGGTGAAAAGAACTCAAGGAGGGTGGCCTTCAGACTCCTTGCTAAGACGTGGTGATGCCAGGATTCACATCCAAACCTGACCCCAAGTCCTGCTGATTTTTGACCCCACCCTATTCTCTGTCCTCAATGCCACAATGCAGTGGTCATCAGAGGGGTGGTGATTTGGGTTGTGGGAACCTCTGTTTGCAAAGCCTCGGAAGAATACGGGGTTACTTCAGGATGGTTCTAAGAGGGTGTGAAAGGCATCTGGGTTTGTGGAAATCACCACTGGCCCTTTGGCCTCTGAGATAGGATCCACCCTTGGGTTTCTTGTCAAAGTGAATAGATAGTGAGAGGCCCCTTAGCTTTCTGCGGTCAGCTGAAGGCAGAGTTTGTGATCTTTGGTCCTCTTCTAGGAGGAAGCGGGAGGGATATGGGAGACTGGGGAGTCAAGAAGGCATAGATTACAGATACACCCAGCTGGGTGGGGTGTGGGAGGGGAGGATTCCATGAAGAACTGGCCTGGACATAGCAAGCATTTGGTAAGTGGTAGCTATTAGGTATTGTTGTTCATACTCAAAGGTGGATGGTAGGACTTTTGGAGTGGTTTTATTATTCAGATTTAGAAGTAGGAAATTAAATTCTTCAACTGAAGGATCACCCTGTTTTTTTCTTCTTTTGGTGGGTGGTGGTGTCATTGGGGGGTAGGTTGAACAGGGGTGAGCAGAGAATTTAGAGCAGGCATACTGGTGCATTTCATCTTCACATCGTGCACATAATTCACATCTCGGATTGGCCAGAGATCTGGCCCTAAGAGAGAAACTTACAAAGTAAACAGTTCTTTGATAATTGCAACCCATGAATTTTGCAAGATGCACTTTGATCGATAGAAAGTTTTTGGGGTAGTTAGGAATGTAAGTAAATGGAATAGGCCAAATAATGAAAAATCACACTGCCTCTTGATCTTTCTTTCTTTTCTTCTTTTTTTTTTTTATTTTTGGAGCTAAAAGTTAAGATTTAAAAAAAAATCTAAGCTAAGACTCCTAAAATATCGCTGAAGTTGGAAAACACAATGGGGAAAAATAGGAAGTGTTCTAGTGAAGGCGAATTAGAAAAAAAACATTGTGAATTGAGTAAAACATGTCAGTGGGCTAGATTTGGACAATGGAACTCCAATTTAGGACCTTCAGCTTTATCACATAGTGTGGAAAAATGGTTTAGACAGGGGTCTGGAGCTTGCCAACTCTCACACTCCTTCTCTCTCTCTCTTTTTAAATACTTAATTTATTTGAGAGAGAGAGCATACAAGTAGGGGGAATGGTAGGCAGAGGGAGAGGAAGAAACAGGCTCCCCACTGAGCAAAGAGCTCTATGTGGGGCTCAGTCCAAGGACCCTGGGATCATGACCCAAGCTGAAGGCAGACACTTAACAGACTGAGCCACCCAGGTGCTCCAGATCACTAGTTTTCAAACTGTGCTCCTTGAGGTGTGTTGGGGGTTCCATAAGTGTTTCATTAAAAACACCCTACCTGGTTTCCAATTTGGCTGTGCTTGAAATTATAGTCAAATTGTAATGAACACACTTCCCCAGATATGTGTTATACCATATTTTAATACATTGGAGAACACTAATTCAATGTCCTAATGTGGTTATGCATCAAAATAAATATGAGGTAGTATTATGGAGGGCACATATTGCATGGAGCCCTGGGTGTGGTGCATAAACAATGAATGCTGGAACACTGAAAAGAAGTAAAATAAAATAAAATGGAAAAAAATAAGAATGAGGTAACTTGAACTTTAAAAAAAATATATAACAACAAAAATATATATCTAAGCAGACTTGTACACACATGTATGTATATATATATATATATATATATATATATATATATATATATATGTATGAATGTGGAGCTCTATACATGTAGTTCTCCAGAAGATTCTTTCTTGAAAAAATAATCCTGCTGCTAAAAATACCCATGGAAACTTCTGGCCTGGGATTTCCTCAGCTCTGCATCTCAAAGTTCACATAGCCTCACCAAAATAGCCCCTCTGGTTACTTTTTTCTCCGTGCATTTGGAGGAGTTCGTCATGCCTCCAACCATCCCAAGAGGGAAGAGGTGAGCCTCTGGTTTTTGTAGGCTGGTTGGCGCTCATCCTTTCTGACAAAACCTCACCTGGCTGTTTTGGATCACAGAATTCTGGCTGATGCTGATCCTTTTCCATAAAACCCCCCCTTTTAAAAAAATTTTATTTATTTGTCAGAGAGAGAGAGAGAGAGAGATAGCATGGGCTGGGGGAGGGGCAGAGGGAGAAGCAGGCCTCCTGCTGAACAAGGAGCCCATGCGGTGTTAGATCCCAGGACCCTGAGATCATGACCTGAGCTGAAGGCAGACACTTCATCAACTGAGCCACACAGGCATCCCTCCACAATCCCTTTTGATGACAGCATCAAGTTTCGAGAGTCCCACATAGGCAGGGTGAGCCTGGCTTGGTCTGTTGTCTTGTGGTGTGGTAACACTTTGTCATGCCACCTGTTGACCTGCCTGTCCCTGGCCTTTCAGACTCTAGGGTAGAAAAGGATGCTAGGTATTCAGATCAACTCATAACAACATACTTGTCTTCTGGGGAGTGATGTTTATTGCCTGACTTCTGGGTTCAGAGGGACAGCCCACTCCGGCTACCATTTTCATGATCAATGATTTACCTTTCAGGGACTGGTTTTACAGAAGCTGTTGGGTGCTTTTCACATGGGAGATAAATGAGCATTCGGAAGAATGTACCAAATCCCATAAAATGCTATTTGATTTAAAAAATTGCTTGAAGCAGTTCACATTTTGGTTAATTACGTCAGTGGGTAAAAATAACTATTGTCATATGGTGTGTGGGCCTGGCTTTAGAAGGATAAAGAGCCTATTGTTACCCATTGTGTTCCTCAGTCACTTATTATCCATCCCTAAAAGCCAAACATGGATAATGGAAAACCCGAAGATTTGTCACTTGCTAAAATCCAGGCAGCTGTGTGAGTTTACCCTCAAACTCTGCTCTTTCTGAGAACACACAGAAGCCTTCTTAATTGAGCCCAGTTAAATGGGTCAACAGACCTGTCCCTGAGGCCTGTGTGGAAGGCAGAGGTTCATGGCCGGCAGGCCTGGAAGCCAGCCTGAGACTTGCTCAGGGACAAGCCAGCTGAGTGCTCTTGGGAGGTGTGAAGGTGTAGATCTTCAGAACCTGGGAGACCAATGCTGGAATATTCAGCTTCCTAGCTGTGAGATGCTGGGTCAGGAACCTCACTTTTCCAAGGCTTAGCTTCTTCATCTGGACAGTGGGGTTAAACACAGTTCCTGCCTCCTGGGGTTGCTGTAAGGCTTGACTGAGATGTTGAAGGGAACCCTGATTGCACCGTAACTGGCCAGTAGCTAAGCACTCAATCAGTATTATAATAAGTAGAGTCAGTCAGCATTAGGTCCCTGCATGGGGTCCCTCTTTGGGTGGTGATTCCACCACTCTTCCCTTATACATCACCCTTGAACCCCTTGAGCCCCTTGCTCCCTGTCCCCCACATTCACCATGTCGTCGGGTACCCCCTGCCCATGTAGCGGGGTGGTCGGGGTCATTCCTGGCTGTCTCTCCACATTGCACTGTCCTGTTCTTTCCTGCTTCTCGTGCCTCTGAGTACCTGGAGACTTGGAACCACATGAAGTGCCCTGGGTATCTTCGGCAACTGGGCCAGAGTGGGGCACAGTGCAGGGTGTAGGGAAAGGGCTGAGTGGCAGGGACTGGAAGGGGCTCAGAGCCTGGACGCTCCTGGGGGTTGGAGCCATCGCCGAAGGTCATCAAGGCTGCTGAAGGTGGCAGCTTCAGAGGTTCAGTGAGGCAGGAAGACGGCTGTTAGACTGGGAATATGGAAACCTTATTTTGTTTGAGCCTCAGGGAGATCTCAAACGGGGCATCAGTGTTGCATATATCCTTCCACTGTTTAAAACTGATGAAACAGGTGGCCTGGAGGGACCCTCAAGCCCCAGAGCTCCCGACTGTCGGGGGCAGTTGAACCTAAACCTCTTGGTCACCCTGCTAGGCCTTGCCTACCAATTCACAGGCTCTCAGCGGTGATGGGACATGAGCTCTCTGTGTACCCCTGCAGACCCCTGCCCACTCATCTGCACCCTGCCCTGCCGATAGGAGGAGGCTCACCTCCAGGTCTATACCAGTGGAGGCCCTTGACCTCTAGGAAGCCCCAGATGGAGATGGGGGAGAGGCAGCCCCTTAGTCCATTTCCTTACCTGTCCAACTGGTACTGCCTCAGGATTCTTGCCTTCCTACTGGCCCTCCCCCCCCAACTCCACCCCCCCCCCCAACCATCTTCAGTTCCCCTGGTTGAGTGTGCCATCTGTCCCTGCCAGGGTCCCGGTGAATATTAGCATGTTTTAGAAAGAGGGATCTAGCAGTTCTATTTATTTTTCACTGTTCATTGAAGGGAGAGGTGAAAGGAGGGGCAACCAGGTGCGTGGATGAAGGACTAGGGCCTGGCTCTCACCTTCGGTGTTCATCACAAAGGGCCTCCCTTTAGGTTTTGGCCTTTAATATTCCAAATGAAGGATTATGGCTGGAGTCACAGTGATACTCTGACAAGATTAAAACACTGTACACTGTAACAGATCTTACCCTGTCCTGGTGCTTTTAATTTCTTTCTTTCTTTTTTTTTTTTGGTAAATGTATCCTAAGCACTTCAAAAAAGAAATGTGGCCTGGGTTTTGCTCAGCCCTAGGAGGAGGCTTTCTCTGTGATTTAGGGCTTGGGGTTTAGGAGGCTTTGGTTTATGATGGCCTCAGTATGGAAGTGGGGAAGTCAAAGTGATTTGGACAAAGAAGCGTCTTTAGGACATAACCCCTGAGTGTAGCCATGGAGGGTGAAGGCAGGGAAGAGTTGGGTTCTTCTGAAGTTGGTAGAGTGGGAGACAAGTTCAATGGGGCAGTTACAGAGGGTCTTGGAGAGAGGGGAAGAGAATATTTATGAGTATGTTTTGGTATGAATGTGGGAGTGATATTTACGTGTAGAGGAGCTGGGGAGAATTTAGAAGTTTCAGGTAAATGCAGTTAGGGACCTCCTGTGACGAAGGTGTTGAGTAGGAAGAAGCCAGTGTTCAGAGTGGACCACTGATGGGATGGCTGCAGCTTTGGCTGAGTTGGGGTGGCATTGAGGGTAGTCTTCATAGTTTGGTTTTCTTGGGGGCCTGGAGGAAGAAGCTTGTGCCCAGAGCCACAGTTTCAGGACTAGTGGTAGTTCTCGAAGAGAAGGAGAAAGAGTTTTGGCTCATTGGCGTAAGCAAAGTGAAACAGGAACACATCTCTGCAGGAGGGGAGCCATGAATAAGGCTGGAAGGCTCAATAGCCAAGTTCTGCTCCTCAGAAAAGAGGAGGGAGAAGGCTCTATAGTTTAGGCTTTATAGTTTAGTTAGTCCCACTATCTGGTTGATCAACAGGTGTCTACTGTACCTGGGGAGGCTAGATCACCAGAACTCTGTGGCAGAGTCAAAGACAGTATCATATTCCTTTTTTGCATGTCAGTATGTCTTCCCCCTAAAGCAGTGAGTTCAAAATCTTATCTCACGATTTATTTCATTTGCCTAGTCATGGGGGCCTGCAGAAGCTTTGGGTCACTGTATGGTTGACTTTGCAGAGGAGGAGTGAGAAGCGGGGGTGAGCTGTGAGTACTCCTTACGGGTCTGCATCCCTGGAGACAAGGGCTTGGGGAAGGGTGGGGAACGTGATTGAGGTCGAAGGAGAAGTCAAGACCTGGGTTCTGGTTTGGTGCTGTGTGTCCTTGGGTAAGCCACTTACTGTCTCTGGGCCTCAGCACCCGCCTCTGTAACAGAGTTGTTGCTCATTTATTCAAATGCTTTGGAAGTATGAATTTCAGATTGTCTGTTGGTCTTGTCAGTAGATCTGAGCCTTGGTGTTGTCATCTGTACAATGGGGATAAAAAATACCTTGCAGAATTGCTCTGAAGATTTAAAGATGTTAACAGTTGGTGTTAAAGAGATCACTTACTTTCATCCTCACTCCAACAAGGCGGGTATGATTGTCATTCCTGTTTATAGATGTAGAGCCAAGGGACAGAGAGGTTAAGGTCCCTGCCCGGAAGTCACAGAGCCAGTAAATGGTAGAGCTGAATGATTTTCTCTGGTCTGATTCTAGATTCCCAAGCTCTTCAGCTGTGATTCCGAGACTCAGCTCAGACAAGGGATATGGAAAGCCCCCCTCAGTGCCCGGCACACAGTAGGTGTTCAGGGAGCTTCAGTTCCTTCCTTTTATCCTAGGAATCTGTTTGGAACTGGAGGTCCCCAGACTGCTTCTGTTGGGCAGTTTTTCCTGGCTTAGTTTTCTAATTTCTGCATTCATGCTGCTTCTTTCTCTCTTTTCTGATTGTCCAGATCTGCTTTTTCAAACCTCCCTATTTACCTCCTCCTTCTTCTCCACCGCACCCCTGTCCTTCCTTGAGGGAACTTTCTTTTCCTACTTCTTTCTAGTGCCTGAGCTTGATTATACAAAAATTACCTACTTCCTATCTTTAAAAAAAAAAATTGAGGTGAAATTCATAGAACATAGAATTAACCATGTTGAAGAACACAGTCAGTGGCATTTAGTACATTTACAGTGTTGTAGGACCACACCTCTGTGTAGTTCCAAACATTTCCATTACCCAGATGGAAACGCAGTAGCCATTAGCAATCACTCTCCCTTCTCTCTCCCCTAGCCCCTGGTGACTTCCTGTCTGCTTTCTGTTTCCCTGGATTTCCCTTTTCTGGATATTTCCTATACATGAAATCCTACAACATAGGGGCTTCTGTGTCTGGCTTCTTTCATGTAGCATAATGCTTTTGTGGTCCATCCACATTGTTTGTAGCAGGTCCCAGAATTTCGTTCCTTTTTATGGCTGAATAGTATTCCATTGTATGGGTATAGAGCATGCTCTTTATCCATTCATCTGTTGATGGAAATTAGGTGGTCCTTCCCCTTGGCTATTGTGAATAGTGTTGCTATGATACCACCTTTTATGGAAACTCTGCTCCCTAATTGGGTTCAAGGTCAGTGACTTCTGGTGTCCCCTGAGTCTTAGCCATAAGGCAGGCTCACTTATAACCCTCTCATGGAGGGTCTGCAGAAGCCAGGAGGGAGAAGCCTGGAGCCTCAGATGAGAATGGGACACCCTTTGGAGTCTGAGGGAGGCTGCCACTGGGCTTGGCTCTGCATACTAACTCTAATTTAACTTCTGCCAAGGAGGTGGGGGTAGAGAGTGGAAATTGCTGGTTTTATCTCCAGCCTCTAGCATCTGTTTTCATCTCTCAGCTGTGTGACCTCAGGCTGCGCACTCTGAGCCCCAGGGTCCCTATCTGTAAAGTGAGGATTATAATTCCTATTTGATAGGGTTGTTGTGACAATAATGATCAAGTAAAATGGAAAGCTTGCTTCTTTTCCTACCAGGATTTGGGGCGGCTGGGTTAGGGAGCTATTGTGGAAGGGCCCTTGGATGAAGGCTGATTAGTGTGGATGACTTGTGCATGGGCAACCACCATTTTGGATCCTCTCAGAAGGGGAAGGAGCTGAGGTTACTCCCGTCATCATATTTTGCTGTCCCTGCTGGGACAGTTGTCCCCAGCTTCCCGTTTTCTGTAGTTAACTTTGGTGCTTGGTGTATGAATCTGTGAAAGTGGATTGCCTCCCGTTTCACCTCCTACAAGTAGGCTTTGAGTTAATTTTAGAAAGATGAGTTTTCTTTTGATTGTATTCTTTAAAAAAGTATTTACAAATTTCCCCCATGCCAGTTGTCTTATGGGGTATTGTTTGCAAGTGTCTTTTTTTCCCCGCCCTGTGGTCAGTGAAAGATTTTTGGGGGTCTGGCAGACCCGGGCTTGCATCCTGGTTTTATATCTCCCTGATCAGCTCTGCGACCCTGAGTTTGCAGATCAATGGCCTTTCACGTTCTTCATCTGTAAAAATGAAGGTTAATGTGAAAATTAGCTACCTTGCTTTGGTAGTTGTTGTGTCAACTAGTGTCCTTTTGGTTTTAAATATTGGACAGCCCAAATAAAAGTAGTTAAATAATGAGGGGTATTGCCTCTCCCTAGGCAGGAAGTCTGGGGGTAGGACACATGCAAGAATGGGTTGATTTAGTAGCACAAGATGTTTCCCTCTGTTGTCCTCATCAGCCATTCTCAGCAAATCGGTGATTTCTTACCTCCTTGTCACAGAGAGGCTGCAGCAGTCCCAGGCATCATGGGCTGATCTAATGAAGTCCACCAAACCAGGATGGTATTTTCTTCCATGTAATTCCTTTTTATTAATGAGGAAGCTTTCCCTCCCGGAGCCCCCCTTGTGGACTTGTCTTTGGTCCCTTTGTCCTGTGTCTTAGTCTGGGCTTTCTATGGTCCTGAGGAAGGGATTATAGTGTTGAGGTTTTATTTGGGAAGTCAGGCCCATTGAGGTCAAGATGAAGGAAAAGCAGGCGAAGGGAGGCCAGGAGAGCTTGAAGCCGTGTGATGGCGAGTGCGCTTGCTCTCTCTGGCTGTCGTTTTCACACTGAGCCATGGACAGACACGGCTGCTGTGCTTGTGTGGCACCTGTGGGAGGGCTGCCAGGAGAAACCATAACGCCGTTTTGTCAAGAACACTCTTCCTTTGCTGGCTGGAGTTTTTGGAGGGCAGAGGGAAGAAAGGTGACATGGAGAGCTTTTGAAATTGACTTTCAAACCTTCTGTAGGTCCCAGTATATTTCTCACCTCTTGCTTTACATGGGGAGGCAGGGTAGCTGGTGATTAAGGATGCGGACCCTGGTAATTAAGGATGGGGACCCTGGCGTCAGACTGCCTGGGTTCAAGTCTAGACGCTGCAGCTCAACAGCGCTCAAGGGACCCGTTCCTACACTCAGGGCTGTGTGGAGCATGAAGTGAGTTAATATCTGAAAGCACTTGGAACAGAGCCTGGCAGATTCAGACTCTGTGCACGCTGATGGTGACGCTCGCCGTCTCCCCTCTAGAACTCAGAGCTGTTTGGCACATTGTCCCATGTAGTGATCGTCAGCCCGTGTTTCCTGGTCTAGGGCTGTACGGGACCCAGCTCGGAACGCACAGGCACTCTGTCTTTATGGACGCCTTCCTCTGACGTCCCTCAGCGACTGGTGCCCGCCCCAGGGGTACCTCCCCTCTGTCCTGCGGTTCGGCTCGCTGGCCTCCCCACCGCAGCCGAGAGCCCCGCACGGCACAGAGGCTGCCTGCCTCAGCTCTAGGTTGTGTGCTGGGCACACGCAGGCGCTCGGGACTTGCTGGTTCACTGAGTCGTCCGTGCTTTCTACTCTGCCTTCAGTTACGCCTTATTTCCCTTACTTTCCTAAAAATGGTCTGAAAGCAGGTCCAGCGCATCCATGTTCGTGGGCAGTATTTGGGTACGTGGTTGACCAAATGGATTCCAGCGTAGGATGCAACGCAGAGCTGTGTATGAAGAGATGATAACATCGCAAGAGGCTAGGACGGGCCAGTGTAGGGTAAGGAGGTTGGGTAGTTTATGTTTTCCGACTGCTGGGGAGAAAAAGGGGGGGCGGTTTGCTGCCACATGCTAACTTGCTTGGCAATCTGGTCTTCGTCTTTCTCTCTCCTGTGGTCCATCAGACACAGGAGAGAAGCCTGGCATAGGCAGGTGGCAGGGGCTGGAAGCAGGAAGACGGGCTAAAGGTGTGCAGGCTTGAGGGTAGAGTTGAGGGGGTGGGAATGGAAAATGTGTGTGTGTAAGAAAGGAGGAATCAACAGGTAGGAAAGGAAGAATCAACAGGTAGGAAAGGAGAATCAACAGGACGTGGGCCCTGAGACTTGTGGGGAGTGAAGAATGAGGAGGAACCCTTAGATTCCTTTGGGAACTGGTGCCTGGGCCCTTGGGAGACAGGCTGGTGAGTAGACCTTTCTGTCCGTTGGTCTAACCCCCGAGATGAGAATGAATGTTGTCTTCAGTGTCTCCATTTGGTAAGCACAGAGGATGTTTCCTTTGGATTGAGTGGGGGGTACTCGGGCTTCTGGACCTGACCAGCCTTGGCCTTGGCCTTGCTGTATAGGACCTTGGGCAAATCTTCCTCCTCTGCGCCTTAGGAATTACTTCCTTTATAAAACAAGAGGGTCATTCCTTTTTTCAGTGTCATTTTTAGAGTGCCTACTGTATGCACCGTTCTAGGGATGGCTGCAGATGAGGTTTCTGTTCATGCGTTGTAGTTGAAGGAGGCTGATGACTATTGTGGTGAATGCAGAGGAGAAAAGAGCCAGAGGTGTTAGGTTTCACTGGTTGATTGGAGAAGGACTCCCCGAAGAGGTGGCCTTTTAGGCCATGACATTGGATGGTCTGGGGCAGAGTGTTTTTGGAGAAAGGAATCAATATGTAAAGGCTGTAAGAGAGAACCAGCTTCAGGAACATTTCAAAGGGCATGATGAGATCATGATTATATTCTAAGTGTGATGGGAAGCTGAAGGACATTTTTTCCCCACTAGAATCCCTCTTGATTATTTTCCTCTTCATGAGGGCCATACTTTGAAAAATCCCGTTACCCAAAAATGTGTATTCTAGACAGTAAAATGTACAACCTCAAATTATTTTAGGTTTTTAAAGTATGGGGGAATAATTTATGGCTCACAATGAATATCTTTGAGGACCTCCAGGGATCTAAAGATGGCAGATTGAGACACTTAACTAAATAAATAATCTTTAAGGTTGCTCTGTTTTGGAAATTCACGCTTCCCAAAGTTGCATGCCATATAATTGGGGGGGGGGGGGGCGGTGGCAGGGGGAGAGAAAAAGATTACTGCCACCTACTGGTAGAAGGAAGAAGCTGGATTGTTGCACAACAAAAATCCCGAACTCCGTTGATTACCGTCGTGTGCGCACCTGGCTTTACATTCTGTACTTGCAACCTGAACATGGCTGGGGGAAAGGGTGCCATGGTCCTGCCTCCCCAACCCCTCCCCCACGCCCTAGAGAATCTTGACCTTGCTTCTGTGTCCTTCTGCCTCAATTTATGATGCGGTGGCAGGAGGGAGTGCTGCCCTGGGGAGCTACTCCAGTGTTGGATGTATCTGTGGGGAAGAACACTGGTTGGCTCAGCCTCCACACAGCCGAGCTAATCCATTGTTTGTAAGCGACCTCTGGTTTCACCAAGGTCCCTTATTCAGTGTCCTGGCACCCTAATCTCTGCCAGGGGGCCTTTTTTTTTTTTTAATGTACTCGTTAACACCCCAGCTCCATTATTAAATTCTCAACTGCTTTATTCCTGATTTGCATTTTCCGTGGCTGAATGAATGCACTGACTTCCGTTTTCTTTTTCTGTTACAGATGGTGTGCGCAGGTGACTGTAAGTACCACTTCCCTCTCTTCTCTTGTATTGTTCGCTACCGCTCCCTGATGGACACAGCAGCATTTACAGCAATGCGAAAATCACAGAAAATGCCTATTTGTTCAGTCTTAGTTTCCAGTTTTTCTTTAGAATTGGGGTGAGTGTGGCAACAGCAAGTGAAAGAAAGAATTCAATCAGTTGAGCAACTTTGACAAAAAATTTTATATTTTCTGTGATTTTTCTTTTCTGCAAGCCTACATCCGTGGGTGATTTTAAAAAACACTTACTTTTCATAACGCAGTATGATTTATATTTACTTTGTGTGCTGCTATCCCATAAGTATTTTTTTTTTTTTTGCTATGCTGCTCCATTATTCTTTTTTTAAAGTTTTTATTTATTTATTAGGCAGAAATCACAAGTAGGCAGAGAGAGAGAGGGGGAAGCAGGCTCCCCGCTGAGCAGAGAGCCCCAATACGGGGCTCAATCCCAATACGGGGCTTTAACCCACTGAGCCACCCAGGCACCCCTGCTCCATTATTTTTAAACTGATGTACAGAGTTTGTGTAAGCTTTGGAAAATCAGAAGTAGACTCCTGTATATTTTGCTTCTATGTGGAGGACTGAGTCCCAGCTGCTAACCGTGCTGGTCCATTGAAGTGCTCCCTGGTCTAGAGTAAAATGAGTAAAATAAGGCTATGATAGGAAGTTTTAAGTGAAGCTAAGTATATTTAATTGATAGCAACATTTATTCTGGGATTATGTCCTTACTAATTTTTTAGGTCATAATTTGTTTCTATAAAAATAATAGTATTTGGTAGTTTTTAAAAATGTATCTTTTAGTATAAATAAAAATTGGTAGCTTTTATCTGTCCTCAAAATTTGGGAACTTCCCCTCCACACCCCCACTGGTAAAATCCCAAAGTCTGTGAACCATGGAGATAAAATAATTAGAATGTTCTTCCAGTGCCACACAAAGGGGGCAGATCTTGCTGAAACCTTTTAATAAAGCCAATCTCAGTTAATAATAGTGATTATGCAAAGTCTGTACAAACAATGGGAAGAGCTCTGCAGTTGCTTTTTCTTGCTTGTTAATCAGTTTGGTAAATAGGCTGGTAGGTACGTTGTAGAGGCTTGAATCTTTGGTGCCAAAGAAGAGAACTTCTGTGCATAGAGGTAGCATTTTAAAACAGAAGAAGGGGAGATGAGGGACTTATGATTCCTTTTAAATATCATAATAAAATCCTGTTCTAGCGCTAGTATATAGTGGGAGATAATGTTTTGTTAGCTTGCATGACCACTGTTTCTGGCTACTCAAATCAGTCACATTTATCACTGAAAAGTTTCCTGGTGCCTTATTAAGTAACATGCATTTTAGTGGCTGTAGATGTAACTGTTACCAGATCATAGCTGAAGCCTTGGACACAGGAAAGAAAAAGGAAACACAAGCTAAAAAGTCTGTGAACCACAGTGATGAAATAATGAGAATGTTCTCCCAGGACTTTGAGTAAAATCACATGCTGACGACCAGCAGGGTGGAACTCTGCACTCCCATTTTATAAATGTCCAAATCCAGCGACCTTGGTTACCATATCACGTGCCTTAAAAATAGTCCATGTTTAAAATAGTGTGTTAGAGCTGACAGCAGAGGAACCCGAGGATGAGGGGTTCTTAGGGACTCATTCCAGGTCACACGGCTAAGGGGCAGAGGGGGTCCTCACATCCAGGGGTGAATTCAAAGACCAGCTCCTTTCCCTTCATGCCATTCTGTCTCATGCCATCTTAGTGCCCCAAAATGGCGGAACTTCCTCCTAATATCAGGGTTTGGCCAAAGAGTTAGCTTCTGCATCTTGTAAGACCTCTCCACAGGCAGTATTTTCTAAGAATGACAAGAGAGACTCCTTTTGCCTCTTAGGTCTTTCTTTATATCAGCCTCTAGATAGATTTAATCCATACTCAAGTCACAGCCAACATTGCTGATTTCTGTCATTTTGGTCTTCGTTTTAAAGCCTTCTGCCTTACTAACACACAAGCATGCATATATGTATATGTATCTAAAATTAGTTTGCTGGAGGAAAGTCCAGGAGGCAAAGAAAGGGAAATCAACTTCTGTCATTGTACAATTCACTTCTGAAAAATAGACATACAGAGCAGTCCTGATTCTTACGTTTCTTTTTTATTTTTAAAGATTTTATTTATTTGAGAGAGAGAGAGAGGGCAAGCATGAGTGGGACAGGGAAGAGCAAAGGGAGAGGGAAAAGCAGACTCCCCACTGAATGGGGAGCCTGATGTGGGGCTCAATCCCAGGACCCTAAGATCATGGCCTGAGCCAAAGGCAGGTTGAGCCAGCCAGGCTTACATTTCTTATTTAAATATAATTTTTTCTGTCCTTTGGGAAATGTTATTTAAGTAGAACCCATGTTTGTGTTTGACATTGAAGCTTTTTCCATCAATACAACCAGTATGACCACAGCATGGGCAAACGTGAGTGGCACTGTTTCTGGGTACACGCATGTAGAAAAGAGCAAGGTAGAGAGTGAGTGGAACACCCGGGCTGAAGATCCAATACGGAATGGCACTGCAGGCTTTAATCCAACAACTTCGAACACGTCCTTTATCACTTCAGAAACAGTCGCCGGGACGTCAAGAGATTCCGTGGCCATAAATGACACACCAGGTAAGATGAGCCTCCAGGAATGATGGCGAACCATTCCTTTTCATCCTGTGTCCTTGAGCCTTGTCCATTCAGTTTGCCTGTTGGGGAGAGATTGGTTTTTGCTAACGGTGGAAGAGAAAAAAGATTCTCTATTGTTTTAAGCCCAGGAGTTCAGGTGGCTGGCTCATTCAGTATTAGGGTCCTCGGTATTTTGGGAAGTTTTAATTAATTCCAGCTGTTCCGTTTAAAAAATCCTTTGCTGTTATTGGCAATATTTTCTGCTAAGGCTTGGGGGCAGAGACCTCATTAGCCATGTGTTGTAATGGCTCCAGTAATTAGTAGGCTTCTTCAAAAGAAGCTTAAACCTCTGCAGGAGAGTTGATGCTGTGTTTGTGTTCTCAGGAGTTTTTGCTGGGCCTGAAAGTTGGGTATACTTTATAGAGGAGTGTGTGTTTCAGATGAAATAATGGCCCTGTGACACTTGGCAAGGTTTAGAGTTTTATTTAGCTTAGATGTCAGTATCCTGAGCCACGTGTTATAGCTGCAAATTTAGCTCTCTCTCTCTTTTTAAGCTGAAAAGAACCAAAACTATAAAAAAGAGATGAGAAGCTCTTTTAAAGCTGAGAAGAACCAAAAACTTAAAAATGAGATCCTCTGTTGGTTTTCTGACCTGGGGATGTGATCTCTTTGGCTGGTGAGGGCCATGGAAGCTTGACCTCGTGGAGCCCACGGCTTGAAGAGACCACCTGCTTAGCACAGTGTCTCCTTCAAATGGAACAGGCGAACAAAACCAGTGGTTTTCAGCAGGGTTTTTTTTTTTTTTTAAGGTCAGGAAACAATTTCTTTAAATAATGAAATCTTGCCCAGAAGCCCAATAAATAAAAAGAACTGGGACGAGGAGGAGCTACAGGGATGGGGTATCACAGATGCCTTCAGAAAAACTCTTGGAGCTCCTCAGAGCAGAGTTTTAGAGGAAAAAAAACTGTATAATAGAGATTTGCTATATTATGAAAGAGAGAAGAGCAGGAGGAGAGGGCAGGCAGGAGAGGAAGAGCTTGGAGGAGGAGGAGGAATACGACAGAGTTCAGCAATGGTGATGGGGACAAGGGAACGAACACAGCACCGGTGTCCCTAGGAAAGAGGAGGTCGAGAAGTGGCAAGAAAGAGCCAGCCCAGGAGCTGAGTGTCCTCACTCTGTCTGAAAGTCCCAGGGACAAGGCTTCGTTCATCAGCTACTATTTGCTGAGCATGTACTATGTGCTTAGTTGTTCTTAATACAGTATCCTGTCCTCGTAGTAACCCTGAGGGCCACAGTGACAAACTGTAATGCCGAGGCATTGTAATACCGAGGTATCATCTGAGGGCTTGGTTATTGAGCAGGAAGTGGCGGGCACGGAGGGAGCCCGGGCCCAGAGCACAATAGTGCGCAAAAGCTGGGACCCCTTACCCAGAGTCCTTCCTCTGGCTACTTGATGGCTGTTCCATTTCTTTTCAAAAGAAAAAGGACACAGGAGTGACCCCATTTAGGAATCTTTGAGCTCAAAATGTTTGGCGTGAAGGGTAGAATCACAGCGGATTAGCTCACTTCAGAGCCCACCGTGGCCTCCGGTGCCGCCCCGGCAGACCTCAGGCAGGGTTTGCTGTACCCGCAGCACTCCGCGGACCTCATGGGCTCAGCGCCGGAGCCTTGGGTTCTGATTTCCCCGATTCCACCCGTGATGTGTGCCCCTGAGCCAGTCACTCCTCCTCTCAGTGTGTCTACCTTGCCATTTCCAGAATGAAGGGAGTGGATGTCACGTTGACCGAAATGGCTGGTTTATGTTACAGCAAGCCAAATCAGGTGACGGACAGAACAGTGGGGCGATGGATCGGAAATCTTCCAAAGCACCTTTGGGTTGGAACACAGGAATGAGCTCCTTAGTTGAAACGTCTAGGTGCTCTGAGATGGCATTATTTTTGTTGTTATCTTGAATTGGGACCTTTAGAAATAGTAAACAATCACTTTGTTTCCTGCCTTGTCCCCATGCCCTAAACAAATATGATTAAATGCTGCTGTTTGTCAATTTTGAGGACAATTTCAGAGTGTCACACCGCTGTTGAAGTGAACTGTGGAGGGGAATACTACAGATCCTAAAAATCCTGGGCTGTGGGTGTATCCTTCATTCCCCGTCATGCTATATCTACTTTTT
The DNA here is from genome assembly GCF_964662115.1 of Mustela nivalis. Lineage (NCBI taxonomy): Eukaryota > Metazoa > Chordata > Mammalia > Carnivora > Mustelidae > Mustela > Mustela nivalis. The sequence goes on from NC_139028.1 coordinate 103,547,183, forward strand.
CCTTCTGTGAAATGACGGATTTGCCCTGGACCCTGATATCAAGAAAGTATTGTTAGTGAGAACCTCAGTGGCTCCAGTCATTCCTAATGAAAGGTGACTGCCCATTGTTCCATCAATGTCCACTGTGTGTTTTTCAAATAGAGCCCAGTCCAGTCTCTGGTCTTCAGTATTCCATCGTGGGGGTGACAAAGGCTGCTCTTACCTGGGAGACTGGCAATGGTACTTCCACCTACCGGCTGCTCCTTGAAGATGTTGGAAGTCCTAAGGAGTTGACTCAAGACTTAGTGGCCAATATCTCGGGCTTGAAACCAGGGATTCCACACAATGTCACCCTGACACTTGCAGAACCAAATGAACAGAGAAAGCCCTCGGTCACAGGCAGTGGCTTAGGTGAGTTACCAAAGTGTGTGCTTCTCATCTGCCTTTCTGGATTTGATTTTCCATGACTGCTAAGAAGTGTCGTTCTTACATTTCTATAGAGTTTTAGAATTTATTGAGGGCTTTCCTCCACATTTTAGTTTGACCCTTCATTTATATGAAGAAGGTAGAGAGATGTTCTTATTTTATAGGTCAGATCGCTGGGGCTCGGAATGGTAATGGGGGTTGAAAGTTTTTGAGTCTGGCATCCCGGAGAAGAGCCGGCTCCACGAGCTCTTTTAGCTTTCCACCGAATGAACAACAGATGTGTTTACGTGAGCAGGGCCATCAGAGGAACTTGCCATGCCCATTGAGGACAGGGATGCTTAGCAGGCAAGTCTAGCAGACATCGTCTGCATTGCCAGTGGTGTAGCCATTTGCAGATTTTAAGCGTTTTCAGAAGTGACCCTGTGGATTGAGAACACATACTTAATCCCCGTTTTACACCTAAGGAAACAGGACTGCACAGTGGGTGTTAGGATTCTTGACTGCAAGTGACAGGAGCCAGACTTCAAGTAGCTTGAGCTGGAAGAGCAACTTACTGGCTTGTGTCTGTTTTCCCACGGTGGGCAGCAAGGCCTTGAGGAAAGAGACGAGGGGACTCCCAGTTCCGCTTCCTGTTTCCTTCTTTAGCAACCTCGTTCTCAGAGTGGCTCCCGTCACACAGCTCTGGGAGACATGGTTCCCCACAGGTACCCCATGTCACCCCCTATCAGAAGAGGAGATATTTCTAGAGTGGGCTCTGACTCTCTGGGTTTGAGTCCCGTGGCTGTCCCTGGAGGACCATGTTTGGAGCTGGGTGGGAGACGATTTCCTGAGAAAAGGGGCAAACAGTCAAGTTGGAAGGAGAAGCACAGTTGTCTGGTGGTCCCTGGGATAAAAGTAGAAAATAAAATGCCTGCCTGATATTGGGGCCTTTGTAGGAGGATGTCTCTCTCTCAAGGGAAGGAAGGGCAGAGTTTGAGGTGTCCTCTGGTAGGGGGGGGTGCTGCAGGGGGACAGGGATGGGCTTCTGTGGCAGTGAGTGTATTTGACTTTTGTGTTTGAAACAGATGCCAGCAACACAGAGGGCGCCCTCCCGCCGCCCAGGACGCCCACTGCCCTGGTGTATGGGTACACCCTCAGTTCCACAGACCCGTCTTCTCACCATCCTCTGACCAGAAACACAGAAGTGTGGCTCTTCGGGCTGAAGCCCAACACGCAGTACAAGGCCACCGTGTATCCTCAAGCAGCCGGGGGTGGAGAAGGGCAACCCCAAAACGTAACTTTCAGGACGGGTACGTTGAATGTTGTGGAATGTCTTCAGCCAGAGTGTTCTGGCCCCAAGTTTTGTCCTCTGGGATTCTGGTTTGCAGTTCTCTCTTGCCTCACCAGCAGTTTGGTTGTCAGAGGGTGTTTTCTGGAAGAGGTTTTGGACAGAGCAGTTTCAGTGAGTTTCCTCTTCCCTCTGCAGCCAAGACGCCTCCTTCTTCCAGCTCAGGAAAGCGTGTCAGGAGCTGCTACTATGTGCAGACGCCAGGTGCCACCTCGTGTCTTTCTTTTGTGCCTTTGCACACGAACCTGGGGGACAAAGTCGTGTCCTAGTTTTCTCTTATTAATAGGTGTTCGTGTTGTCATTGTTGGCTAAAGATTTTCTCCGTCGGATGAGAAAACAAGTTTTTTATTTTTCTGGCCCAGCCTTGGAATGCCTACTGACCTCCCTGCTGAAGCTCGTCGTGACGTCCTACCTAGAGTTCAGTGGTGCTTCTGCTCTGCACACTCACCAGTGTTTGGGGGTGTTTTGGTTTGGTGCTGATGGGGGAGCAAAGAAACGCGCGGTTCCTCCCTGACGGCATTTGGGTATAGACGGGGAGTTGAGGGAGATGCACGTGCACCGAGAGGCATGTGGGCCCGGGAATCAATGCTGCAAGAAGCGTCACCCTAGGGGACCAGGCCGAGGCGACGTGAACTAACTCTGGTTACCTGATCCAAAAATATACCTGTTCTCAAAGGCTGCCAGAGACCCATAGGATGGAGGGATGGAGTGGGGGCTGGGGGACACAGGGCAAAAGATAAGACTAGGATCCAGGAAACTCGGGAACGCTGGATCACACTGTACCAGGAGCAAAGTCCCACGATGGAGAGGGTATCCCATTCCTGCTTTCTGGGTGGCTGTGTTGGGGAAGGGAGCGCTGTCCCCCAGCTTTTACATGGCCAACAGGCACTTCCTCCCATCAAGGGGGGTGGGGTGCTGTTGGGAAGAGGGCACTGGGTGCTGCAGAGGCAACACGTGGCCGCTGCCCACGGCAGCTGCCCACTGAGGGCTCTGGACGTCGGAAGGTGGAGCACGATTCTCACATCACATCCCAAGGGAAGGCCTCTGCCGCAGGCAGGATCTGAACTTGCTTTGAAGAGAGAATAGCATTTGGATAAACAGAGAGAGGGAGGAAGTCATGTCCGTTGAGGCAACATCGTGCGTGAAGGTGCAGGTCGCTGATACGGAGGTATGGAGGTAGAGAGAGGCACAGGGAGCCGGTGACGGTTCGAGGCCCCGGTAATTCCGCAGGGGTTGATTTCCTTCCTAGAGAGATGTGATCAGGAGCTTAAGAGTTGGGTGTGTCTTTCAGAGACATGCTTGCAGAGTACTCAGGGGCAGTGGCTGTCCTGGCCATGTTCCTTGCACAGGCCTTGTTCCTGGCAGGATGCCTACGACGGGTGGTGTCTGTAAAGAATTCTTGCTTTTCCTGGCATCTGCCTTGAAGGAGGGTCCACTCGTGCCCTCCTTTCTTCTAGTGGGGATGCTACTGTGTGGGTGGAGAGGGGAGGATATACCTGTAGGAAAGATGGCTTGGCTTCCAGGGACCCTCAGGGACCCAGCAGGTCGGCAGGTGGGAGGGCTTGGTGTCTGGAGTCGGAGTCAGGTCGGAGGAGGGGGAGGAATGGACCCTCTTGGGGTGCCTTTGACAGTGGTGGAGCTGTCCGACACGCAAGATGCTTGTGCAAGAGGGTGAATGGGCCCCTTGCCAAGCACTGTACCCCAGAGCTGGATCCACCCAATGACCTTTCGCCTGATTTGCTGAAAGGAGTTTTGTGGATGAGTGTGGGTCTTGGGTTCCCTGCTTTTAAAGTAGTTTGAGCAGAATTAAAGTGATAGTGATTGTGCTTTAGGCTCTCGGTCATATGAATACACACATGGTTTGTGTCAAACTGTACTAGCACTTGATAAATAAGAATTATAGTAACCTTCACCCTCTCTATGTGGTATGTGTGTGTGTATGTATATATGTAGACACATACATACGTACGTATAAGTACGCACATATATACATGTATGATACCAGGCATTTTTCAAGTGACTAGTTAGGTGGGATGGAGTTCAGGAAATCATCAGAACATTGCCAAGACCCCTGAGACTAGTCATGGTAGGAAGTCATCTCTTACCAGGTTGGCAGGTGGAACCCGATCCCAGGCCGTCAGGCAGGGCCTCCCCGCCCCCCCCCAATCCCAGGGATGCAGGGTGTAGGAGGCAGCCTCCCGGGACACAGAGCAGGCCGTAGAAGGATGGAGGATGGATTGCGAGTGTGGGGTGAGCTCTGTGTTATCTCTTCTTGAGGTTAGGAGTGTTATCCCACTTTGACAGATGAGGAAACTGAGCTCAAGTGATTTTCCCAAGATCCATCCGACTGTTAATGGAGAACTAACCTTGGAACCTGGGCCCGCCTCCTGCTGAAGCGTGTGATCTTTAACCTATCCTGTAGAGTTCTGGAGGGATAGCTGCTTGAGGGGGTTTCTGGGTCAGCCCGGCACGGGCGCAGGCCTGAGTAGAGTCCGTGTTCTTGTTTGAGGGGCTGTCTTAGCTCTAAGAGTAAACTCCCAAGAAGAAATGAAGACAGACTGTGCTGTTGCAGTTGGCCATGTTGTTTTTCATTGATGATGATGATGACGCCTGACATTTGCTGGGGCCCCTGCAGACGTTGTGTTGTGGCTGTGGGTACCTGGTGAGGGAGAGGAAGGCACAGTCGCTGCAAGCCCTTCTTACATTAGCTGGCATGCCCCGATGGGGGTTTCTCTCTCTGGCTTGGCCATTCTGGTTACTGTTAACTTCTCTTGTGTCTTCACAGTGGCCAGTCAAGTTTTTGACATTGAAGTTGTGAACATCAGTGCGACCAACATGACCCTGACCTGGAAAATCAACGATGATGAGGCGTCCTCTATCTATACCTATGAGATCCAGGTTGCTGGGGCGATGGATTCCTTTAACCTCAACACCAATGAGACTTGGGTCAACATCCCGTCACTCAAGTCAAGTACCTTGTACAACATCACCGTGCGCCCTTTCCTTCAAAACGGTTCTGAAGGCGTGTCGGGTTTCCTCCAAGTGTACACCCGTGAGTTCACTCATTGCTTTGCTAAACTTTCTTGCCTGCCTGCTATCTGTTTTCCTGCCCTCAAGGAGAGCAGGGCTCAGTGTGGGAGTCCACGGGGACTCTTACCTCCTTCAGGATGTGCACTGTAGTACTGGCGACTATTGACGGACCCTCCCCATGTGCTGAGCATTCCTTGAGCTCTCAGGGGACGTTCACAAATCTTTGACATGGTTGGCATTAGCCTTATTTTACGGACAAGGAAGCCACGGCTGGGAGAGATGCTGTAGGCAGGTATCACACCTGGTAAGTGGCAGAGGTGGGATTAGATTCCAGCTGGGCTTGTCATGACTATTCTAGAGCGGTGGAGTCACATGGATGCACGGAGACAAAAAGAACCTGCATACTCACGTCCCTTTGTCTTCCAGGTACTGACATTATTGTGAAGCAGGGTACAGATATAGCTCATCCTTTTTTACTTAACTCTGCCTTAAAGATAAGATGATAAACAGCAAATAAAAAGTTTTCTGTTCTGAAGGAGGTCCAATATTTAAAAGAAAACAATAATGGTGTACCAGCAGTATATAGTACAATAGGATCAGTATTGTACCATGTCCAGGGCTTTAGGATCCCAGTGTTAGAGATGAGAAAGCTGCAGCCCAGCACAGCTGAATGATTTGCCCAAGGCCACAGAGTTAGGTAGCAAGTGCAGAGCAAAAACCCGTGCCTGGCTCTGGATCCAGGGCTTGTTTCACAGAGTGCTTCACTCGGGTGTCTGTTGTTTCCTAGGAAGCATATCTTAGGAGGGTTTTTTTGTTCTTTTTTAGAGAGGGGGTGAGGTTAGGGGAGAGCGGAAGGGAGGAGCAGAGGGAGAAGGAGAGAAAGGATCTTAAGTAGGCTCTATGCCCAGTGTGGAGTCCAAGGTGGGGTTCAAACCCACAGCCCTGAGATCAAGACCCGAGTCAAAATCAAGAGTCGGATTTATCGACTCTTAACTGGCTGAACCGTACAGGCACCCCCACACCTTGGGCATTTTTACAAGTGTCTTCTGGACTGGCTTTTTGGGGTAAATGGGAATTTGCTTTCACTTCTCCATCTTTTACATTTTTTACTGTTTAATCCCTTTATTAGTTAGGATTATGTTTAGCTGTGAGTAATAAAAAACTCCCCGAGTTTGCATGGCTTAAACAAAATAAAAGTCTATTTCTTGGTCATCATAAAAGAAGCCCAGTGCCCAGCAGGAGGGGATGGTGGAGTGCTAGCCAGGGCTCCACTGCAGGAAACACAAGCTATGAGCCTTTTTTAAGCCGAAAGGAATTTAATCCTGGGAAATGAGGGCTAATAGAATTATTGGGAGGGTTGGTATATTATTTTTCTAGGGCTGCCATGACCAAATACCAAAGACAGGGGAGCTTCAACAAGAGAAATTTATTTTTCACAGTTCTGGAGGTAAGAAGACTGAGAACAAGGTGATGCATGGGGGATTTTCTCTGAGGCCACTCTCCTTGACTTATAGATGGCTGCTTCTCCTTGTGTCTTCACATGGTTGTCTTTTGGTCCATGCATATCTGTGTCCTAATCTCCTCTTCTTATAAGGACTCCAGCTGATGACCTCATTTTACTTTAATTACCTTGTTCAAGACCCTTTCTCCAAATGTACCTCACATTCTGAGGTACAGAGGGTTGGGACTTCAACACAGGAATTTTGAGGGAGACACACAATTCAAGTCATAACAGCTGGGGAGCTGGCTTTAGGCTGGGACCCACGAATGATTCCCACCCTAAGGGTCCGCTTTGTCACAGCAGCTCCAGGAATGTATGTTCTGAGCTGTAGTCTGGGATCAGCAGCCAGTGTTGGTTCTAGAGCTAAGCAGCTTGAGCTCTAGCCATTGCGTCTACATTCCAGCTATAAGGAGGGGGAGGAGCAGAAGATACCGCTCCAGGCTTTCATGATACCGTCCTAGAAGTCAGACAGTATTTCCACTCACATCCCATTGGCAAAAACTTAGCCACATGGCTCATCTAGCAGCAAGGGAGGCTGGGAAATGTAGTCTTTATTTCTGATGGCGATGTACAGGGCTAAAAATCTAGGGCTGTATGACTAAGGGAAAAAGCAGGGTAGGGAATTGGTTTTAGCAGTCAACAGCAGCATCTGCTGCATGTCCCTAAGCAGAGGTTCATTTATTTCCGGTGAATGACTTCGTACAACCCAAAAGCAGTTTCTGTGTTCTTGTAATCAAGTGTTTTCTCAGTGGCCAGAAATACCAGTTTCTGAGGGGCTTGTGTTGTAGATGGTAATACAAAGAAGAGAAAAAGACAGGTCAGGTGTCCCAAGTGTGCAATTTAATCTCAGTAGAAATATTTTTGTGACGTTCAGTCACTCTTGTCTTCTGGAGAAATAGGTTCTTAATCTAGTTGTTTACTTTCTTCCCTCAGCCCCTGGTCCGGTTTCTGACTTTCGAGTGACGAGTGTTAGCACGACGGCAATTGGCTTAGCTTGGAGCAGCAATGACTCGGATTTCTTTAAGATAATTACCACAAAGAATGGAACTGGAGAATCTCAGGAGAACACCACCACTCACCAAAGTATTGTCATTGGTGGCTTATCCCCTGGAACTATGTATGTTTTTGACATATTTCCGATAGGACCAAATGAGACTGAAGGGGATCCCCAGAGAGTCTGCAATAGCACTGGTAAGCAAATAGACTATGTTTTCTGTAGAACAGTTCCTTAAAGGAAATCAGTGTAATTTGTAACATCCAAGTTTTCCAAATATTGCTTTTCTTTTCATCTAAGAAGAATCTTTAAAAAATGTATAATGATAGTAATGCATATTCATTGTATAAAATACACAAGCAAAAAGAAGAAAATCACATAGTAAACTATCAACCAGAAATAATCACTGGTAATTTTTGGTGTATTTTTTGGTGTATGAAATAATCACTGATAACTTTTACGATTTTACAATTTTAAGATATATACAGGTGTGTGTTTGTGTATAGCATATTTTTTCTTTTACAAATATTGAAGTCATCCTATTTACATGGTTTTATAATCTGCCTTTTTCCACTTATCAGCTTATTATGGATATTTTTCCCTTTCAATATAAATATTTCTACAGGATAGTTTTAATACCTGCCTGGCATTCCATTGTCTAAATAAAACGTTAACAGATAATAATGGCCTATGGGCCAAATCTGGCCCACTGCCTGTTTTTATAAATAAAGTTTTATTGGAACACAACCATGCTTATATATTTACATATTGTCTATGACTTCTTTTGTGCTAGAAACGAGTAGTTGCATCAGAAAATATCTGACCCATAAAGCTTAAAATATTTGTTCTGTGGCCCTTAAAGAAAAGCTTGGTTGATCCCTGGGATAGATCATTGGTATTCAAAGTGTGATCCAGGGATCCCTGAGAGTTCCCCAGGTTTTTTCAAGAGGTTGACAAGATATTGTTATTATCATAATGCTGCTAAGGTGATATTTGGCTCTTTTACTTTTATTCTCTCATAATGAGTGTACATTGGAGTTTTCCAGATGCTATATGACAAGGGATGACATCATCACTCTGGTGGCTAATGAAATTTAGGCTTGTGTATTATGTTTTAAAAATTCCCTCATTTTAAAAATTTCTAATACTGTAAATATAAATATAGCCTATATAAATAAAAATTCTCTTTTAAAAAATTCTCTTAAGAAGGTAAAGGGTCCTGAGATTGAAAAGTCTGAGAACCACTGATCTGGATATATTGTAAATTACTTAAGTATTCCTCTTTCGTTGGACAAGCAGATTATTTACAGTCTTTCATGAACAACATTGTTCTTTAAGGCTAAATGATATCGATGGAAGTATCTCATGAAAACAACTTAATGCTCATTTCTGTTGTTTTTAAAATTTGAAATGTTTTTTTTTTTTGGGAAGTTTGAAAAACACACTATTCTTTGATCTTTGATTGTAGGAGAATTGAAAACTTTTATGGAGAGGGGAAGAATAAGGAAATGAGACTAATTCCCTTAGCTACACATGAAATCAGTTGGGCTTTTGAGACTTTCCTTGTGTGGGTTTCTTCAACTCTGTTGGTTGGGTTAAGACATTGCTAATTACTTGGAAGATCTGTTTCCAAAATAAGGAACTGCTACCGTACATTCCTCAGATGAAAGGTAGTAATTCCTTTTCAACTCTGAATTTTAGATTAAACTGTTGAGATGGGGTCTTAATGTCTACATATATTTCTTTTCTTCTTTTGAGGATGTTGCTAGTGATGAGGATCACTATGGTGGGGGACCCTGGATATTGCTTGACTTGCCAAGAACCAGAACTTAATGGAACAATAGTTAAACATATTGGGGGTCTGCAGAGTGCTGGGCTCTCATCCTTTATTTAAAATTTTTTATCACAACTTCATGAAGTAGGTACTGTTAACCTATTTTCCAATGTAGGGAATGGGAGTTCTGTGAGCTTGATAACTGGCCCAGAGCGACAAGGTAGGGTGCTCGCCTCTGTCTGGCTTTGAAGAGTGAGGTTTTAGTGAAGAGTGCGGACTAACACTTTGATACGGTGCAGCTGCAAAGCCATTTAGGACTGCTGGTTGAGGAGAAGGCATGTCCTGTACTGTAGCCTGTCATTGAGTCTCATGAATGGAAATCAAGAAGAGTTCTAACAAGGCGTTAGTCTCTTAGGGGATTGCCATTCTATTATTGAACAACTTATTATTAAAATCAGTATAATGGCATTATAGGCAATTTGGAGAAGGGAAACAAATACCATATGATCTAGCAATTCCAATCATATATGACCATATGGGACTGAGTTACCTGGACACCGGGGTTTGTAGTAGCATGATTCACAATAGCTAAGAGGGAGAAGCAACCACGTATCCATCAGCAGGGCAGTGGATAGACAAAATATGGTATATCCACACAATAGAATATTATTCATCCATAAAAAGGATGAAATCCTGGTACCTGCTACAATGTAGAAAAACCTCTGGAACATTATGCTACATGAAAGAAGCCAGACACAGAAGGACAAATATTATATGTTTCCATTTCCAAGAGGTTCTTGGAATAGGCAAGTTCATAGAGAGGAAACTAGATTAGAAGTTACCAGGAGAGAAGAATTGCTGTTTAATGGGAACAGCGTGTGTGCTGGTGGTGATGGAATGTTCTGGGTATAGTGGTGATGCTGGTGACACAACACTGTGAGTGTGTTTAATGCCACTGAGTTGTATATTTACAAATGGTTAAAATAATAAATATCATGTGTATTTTACCACCATCAAAAGGAAAGGAATTGAGAATAACTCCACTCGGGGCGCCTGGGTGGCTCAGTGGGTTAAGCCGCTGCCTTCGGCTCAGGTCATGATCTCAGGGTCCTGGGATCGAGCCCTGCCTGCATTGGGCTCTCTGCTCAGCAGGGAGCCTGCTTCCTCCTCTGTTTCTGCCTGCCTCTCTGCCTACTTGTGATCTCTCTCTCTGTCAAATAAATAAATAAAATCTTTTTTTTTTAAAAGATTTTATTTATTTATTTGACAGAGAGAGAGATCACAAGTAGGCAGAGAGGCAGGCAGAGAGAGATAGGAGGAAGCAGGCTCCCTGCTGAGCAGAGAGCCCGACGTGGGACTCGATCCCAGGACCCTGAGATCATGACCTGAGCCGAAGGCAGAGGCTTAACCCACTGAGCCACCCAGGCGCCCCAAATAAATAAAATCTTAAAAAAAAAAAAAAAAAGAATAACTCCACTCTTCTAACACAGCTGCGTTGTTTTCACATCTGTGTCCACGGTCACACGTTTTGTTTACATGTGATTATTATATAAATCATTGTATTTTGTAGGTGAACTTTTTTTTTTTTTTTAATGGTCTTCATGTTTTTAGTGGCTGTAGAATGTTTCATTTGGTAGCCAGGCCACAGTTTATAAAGCCCTTCTCTTTTTATGGGATATTTAGATTATTTATAGATTCTTCTATCTTTATAGATAATGGTTTTCTTTTATGGTCTCCGTGTCATCCCTTTGACATCGGGGATTTGGTGGTAGGGAAGGAAGCCTCTCAAAGCTACCTCCCTTTAAGGAGAACACACTCATAAAAATAAATTTTGGGGGGGTGCCTGGATGGCTCCGTCAGTTAAGTGCCTGCCTTCAGCTCAGGTCATGGTCCCGGTATCCTGGGATCAAGCCCCACGGCAGGCTCTCTGCTCACTCGTCAGGCCTGCTTCTCCCTCTCCCTCTGCTGCTCCTCCTGCTTGTGCTCTTGCTCTTACTCTCTCTCAAATAAATAAATAAAATCTAAAAAAAAAATTTTTTTTGGAAGGGAGTGCATGCAGGTGATACAAAATAATGATAACCCCCCCACAAAATGTTTTACAGTGAAAATATTTCTTTCTCTCTTCTGTCCCTTCTGCCACTCAGTTCCTCTCATTAGAGGTGACCTCGGTTCCCAGGTGAAGAGAGAAGTGTGCTGAAAGCAAGGGCAGAAGAGACGCTCTTCTTATGTCCTTATTTCTGGGCCTTTTTCTGTGCATTCATATTATATCTGGTTTGGTGTGTAGAGGCGAGGTGGGCAGAGCGGGGTCCCGAGGGACACTTCTCTTCTGAGCCCAGCTCCGAGGCTGGACTGTGTGTATGTGTTTTCCCTTCACCCCGTCCTCAAATTCCCCCCAACCTAGCGAATGTCAACTCTGCATTTCAGCTGTTCTCTTACAGGAAGATGTTTTCTTTTGAGGAAATGATTAAAAAACAAAAGCCTATTTATCAAGATACAGGATACATCCTGAAAAACACACACAGCCTAAGTGCGTGGTTTGATGAATTTTCACACACTGAACCCATCTGGTGATCAGCACTCAGATCAGGAAACCGAACTTGATTTCCACTCCAGAAGACCCCTGAAGGGGGGAGCATTTTTAGGGCAAAAGCAAAGACCAGAGAACTGGCAGATGAATTGGCACATTTATCTGTGCTATGGAAGAGCCAAAATTCCTGAAAGAAATGAGTGTGTGTGTTTCCCCCTTGTTTTGGAATTTATCTATTGTGAACTCATTTGAGGCTTTGATGGCAAAAGAACAGTTCTCTTGACATTTTGAAATCAAGGTGGGCATTATAATGGTCCTTGACAGACTTCTTCTCTTCCTTTCTTCCAACCAGACCCCAGTGTGGTCTTTGACATCCGTGTGCTCAATGTTACCACAACCGAAATGGAGTTGGAGTGGCAGAATACAGATAATGTTTCTGACTATACCTACAACCTGGACATACAGTCCAAGTACGGCTCTAACAGGACATACAGCTCTCACAAAGCGATCACTCTCAAGGACTTGGTTCCAGGCACCTTATATAACATCACGATCTTTCCAGAAGTGGACCACATCGTGGGGAATTCTGACTTCACTGCACAGTACACAAGTAAGTCTCTTAGGATGCCTGGTCAAGGACTATTCTCCCCGACTCTCTCCTGGAGGGTGGGTCGGAAGCGTTGGCTAAACAGTGGGGAAGGGACCACTGTGTTTCCGGGTTCCCGCTAGAGTAGGAAGCTGCTTAAGTGGAAAACATCAGACAACAGCAGAGATTCTGCTGTTCTCAGTGTTGCTACTGAGCCATGTGAACCTGGGATTGTTTTTAGAAGCAGAAAGTGATCTGATAAGCATGGATGACATAAGTGTTTCATTCATTCCTTGGGAGTACAGGCTAGAGGAGGGTCACCTTGTCATGCTTCCATTAGAAGATACTGCTCACATGAGGAGCAGTAAGGGAGGTGTCTTTTTAAAAATTTATTTATTTTTTTAAAGGATTTAATTTATTTATTTGACACAGAGAGGGAGATCACAAGTAGGCAGAGAGGCAGGCAGAGAGGGGCGGGGGTGAGGAAGCAGGCTCCCTGCTGAGCAGAGAGCCCAATGCGGGCCTTGATCCCAGGACCCTGAGATCATAACCTCAACCAAAGGCAGAGGCTTAACCCACTGAGCCACCCAGGTACTTCAGGTGTCTTGCTCATGTTTGATCTAACTTATATGGTAGACATGGTAGTGTGTGTTATCTTTTTAGTATATTTTTCTCTTTCCTTAATCAGACTTCCAAAACAGATAGGAAATTATATTTGGAAAATATATTTCAGATAATTAAAAGCAGTAAAAAAGGATTTTTTTTCTGAGATTTAATCTGTATGATTATTTTCTGAAGGTCTTTTTGGGAAGAAGACTTCTGTTGTTTGAGTCAGCAAATGTTAGCTTTATTTAATCAGTCCCAAAGGGGTCAGCCTGTTTTTTTAGAGGAAGTAAATAAAATAGTCTTGGAATTCAGGGCTAATCCATGCCTTTTTTTTTTGTTGTTGTTGTTGAAATGAAGGGCCCAGCATTGTATCCAATGTTGAAATAAGCACCAACACCACAGCAGCAACCTTAATTTGGCAGAACTTTGATAGAGATTCCGATATGTACACCTACCACCTTTTTATTAAGAAGGATGGAAGTTCCAGCCATGCAAGAGAACTCATCACGGACATGGGTGTTACCGATGCCACCATCACTGAGTTAATACCTGGATCGGTATACATGGTGGACATCTTCACCCAAGTTGGGAATGCAACCTGGTCCCTGTCACCGAGCCGGCAGTCATTCTGTACAGGTGAGTAGCCTCAGGTGGCACTTGGACACTTTCCTGGGTGGTGCTGACCTTGCAGGTAGGTCCTCTACAGACTTTAGTAAGTTTCACGTTGTACGGAATACACTGATCTCTTTGAGATATCCTATGAGCTTATTAGTGCTGTCTAGTTATTCTTATTGTTTGTTCCCTCAGGGATTTATTGAACTGTTACTATATGCCAAGTGCTGTTAAATGACACCCAAGTCCCTGCCTTCCTGGAATTTTTATTTTGGTGGGGAAGACAGATAATAAACAAGATAAATAAGTACGTTATTAGATGACAGTTACTGCTGGGCAGAGGGAAAGTAGAAGGAAGGGGGAGATGAGATGTTTATCTAGGGTGCCCCAGTGAAAAGGTAACTACTGTTCAGCAAAGTCCTGAAGGAAGTGAAGGAGCCAGCCATATGACTGTCAGGACATAGAGCATGAGGCAGAGAAACAGCCAGTGCAAAGGCCCTGGGGCTGGAGTATGCCCACTGGGTTGAAGGAAGATCAGGAGGCCAGAATGGCGGGAGTGGACCAATGGGAGCAAGGGGGCGATGGATGGGCAGATGGTGAGGCCTGAGAGGCAATGGGCCAGGAAATGGATACCATCCAGGCTTGTAGTTCATAGTTTGGTTTCCCCATTGAAGAAGATCGAAAGAATATTGTTAAAATGGATGCTCAGCCTTTTCACCTGTCTTGATCCTTATCTCTCAATGTAAATAGTGCTACCAAGAGAAGGGTAGCTTATGTTTAACTGAAGGAGCTTCAGAGAGGGACCCAGGGAGTGTTTTACAGGTGGTTCTGAGTATTTCGGCTCACAGATCTGCTTGACCCTTTGTCACCTTGGCACCTGTGTACCCCCTTATTCTCCCCCCCCCTTTGTACCTACATCTTCTCTTCCTTAGACCAAGCTGTGCAAGTGTGTTCAGGCTGATCTGGAAGTAGAGGGTTCCCATTGGGTCAGCCTCCCTGGTGGTGTGGGAGCTGGGACCTTGATGACCTCTGACCTCTCATGGGGAGCCGCTAAGAAATCCTGGCAACTCTGAGTCACTTCTGCTGACTTGGGCTCCATCTGCCTGGTCTAGACACTGACCTTTGCGGTTTGGGTTGCTTCCATGCTGACATTTCTCTTAGCTATAAGAATTGCCACCGATAGCAAGAGAAAAACGTACACGAGCCTTTATGACTGGAGGGGCTGGAAGAGGAGCTGTGGCGGTAGGTGTGCACTGGGCAGGTGACTTTTTCAGGCCTCCAGTGAAGCATGTGGGAGCTGCTCCTAGTGACTTGTTAGTGCTTTTCCTCCTGCAAAATACTGCAGCATTGAAGTAGTGATAATACTCTCCCTTAGTACGTTGGTACCCAACCCCAAGATCATGACCTGAGCCAAAATCTAGAGTTGGAAGCTTGACTGACTAACCAGCTAGGCACCCCTGACACCCCATTTTAAAGATGAAGAAACTGATCCCATTTACCATTGATTATTCAGCATGCTGTGTGTCTACAAAATACCCTGGCCTTGGGTTTGGAAGTCCTGGGGACCAGTTCTGGCTTTGTTGCTTACCAGTCACATCATCTTTAGCAACTTAACATAACCTCTTGAAGCCTCAGCTGACACATCGGCAGAGTTAATAGGTGTTAACCCTACCTCTTCCAGAAGGATTGTCAGGAGGGCCCCAAGATGAGATGACGCGGGTGAAGGAGTTTGCTGTTCCCATGCTGTTGTGCCACAGCTCGTTCTCACGGAGCCCTGTCATCTTCCGGCGTGGTGACTAGAGGCCACTATTTCATGTAGTTCCGCATACAGTCCTGCAGTTGAGGCTTAGTTGGGTGACTGAGCCAAGGTCACACAGTTCAGTGATCCCTGATTCAATGTCAGCCTCTGCCTCTTCTACTGGACCGTGTGGCTCTCTCCGCATTACAGATGAGCTGGGATTCTGCTGCTCTCTGAGGGCCAGTGTCTGGCAAGGCACAAGTCCCAGACTCTCACGATGTGCTGTCTTTGCTTGGCAGATCCCGCACCAGTAGCCTTCTTCCACTGCGAAGTGGTCCCCAAAGAGCCAACCTTGATTCTCAAGTGGCCCTGTCCTCCTGGTGCCAACACGGGCTTCCGGCTGGAGATCAGCAGAGGAGCTTGGGAAAATGTGACAGACCTGGAGAACTGCTCCTCAGAGAACAGCACTGAGTACAGGACAGAAATCACATGTTTGAATTTTTCTACCTCCTACAATATCAGCGTCGCTGCCTCTTCCTGCAACAAGACGGCGTCTCCCGCCCAAAACACCTGCCTCACTGGCATCACAGGTGGGCTTTGTGGTGGTGGCGGTGGAGGGGGGGCAGGTGGCATTGTGGTCACTCCTGGAGAATGCCGTCCCAGTGGGTCTGCAAGTGTGGCCTAAAAACCTGTATTTCTTTTTCAATTTCTACTAAAATACTTGTTTTTGTTGGCATAGACTGTTAATTCTATGTGAGCCAAAATCTAGAGTTGGAAGCTTCTATAGAAGCTTCTATAGAAATCTAGTCTTAAAAAGCAGAGTAAGAGGGACTCTTTTTTTTTTTTTTTTGTATTCCAAAAGCTTCCTTTGTTTTATAGAATAATTTATATATACACATAGAAATATTCATATATACACAAAAGTAGAAGGAGGCATAAAGAAACCCACATATCCATCACCACCCAGTTGAACGTTTGTCAGAGTTTGACCAATCTTCTTTCATTTAGATCCTCTCTTCCCTGACTGGATTACTTTGAGATTAGTCCTGGTCATTCTATACCTTTATTTATAAATATATCAGGATGCATTCCTCCAAGATAGAAGCTCCTTTCCCCTTTCTGACAGAACCACACTGCTTACCATCACACTTAAAAAGTGAGAAGTGCTTTTATTCCCTATGATTACATATCCAGTCAAGATTCCCATTTCCCTAGAATCCATATGGATAAGCTCCCCACCTATTTTGAGGCACAGGGATCACTTCCTGTCGAGGGGATCCCACTAATCAAACTTTTCATGCTCATTGTTCTTATTTTTTGTACTTGGAAAAAAAGTTCCTTCTTACGTCTTTGTTTTTACCTGTCTTTTCCTTGCAGTGTCTTTGCCAACGTTATGTCTTAGATCAGCCTGGTGGGTTGGTCTTGTTTTGTGCTTTTGACTCCTGTATATGTTTCCTTTGGGGTATTAGAATGTTTCTGGAAATTTTCCAAAGAATCCATGAGTGTAATAATAAGAAAAAAAGGCCTCTTACTACAGGAACTCTGACTTGAAAGTGTTTGAGTGGTTCTGTGCACAGAGCCTTGGATTTGGACAGGGAGACCTGGGTTTGATTCTGAGTTCTGCCTTTTGCTAGCTATGGGATCTCAGAAGAGCTACCTAACCTCTATGAGCCTTGTTTTTCTTGGTTATAAAAAGCGGACGTAATACTAGCTTTCAGGATTGTTATACAAATTAGATGAGGTCATGTGTTTGCAAGACTGCTTGAGGGTGGCCATGTATTGCTGCTCAGGTTGTGCACCACACAGTTCCAGGGGACACCATTCATATGGACTACAGTGTGCATGGGGCTCCTTGAAGTTGTGTAGTACACAACTGTATCAGATGCCCTGGGTCACACTCCTTCAGGTTTCGGCAGCAGTCTAGAACACAACAGAAATAATGAACCTTCTCTGTAGTTTCTGTTTTTTAGTGTCGTCTCTACAGCTGCTGAGAAACATAAGCCATATCTGACTCCGTATCTTTAGGGCTATACGCAGTGCCTAGGGAAGAGAAGGAACTTGTCAGAAATAGTTGTTTCTGAAGCTGAACAGTATGGTAGGTTTGGATAATAACCAGTTCTTTAGTCCAGTAATTCTCTTACTTTTCAATCTGTACCTCTCTCTTTCCTCAGATGAATTTTTCTTTAAGATTTATTTATTTGTTTGAGAGAGAGAGTGGGGTGGGGGGTGGGGAAGAGGGCCAGAGGGAGAGAATCTTCAAGCAGACTCCAGGCTGAGCATGGAGCCTGATGCAGGGCTCGAGCTCATGACCCATGAGATCATGACCTGGACCGAAACCAAGAGCTGATCTTTCAACCATCTGAGCTATGCGGGTGCCCCCCTCCCGCAGATGAACTTTTATAGACAAAATTAACATATCCTTTACTTATCATAAAGGTGGAGCTGCATTTTCTCTGAGAGGTATGGGATGGGTAATCTGGGAGAACTGTCATGATGGTCTTCTAGTCCTTGGTTCGTTGCTGACTCTATGCCTGGGGTGAGGGACACTGGTGAGTAAGGCAGACGGGGTCCCTGGAGCATAGGATTCAGATAAGGGCAGAGAGGGAAAGGATTTCCAACCCTGCAGGTCGATGAGCTAGCATGCCGCTGACAAACTAGTCCTCTCTGGGCAGTTTACAGGCAAAGAGCTGAGGGGAATCCCCGGAGTCTGTGTTGGGAAGCCTGGCTAGGGGGTTGAGAATTAGACATGGGGATAGCGCCCCCAAGTGGTCACTGCTCTCAGTTACTTGTGAAGTTGCGGAAGCCTGGTTCAAAGCTGTGCTGTCCTATAGAAAATGATAGGAGTCTCTTGCAGCATTTAATATTTCCGAGAGGCTGCATTAAAAAAAAAAAAAAAAAGTAAAAAGGGGCACTGGGTGGCTCAGCGGGATAAGCATCTGCCTTCGGCTCAGGTCGTGATCCCAGGGTCCTGGGATGGAGCCTGGCGTCCAGCTCCCCTGCTCAGCCTAGGAGTCTGCTTCTCTCTCTCCCTCCGCCTCTCTCCCACCCACTCATGCTTGCTCACTCTCTCTCTCTTTCTCAAATAAATAAATAAATAAAATCTTTATATGAAAATTTAAAAAATAAAGTAAAAAGAAAGAGCTGACATTGATTTAAATCACATTTAATATTAAAAACATCATTATAGGGGCACCTGGGTAGCTCAGTGGGTTAAGCCTCTGCCTTCAGCCCAGGTCATGATCTCAGGGTCCTGGGATCGAGCCCTGCATCGGGCTCTCTGCTCAGCTGGGAGCCTGCTTCCCCCTCTCTCTCGCTGCCTGCCTCTCTGCCTACTTGTGATTTCTCTTTCTCTGTGTCAAATAAACAAAATCTTAAAAAAAAAATCATTATATATTATATATTAAAAACATCATTCCAACACGTAATCCACACAAAGTCAATTATTGATGAATTATTTTACATTCTTTTCTCATGCTCAGTCTTCAGCATCCAGTCCGTGATTACACACCTAGCACGCCTGAACTGGGTCTGGTCATGTTTTAGCAGCTGAGCAGCTCTGCGTGGCTGGTGCTGCCGCCCTGGGCAGCACCAAGTTGTGGGAGCCCCGCTGCGGTGTTTTTGTTCAGTTTTCTCAGTCTCCCTGAATCTTGACTATAATGATGAAAACATTCGAACTGTACGTGGGAGACAGATTTAGGTAAAGAGAGAGTACGTGTGTGTGTGTGTGTGTGTGTGTGTAGAAGGATCATCTTTAATTCAGCGTTTTCTTCCTCTTGCGTTAACTCGGAGGCTGACTTCAGAAGCTCAGTTCAGAAAAGGGGAGGCACATCCTCGTGAAGGTTGTGCATGGAATGTTCCTGCATGGGCTTTTCTGGGAGGGGGATCAGTCGGGTTTCTCTAGGTGGCATTTTAAACCAACTCCAGCAAAAAAAAGGAGGACTTTAGTTTGAAGAATATGGACCAGGAACACAGCCAGGTCTCAGGAGAAAGCGCATCCTCTCCATGTCAGCTTTGCTTTCTTTCTTTTCTTTTTTAAAAGAATTTATTTATTTATCAGAGAGAGAGAGAGAGAGAGAGAGAGAGAGAGCGCACAAGCAGGTAGAGGTGGAGAGAGAAGCAGGCTCCCTGCCAAGCAAGGAGCCGGATGTGGGACTCGATCCCAGGACCCTGGAATCATGACCCGAGCCGAAGGCAGCGGCTTAACCGACTGAGCCACCCAGAGGCATCCCTCAGCTTTGCTTTCATCCAGGTCTCTCTGTTCCATCATGGTCCTCAGCCAAGCAAACTGTCCGGTGCCGTGGCCACGCGGTGGGCAGGTGACTGCGGACAGCTCCCACCTCAGAGTCCCAGCCGCGCAGGCTCTCTCTCGCTCTCCATCCCCCCTGGCTCTCTGGGTCAGGATGATAAGACGATCACAAAGGCAGGTTGTTTTCAACAAACAAGGCTGCTGGGAGCCTTCCCCGGGCGTGTGGCTGGGTATGCTGAAGGTGCCGTTGGGAGCTGGGGATCTGCCATCTCTGCCCCGTACTTCCCTTTCCTGTCCCTGGCTCTGGATGTGCTTTCCCCGAGGCCCCCTCCCCGCTCCCAGAGCAAGGGCAGAGCTTGAAGGCACTACAGCAAACTTCTCCTTAATAATTTTGTTCCTTCTTTGGTTTTAAATGGTGGGTGATCATGCTTTGTTTTGTTCTGTTTCAGACCCCCCTTCTCCAGATGCATCCCCGAACATTACGTCCATCAGTCACAATTCCGTAAAGGTTGAGTTCAGTGGCTTTGAAGCCAGCCACGGACCCATCAAAGCCTATGCGCTGATTCTCACCACTGGGAATGGTAAGGAGGGGTCGGTTATGGCTCCAGTAGCCCAGGAGCCATGCCGTGACAGGGGCCCATTCCTGTGCCCACTGAGGCACTCTGGAGATACAAGCACATGTCTGTTTTTACACTGTCACCCACGCTTTGGCTCTCAGAAGGCGGTGGGTGAGCTCTTTGTCCAATGATCTAGGTTAGGGTTGACAGACTTTCTGTGAAGGGCTGGATGGCAAATAGTTTCAGCTTTGCAGGCCGTGCAGTCCCCCTCACAGCTGCCCGACTCTGGCACTGTGGGGTGAGAGCGGCCGCAGAAGGGGCGTGAAGAATGAGTGTGGCTGTTCCATTAAAATATTATTTATCAGAATGGGTGGCCGGCTGGATCTGGCCTGTGGGTTGTACTTGGCTCTGACCTCTGACCTACGTTTTTGTTCTCTTTTACAACACAGGATCTTTCAGGTGACAGAATGTTAGTCTGTTAATCAACTCTCTTTTTCTCTCTCTCTCTTTCTCTCTCTCTCACTCACACACACACGTGCGTGCATATGTGCGCACACACACACACACATGTCATACTAGAGGGTGACTTTCTCTTGAAGGAAAACAGAAAGTGACTTTTGCATTTGTGGTTAAACACTTGCAGAAAGCATCCTCACAGCGGAGAGAGGAGGGGGCTCACATGCTCCTTTTCCCCAGTGGGGCTCCATTACATTCTTTGGTGGGAAGAAGGGTGTGATTTGGGGTTGTTCTTGTTAGTGTTAGCTGTCCTTGTGCAATGCACAAGGCTGCATTTTCAAGGCCACGTTCTGTTGTTGATTCTTTACATGGGAACAATGCAGTACTGCCTCTGCCCATTCTCTCAGCCCTGCCCAAGGTACTGTCCTCACCTCCTGGAGGACCCAGAGGTGGAGCCCCTTGTGAGGCGTGTGGGGATCCTGGAAGACAAGGACTTTGCTGGTGTCATAAACCCATGGCAGGGTTTCCACAGCTGATGCTGAGATCTCTCAGTCTCTCTGTCTTTTTGTTTTGGGTCTGTTTCAAGTCATTTTGTGGTGAAGGTTTCCAGCAAAATCCAAACTTAGACGTTGATGAATGAAGGAGGAAATATTTCATAGTGACCACAGTGACCAATGTCACCCTGTGGTAAGGAGACCACAGGCACTGAGTCGATGGTCTGGCTTGAAAATCAACCCCATTGTAAATGCAGTGTGGTCTTGGGCCCAGGTTCTTTTAGCTTTCCATGCCTTCATTTTCCCACCTGTAAGATGGGTACAGTAAACCAGTGTGATGAGACTGTTGCCAGTGTCTGTCGTTTAGTGCACAGAGATTAAGTAAAGCAGGTACAACTTAGTTTAAGTGAAGCCTGACGGAGAACACGTGAGAGATGGGAGCTATCGCCATTACCGCCCAGCATCAATGTCACTATTTAGATACGTGGGGAATGGAAATCTCTCTCTGCAGTCACTTATCTTATGACTTTCTTTCTGTGTGCCTTTCTTAGCTGTTCAGCCATCTGCAGATGTTTTGAGATACACGTATGAGGATTTCAAAAACGGGGCCTCAGACACTTACGTGACGTACCTCATCACCACAGAAGAGAAGAGACGTTCTCAGGGCTTGGCTGAGGTCTTGAAATACGAAGTCGATGTTGGGAACGAGTCAACCACACACGGTTATTACAACGGGAAGCTGGAACCCCTGGGCTCCTATCGGTAATGCCCTAGTGGTTCTTGCCCTCTGGGGCCCATCCTCGTGAGTGCAAAGTGAAACCTTCACCACGGAGGTGGCCCCGTCTCAGCTCTCTCTTTCCTTCTTGTCATCCCATAGGGCTTGTGTGGCCGGCTTCACCAACATCACCTTTAACCCTCGCAATAATGGACTCATAGACGGGCCTGAGAGCTACGTGTCCTTCAGTCCCTATTCAGATGCAGTGTTCTTGCCCCAGGATCCAGGTAGACAAGAACAACAGTGCTCTTAACATCTCAGTGGGGTTTTGCTTCTGGTGTGGACAGAAGGCCGCGAGTCTGCACGCTTCCCTCCATCCCTGGGAGGGCTGGTCTCTCCTCTCAGAAGCTGAGAGGTCTCGTGGCCACCAAGAGCCACATCTGCTTCCTGGAAGGAGACCCCCCTGCCCTGCCCGCCCCCACTATCTCTCTCCTTGGCCCATTGCCCTTCCACTCTGCAAACACATTTAGTCCTTTTTCTCAGAGTGGTCGTTCGTGTGCCCACGTGCCAGGCTCCATTTGACTTTAGTGCATGGCACCTTCAAATGTTAGGGCCAAACGAGCCGCATAAATTGTCTTGTCCAGCTCCTCTCTGAGACACGAGGCTGTGAAGGCCCAGAGAGGGGCAGTGGCTTGCGTAGAGGCAGGCCTGACACTCCGGCCTCAAACTCCTTGTCAAGCACTCCTGTCCTTTGTCACACAGAACAAAGTGATTCTGGAGCCTCAGGGACCCAAGAGAATATATACCTTACCTTCAGGCCAGCGGCAAAGTGATCCGCTGTTTGTTAGTGTGTCCTGTTTTTACACTTGATAGTTGTTGGCTTCAGGAAAGAAGCCCCAGGAGCCAAGTTCAGGGAACCCCCACCCTCTCCCCCAGTAATCAGATGGGTTTTCTGTCACTTAAGCACAGTGCTGTTGGTACTTCCGCTCGTTGGTGGGTATTAGTCTCACAGAGTTAGGGGTGGAGGAACCACAGGGAACATTTTTCCTAGTGGTTTTTAAACAGCGGTCATTCTACCAAATAGGACCCAGATCTGAGACCCTCCCTGCCCCCACCCTGCCTCCAAAAGAGCATTTCTGCCTGGTTTTCTACTTTATATATTGGGCTGCTGCATGCAATTTCATCTGAAGAAAGACATCAGCAGTAAGAACAACTCGAAAATCATAGACAGCCCAGTTCCCTATGTTTGCAGTGGAGGGACCCAGGGGAGGGGAGCTGTGACTTTCTCAAGACCAGCCCATTGGTGGTGGGCTGGGGCGGAGGAACCTGAATCCCAAATGCCTGGACTAATTTTATGTCCAAAGATATTTAACGTGCGCACACACACACACATACACACACACACACACTCTGGTTTGAAGACTTTGGGCCAATTGTGAACATCTTTTTTTTTTTTTAAACAATTTTGATGAACAATTTTTTCATGTGTCTGTTAGCCATTTATATGTCTTCTGCCCCCAAACCACATTGAGATACCACCTTATACCAGTTAGAATGGCCAAAATCAACAGAACGGGAAACAACAGGTGTTGGAGAGGATGTGGAGAAAGGGGAACTCTCCTACACTGTTGGTGGGAATGCAAGCTGGTGCAGCCACCTTGTAGAACACTGTGGAGATGCCACAAGAAATTAAAAATAGAGCTTCCCTCTGACCCTGCAATTGCACTACTGGGTATTTACCCCAAACATACAGATGTTCTGAAAAGAAGGGCCATCTGCACCCCAGTGTTCATAGCAGCAATGTCCACAGTCGCCAAACTGTGGAAAGAGCCAAGATGCCCTTCAACGGACGAATGGATAAGAAAGATGTGGTCCATATATACAATGGAGTATTATGCCTCCATCAGAAAGGATGAATATCCAACTTTTGTATCAACATGGACGGGACTGGAGGAGATTATGCTGAATGAAATAAGTCAAGCAGAGAAAGTCAATTATCATACGGTTTCACTTACTTGTGGAACATAAGGAGTGGTATGGAGGACATTAGGAGAAGGAAAGGAAAAGTGAATTGGGGGAAATTGGACGGGGAGACGAAGCATGAGAGACTGTGGACTCTGAGAAACAAACTGAGGGTTCTGGAGGGGAGAAAGTGGGGGGTTGGGTGAGCCTGGTGGTGGGTATTAAGGAGGGCAAGTATTGTATTTTATTTTTTAAATTTTTGTTAACATATGATGTATTATTAGGCCCAGGGGTAGAGGTCTGTGAATCATCAGGCTTACACATTTCACAGCACTCACCATAGCACATACCCTCTCCAATGTCCATAACCCAACCCCCCTCTCCCAACCCTCCTTACCCCGGCAACCCTCAGTTTGTTTTGTGAGATTAAGAGTCTCTTATGGTTTGTCTCCAAGGGGGGGCACGTATTTCATGGAGCACTGGGTGTGGTGCATAAACAATGAATCTTGGAATACTGAAAAAATAAAATTAAAAAAATAAAAAATTTTATTTAAATTCAATTAACATATAGTATATTATCAACTTGTGAGCATCTTCTGAAGTGCCTCCTGTTTGGACTTTTCCCAGGTGTCATCTGTGGAGCAGTTTTTGGGTGCATCTTTGGTGCCTTGGTAATTGTGGCTGTGGGCGGCTTCATCTTCTGGAGAAAGAAAAGGTGACTGTTTGTGTTGACTTCTTTTTTTTTTTTTTTTTTTAAGATTTTACTTATTTCTTTGATAGAGACACAGCAAGAGAGGGAGCACAAGCAGAGGGAGTGGGAGACAGAGCAGCAGACTCCCTGCTGAGCAGGGAGCCTGATATGGGGCTTGATCCCAGGACCCTGGCATCATGACCTGAGCTGAAGGCAGATGCTTAATGACTGAGCCACCCAGGTGCCCCTAAGGGAGCTTTTTACTATGGAAAATTTCAGAGAGTCACACGATTGGAAGGACCAGTGTCATGGCCCACAACCCTCCCTCCCCCCAATCCCTGTGATCCACACTCTCCACTGCTGGCCAGTCCTGCTTCCCCTCAGCCACCCCTGGTCCTGGTGAACACTGCCGTGTAAGGTGCTTCCTCAGAACTGTGCCTTCTGGTTCCAGAATCAGTGGTGTGGTGTTAAGAGATTTCACTCTCGAGTTAGCTATGTATGAACACATGTGTGGTCTGACTAGCAGTAGAGAGCTTTGCTGGGATGTCTAGGAGACTCTGTGATGTGACACTGAGTGTTAAATAGATACAGCGTGTGAGGAGTAAAAATAGCATCTCTGTTTTGAGTGCTTCCTGTGTGACTGGATTTGTGTTTTCCATCAATTCTCATATTCATGGGGCTCTAGGAGGCGGGTCTTGAAAGCCCCATTGCAAGGACACACAAGCTGAGTGTGCGAAGTGTGGAAGAGAACTTGAACCCAGTGTTTGCACTTCATTGCTAGCTCTCTTGTCTGACCATGTGTGGGGCAAGTGAAGCCTGTGTATCTGCTGGCATTCATTCATTCTCAGGTGGGGCCAGCCAGGGAGTTTCCTTCTGGCTCAGAGTCCCTGAAAGCAGCCATGCCAGGGTCTTCTGCCGCCATCTTGCCCTGTTGGGTTGACAGGCAGATTTTAAATGTGTGTGTGTGTGTGTGTGTGTGTGTGTGTGGAGGGGAGTCAAAACAGCTTTATTGTTTCTTGTTGAAGTAAGAGTTATACATGCTTGTGGTAACAAACAAATAAAAAAAGCAGAAAAGAAAAAGAAGAACAAAGGAACTAGATAATTCATAATCACAGCTTCTGCACAAAGCTACATTTCACATTGATATGGTTGTGAAACTCACAGATATGCACACACACACACACACACACACGGAATCATATTATGGACATCATTTTCTAGTCTGGACAGCTTCAAATCTTCTTCATTTTAAGTAGATACAGAGTTTCAACTGTATGGAAATTATTCAATTTTCCTGATGACTTCCGTTTATTTTATTTTATTTTTTTTTGTTACAGTTAGTTAACTTGTCTCTAAATCTTTGGGCACATTCATGATTATTTCCTTAGGCTAAATCCTAAAGTGGGCAGTTTGCTGACTCTTTGGGTATGGTTCCTGTTTCCAATTTTTTTTTTTTTTTAAAGATCTTATTTGTTTGAGTAAGAGAGAGAAAGAGAGAGATAGAGAGAGCATAAGCAGGCGGGAGGGGGACAGGGAGAGGGAGAAGCAGGCTCCCCACTGAGCAGGGAGCTCAGCGATCCCAGGACTCTGAAATGACAGCCTGAGCTGAAGGCAGATGCTTACCCCACTGAACCCCTCAATTTTTTTTTTAAATTTTTAAATTTTTAATTTTTTATAAACATATAATGTATTTTTATCTCCAGGGGTACAGGTCTGTGAATCACCAGGTTTACACTCTTCACAGCACTCACCAAAGCACATATCCTCCCCAATGTCCATAACCCCACCCCCTTTCTCCCAACCCCCCTCCTGGCAGCAACCCTCAGTTTGTTTTGCGAGATTAAGAGTCACTTATGGTTTGTCTCCCTCCCAATCCCATCTTGTTTCATTTATTCTTATCCTACCCCCTTAAGCCCCCATGTTCCATCACCACTTCCTCATATCAGGGAGATCATATGATAGTTGTCTTTCTCCGCTTGACTTATTTTGCTAAGCATGATGTGCTCTAGTTCCATCCATGTTGTCCCAAATGGCAAGATTTCATTTCTTTTGATGGCTGCATAGTATTCCATTGTGTATATATACCACTTCTTCTTGATCCATTCATCTGTTGATGGACATTTAGGTTCTTTCCATAGTTTGGCTATTGTGGACATTGCTGCTATAAACATTCGGGTGCACGTGCCCCTTTGGATCACTACGTTTGTATCTTTAGGGTAAATACCCAGTAGTGCGATTGCTGGGTCATAGGGCAGTTCTATTTTCAACATTTTGAGGAACCTCCATGTTGTTTTCCAGAGTGGTTGCACCAGCTTGCGTTCCCACCAACAGTGTAGGAGGGTTCCCCTTTCTCTACATCCTCGCCAGCATCTGTCATTTCCTGACTTGTTAATTTTAGCCATTCTGACTGGTGTGAGGTGATATCTCATTGTGGTTTTGATTTGTATTTCCCTGATGCCGAGTGATATGGAGCACTTTTTCATGTGTCTGTTGGCCATCTGGATGTCTTCTTTGCAGAAATGTCTGTTCATGTCCTCTGCCCATTTCTTGATTGGATTATTTGTTCTTTGGGTGTTGAGTTTGCTAAGTTCTTTATAGATTTTGGACACTAGCCCTTTATCTGATATGTCATTTGCAAATATCTTCTCCCATTCTGTCACTTGTCTTTTGGTTTTGTTAATTGTTTCCTTTGCTGTGCAAAAGCTTTTGATCTTGATGAAATCCCAATAGTTCATTTTTGCCCTTGCTTCCCTTGCCTTTGGCTATGTTCCTAGGAAGATGTTGCTGCGGTTGAGGTCAAGGAGGTTGCTGTCTGTGTTCTCCTCAAGGATTTTGATGGATTCCTTTCTCACATTGAGTCCTTCATCCATTTTGAGTCTATTTTCGTGTGTGGTGTAAGGAAATGGTCCAATTTCATTTTTCTGCATGTGGCAGTCCAATTTTCCCAACACCATTTATTGAAGAGGCTGTCTTTTTTCCATTGGACATTCTTTCCTGCTTTGTCGAAGATTAGTTGACCATAGAGTTGAGGGTCTATTTCTGGAGCCCCTCAATTTTGATACATACTGACAAATCACCTTCCAGAATTGGTGTGTGTACGTGTGTGTGTTTGTGTTTGTGTGTGTGTGTGTATGTTTTAAACACCAATATGGGGTTTAGCCAACAATGCAGGAGATTGCCAGGATCCCACCACATACCTATAGTGGAGATATTTTCTGGTTTATTCCATTAACTTATTGGGAAGCCCTTCTCGAAGATTATGAAGAAATGACTCTGGCTTTAAAAAGGAGTCATGCTGCGGATTCACGTTTACCTACAGGTATTTCTAACGGTGGCCTGGGCAAGGTTCTTCCATACTTTTGGATGGAATGAAAGAGTTACTTTGCAGATTTGTAACCAGGGTTTGCTGCCTAGACCTCTAAGCTTAGTGTTAGGAAACAAGATTTAGTGTCATATATATATAAAAGGCATTTTGTAGATACATGAAAGTGGAAAAGCCCAGAATTACCCTTTTGTTGGTCTTAATGGGTTTTTGTTTCTTTTAAAACAGGAAAGATGCGAAGAATAATGAGGTATCCTTTTCTCAAATTAAGTAAGTCTCTGGAGTTATGAGCTTTATTTGAAGACATTTGATCCCCCAATCTGTTCAGTAACTATCCAGAGAATTTTTGGTGGAACTTGCTGTCCTTTTTTCTAACACATTTGGCCATGATCATCCTGAAGTTCTTGCTAGCTTTGTTTTTCTGCAAGGAACCTGTTTATTTGTCTCCTGAAGCTAGTAGTTTCCTTGCCATGTTCTCCTAAGGAGAGTAAAACCTCGCTTCCATATTCTACCAATAAATTTGTATTTTGTGATTGTTAAGGAAAAATAAATGGGTTATCAATATCTTGGAGAGGACCTTGTTGGAAGTCACAAAGCCAGTCAGTTATATGAGAGGGTCTAGAAGTGAGATTTCCTGATTGACATTTTAGTAGTTTGTAAATAACATTATAGTGAGCCCTCCTTCCCCCATTTATTACTATGGTTTTTGTTCTTTTGGGAAGATGTTTACTATTATCTCTCGAGTCATGACTGAGTCGGTGTTTCTAATGGATTATTTTTTTCTTTCCCTTTCTATGATGAAGACCTAAAAAGTGAGTAGCTGCTTTAATTTTTTCTAATAACTTATATTTTTCTGTTTTGAGCATGAACTTTATTGCATGTACAAGAGTCCTAAGCAGTTGTTCTATTTTCTTAGATCCAAGTTAATCAAAGTGGAGAATTTCGAGGCCTACTTTAAGAAACAACAAGCGGACTCCAACTGTGGGTTTGCAGAAGAATATGAAGTACGTGGTTGTAAATAATGTGTTTTTTAACTGCTTTATGTTTCTTCCAAAAGTTGGGAACCCGCCCATTTTTGTTGCAAGGAGAAGCGCTGGGTGAGAGGCGGCCCTCTTGGAGGGGGGAGGAGCTCTTGCATGTCCCCCTGGGGGGTCCCACTGTGGCTGCGTGGGCTGCGAGCCCTTAGATGTACCCTCACTGCTAGTGATTTTTGTGTTTAACCTTGTTGAGAAATGAAGAGTATGCAGAGAGAGGGAGAGAAACTGGGCATTTCTGTCCGGGGGCTGTTCACTGGAGTAGTTGGGAAGCTGTGGGGGCTGGCGTGGGGCACCGTGCGGCCCAGGTTTGATTCCTGAGCATCATGAAGAGCTGCGTAAAGAGTTCCCGTGCTTCCATCCTGTTCCGTCAGGTCCAGCGAGCTCTGACCACCCCCGCCAGCCCAGAGCCCCTCCCTCAGAATGGTCACACACACTCACACACTCCCTCTCTCCCTGCCCTTCCCTGCCACCCTCCCCACCCTGCCCTGCGCTGCCTCCCTCACCTGCGGCCCTGCTGCTGTCTCTGCCTGGCTATTTGCATCGGCTTCCTGTGGCTACCATAACAAATCACCACAAACTCGTGGCTTAAAACATTAAATTTGTATTCTCTTGTGCTTCTGGAGGCTCTACTAAGTCCAGAGTCAGGTGTCAGCAGACCAGTCCTCCCTCCATCTCTCTGGGCGGGGATCCCCTTCCTTGCTTCTTCCCAAGTGAGTGGCTCTAGGTGTTCTGTAGCTTGGGGCTGTGTCTCTGCTCTGTGGCTCCCCCCCGCCCCCATCCCTGTGGCTCCCCTCGGGGTGTCTTGGGTGAACACACCTCTTACTAGATTTGGGCCCCCCCTGCAGATTCCGGGATGATCTCACCTCAAGATTCTCAACTTAAATCCATTCTGCAAGACTCATTTCCAAAAGCAGCTCACATCCACAGGTTGCGGGGGTTAGGATGTGGGCCTGCCTTTTTTGGGGGGCTGCCATTCAACCGACTGCACGACTCAAAGCACAGCTCAGGACGTAAATTCTGTCTTTGGGTCCCTTTCCCCTATGGGGTGTTGCCTGTCAGCGACGTCCAGCCTTTATCTAATTCCGCCTCGTTGTAAAGTTAGTGATTTCTGCCTACACCCCGCTCCCAGGTTGTAAGCTCCTTGAAGGCAAGGATTATGCTTTTTCTTTGAGTGGGACCTCTGCATTAGTTTCCACGGGCTGCCGTAACAAAACACCACAGACTGGGTGGCTTCTGACAACAATTATTCTCTCATGGTTCTGGAAATCAGGGGTCCAAAATCAAAGTGTTGGCAATGCCTTGCTTCATTGGAAGCCTCTAGGGAAGGCTCCTGCCAGAAGCTTCGGTCACCTTCTGGAAGCCCCAAGCATTCTTGGTGTGTGGGAGTCTAACTCCTCTGCCTGCCTTCATCTTAGCACACCTGGCTCCCCTCATATGTCTGTATCTTGGTGTCTCTTCTCTTAGAAGGACATCAGTCCTGTTGGATGAAGGGCCCACCCTACTCCAGTATGACCTCATCTTCTTCTTCTTTTTTTTTTTTTTTCTTTTAAAGATTTTATTTATTTATTTGACAGACATAGATCACAAATAGGCAGAGAGAGAGGGGGAAGCAGGCTCCCTGCGGAGCAGAGAGCCCGATGCGGGGCTTGTTCCCAGGACCCTGAGATTATGATCTGAGCCAAAGGCAGAAGCTTAACCCACTGAGCCACCCAGGCGCCCCCATGACCTCATCTTCTTTTGATGACCGTGGCAAAGACCGAAGTTCCAAAAAAGGCTGCATCATTCCCAGGTCCCAGGGATCAGAACTTCAGCCTGTCTTTTTGGTGGACACAGTTTAATCCCAAACACCTCTGCACTTCCACCTTGTTCTGTCGTGCTCTGTGCTCGTTGTAACTAACATCTGGGCACTAAACCAACGGACAACTCATTTGTTTTCAGGATCTGAAGCTTGTTGGAATCAGTCTACCTAAATATGCGGCGGAGCTGGCTGAGAATAGAGGAAAAAATCGCTATAATAACGTTCTGCCCTGTAAGTTGTTGTTGTTGTTGTTGTTGTTTTGTCCCCCCATAGGCTCTTCCCTGTTCTTGGTCTCTGGCTGTCAGGCCTCTAACAGTGGAGGGGAAAGGGATCAGGGCGCTGGCTCGCCATGCCCACGTTCATTCATGAGTCCCCTGTGGGGTGCTAAGCCCTTTATTTAGGCATATTCCACTGAATCCAGCCCTCAGGAGAACCTTATGAAGTAGGTAGTAGAATATTTGGTTTGTAGATGAGAAAATTGAGGCACAGGGTAGCTAAGGGGTTTGCCCAGAGTCGCACAGAGGGCCTTGGAGGGCCAGGGCTATCGTTTCTTTCCGGAAAAGGGCCAGAGTCCCTGCTCTTATCCCCTCTCTCTTAAAGCCCTTCATTTCAGCCACTGTTGCTCTGGAAAGGAAGGGAGCAGGAGGAGGACGGGAGGAATGCTTTCTGCTTATCCAGATACATCTCTGGTGGGCTGATGAGAGCATGCCACAGCTAAATATGACTTGTATTTGAATTCACATATTGGAAAAGTAACAATGTCTGCCTAATGGATGGGGATAGGATCCAGCAAACCAAATGGGGTTTAAAATGAGAGTGATTTATCACATCATCTGTAGAGATGAACTGTAAGCCCTCCTCCACGGAAAGTTCTTTGTGGTCTCTCTCTCTCGGGTGGGAATTAGGGCATGAAGAACTTATCAATAGATTGCAGCTGTGTTCTGATTTCGCTGTCATTTATAGACTCTGCGGATGATTTTTCCACGAGGACATTTAGAGATATTGTCTTTTTTCTTCGAAGCTGTGTTTTTCTTTTCCGGTCTAAAACATTAACTTCTGCTTAGATTCAGGATTTTTTAGCTTCTGCATTCTTTCTCTTTGTGCCTCCTGCCGTCTGTCCTTGTATTGACAGCAGGTACTGGCCCTTGTTCCAAGAAAAATGCTTTCAAAATCAGGCTGGTGGGATGTGCCTCAGAACGGCCCGTGCACGGTTAACTCAGGATCGTTGGCCTGTTCCTGTGAATGTTGCAGGGATCCAGAGTTTGGGAGAGTTTTGGGCTGAAACTCGTGTAGGTCACTGAATTTGGAATTGTCGTGTTATTTTGTCCAGGGGAGGGTGAGATAATATGTGGTCAGATGCAGGGACACACAGGTGATGCTACTGATTACATTTGAAATTCTAACATTACTTCATTTCTTGAGTTGGGCAAGCTTGTGTGTGCATTTATTTTTGTAGTGTTTAGACGCAACTGATAAATGGTGTGTGTATTTTTAAGATGAAAACACAAGGATTTTGTGTTTTAGATCTTCCCACCCATAGTAGTCTTCCACATTCAGCGTATGCCTGAGTTTGGTACTTTTTGTAATGACATTTTTAGGAGAATAGAGAAAGTATGGAGACCTTTCCTTCGTGGGAGGAGCACTAGATTTGAATTCTGAGTGTCTTTGACCAGACATGAGTACTTAATCTCACAGACCCTCAGTTTCCTCATTTGTAAAATGGGCACAAAAGCCAGAAGGGCAGTTTTGAGGAATAAATACAATTGTTCAGTGCATCTCTTGGCTTGTGGCATGCACACCAAGGATGCTAATAGCAGTAGGTTGGTGTTGTCTGAGAAGGAGGTCTGGCGCAATGAAGAGCTCGGACCCTCGCTGCAGGCTGCCTGGGGGTCGAATCCTGGCTCTGCCAGTGCGTAGCTCTGCTGGGCTTCTGCAGGCAATTGCCTGATTCCTCTGTGCCAGTCACTTGGGCTGACTGTAAGGATCCAGTAGGTCACCTCCATAAAATGCCATGTGTCACACCTTCAGGATGTGAGAGGAGCCCCTGTGTTGCCATTTTGTACTTTTCTCTCTTGTGTGTAACTCTCCTCAAATATTTCTAATGAGCACCTTTTTTCTCTCAATGCCACAGATGATATTTCCCGTGTCAAGCTTTCTATCCAGACACACTCAGCTGATGACTACATCAATGCCAACTACATGCCCGTAAGTGGAGAGCCGAGCCCAGAGCATGGCTTGTTCGGGGGAAATCTTCGGGGCTCCTCCTTGTGTCTTTGACACTGAATTTGGGTTGCTTCCCATTTTCTAGGGCTACCATTCCAAGAACGATTTCATTGCCACACAAGGGCCTTTGCCCAACACTTTGAAAGATTTCTGGCGTATGGTTTGGGAGAAAAATGTATATGCCATTGTTATGTTGACCAAATGTGTCGAACAGGGAAGGGTAAGTGTTTTATTTTTTACTTAAGTTATTTTAAAATTTATTTTGTTTAATTATTTTAATTTAAATTATTGAATTAAATTAATGCATTCATTTTGACTGCGGTGAAGGCGTATCTTAAGAAGCATTTGTCT
The DNA here is from genome assembly GCF_964662115.1 of Mustela nivalis. NCBI lineage: Eukaryota > Metazoa > Chordata > Mammalia > Carnivora > Mustelidae > Mustela > Mustela nivalis. The sequence continues at coordinate 103,580,135 of NC_139028.1, forward strand.
TTCTAAAGAAAACACTCCCCCAACCATCAGCACCTCTCTTCTTAGAAACTCATTTTCTGTCTTTTTCTCCTCTAAGAGAAAAGTTTAAAAATATATTTTTTTAAAAAAAGCATTTTATTGTTACCTTCTTTTGTGGATGAATAGCAATGTTCTCTATTCACGAGGTCGCTGCTGGAGTTATAAGTAGTAGGGGTGCGGTCAGCTCCACACAGAGCTCGTGGGACTGGAGCACAGGGTCATCTCCCTGCTGGGAGTGGGCGCCAGCCCTTTGTGTCTCTAAGCAGCCAGCATCTCATCTGTAAGATGAGGGATTTGACCAACTTGGTGATCAAACATAGCTTTTAACACTGGAACCCCTCCTCTACCCCAGATCTCAGACTCCTCCCCAGATAAATCTCAGCTCTCCCCTCTCTCCCTCTAATATTCTTCATTTCGCTTTAATTTAGCAGATGTTTACCCTGCTCCAAATACGTGTAGGGTGCTGTGCTACGGGCTGGGGATGGGGGAGGGAAAGATAACAGTGAGCCCTAAGAGGTGGTTCCCATTTCACACGGCTCTGGGTATAGAAGCCCGTGTTCTGCCTCACTTCCTTGCATCCAGAGAACAGACTGTCATGCAAACAAAAGAACTTTGCTTATGAATGCAAATAAACTTTATGGTGTGGTGGAGCTCAAGGCCTGCCCTGTGGAACAGTTTCATAAATCAGTGTTAGGCAAATGAAAATGATGTAGTTGAATGAATGGAGAAAACATTTGTTGTTTGTCTCAAGTCAGGGGAGAAGTGGATTTACTAGCTCTGGGTGAAAAAGAAAGGGAGCCAGTCAGTTTACTCCATGTATGTTATTTCTTTCTTCTAACAGCACTCCTTTATAATTATTGTGTAGATGGGGAAACTGAGGCTCAGAGATCTTAAGAACTTGCCCACACAGTAGCAGCTGACACCCAGCTGGGAAGAGGCTGAGCTGAGAGCATCAGCTCCATGTCATTGTGTGTCTGAGTCCTGTGTTCTTTGTGGGAGCAGTGGTCTGGAAACTGGGATCTTTTTAAAAAATACAGGTCCGCAGCCAGAGTCATAAGCCTGGAGGTGGAGTCCGGGCATCTGTTTTTAGAGCAAAATAGACCTCCCTGGGGCGAGTCAGATAATCGGGTTTGGACGGCACCTGCAGTAGAACATACCTCGGAAAGGCGGGGAGGGGGAAGGGAGGAGGGAGAAAGATTGTGTGTTCGTGTGGGTGTATTAAGTCATTTGTCAAATTAGAGATTCAGATATTCTTGCAGAGCAGATGTTTCTTGATTTTTATTCTGTTTACATCTGCCCACCGATTTATTTAAATCGAAGACCTGGAGTGATTTAATTTGATTCTTTTTATTCGTGTCTGTATTTTTATTCTAATTAGTGTGGGTCTGAAAGTACTGGGGAAGGTTCTCATTTCTTTTAGCTGCACGGGGTTATGGGTCAGTCTGAGTTTAGTTCGGAGGACAGTCGTGGGCTGGTGGCCGTCGGAGCCGAAGGAAGCCGGCTGGGACTGTGTCCTCAGAGAAGGGACAATGACTGTTCTGCTCTAAATCCATTTTCATGCAGAAATGGGGGCTCAGGGGGGGCCAGATCTTCTGAGTTCTCAGGAGAAGCCGGGAATCTGGAATTTTATGAGAAACGTCCCAGTTGTAAAAGAGTTGGCCATAATTGTAAATTAAAAAGACAATTTTGGGAGTCTGACAGAACCCAGCTAAAGGGCCAACGCAGTCTCTGATGCAAGTTTCCAAGAGCCAGTCTTCCTTATGAAGCTGTAGTGATGGCGGACGGTGCGACCTGACTTTTTTGAATAAAAATGCAATTTTACTCTAGACCAAATGTGAGGAGTACTGGCCCTCCAAGCAGGCTCAGGATTATGGGGACATAACGGTGGCAATGACATCAGAAATCGTTCTTCCAGAATGGACCATCAGAGACTTCACGGTGAAAAACGTAAGTAAGAGGCCAAGATGGATAGGCCTCAGAAAAGAAGACCCTATAGTAGTTTGGGGTGATAGTTTTAGGTTGATATTAACCAATATATATACTTTTTGTTATGCATCAGAAAAATACTTTTGCTCTCTTTTCACAGAATGAAAACGATCTGCATACACTCTAAAGCAACCCTTAGCTTTAACTTTCTTAAGAGAAAGTTCATGTTATTTTTTATTTTCCCTTTTGAAGTGTAGTTCATGTAGAATATTACGTTAGTTTCAGGTGTACGGCCTAGTGACCCAGTAATTACATACTTTACGTGGTGCCCACTGGGGTAAGTGTAGCCCCCATCTGTCACCATACAACCTTATTCCGACATTATTGATTCTAGTCCCTGTGCTGTCCTCTTTGTCCCTGTGACTTACACATTTTGTAAGTGGGAGTTTGTGGGTCTTAGTACCCTTTACCCCTTTCGCCCCCTCTGACCCACTTCCCCTCTGGCAGCCACCAGCTTGTTCTGTTTTTTTCTCAGTCTGGTGTTTTGTTTTGTTTTGTGTTTGTTTTTGCTACTGTATGTTATTCTGGAACGAGATGAATCTTAAGAACAAGGATCCGCAGCAGCCACTGTTCCTTCCGCTTTCAGGTCACTTGTTCATAGAGTTTTTGTTACAGACTGAGGCCCTTTTGGATTATTTGGTTGCAAATATGACCTCAGGAGTGGCACTTTGCAGTTGGGAGTAGTTTATGAGAGCGGTTACATTAATAAGATTTCTGGGCATATAGACATGGCCTTACCACCCAGCTCCCGCCAAAAGTTAGGGAAAAAAAACCCAATTACATGGTGAAGACACTGCAGGAAGTCAGATTATGTGTCCTTTTTTCTTTTCTTAAAAAGATTTTATTTATTTATTTGACCAAGAGATAGAGCACAAATAGGCAGATTGGCAGGCAGAGGGAGAGGGAGAAGCAGGCTCTCCACTGAGCAGGGAGCCCGATGCAGGACTCGATCCCAGGACCCTGGGATCATGACCTGAGCTGAAGGCAGCCGCTTAAATGACTGAGCCACCCAGGCGCCCCGTGTCCTTTTTTTTATAGGGTGTCTAGAAATAGAGGCAATGAAGCCACATTGATATCTTTTGGTGAGTGTGTAAATTGGTATAGCCCTTTGTGGTTTATATCAAAAGCATCAAAATAACCATTCTCCTTTGATCTGGTGGTTTAATGTTTGAGAGTCTGTCTTAAAGTAATAATCTGAAATAGAGGACAAGGCTTATTATTCACAAAGAGGCATCTTGGCATTATTTATAATGGAGGGAAGATTTGGAGCCTGTTCAAATATCTAGCTTTCAGAGAATAGATAACTAAACTATAGGTTATCTAGTCAGTGTATCATTATTTAGCTATTAGAAATGATGGCTACATAGACTGTGTAATTACCATGGAGAGATGCGGGATTGCAATTAAGTGAAACACACCGGGAGACAAACGTCTATGCCTATTGTGAATATTGCACCAAAGAAAAGCCTGGGAGTAGAGTCAGTGGAGTTAACTTTTATGGGACTTGGTGGGTTAGGTTCTGTTTGACAAGAATTATCCTTGAAGATTCCAAAAGTCCTGGAGACAAGGTAGTATATTAAGTATTAATTCTTCACTGAGTGCTGTGTCTCAAAGGAGTTGCCTTCAATTAATATTTCAATTCCTCCCCTGGAGGTGCTGTCAAATCTGTTATCACACGTTGATGGAGCACGTAGTGGTTGAGAAACCCTCATAATGCACTTATTCTATAGATTTTGCCCATTTTAACCAGACCAGGTTATCCTCGGTTGCTTTCGTGCTTGGGGAGAGGAACCCCCTTGCGGGAGGGGAATCATGGGTGGCTTTGTTCACATCATTTAAACAAAATTACCACAATGTTATCATCTTTTAACTAAACCCCAGTCTTCATTTGGATTTCACATTTTTCCCCAAAAGCCCTTTCCTGTTCCAGGATCGAATGATTCCAGGAGACCATGTAGCATTTAGTAAAATACCACTTTCCCCCCTAAGGCTCCTTTTTAATTACACAAAGTGCATGAATATATTTTCCTTCTTAAAAGTGGGAACACAGCAGATAGAACTAGAAGTTTCTTTGGACTGCCACCCCTAAGCTGAGCCCCTGGCCACCCTCTGTAGAGATAATGCTGAAAAGTCTGACCTCCCGCTACACCTCCCTGACCTCTTGTCTCTCACAGCTGCTTTCCTTCTTTGGATGAATACTTGTGGTTCAGTTTGTGACTGTCCCCTTTGTGTGTATAAGACTTCACAGTACCCTCTCCTCCACTCTGCCTTTTTTCTCTACTCTTTCCCCATATTTTGAACAATGTGAATGCACTGCTTTTGTAATGTATATACATAAAAAAAAAAAGAAGCTTCCAAAGGTAGCTCTCATAAAGGAGATGGAAATGCCTAGAGTCCAGATGTAGGTATGAGGCTGAGCTCAGTGCCCAGGGCTGGGCATAATGAGCACAGTTGAATAGGGACAGGAGTGGTCCAGCCTGGGTGGAATTCTGATAATAACAGGTGCCTGCCTTTGTCCATGGTAGGAAACCAGCCCGTGTCATCACTCACTCTGTTACAACAAGATCCACTTTCTATTGTCTGTCTGATGTTGAAATAGATGTGTTTTTTTTGTGTGTTGGGGGCAGGGAGTTCCTTTTCTCAAACTTCTGCAATTCTAAATATTTACTTAGTGCTCACTAGCTACCTGCTCTGAGACTCTCTGGAAGGCGTGCAGATTGTGAGGCAGATGTGCCCCAAAGGTTCCAAGTATCAGAGCCGTATCAGTATAATTCATTTTTGGTGTTTTGGTTGATGACATTCCTAGGTGGGTTCAGGGATGGGCTTCTGGAGGCTCCAAGGAGCTGTAGGTCTAAGACTGTGAGAGCATTACAGGCAGGCACCTGCTGTGGGAAAGGAAGGTCTGAACTCAGGGTCCTAGGAAGAGGCTGCCTCTGAGCTGAGTGTGGGGGAGTCACTTCACTTTTTGGAATCTTAACGGAAGGGTGAGAACCCCTCCTTCTGGAGCATATTGTGGGCTTTGATGAGCACATCAGAGTGTGGGCAAGCACTTTATCCATTGTTGTAGCAATGTAATATTGCAACTTTTACTTGTAACCACTCCTATCTAGCTGCTAGTCAACCATCCCGTGCAGCTCGGCATTCCCGGATGGCTCCGTTTCACTAGGTCTTCTCGGACGCTTATCTCTTTCTTGGCTTTTAGATCCAGACAAGTGAGAGTCACCCTCTGCGACAGTTTCATTTCACCTCCTGGCCGGACCACGGCGTTCCCGACACCACGGACCTGCTCATTAACTTTCGGTACCTTGTTCGTGACTACATGAAGCAGAGTCCTCCTGAGTCACCCATTCTGGTCCACTGCAGGTATGCAGACGTGCTCCGTGTGTGACAGATTTCAAGTGCCATATCAGACAGACTTTAGAAAAGCAAGGCCCAAGAGGGAACGCAGTAGGCATTTGCAAATTCAAGAACGGTTTGTATAAAGGACCAGGAACTGGAATGGGGGTTGGCAAACTATATAACCTGTGGACCAGATCTGGTATATTGCCTCTATTTTTTTCTTTTTAAACTACAGTGTACTCTTATTTCTTATTTATAACATTTTCTTATAAAATAGTTCAATTTTACAAAATAGTTCAAACAGCAGTCTAATAAAGTATAAAATGAGGTCATTTTTTTTTTTAATTAGTAAGATCTTACGTCATGAAGTCTCTACTTATCCGTCTCCTTCCTACACAGTTAAACATGGTCCTAACATGGATCCGAATCATTCCTTTGCATGCTTTTGTATTTTATTTGATATGTTCCTGTGGGTTTTATATAGCTTTTTACTTTTACCAGATTTTATGATACAGGCATCACTCTGCAACCTCCTTTCTTCTTTTAGCATTTTGGTTTGTTACTTAACAAAGTTGGAGCACATAGTTCTAGTTCATTTTATTGATTTATTAATGAATTTTTTTGGGCATACAAAATCTGTGTGTAAATTAATGTATACGGGTCCATCACCACAATGTCTTTGGCTGCGTAGTTTTGTAAATAAAGTTTTATTGGAACAGAACCATGCTCATTTATGTATTATCTGTAATTACTTTCATGCTAAAATGGCAGAAAGAGGCCATTTTGCCTGCAAAGCCAAGGATATTTATTATCTGGTCCTTTACAGAAAAAGTTTACCCCCCCCTTCCTTCTTTAGAACAATAGGACTCTAGCTTTTAAGCTAAAGAAATTAATTTAGGACAGAAGAAGAGTGGGGCTTTGTGGCCCTACCAGGAATAAGTTGATGAAACTTGTCATCCTAGGTTATGGTGGTGACTTGAACGACACTAAGATTTAAGAAGGTCTAGCCAGATGTTTTATTTGTGTCATTTGCCTCCAATTGAACGTTACGGCTGGGGTCCCAGTCCCAAGCTAACGCAGTCCCACTTGCCAGGATTTCAGTAGAGCAGATGTTTAACCATCCTTGGTGTTGATAGTGGGGGAGAGCAAGATATATGTACAAAGGGGGACACTTGAGAGTTTTATGTTCAAGTAACCCATGGTGATGTGCTCATTTCTTTTTCTCTTCAGTGCTGGCGTTGGAAGGACAGGCACGTTCATTGCCATCGATCGTCTTATCTACCAGATAGAGAATGAGAACATGGTGGATGTATATGGGATTGTGTATGACCTTCGAATGCACAGGCCCTTAATGGTGCAAACAGAGGTGAGGCCAAGCTCTGTGTTTGTCAGGTTGCCTTTTCAATATGTTTTTAGAAGGTTGCATCATATCACATTCTTGAGTTAAGACATTGCACCTTCTTCATCTTTCTGGCTCTGGGCTGTGAGGCATTCTTTAAGATCCTTAACTGATGTGTGATTGAATGATTTGATATAGTGAGATAGTGGTAACTGATATCAGCAATGGAACTGTACAAACCAAGATAACGTCAGGATTCCCTACCTTGCAGCTACTGACTCATCACATAATCTGAACTTTGGCTTCTGGGTTGTAAACTCATAAAACTGGTATTATCACACTTTGTTCCTAAGAAGGTCTGACCATCCTTAAAATGAGCTCCTGAATGGACTCATCAGATGTTAACGATGTGAATGAAATGGATGTTGCTGCATTCATACCACTGTGTATCCTCACCCAGCCAAGGAAATATTATACAACGGCAATTATCATAGCTACAGGGGGGTGGCTGGCCAGTTGAGAAGATGAATGCTTAATATCTACAATGTCAGTTGGGTAAGACCGTTGGATTTGGCTTTCCCTGAGATGTTCCTGTTAAACATTGTTTTCGAGTCACATTCTCAACAACCATAATGGGAAATCACCTTCCTTGATGCTGTCGGGGTGGAACACGTCTTGACTGGGATGAGAACAGAACATTAATTTTGTATCAGGCTGTCACCCCGTACCAATTTAGAACTCCATGAATATGTGCTGTGTTTTTGATTCTAGCAGGGAATATTCTGGAGGCCTGGGTATATTGTGTGCTTTGGGGTGAGCGGCATGGTTGTGGTCCAAAGAGTGGAATTCACCTCTGTGTTGTGCAGAAGAGAGATTTTCTTTTTTCTGCTATACTTATGTAGAGTAGGACTCAGTCTTTTATCCCCTTTTGAGAAACCCAGAAATCTTACACCTGCCTACAAAGTCTTTTCTTGTTTGTTTTCTTTTATAGTTTGAAAGTAATGTAAATGTGTTTATTTTAAAAAAAATTTTATTTTATTTTTAAAAAAATTTGAGAGAGAGCACACTTGCATGAGCAGGTGTGGTGGGAGTGGGGGGAAGGGGTAGGGAGAGTTTTTTTGTTTTGTTTTGTTTTTTTTTTGCAGTGTGAGGAATGTTTATTTGTTTTGTTTTTTACTTTTTTTAAAAAATTATTTTTGTTAACATATAATGTATTAGTTGCCCCAGGGGTACAAGTTTGTGAATCATCAGGCTTACACACTTCATAGCACTCACCATAGAACATACCCTCCCCAATGTCCGTAACCCAGCCACCCTCTCCACACCCCCCTACCCCTCGGCAACCCTCAGTTTGTTTTGTGAGATTAAGAGTCTCTTATGGTTTGTTTCCTTCTCGATCTCATCTTGTTTCATTTTTTCCTTCCCTACCACCCAAATCCCCCACCCTGCTTCTCAAATTTCTCATATCAGGGAGATCATATGATAATTGTCTTTCTCTGATTGGCTTATTTCGCTCAGCATAATACCATCTAGTTCCATCCTAGTTGTTGCAAATGGCAAGATTTCATTTCTTTTGATGGCTGCATAATATTCCAGTGTGTGTGTGTGTGTGTGTGTGTGTGTGTGTGTGTATATCACATCTTCTTTATCCATTCATCTGTTGATGGATATCTAGGTTCTTTCCATAGTTTGGCTATTGTGGACATTGCTGCTATAAACATTTGGGTGCACGTGCCCCTTCAGATCATTACATTTGTATCTTTAGGGTAAATACCCAGTAGTGCATTGCTGGGTCACAGGGTAGCTCTATTTTCAACTTTTTGAGGAACCTCCATGCTGTTTTCCAGAGTGACTGCACCAGCTTGCATTCTCACCAACAGTGTAGGAGGGTTCCCCTTTTTCTGCATTGGTAGAGAGAGAATCTTAACCAGGCTCTGTACCCCCAGTGTGGAGCCCCATATGGGGCTGAGATCATGACCTGAGCCGAAATCAAGAGTCAGATGCTTGACAGACTGAGGCCCCCAGGCACCCTGTAAACTTGTTATCTTAAAACATCTGACAGAACAGGATTATGTTTCTCTATTACTTTTTCTTCCCCAATCCTGCTCCCTAGAGATAGCCAATGCTTACGGTTTGTATATATCATTACAGGTTTCTTTATGTACATCTGTAGAAAAACATGTACACACACACATACACAGTATCTTTTTTTTTCTTCTGGCTATTGCTTTTTATAAACTGAGTACAGTTGACATGCAATGCTATTTAGTACATTTAGTACATTAGGGGTACAACATAGTGATTCAGCGAGTCTATATGTAATGTTATTCCCACTGCAAGTGTAGCTACCATCTGTTACCATACAACGTTATTACAATATCACTGATTCGATTCTCTATGCTATACCTTTTACCCTCTTGGCTTATTCATCCCGTAACTGGAAGCCTGTACCTCCCACTGCCCTTCCCCCATGTTGCCCATCCCCTGTCTCCCTCCCTTCTGGCAATCAGCAGTTCTCTGTATTTGTGGGTTGGTTTCTGTTTTTCATTTGTTTGTTTCGATTTTTAGATTCTATGTTTAAGTGAAATCTAATGATATTTGTCTTTCTCTGTCCATCTTATTTCACTTAACATAATACTCTGTAGATCTGTCCATGTTGTCACAAATGGCAAGATTTCACTCTTTTTTATGGCTGAGTAATATTTCATTGTCGATCTATACCGCATCTTCTTTATCCATTCATCTATCAGTGGATGCTTAGGTTGCTTCCATGTCTAGGCTACTGTGAATAATATTACAATAAACATGGGGTTGCATCTACCTTTTTCAGTGAGTGCTTTTGTCTTCATTGGGTAAATATTGAATAGTGGAATTATTGGGTTGTAATGGTATATCTCTTTTTAATTTTTTTGAGGAAACTCCATACTGTTTTTTCACAGAGACTGTGCCAATTTACATTCCCACCAATAGTGCAAGAGTGTTCCCTTTTCTTGGCATCCTTTTTGTTTTTTGTCCTTTTTCCCTGCCATTTTGACAGGTGAGAGGTGATACCTTATTGTGGTTTGGATTTGCATTTCCCTGATGTTGAGTGATATTGAGAATCTTTTCATGTGTCTGTTGGCCATCTGTATATCTTCTTTGGAAAAATGTCTATTCAGGTCCTCTGCCCAATTTCTAATCAGATTTTTTTTTTTGATGTTGAATTGTATAGGTTCTTTACATATTTTAGATATTAACACATAGAGTATTTTTAAAAAATTGAATCCTATTTTATATATAATACTACACTGTAATTTTTTTCTCTTATAGCGTCATGGATCTTTCTGTCAGCATATACCCCTTCTTCCTCTTTCTTTTTAATGGCTACAGATTCTGACAAGCTTGCCTGAGGTTGTCCCCACTGAACTCTACCCTGCTTATCCCCCTTTAACACATCCCCTCTGTTGAGAATCACAATTTACTTCTTACACAGTACATGCTCGCTAACCAAGTAATTCTTGCTGGACTTTTTCTTGTTTGAATGTATATGTGCCTTATTTCTTCCACATTCCTTTTTTGCTCTTCCCCAAGATTCTGGGACTCCTCCTTAGGGAGGGGAGGTGTGGGGAGTGTGTCCCTCTGGTTAAGAATGATTGATGATGAGAATCTTGCTATCTGTGGTTTCAGATTTTACCAGAATGTGGCAGCTTCTTGATAAACGTGAACTTGAAGTGTTCACTGGGTGTGTGGCGGGGTGGTTGGTGGGTTTGGGGGAGTGGTGGTAATCTGAAAATAGCCTTGGTTGCTAATACTCTCTGGGACCTCTCTGCTCATTGGCTTTCTCTTTTTACTCTTCTACAGGACCAGTATGTTTTCCTCAACCAGTGTGTTCTGGATATTATCAGATCCCAGAAGGACTCAAAAGTTGATCTCATCTACCAGAACACAACCGCAATGACAATCTATGAAAACCTTGCTCCCGTGACTGCGTTTGGAAAGACAAATGGTTATATTGCCTAATCCCAAAGTCAGACCTTTCTGGAGTTACCTGGACCGTCACACCCACAGCAAAGGAAAATGCCCCGATGTGGACATGTTTTTATATGTCTAATATCTTAATTCTTTGTTCTGTTTTGTTAGAACTAATTTGAGGGTGTGAGGCTGCACAGGACAGATGAGAAGTTGGGGCTGACAGGGGCTGTGGATGGGTGGTGAGCTAATCTACTACATTCCTGATCACCAATGGGATGAGTTCACTTTTTGTTTTTTTTTTTTTAAATTTTCTTAAGAATTATGGAACACCAGGAAAAGTGAGCTATGACTTTTTTTTTTCTTTTTCAAAACAGATTCTTTTTAAAAAAGACTATTTTATATGATTCACATGCTAAAGCCAGGATTGTGTTGGGTTGAATATATTTTAAGTATCAGAGGTCTATTTTTACCTACTGTATCTTGGAATCTAGCTGATGGAAAATACATAATTGTGGATGATTATCATGTAGGGAGGGGTACGTGGTGCCTCTCCTGCCTGGGTTTTCTATTTGAACATGTGCCTTTTCTGAATTATGCTTCCACAGGCAAAACTCAGTAGATATCTCTATTTTTGTATTGAATCTCATAATTGGAATATACGGAATATTTAAACAGTAGTTTAGTATCCGAGGTTCAGCCTTCTCAGTAACATTCCTGTTCTCATTTGACTAGAGGAGGCCTCCCCTCCCCTTCACCTCCCTGCTGTTTTGTGCTCTATTCTTTCTTCCCTTTTCCCTCCCACTTTTCCCCAAAGACACTTCTGTTGGTCACATTTTCAGCCCATTGGTTGGTTGAGTGAGAGGGGAAACCAGGTATCACCTTGAGAATTTGTGGGGTGGGGTTAGGGGAGGGAAGCAAAGGAACCCTACAGTGACATGATCTCCTTTTCTTGTCCCTCTTTTATCCTTTTTCTTGTTTCTGTATTTGGTAAGAAGGATTATTTAAAGGTGCAATATGTGATTTAGTGATTCATGATGCTCTAGGTTTTTAGTAATGTTTTACTCAGGTTGCATTTTATGTGTGTCTGTGTGTCTGTGTATATGTGTGTGTGTGTGTTTAAAAGCGTGGCAATCTGTGAACACTTCAGTGTGAAAACAGTGTCTGACTAATCCCTCCTCCCTCAAAGTCCACTGGCTTTAGTCTATCTGCAGTGACACACATCCATATCTACTGTATATATATATACTAAACTCTTAAAACAGTCATTCCTTTGAATTGAGGTGTACAAAGTTTGAATTTGTATCAAAGATGTAATTATTTTTAAAACCTCTTTTCACTATACTGCTGCTGTAATTACTTTGATTTTTTAAAAATGTAGATTAATTTTTTTTTTTTTTTTGGGCTTCAGGTGTTGTATCCACCAAGAATTTTCAGAATTTATGTGGATTTATTTTATTGGTACATAATCTGTAAACTTCTCAAGGCATTAACATGAAAGGATTTGTTTCTTTTTATTTTATATTGTGGCTCAGGTTATATTTGGAAGAAGTTTTGGGTTTCTCCTCCTATAGGCAATGAAGTATATAAGGTCTTATGAAGGAATTGCCAGGTTCCTGGAATCCTGTGGCTGTTTTCCACAGTAATAAATCCTGCTGTAAACTTAGGACAATTGTGTCCGAGTGAAAACAGGGGCAGGGTCTTCTCCGAGTGCCCTGGTCACCGTTGACCTGGGGGAGCCCGTCTCCTGCCCCTGCTGTGTTCCTCACTCTGCTGGCGCTTTGAGAGCTGACTGGACATGTTAGTGGGTCATGAAGGGTGAACCACAACTGAACGCCCTTGGTTCAGTTCCGAGGTTTAGCGCTTGTACGTCTTTTGTCCCCCTTTTCCCTTTGAGGTACTGAAAGGATTAAAAGGAGAGGTGGAGAAGGTGTCGCGTTTGGGGAGAACTTCCTTCCCACAGAGAAATTGCACTTTTTGCCAAATCCTTTGCTTTCTTTCATGGCAAGCAGTTCATTTAGCATCAGGCCCTTAAAGGAATGGGTGGTACGGGCCTGGATGGGCCCTCTGGACTCTGTTTCAGGGGGGCCTTCAGCTCTTGAGGTCTGCATCAGGGAAGCCATGCCATCCCAGGCTGCTGAGTGATGTCGGGTTTGGGCAGATGGCTTCCAAACCTTCACACTGGTCTGCCCCTCGATGCACCCAGATCTTGGAGAGTTCCTTGACCCCATCGAGAGGCTCTTGCCTGGGCAGAAATTCTGTTGGCCACACCCCTCTCTACTTCAGTTGTCAGGAAGCCACTGGGATGGGTGTTTAGGTGTCAAGTCCCTTTAAAAGTCTAAAAATCCCTTTAAAAGGTTAAAGCAACAGTAACTGTAAACCTATTGTATAAAAAACACACAAAACACCCAGAAATCCTCCTCCCTTCTACCCGATATGGGTTTGGGAAACAGGCAGCTGCCCCAGCAAGCCACTCTCAAATCCTGGGAAGAAGGCTTGTGGTCTGGATTCCACGTGGCAGGTCACATGAAGGTCACGATGCTTCTTTGCATCCTGAAGAGGACTGGGTTTGGGGCTGGTGGGGTCGTGAGGGTATTTATAGCACAGTGTTTGAAAAGGGAAGAAAATTGTGTAAATATAAAGAACACATGGGCTGGAGGTTGGCCATAGGAAACAGAAGGTGCTTTTGAGCTCCTGTGCCAAAGCCTCCCAGGAATAGAGAACTAAAATCTGAGGAATCTAGTGGAATCGCGGAGAGGGTGTGATCATCCCTGCTTCAGTATTTGCCAGTTGCACACAGAAAAACAGCCAGGATGGGGTTAGTTATCAGTGAAAGATTGGTGGTCAGTTGGTTGGGGGCATTTGGGTCATTGGTACCTTCTCCCAAGAGCAAGGACATTTGCCCCCAAAGGTAAACCTAGTGACACAGGGACCAGTGGAAAATGACATTTGGGGGTCTATTCCCCGTGGGCACGTGGCGACCTCTGGCTGGACTTCGGCACATTTAACTGCACTGGATTTGGGCTTCACGGAGTCAGAGGCTCCTGGGGGATGGGGGCCAATTATGCAGCCGATCCGTGTTTGCTTTTCACCCGAGATGATGTAAAAGCCTGGTTTTCTTTTGCAGCGCTGGGGTGTGCTTATTGAGCTAAATGAGTCTTGGTGACTGATGTTGATTTGCCTCAAAAGTCCAAGTTCTGAGTTTTCAGACTGTGTAGCCGTCAAGTGTTCGACATACTGTAGCTTTTCTCTCTTGGGGGCACATATGAACAGGATGTGTTGATATGGACTCTAAAACTGTAATTTTCTTGTAACTATTTTGGAATGATGCATATTTCTAATGTTTGTTATACTTGTACAGAGTATTGCTGTTGGTTGCTTTTTTTTTTTAAAGGAAAAAAATGGCCTGAAAATTTTTTTTAAAAAGACTCACAAATACCAAATATAAAAAATGTCAACACGCTGTGCCTTTGTTTCTTCCCCCCACCCCCACTTTTTTACTTTGTGTGCACACCAGTTCATTTACGAAGCAGTGTCCTAGCCAGCCTGCAACTTGAGGCATCCTTAACCACAACATGGGGTCCTTTTGGATTTTCTACCTAGTGTTTGTTTCCGGACTGCCACAACAAAGTGCCGCAGACCAGGGGTCTGAAACAGCGGAGACTCACTGTCACACTAGTCGGGGGGCCTGAAGTCCAAAGTGCTGCCAGCTGGTTTCTTTTGAGGCCTCTCTCCTTGGCTTGCAGGTGGCTACCATCTCCCTTTGTCCTCACACGATCTTCCCTCTGTGTGGGTCTGTGTCCTCACCTCTTTCTATCAGGACACCAGCCATAAAGAGTTAAGGCCCCCCAATGACTTAATATTTACTATACTCACCTCTCCTTTTTTTTTTTAATAAAAAATCTCATTATTTAAAATTTTTTATTAATTTTTTTTTACTGTACATCATTAGTTTTTGATGTAGTGTTCCATGATTCATTGTTTACTTAGTACATCCAGGGCTCCCTGCAGTCCGTGCCCTCCTTAGTACCCATCACCGGGCTGACTTATTTTCCCACCCCTCTCCCCTCTGAAACTCTAGTTTGTTTCTTGGAGTCCATGGTCTCTCATGGTTCGTCTCCCTCTCCGATTTCCCCCCTTCATTGAAGACCATATCTCCAAATACATTCTGAAGTACTGGGCTTAGAAGTTTAACATATGAACTCTGGGGAGACATAACTCAGCCCAAAACACACATCCAGGGAGACTACGTGAAGAGGAGACTTGGAAGAAGTGAGTGTGCCTCTAAGATGTGGCTGAATGTGTGCTCAGAGGGTCGGACACCCCCCTACTTCTGCCACTCCGTGGTAGCACGCATGCCATAGGCAAGTGCCCAGGAGTTTCTGAGAATGTTTCGGTGATGATCTGGGGAGTCCCAGAATTGCTGGGATACTGTAGCAATGTGGACAGTTTTTATTTCCCGGGTCTGCTACGCACCAACCACTACACCTCAGCGGCGGAGGGTTCCACTATGAACAAAAGGGGCAAAAACCTTTGCCCTCATGAAGCTTACATTCTGAGAGGGGAAACAGAACCAATAAGGTAAGTAAATAAAATCTTTAGTGTGTTAGGTGGTCAAAATAGAAAGAAAACAGCATTTCATGCTCTGATGCACCAAGTCGTAGCTTTCACAGGATCATAAGCAGGTACACACCTGTGCCAAGGAGAAAGCTTGCGCGGTGGCCAAGCATTGGTCACCTGCTGCGGGCGCGCTGCCCATGCTCTGGCCACGCGCTGGCCACAGGCTCACCATGCGCTGGAGCTTGTGGGGAGGAGGCTAGAGCCCGCTCAGAACACCTCGGTGCTCACTGGGCAGGCCGGCCACGGGAGAAGCAGGAACGAAGGCAGCAGAGGTGGTCGGTGAGCAGGGGGCGGCGCTCTGGTGGCGCAAACACAGAAGGAACCCAGGAGATGCCCAGGAGGTTGACAGGCATCGGTAAGAGGGGTTCCAGGAGAAGGTAGGCTGGAGGTTTCTGAACCGAGTCTCCAGTGGAATTTTGGCAGGAGGAGGTGGGGGTCGTTGGGGCGTGAAAGCACCGGCGTTACTTGGGGAACGTGTGTCCGTGTGTCCGTGTGTCCGTGTGTCCGGGAGGCCGGGAGATCGGGTGAGCGCGGGAGGGTGAGCGCACCTGGCGGCGCTGAGGCAGCCTGGAGGGTAAGAGCTCCGGGACTCTGGTTGCCTGAGGCTGTCTCACTGCCAAGACACTGCTCCAGGCGTGTGTGCGTGTGTGTGTGCGTGTGTGTGCGTGTGTGTGCACAGACGTAGACATTATACGTAAGTAACCACATGCATGGGACGCGTGACCGACTCAGTCTGTTAAGTGTCTGCCTTCTGCTCGGGTCATGATCCTGGGGTCCTGGGATAGAGTCCCACATCCGGCTCCCTGCTCTGCGGAGCCTCTGTCTGCCCCTCCCCCTGCTTGTGCACGCTCTCTCCCTTTCTGACAAATAAAAAAGTAAAATCTTAAAAAAAAAAAGTAACCCCATTCGCATACAGGCCCGTAACTTACCTCCACTATCTTCTCTGGATGGAAAGGGCGTGGTGGTCACACCGTGTCACATGGGCTAGAGGGAAGGGCCCCCTCAGATACCTGGCAGATTAATGGGACTGAAGTCCTGCCAATGCGAGTCAGAGGTAGAATTTACCGCACGGAAAGGGGCACACGCAGTCCTTGCAGTGGGAGACAGAGTTCCCCCATCCGACCCCCCTCCCCCCACACGGGGTCCACGGCCTAGTTCTCAGCCCTAGTTGGTACTGAGGGGGATTCTCCCAGCACCTTGTCTTGCCCATGAGGTGTGCTCTCTGTCTGTCCCTCACTCCCCATGCTCCTCATCTCTCCCAGCTATCTGGGGACTTACTGCTACACACCGGCCAGCTTGTCAAGTGCAACAAAACCATGGACAGTTCCAGCACGTTCCTGAGCTGTTTATTGACGAACACTATGTGAACGTGGGTCAGTTTTCCAGGCATGGTACCCCTGGTGTGTCCAGGTCTGCCCGAGGCTGTGGCTGTAATTACTTTTCTCATTAGGCAAAGAACACAGATCTGGAGTGTATTATAATTTAATTATTACTGGTTGAGGCTAGAAAGCATTTTGCCTTAAGAAAAGATGCTTCTGGGTGGATGTACGTGGAGCTAAAGAATCGTGCAGGTACCAGTTTGGAAGCCTGAGCTTTAGGTCTTCCCCTCCCCAAACGGACTGGAAATCACAGACCTTCTGCTTTTGATGTGCATCAGGTGGCAGAAAGCTGTTTGCCTGGAGTGTCAGGACTGGAGTGTCAGGACTGGAGTGTCAGGACTGGACTGTCTGGGGTTTGCTGAAAACACAGCCCTGGTGCCTGAGAGAGGCGGGTGTGGGTTGATGTCTTGTCAAACCTGAGGAAGTTTAAAGACTCAGGCCCCTAGGAGGGCATCTTCCCAAGGGTGTCTTGGCCATCACCAGTCAGACTGGGGAGTTTCTGGGCCTACCCTATGTTTCAGACTTGGCCACTCAGCAAAGAGGGGGCTTTAAGACAAGTTCTGTAAGAAAAGAGGTGACATTTCAACTTTTTACCTATATGAGTGTGGTTGTAATTTTGCTGCTGTGACACTCGGCACAGCACCTGGGATATATGAACTATCCAATACGTGGTAGCGATTCATTTATCAATCTAAATTTGTATTGGTCATCTACTGTGGGCTGGCAGTGGCCCTGGGTATAGACATTTGTGAACAAGACAGACATGGTCATTGCCCTTGTGGAATTTTAGGGCCTACTGGAGAAACAGGAAATTTAAAAGGGAATTAAAAGGAATTAAACCTACCTGCTGATACATTGTAGCTTGAATGAGAAAGGATCAGAGGGAGTGGCAGGGTGTGCCAAGGCCCTGAGGCAGGAGTGCATTCGGTGCTTTGAAAAGGGGTCACTGGAGACTGGTCTTCAGAGTATAACTAACAGGGTAGGTAAGAGCACAGTAAGAAGCCAGAGGAGTAGGTGGGCGATTGTGTACAGGACAGTGGTGGGCCAATACACTCCCCTCCCCTGTCTTTGACTCAGGATGAGGCCAGATGATTTGTGGATAGGGCGCAAGTGACAGTATTAGTGCCAAGCCTAGATCGTAAGACACTTCATTCAGTTTTGTTCACTCTCTTGTACTTCAACCATTGCTATGAAAAGAACTTCCCCTGGACAGCTGCTGCCCTGTAAACCTGAGCCCCAGAATGAATATGTGTGGAGCAGACAGAGCTACCCCAGCCAAGCCCAGCTGGGCTCCACCTGGGAGCAGAGACACCTGGTCCAACCCGGCCTCTGTTCACTGCTCCCTAGTTGACCTACACATCCATGAGAATGATTTACTGCATTCTCTATGACTTTGGGATCATTTATTATGTGGCATTTAAAAAGAGATTTTATTTATTTATTTGAGAGAGAGGGCAAGAGAGAGTATGGGGAGGAGCAGAGGGAGAAGGACAAGCAGACTCCATGCTGAGCTTGGAGTCCCACAGGGGGCTCGATCCCAGGACCCTGAGATCACAACCTGAGCTGAAATCAAGAGTCAGACGCTTAACCAACTGAGTCACCCAGGTGCCCCTATTATATAGCATTTTTGTGGCAATAACAAAACAGCTAGTAATGGGTGAAGCTGGGATTTGAGTCAACTTTAAGGCTTGGTTCTTAGTCATCTCTTTCAAGAATAGATGATTTCATTTAAAATAGTCAATTTTTTAAAGTTTTCATTTTAATTCCAGTTAGTTAACATACAGTGTTATGTTAGTTTCAGGTGTACAATATAGTGACCCCCTGCATCATCCTGGGCTCATCACAACCAGAGCGCTCCTTAACACCCGTCACCTTAAAACAGTCCATTTCTTAACCAGGCAATGATAAACGGAATTCGGATCTATCACACCAGAGAAAACAGAATTTGCCTATAGCTGTATCCTAGAAGCCTTCACTAAAGATTATGATACAGTTAGCCCTCCCAGACTTTCTGCTTAGAGATAACACTGGGTGGGGGAACGCATACATAGTCTTCATGCCTTGGTTCAGGCCAAAGCTGTCCCAAAATATTTCTGCGTACCCTTTTGGTTTGGGTGAGGCAGGAGGATGCAAGAAACCTTCATACTCTGTTTCTGACTTTTTAAGAAACCAGTCTAAAAGGCAAAAATGGTCTCACATATAAGTGTTTTCTGCTTCTAACACTTAGTTCCATAAAGATTATTCAGGTATAGCCAAGAAGCCGAGGTATCATTGGAAATAAACATCAGACAATCACCTGTGCTCTTCTGACATGTAAATTTTGAGAAAAGCAGTTTGTAGAACTGAAGTAGGGAATAATCCCATTTAAAAAGCAGATAAATGCATAGAAGAAAGACAACCCCAGAATATGTAATGGTGGGATTTATTATTATTATTATTATTAAGTGGATTTATTTTAATTTTTACTTGCCTAAATTTTATATTTTATTCCAGTGACTACTCAACTCATTCAAACCTAATATTGTTTTCTCCTTGATGAAAAAAATTAGCTATAACATATTTTAAGGTATACTTGTTAAGTTTTACAAAGTTCTCTAAAATGAGTGTGAGCCCAAGACTGTTTTCTGAGCATTCCAGCTGCTAGCAGTTTGTTAAAAAAGAATGTTAAGTTTTTGGAAGTTAGGTTCTGAGCTGTAAAGCTGTAGGAAAATAGGGACCTTCGGGCTCCTGGCTGAATGTTGGTCCCGGAGCGGGGAGGGTTGGTTGTCATCTGGTTGTCATCTAGAAGGAGGAGGCAGGTTTAGTCCCTGTTTTAAAAAGTTCTCACAGCCCATCCGTCCCTTCTGGGGGACATCTCCCTTTGGGACTGGACTTGAAGATCCCTGGGGCTTCTGAGGAAAAACACGAGACTCTAGACTTATGAGTTACATCCTATCCTATCCAAGTCACTTTCCTGAAGGCAAGGTAAATCCTTGGATCCAAAAGTTGAGAAACTTTGTCAGGGGAGCAATTTCGAAAGTGGCCACTAGATGGCGCCAGAGGATTGGGCCGAGGAAGCGACACTTGTTTAAACTGTTGGGAAGGCTACGGAGGAAAATAGGATTGGAAAAGGAACTAGAAGGCAGAGATAGGATGCCTAAAAATCAACAGGGTTGAGGTAGTGCCCTTGCCAGCACTCGATAGCTTTTTTCTTTATAATCTGGTATACAGTATGTTCTTGGTAAAAAATTTAGGAAATTTAGGGATGCCCGGGTGGCTTAGTTGGTTAAGCATCTGTCTTCAGCTCAGGTAATGATCCCAGGGTTCTGGATTCAAGTCCCACATTGGGCTCCTTACTCAGCGAGAGGCCTGCACCTCCCTCTGCCTGCTGCTTCCCATGCTTATGCTCTCTCTCCCTGACAGATAAAGAAATAAAATCTTTATTTAAAAAAATTTAGGAAATTCAGGTAAAAAAAAAAAAAAAGAGGGGAAAGGAAGTCCTGTGTGGTCTCCAACCAAGACAACCCCCAATGATCTTTGCTCTCTGGCACCCAGAGCGCCACACAGCCACACAGCCACACAGCCCAGAGGCACACAGCTTGACTGTGGCCTCCGGGGAGACTTTGAACCAGACTGTCCAGCTAAACCCCTCCTGGGTTCCTGATCCTCAGAAACTGCTTTAAGCTTTGGAATCCAATGAACAAGATTTGTGGCCTCGCTGACCACCTACTAGCTGTGATCCTGCAGACAAGCCACTTCCCTTCTTTGAGCATCTAGTTCTTTGTAAGAATAACAGCATTGGGGCGCCTGGGTGGTTCAGTGGGTTAAAGCCTCTAACTTCGGCTCAGGTCATGATCCCAGGGTCCTGAGATTGAGCCCCAGATCAGGCTCTCTGCCCAGCAGGGAGCCTGTTTCCTTTCCTCTCTCTCTGCCTGCCTCTTTGCCTACAGATCTCTGTCTGTCAGATAAATAAATAAAATCTTTAAAAAAAAAAAAAGAATAACAGCATTGATTCATAATGCTGTGTGATATGATAGCATTTACTCATAGCTTTAAATGAGATACTATGTGCAAAACTCAAGATTAACTGCTAGCTTCTTCTCTGTATAGACAGAGGCAGGAAGTTTCCCTAGAGTAGATGTCTTTGTTCTGAGAAGTTAATTGAGTACACTGCTTAGTAATGGAGATGTAGTAAGTGTGGGGACTTATTATTATGATGTTTTTCAAGAGGTGGAGTAAAAAGTGCTTCCCCTTGGTATGAACAATTTTCATACAGAGCAAGGGGCTTTCTGGGAAGAAAGAGCCCAAACCCCCAACTTTTGGTCTGTAAGATTGACAATTAAGGAAACCTATTTAGGTGGTTCATGGTAACGTTGACTATGCTCCATCAGCATAAATGAATATTAAAAGCCTCAAGAGGGAGCCCTCCATGAAGGAAAGAGGGACCAGTGTTGGTGATTATAGGTTCAGCACCAGGGTTTATGTGGGAAGCTTGATTTGGTGCAGCATGTGCCTGGGCCTGGAAACCCCTTTGGGTCCAGCCATACTGGACTGTTGTGTTTTGGGGAACAATAGCTGAGCGTGTGAGAGTGGACAAAGAGAACTATGACCTTGGGGCTCACATGTGGACTCTAACCATGGCGTGACAGTGGTCTAGACCTGGGCAGCAGACCCATATCAATCAGATTACACTGGTCCAATTACATGGCAATGACCAAAGAGGGTGCCTAGTCAGATGTTTAATTCCTCTCTTCCTCCGTGGTCTTTGGCAGCAGGAGTCCTTTGGGCTAGGATTCCTCAGAAGTTCTTGGACAATCTGAGATGGAGATGAGGTTCAGCATTATGTGGGAGATAGTGGACTTCTGTTAATAAGGCAGGTGTGCCTTGAACTATTAGTTGGGTAAATAAAAGATGTGATTTAATTTGTGTTTTTGAGATGGTGAAATAGATGTTTTGGGTAAACTAACTGCCGTTATAACAAACAAGGCCCAGCTCTCAGTGGCTTAATAGTCATGCCACAGTTTAATGTGGTTGGCACCATTTAAGGACCCAGGCTGGTACAGGTTCCATTTCCTTTAACCCAAACCTCTTAAGGTCATTCAGAGTGTCACCTTCTAGCTGGAAAATGAGGAAGAGAAAGTGGAAGACACTGTGTGGGGGGTTTCTATGGCCAAGTGTGGAAATGACATGTATCACTTTCACCTGCATTCCACTGACAGGGAAATAGCATTTAGCTGTTTACCAAGGAAGCAGAAAACTGCAGGTATCAGTGAGCACTGACGTTCTGGGCCATATTGGTCAATCCAGTGGATAAAGTGCACAGCACCGTGACTGGTACCTAGCAGGGATTCCACAAAGGGTGGTATTGTCCACCCTTCCAGAGACACATGCCTGGGGAAGGGGGAGATGGGAAAGAAATGACCTCTGTGCTTCTGCACTGGCATGGCAACCCAGCAACTTCTCAATGTCTTGTTTTGTGGATCTAACAGAGGTGCTGGGAGGTGTTGAGTCCTGGTTCGGGTGCACACTGTGGTTACGGAAGGAGCCTGGAACTGCAGGCTCTGGCTCATCAGCGTTCTCACAGCCTCCAGTCATGCCTTTAATTACTTACCTACAGCTCCTGGGGATCTCAAAGAGGTAAAAAAACACTCAGCTCTGAAAAACCCCCTGAGGGATGACATTAATTTTCTTCTTCGCAAACTTTTCCTCGCTCTTTGCCTCAGCTCCTTAGAGTATAATTATTTGCCAAAGGCATCATGTCATAAAGCTGGGCATGGGCCACAGAAAGCAGGGACTGATCATTGACTGCACAGAGTGGAGAACTAATTGGCTCTTTTTCTTCCCTTGATGATGATTGTAGCAGCAGCGAACGTTTTCTGCCAAATGCAGAGAGGCTGATATCTGTGTTGTAGAGAATCAATGGAAACAGCTGAGAATACATGGATTCAAACAAGTCGATATCATTTATACATGTATACTATCATGTTTGCACACTCTTGTTTGACCTGCTTTTTTTTTAGTTCATATATTTTTTCAATATCATACACAGGCTGCTGTAACAAATACCATCCTCAGTGGCTTAAACAACATGAGTTTAGTTTTCATAGTTCCAGAGGCGAGGCCAGAAGTACAAAATCAAGGTGCTGGTGGGTCTGGTTCCCTGGTGAGGGCTCTCTTCCTGCCTTGCAGAGCTGCCTTCTGCTGTGTCCTCACATGGTGCCAAGGGTATGTGAGGGGGACACAGTGTTCTCTCTCTCCTCCTCTTCTTAGAAACCTGCTAACCCCATCGAGAGGACCTGTATTGATAACAATACAGTGTTATCAACTATAGTCACCATGTTTTCCATCAGATTCTCCGACCTTATTCATCTTGTGGCTGAACCTTTGTTCCTTTTTCTCAGCCTGTCCCTAAGTCCCCAATGCCAGCTCTTGGCAACTACTTTTCTACTCTGTTTCCATGAGTTTGATTTAACTTTTTTTCTTTTAGATTCCACATATAAGTTATACCTTGCAGTATTTATTTGACTTTATTTCACATAATGCCTCAAGGTCTACACATGTTATTGCAAATAGCAGGATTCCCTTCCTTCTTATGACTGAGTAATATTTCATTGTGTATTTATATACCAAATTCAATTATTGATGATTATCAATCATCAATCAATTGATGATTATCTTCCTTATCCATTCAATTATTGATGGATACTTAGGTTATTTCTTTGTTGGGAGGCTTTTGATTACTGATTCAATCTCCTTACTAGTCATTAGTTCAGATTTTCTCTTTCATCATGATTCAGTCTTAGAAGGTTGTTTATTTCTAGGAATTGATCCATTACTTTTAGAGTGTCCAATTTGTTGGCATATAATTGTTCATAGTAGTCTCTGAAAACCCTTTGTATTTTTGTGGTATCATTTGTTATTTCTAATTTTTTGAGTCCTGTCTTTTTTTTCTTCGTAAGTCTTGCTAAAGGTTTGTCTATTACTTATTTCAGAAAACTACATCTTAGTTTCATTGATTTTTCCTATTTTTTAAAAATTAACATAATATATTATTTGCTTTAGGGGTACAGGTCTGTGAATCATCAGTCTTCCGCAATTCACAGCACTCACCATAACACATACCCTCCCCAATGTCCATCATCCAGCAACCCTATCCCTCCCCTCCCCACCTCCCAGCAACCTTCAGTTTGTTTCCTGAGATTCAGAGTCTCTTATGTGTCTCCCTCCCTGGTCCCATCTTGTTTCATTTTTTTTTTTCCTCCTTACCCACCATGACCTCCCACCCTGCCTTTCAAATTCCTCATATCAGAGAGATCATATGATAATTGTCTTTCTCTGATTGACTTATTTTGCTTAACATAATATCCTCTTGGGGCGCCTGGGTGGCTCAGTGGGTTAAAGCCTCTGCCTTTGGCTCAGGTCATGATCCTGGGGTCCTGGGATCAAGCCCCACATCGGGCTCTCTGCTCAGTGGGGAGCCTGCTTCCCTTCCTCTCTCTCTCTGCCTGCCTCTCTGCCTATTTGTGATCTCTGTCAAATAAATAAATAAAATCTTTTTAAAAAACCACATAATACACTCTAGTTCCATCCACATCATTGCAAATGGCAAGATTTCATTTTTTATGGCTGCATAGTATTCCAATGTGTGTGTGTGTGTGTGTGTGTGTGTGTGTGTGTGTGTGTGTGTACCGCATCTAATTTATCCATTCATATGTTGATGGACATCTAGGCTCTTTCCATAATTTGGCTATTGTGGATATTGCTGCTATAAACATACTGGTGTACATATTCCTTTGGATCACTATGTTTGTATCTTTAGGGTAAATACACAGTAGTGTGATTGCTGGGTCACAGGATAGCTCTGTTTTCAACTTTTTGAGGAACCTCCATGCTGTTTTCCAGAGTGACTGCACCAGCTTGCATTCCCACCAACAGTGAAGGAGGGCTCCACTTTCTCCACATTCTTTCCAACATCTGTCATTTCCTGACTTGTTAATTTTAGCCATTTTGATTGTTGTGAGGTGATACCTTCCTGTGGTTTTGATTTGTATTTCCCTGATGCCAAGTGATGTTGAGAACTTTTTCACGTGTCTGTTGACCATTTGGATGTCTTCTTTGCAGAAATGTCTGTTCATATCTTCTGCTCATTTCTTGATTGGATTATTTGTTCCTTAGGTGGTGAGTTTGATAAGGTCTTTATAGATTTTGGATACTAGCCCTTTAACTGATATGTCATTTGCAAATATCTTCTCCCATTCTTTTGGTTGTCTTTTGGTTTTGTTAACTGTTTCCTTTGCTGTGCAAAAGCTTTTGATCTTGATGAAGTCCCAAGAGTTCATTTTTGCCCTTGCTTTCCTTGCTTTTGGCAACATATCTAGGAAGAAGTTGCTGTGACTGAGGTCAAAGAGGTTTCTGCCTGTTTTTTCTCAAGGATTTTGATGGATTCTTTTTTAACACTGCGGTTTTTTATCCCTTTATGTGTGGTGTAAGGAAATGGTCCAGATTCATTCTTCTGCATCTGGCTGTCCAGTTTTCCCAATACCATTTGTTGAAGAGACTATCTTTTTTCCATTGGAGAGCCTTTCCTGCTTTGTCATAGATTAGTTAACCATAGTTAACCTTCAACAGTTGAAGGTCCATTTCTGGGATCTCTATTCTGTTCCATTGATCTTTGTGTCTGTTTTTGTGGCAGTACCGTACTGTCTTGATGATTACAGCATTGTAATAGAGCTTGAAGTCTGGAATTGTGATGCCACCAACTTTGGCTTTCTTTTTCAACATTCCTCTGGCTATTCGGGGTCTTTTCTGGTTCCATATAAATTTTAGGAGTATTTGTTCCATTTCTTTGAAAAAAGTAGATAGTATTTTGATAGGGATTGCATTAAATGTGTACATTGTTTTAGGTAACATGGACATTTTCACAATATTTGTTCTTCCACTCCATGAACATGAACATTTTTTCATTTCTTTGTGTCTTCCTCAGTTTCTTTCATAAGTACTTTATAGTTTTCTGAGTACAGATTATTTGCCTCTTTGACTAGGTTTATTCTCAAGGATCTTATGGTTTTGGGTACAATTGTAAATGGGATTGACTCCATAATTTATCTTTCTTCTGTTTTGCTGTTGGTGTATAGAAACGCAACTGATTTCTGTGCATTGATTTTCTATGCTGACGCTGAATTCCTGTATGAGTTCTAGTAGTTTTGGAGTTGAGTCTTTTGAGTTTTCCACATAAAGTATCATATCATCTGCAAAGAGTGAGAGTTTGACTTCTTTGCTGATTTGGATGTCTTTAATTTCATTTAGTTGTCTGATTCCTGAGGTTAGGACTTCTAGTACTATGGTGATAGTGGACATCTATGCCTTGTTTCTAACCTTAGGGGAAAAGCTCTCAGCCCCCCTCCCCCATTGAGAATGATATTCTCTATGGGTTTTTCATAGATGGATTTGATCATTTGATCCTGTATTTCTACACTGTGAAGAGTTTTAGTCAAGAAAGGTTGCTGTACTTTGTGAAGTGATTTTTCAGCACCTATTGAGAATATCATATGGTTCTTGTTCTTTCTTTTATTAATATATTGTATCACATTGATTGATTTGCAGATGTTGAACAAACCTTGCAGCCCAGGAATAAATCCCACTTGGTTGTGGTGAATAATCCTTTTAATGTACTGTTGGATCATATTGGCTAGCATTTTGGTGAGAATTTTTGCATCCATGTTCATCAAGGATATTTGTCTGTAATTCTCCTTTTTGATGGGGTCTTTGGCTTTGAGATCAAGGTAATGGTGACTTCATAAAATGAGTTTGGAAGTTTTCCTTCCATTTCTATTTTTTGGAACAGTTTCAGGAGAATATGTATTAATTCTTTAAATGTTTTGTAGAATTCCCCTAGGTATCCATCTGGCCCTGGGCTCTTGTTTCTTGGGGATTTTTGATGACTACTTCAATCTCTTTACTGGTTATGGGTCTGTTCAGGTTTTCTATTTCTTTCTGGCTCAGTTTGGTAGTTTATATGTCTCTAGGAAAGCACCCATATCTTCCAGATTGTTAAATTTGCAGGTGTATAGTTTTTCATAATATGTTCTTATAATTATATTTTATTGGTGTTGGTTGTGATCTCTCCTCTTTCATTCATGATTTTATTTATTTGGGTCCTTTCTCTTTTCTTTTTGATAAGTCTGGCCAGGGGTTTATCAATCTTATTAATTCTTTCAAAGAACCAGCTCCTAGTTTCATTGATTTGTCCTATTGTTTTTTTTTTGGTTTCTATTTCATTGATTTATGCACTGATCTTTATTATTTCTCTTCTCCTGCTAGGTGTAGGTTTTATTTGCTGTTCTTTCTCCAGTTCCTTTAGGTATAGGGTTAGGTTGCATACTTGAAACTTGTCTTATTACTTGAGAAAGGCTTATATTTCTATATACTTTCCTCCCAGTATTGCCTTTGCTGTGTCTCAAAGATTTTGAACAGTTGTGTTTTCATTTTCATTTTCATCTGTTTCCATGAGTTTTTAAAAATCCTTCTTTAATTTCCTTGTTGATCCATTCATTCTTTAGTAGGATGCTTTTTGGTCTCCACAGATTTGAGTTCTTTCCAACTTTCCTCTTGTAGTTGAGTTCTAGTTTCAAAGAATTGTGGTCTGAAAATATTTAGGGAATGATCCCAATCTTTTGGTACCATTTGAGACCTGATTTGTGGCTCAGGATGTGATCTGTTCTGGAGAATGTTCCATGTGTACTCGAGAAGAATGTGTATTCTGTTGCTTTGGGATGGAGTATTCTGAATATAGCTGGAATGTCCATCTGGTCCAGTGTGTCATTTAAAGCCTTTATTTCCTTGTTGATCTTTTGTTTAGATGATATGTCCATTTCAGTGAGGAGCATGTTAAAGTCCCCTACTATTATTGTATTTTTGTTGATGTGTTTCTTTGATTTTGTTATTAATTGGTTTATATAATTGGCTGCTCCCATGTTAGGGGCATAGATATTTAAAATTTTTAGATCTTCTTGTTGGATAGACCCTTTAAGTATGATATAGTGTCCTTCCTCATCTCTTATTATCGTCTTTGGCTTAAAATCTAATTTGTCTGATGTAAGGATTGCCACCCCAGCTTTCTTTTGATGTCCATTAACATGATAATTTTTTTTCACCCCTTACTTTAAATCTGGAGGTGTCTTTGGGTCTGTAATGAGTTTCTTGCAGACAGCATGGTGATGGGTCTTTTTTTTTTTTTTTAAATCCATTCTGGTACCCTGTGTCTTTTGATTGGGGCATTTATCCCATTTACATTCAGGTTAACTATTGAAAAATATAAATTTAGTGCCATTGTACTGTCTGTAAAGTGACTGTTACTGTATATTGTCTCTGTTCCTTCTGGTCTATGTTACTTTTAGGCTGCCTCTTTGCTTAGAGGACCCCTTTCAATATTTCCTGTAGGGTTGGTTTGGTGTATTCAAATTCTTTAAGTTTTTGTCTTGGAAGCTCTTTACCTCTCTATTTTCAGTGACAGCCTAGCTGGGTATAGTATTCTTGGCTGCATACTTTTCTCATTTATTGCTCTAAATATATCTTATCTCTTGAATTCTCCTTTCGTGGTCTGGTAGTTGTTTATCTCTTTTTCTCAGCTTCTTATCATCCATCATTTGATCTCCTATATCACTAATTCTCTCTTCTTCCTCCTTTGTCCTAGCAGTAAGAGCCTTCATTTTTGATGGCACCTCATTAATAGCTTTTTTAAAATTTCAACTTGATTATATTTTAGTTCTTTTATTTCTCCAGAAAGGGATTCTCTAGTATCTTCCATGCTTTTTTCCAAGCCCATCTAGCACCTTGATAATCATCATTCTGAACTCTAGTTCTGACATCTTACTAATGTCCATATTGATTAAGTCCCTAGCTGTCAGTACTGCCTCCTCTTCTTTTTTTGAGTTTTTTCTGCCTTGTCATTTTATCCAGATAAGAATAGATGAATGAGAGAATAAAATACTAAAAAGGTAGCAGACCCCCCAAAATATACACTAACCAAATTGGAAGAGACCCAAAACTGGGGGGAGAAGAAAGGAGAGAAAAAAAAATCTCTCTCTGTGTGTTGAGAGTATATACATATACATATATATTAATTAGACTGGTGAATCGATCAGGGTCACACACTTGATTTTGGTGTATTTGGTCTGTTAGAAAAAACTGCCTCCCAGGAATTTAAAGAATGGAAAACATATATATACAAAAATAAGGGTAAACATGATGAAAGGATGGAATATGAATGTAAAGATGAAAATTAAAAAAGATTCTAAAAAAGGAATTGATAAGAAGTTGGTTGAAAAAAGAAAAAAAAGGAAACAATGTAATCAAGTTGGAGACTAGAACAAAGCCATGTGCTAGATTTAGGGTATATTTTGATCTGTTAGAAGAAACTGTATCCCAAAATTTTAAAGAAAGAAAAACCTATATGTATACAAAAATAAGGTTAAATACAATGAAGGGATAGAATATGACTATTACAATGAAAATTAAAAAAAGATTCTTGAAAAAGTATTGATAAGATAAAATGGTTAAAAAAGTTAAAATAGGAAAGAGGAAAAATTTAAAAAATAGAATAAGAAAAAAATAAAATTAAAAAATTTAACTTTGAAAGACTAAAGAATCATGGGAAAAAAACCCATGAATTCTGTGCTGTATTCCCATAGCTCTGAAGTTTTGCAGTTCTCATTGACTGGTGAACTTGGTCTTGGCTGGATTTTCTTGTTCATCTTCTGGGGGAGGGGCCTGTTGCAGTGATTCTCAAATGTCTTTGCCCGAGGTGGAATTATACTGTCCTTGCCAGGGGCCAGGCTAAATAATCTGCTCAGTTTTGCTCTCAGAAGCTTTTGTTCCCTGAATGCATTCTGTACAGCTTTGGAGGATGGGAATGAAAATGGTGGCTTCCCAATATCCAGCTCTGTGGGAGCTGAGAGATCAGGGCCCAACTCCTCAGTGCACCCTCAGAGAAAAGCGGTCAATCACTCCTGTCATCCTGGTCTCTGGTTGTGTTCTGTGCTAACCTCGCCTGTGACCCAGTGTTTCTATCTTTGGAGCACAGCCTCATCTGGAGTCTCTAAACCCAGCAGATTCCTACAGCACACTCCTGTGCTACTCCTCCTGGAGGAGGAAGGAGGGGGTCTTCCTGGATATGCCACTTGTGGGGTCCCTGCTTGAAGAGCAGTGGTCTGACTATGCCTTGAATCATGGTTTAAGGTAACCCTGAGCTGAGAGCCCACCCCTCATCTCTGTCTCTGCATCTGGCTTCCCTGCTCTGATACATGGGAGCTCTGCTACACTCAGACACCCCTGGTCTTTCTGTGACCCTGTGGGTCCTGAGACCACCCTGTCCCTGTAAGGGCTTCAGCCCCTGGAGCATCATCCCTCAGTGGAGCAGACTTCTAAAAGTTCTGATTTTGTGCTCTGCAGCACTACTGCTTGCCAGGAGCTGGCCTCCCGCCATGGTCTATCTTCCCATATGTTGCTTCAGATTCACTTCTTTACATGTCCTACTTCTAGAAAGCGGTCACTTTTCTGTTTCTAGAATTGCTGCTCTTCAATCTCCTGTTGAGTTTGTAGGTGTTGAGAATGGTTTGAGAACTATCTATTTGAGCACCTGAGACCTGATGATATTTAGGTTTCCTACTCCTCTGCCATGTTGCTCCTCCACCCTTTCCTATTATTATTATTATTTTTAAATTTTTTATTTTTTATAAACATATATTTTTATCCCCAGGGGTACAGGTCTGTGTATCACCAGGTTTACACACTTCACAGCACTCACCAAAGCACATACCCTCCCCAATGTCCATAATCCCACCCCCTTCTCCCAAACCCCCTCCCCCCAGCAACCCTCAGTTTGTTTTGTGAGATTAAGAGTCACTTATGGTTTGTCTCCCTCCCAATCCCATCTTCTTTCATTTATTCTTCTCCTACCCACTTAAGCCCCCATGTTGCATCACCACTTCCTCATATCAGGGAGATCATATGATAGTTGTCTTTCTCTGCTTGACTTATTTCACTAAGCATGATACGCTCTAGTTCCATCCATGTTGTCGCAAATGGCAAGATTTCATTTCTTTTGATGGCTGCATAGTATTCCATTGTGTATATATACCACATCTTCTTGATCCATTCATCTGTTGATGGACATCTAGGTTCTTTCCATAGTTTGGCTATTGTGGACATTGCTGCTATAAACATTCAGGTGCACGTGCCCCTTTGGATCACTACGTTTGTATCTTTAGGGTAAATACCCAATAGTGCAATTGCTGGGTCATAGGGCAGTTCTATTTTCAACATTTTGAGGAACCTCCATGCTGTTTTCCAGAGTGGCTGCACCAGCTTGCATTCCCACCAACAGTGTAGGAGGGTTCCCCTTTCTCCACATCCTCGCCAGCATCTGTCATTTCCTGACTTGTTGATTTTAGCCATTCTGACTGGTGTGAGGTGATATCTCCTTGTGGTTTTGATTTGTATTTCCCTGATGCCGAGTGATATGGAGCACTTTTTCATGTGTCTATTGGCCATCTGGATGTCTTCTTTGCAGAAATGTCTGTTCATGTCCTCTGCCCATTTCTTGATTGGATTATTTGTTCTTTGGGTGTTGAGTTTGCTAAGTTCTTTATAGATTCTGGACACTAGTCCTTTATCTGATATGTAAAAAAAAAAAATTACCAGAAGGCAAGAAAAAAACCAAAAAATGAAAAAAAAATTAAATTAACTGCAAGACTAAAAAAAATCACAGGGAAAAAGCCATGAGTTCCGTGCTTGGCTTTCTCCTCCTCTGGAATTCTGCTGCTCTCCTTGGTATTGAAACCGCACTCCTTGGTAGGTGAACTTGGTCTCAGCTGGATTTCTTGTTGATCTTCTGGGGGAGGGGCCTGTTGTAGTGATTCTCAAGTGTCTTTGCCCCAGGCGGAATTGCACCGCCCTTACCATGGGCCGGGGTGAGTAATCCGCTTGGGTTTGCTTTCAGGAGCTTTTGTTCCCTGAGCGCTTTCCATAGAGTTCTGGAGGACGGGAATACAAATGGCGGCCTCCTGGTCTCCGGCCCAGAGGAGCCGAGAGCCCAGGGCCCCACTCCTCAGTGTGCCCTCAGAGAACAGCGCCCAGTTACTCCCGTCTGCCTGACCTCCAGCCAGGCTCCGAGCTCACCGAGCCTGCGACCAGTTCAAGGTAACCCCGAGCTGTGAGCTTACTGTCAGCTCTGTCTCTGTAGCCGGCTTTCCCGTTCCAATACCCGCAAGCTCTGCGACACTCAGACACCCCCGATCCTTCTGTGACCCTGCGGGACCTGAGGCCATGCTGACCTCGCGTGGGCTTCGCCCCTGTTTAGCCTCTGGAGCAATGTCCCTCAGCGGAACAGACTTTTAAAAGTCCTGATTTTGTGCGCGGTTCCTCTGCGGCTTGCCGGGAGCCGGCCCCTCCCCCCGGGGTCTATCTTCCTGTCACTTTGGATTCACTTCTCTGCCGGTCCTACCTTTCAGAAAGTGGTTGTTTTTCTGTTTCCAGAATTGCTGTTCTTCTTCTCTTCGATCTGCCGATGGTTTTTCAGGTGTTTGCAATCTTTAGATAAGCTATCTAGCTGATCTCCGGCTAGCTGAAGTAGTCTCAGCCTGCTACTTCTCCGCCATCTTGACTCCCCTTTTCCTATTATTTTTTAAAGCATCTATTTCGCTTGTTTCTGCTCTGATCTTAATTACTTCCTTCTTTCTACTAATTTTGGATGTTGTTTGTTCTTTTTCTAGTTTTCTGAGGTATAAAGTTAGGTTGTTTATTTGAGATCATTCTGTTTTCTTAAGGTAGGTATTTATCACTATGAGTTCTCTTAGAAGTGCATTTGCTACATCATATACATTTTGGTATGTTGTGTTTCTGTTTCTGTTTTGTAGTCTCAAAGATATTTTTAAAATTTCTCTTTTAATTTCTTCTTTGAGCCATTAGCTATTCAGTAGCATATTGTTTAATCTCCATATATTTGTGAATTTTTCAGTTCTCATAATTGATTTCTAGTTTCATACCATTGTGGTCAAGAGAGGTGCTTGATATGATTTCAGTCTTCTCAAATATATTAAGGCTTGTTTCATGGTCTCACATATGATCTGTCCTAGGGAATATTCCATGTTTCCATGAGAAGAATGTGTATTCTTTTGCTGTTGGGTGGAATGTTCTGCAAATGTGTTATGTCATGGTGGTCTAACATGTAGTTTAACTCCAGTGTTTTCTAATTGATTTTATGTCTGGATGATCTTCCATTTATAAAAGTGGGGTATTGAAATCCCCTACTATTATTTTATTATTATTTCTCCCTTCAGGTCTTTTAATATTTGCTTTATATATTTAGATCCTTCTACTTACAAATGTATCTTCTTTATCATTGTATACTGACCTTCTTTGTTTTTTATTAAAGTCTTTGTTTTAAAGTCTATTTTATTTATATAACTATAGCTATCCCTGCTTTCTTTTGGTTTCTGTTTGCATGGAATATTTTTTCCATCCATTCCCTTTAGGTCTGTGTAGTGACTAACATAACACACTAATTTTTTTTTTTTAAAAGCTGAAGGGAGAATTTTGTAAACAATTTATAAAGTTGGGTCTTATTTTTTAATACATTCAGCCACTCTATGCCTTTGATTGGATAACTTAGTCCATTTATGTTTAGAGTAGTTATTGGTAGGTATGGACTAACTATTGCCATTTTGTTCATTGTTTCCTGGCTCTTTGTAATTCTTTTTTCCTTTCTTCTTGTGTTGCTCCTTTTTTGTGATGATTTTCTATAATGGTGTTCTTAGATTCCTTTCTCTTTATCTTTTGTGTATTCATTACAAGTTTTTATTTTGTGGTTATCATGAAGTTTACATAAAACATCTTGTATTAATAATAGTCTATTTTAAGCTCATACCAACTTAAGTTCAAATATATATTAAAGCTCTACATTTTTAATCCTCACCCATTTTATATTTTTGATGTCACAATTTACGTCTTTTTATCTTGTGGATCCATTAACGAATTTTAGTAGTTATAATTATTTTTAGTACTTTTGTCTTTTAACCTTCATATTAGAGTTATAAGAGATTTACCTATCACCGTTACAACACTGGAATATTCTGAATTTAACTGTATTTTACCTTTGCCGGTTAGATTTATACCTTCCTATGCTTTCATGTTATTAATTAGTGTTCTTTCAATTTAGCTTAAAGAGCTCCATTTAACATTTCTTTTTTTTTTTTAAGATTTTATTTATTTGTCAGAGACAGAGGGAGAGAGAGCGAGCGAGTGAGCACAGGCAGACAGAGAGGCAGGCAGAGTCAGAGGGAGAAGCAGGCTCCCCGCGGAGCAAGGAGCCCGATGTGGGACTCGATCCCAGGATGCTGGGATCATGACCTGAGCCGAAGGCAGCTGCTCAACCAACTGAGCCACCCAGGCGTCCCAGCATTTTTTTTTTTTCCTTTCAGCACTTTGAATATATCATGCATTCCCTTCTGGACTGCATAGTTTCTGTGAAAAATATGCTAATCACCTAATGAGGGTTCCTTAATATGCAACATGATATTTTTTTCTTGCTGCTTTAAAGATTCTTTAACTTATGAAAACTTAATTATAAAGTGTCTCAGTGTGGGTCTCTTTGGAGTCATCTTATTTGGAACTGTCTGAATTTACTCAGTCTGGATGTCTATTTCCTCCCTTAGGTTAGGGAAGTTTTCATTATTTCTTTGAATAAGCACTCTGTCTCTTTATTTCTCTCTTTTTCTTCTGCGAACCCTGTAATGAGAATATTGGTCTCTTTAGTGATATCCTGTAAGTCCCTTATGCTATATTCTCTCTTTTTTATTCTTTTTTCTTTTTACTCCTGTTTGAATGAATCCCACTGCCCTATCTTTGAGTTCACTGATTCTTTGTTTTACTTGATGTGGTCTCGTATTAACCTCTATTGAATTTTTTAGTTCAGTTTCTGCATTCTTTAGCTCTGAGTTCTCTTTGGTACTTTCTTATATTTTTTTTGAAAATCTCACTTTGTTCATGCATTGTTCTCCTAACCTTGGTGATCATATTTATGAACATTATTCTAAACTCTTTTATTTATTTATTTATTTATTTATTTATTTTTTATATTCTGAATTCTTTATCAGATAAATCACTTAAATCCATTCATTATGACCAGTTTCGGGAGTTTTATCTTGCTTTTTTGATTGGAACACATTCCTCTATTTCTCTGTTTTTCTTGACTCTCTGTTGGTTTTTGTGCATTAGATAAAACCATCACCTCTCCTAGACTTTTTAAAAGATTATTTATTTATTTATTTACTTAAATGTTTACTTATATTATTATGTTCAATTAGCTCACATGTAGTATATCGTTAGTTTTTGATGTAGTCACCTCTCCTAGTCTTTTTTTTTTTTAAAGATTTTATTTATTTGACAGAGAGAGATCACAAGTAGGCACAGAGAGAGAGAGAGAGAGAGAGAGAGAGGAGGAAGCAGGCTCCATGCCGAGCAAAGAGCCCGATAGGGGACTCAATCCCAGAACTCTGAGATTATGACCTGAGCCGAAGGCAGAGGCTCAACCCACTGAGCCACCCAGGCGCCCCACCTCTCCTAGTCTTGATGAAGTGGTGTTTTGTAGAGAATGAACCTAATCATTCAGTCTGGCCTGAGCTTTTGGTCGTTTCGCAAACCTGTGTGCAGGATGCTTTCTTTGTGTTTAGTAGCCTTCAGTAGACGAGTGTGTGCCAAGACCTATAAGTGTCCCAAAAGGGAAGATCTCATCAGCTCCAGGAAACAGATTGAAAACTATATCCTCAGGCAGCAACTTTAGAGGAAGGAAATAAGCCTCTTTCAGGGAAAGGTTGGGAAGTGGGCATTTCTTGGGGCTAGCTGGTTAAGAAGAGTTTCATTGTTTGATGTAGTCCAATGGGACCAGTGAATTCAAGCTCCACTGCCCACCAGAGTCAGGTGGTGGAAGGGGGCATATTCTGGGGAGCAGCCTAAAAACCTGGGTACCAGATATGTGTATAAGCTCCTGCCAGGGAGACACTGATGACTTGGAATGGGCCAGTGGGTGAAGGTGGAAATGGTGTCCAGTGACCTTCTTGGTTTCTGGGGAAGATTGCAGTCAGGCCCTACTGGGCTAAATTAGAAGCCTGATGCTTAAGCATCAGCTTTTAAAGTATACAGATAAGCCTCTTTCAGGAAAGACTTGGAGATAGACATTTCTGTCTGCTTCCTCTGGCTGAGGCTTGGGGAAATAGCCTCATTGTGTTCTCATGAGCCCATTAATTGTTTCTTTGCTATAATTTTGGGGTCTCATGGATGCAAGCCTTGTTGGCTTTCAGAGATCCTTACCATTGACAAAATGTGTTTACTTTCAATTTCACCTCATGTAATTCTCTATATAACCCTGGGAAGTGGTAGGAAATGTAGTTATCTGCATTTTAAAATAAGATTTAAAACAGACCAGACAAAGGATAGCAAGATCAATGTCAACATTTGTTTTTGGTATCATTCCTTTATGTTTTAATATCATTCCAATATTTTGATATTATTTATTTATATTACCTTATTAGAATACATATGCCTGACATTCCACATCAGTTAGAGTTATTACTCAGAGGCAACAGTACTTACTATACATTATGTAATGGACTGTGTTTAGGTGTCAGAGTTCTCTGCAGAAACATTTAATCCACTCAGGGTGATGAGTATATCTCTTTGCCTAACGTCAGACTACTAGTAACTAGTAGAATAGGCCCTTCAAGCTAGGTCTTTAGACTTCAAATGCAGAACTATGCTATATTGTATTGTTTCTCATGGGATAAGGTTTAAGGGATGATGGTTGACTTGTTCCCAGCAACTCATGTGGAAACTGGTACATCTGAGGCTATAGCAATCCCATTGAGTTTCATACCAGAGTCTCTCTTATTTCTTACCAACAAGTTTTCCATCCACAGTCTCTTCATGGCATTTTTCATTTCCATGTTTCTCAGGGTATAGGTCAGGGGGTTTAACATGGGTGTAATGATGGTATAGAACACAGCCACCATCTTGTCCTCAGTAAAAGTGGTGGAAGGCCTTAGGTAGATGAAGAGGCAGGGGTCAAAAACAAGATCACCATAATGTGGGAAGCACATGTGGACAGGGCCTTGTGCCTCCGTCTGATGAATGAGTCTTTTTTTTTTTTTTTTCTTAAAGGAAAGCAAGATGACAATGTAAGAGCCTACAAGAATGACAAAGTAGCTCAGGGACATCATGCCACTGTTGGCTATCACAATGAGCCCTACCACATATGTGTCTGTGCAAGCTAGCTTCAGTAAAGGGTGGACATCACAGAAATAGTGGTCAATCAGGTTGGGGTCACAGAAAGGCAATTGTACAGTGAGGATGGTCTGGATAAAGGAATGCACAAACCCTCCTAACCAGCAGGTTACCACCAGTATGGAGCAGACCTTTCGATCCATGATGGTCATATAGCATAGAGGCTTACAGATAGCCACATACCTGTCATAGGCCATCAGTGTGAGAATTAAGATCTCTGTGCAGCCAAAGACATGGCAGAAAAAAAGCTGCACCGTACAACCGACAAAAGAGATGCTCTTGACTTTGGCTTGGGAATCAACAATCAGCTTGGGGGCTGTAACAGAGGAATAGCCTTTGTCCACAAAGGATAGGAAGCTAAGGAAGAAGTACATTGGAGAGTTGAGATTTGGACTCCTTTGAGTGGTCATTATAATGAGAAAATTTCCAGTCATGAGGATCATATAAAAGAATAATAACAAAAAGAAGCATAGTTGTTGTACTTTCTAATTTTGGGAAAGACCCATGAAGATAAATTCAGTAACATTATTTTCCATGGAACCTGGGAATTTCACGAGAGAAATACAGTTTGACTTTACCTATAGGAAAAAAAAAAAAAAAACCAAGAAGGATAATTAGATTTGGGCACATAGTATCACAACATTGTTATTTAAAAAAAATTATTCTCAGGCCCACACCCCGTCACCTAATAGTAAAATTTACAAGTCTCAGTGACAAAGAGAAAATCCTGAAAGCAGCCCGGGAAAAGAAGTCTGTAACATACAATGGTAAAAATATTAGATTGGCAGCTGACTTATCCACAGAGACCTGGCAGGGCAGAAAGAGCTGGCATGATATTTTTAGAGCACTAAACGAGAAAAACATGCAGCCCAGAATACTATATCCAGCTAGGCTATCATTGAAAATAGAAGGAGAGATTAAAAGCTTCCAGGACAAACAACAACTGAAAGAATTTGCAAATACCAAACCAGCTCTACAGGAAATATTGAAAGGGGTCCTCTAAGCAAAGAGAGAGCCTACAAGTGGTAGATCAGAAAGGAACAGAGACCATATACAATAACAGTCACCTTACAGGCAATACAATGGCACTAAATTCATATCTCTCAATAGTTACCCTGAATGTGAATGGGCTAAATGCCCCTGTCAAAAGACACAGGGTATCAGAATGGATAAAAAAACAAAACCCATCTATATGTTGCCTCCAAGAAACTCATTTTAAGCCCGAAGACACCTCCAGATTTAAAGTGAGGGGGTGGAAAAGAATTTACCATGCTAATGGACATCAGAAGAAAGCAGGAGTGGCAATCCTTATATCAGATCAATTAGATTTTAAGCCAAAGACTATAATAAGAGATGAGGAAGGACACTATATCATACTCAAAGGGTCTGTCCAACAAGAAGATTTAACAATTTTAAATATCTATGCCCCCAACGTGGGAGCAGCCAACTATATAAACCAATTAATAACAAAATCAAAGAAACTCATCAACAACAATACAATAATAGTAGGGGACTTTAACACTCCCCTCACTGAAATGGACAGGTCATCCAAGCAAAAGATCAGCAAGGAAATAAAGGCCTTAAACGACACACTGGACCAGATGGACATCACAGATATATTCAGAACATTTCATCCCAAAGCAACAGAATACACATTCTTCTCTAGTGCACATGGAACATTCTCCAGAATAGATTACATCCTCGGTCCTAAATCAGGACTCAACAGGTATCAAAAGATTGGGATCATTCCCTGCATATTTTCAGACCACAATGCTCTAAAGCTAGAACTCAACCACAAAAGGAAGTTTGGAAAGAACCCAAATACATGGAGACTAAACAGTATCCTTCTAAAGAATGAATGGGTCAACCGGGAAATTAAAGAAGAATTGAAAAAAATCATGGAAACAAATGATAATGAAAATACAACGGTTCAAAATCTGTGGGACACAATAAAGGCAGTCCTGAGAGGAAAATATATAGCGGTACAAGCCTTTCTCAAGAAACAAGAAAGGTCTCAGGTACACAACCTAACCCTATACCTAAAGGAGCTGGAGAAAGAACAAGAAAGAAAACCTAAGCCCAGCAGGAGAAGAGAAATCATAAAGATCAGAGCAGAAATCAATGAAATAGAAACCAAAAAAACAATAGAAAAAATCAACGAAAGTAGGAGCTGGTTCTTTGAAAGAATTAATAAAATTGATAAACCCCTGGCCCGACTTATCAAAAAGAAAAGAGAAAGGACCCAAATAAATAAAATCATGAATGAAAGAGGAGAGATCACAACTAACACCAAAGAAATACAAACTATTATAAGAACATACTATGAGCAACTCTACGGCAATAAATTTGACAATCTGGAAGAAATGGATGCATTCCTAGAAACATATAAACTACCACAACTGAACCAGGAAGAAATAGAAAGCCTGAACAGACCCATAACCAGTAAGGAGATTGAAACAGTCATTAAAAATCTCCAAACAAACAAAAGCCCAGGGCCAGATGGCTTCCCGGGGGAATTCTACCAAACATTTAAAGAAGAACTAATTCCTATTCTCCTGAAACTGTTCCAAAAAATAGAAATGGAAGGAAAACTTCCAAACTCATTTTATGAGGCCAGCATCACCTTGATCCCAAAACCAGACAAGGATCCCACCAAAAAAGAGAGCTATAGACCGATATCCTTGATGAACACAGATGCGAAAATACTCAACAAAATACTAGCCAATAGGATTCAACAGTACATTAAAAAGATTATTCACCACGACCAAGTGGGATTTATTCCAGGGCTGCAAGGTTGGTTCAACATCCGCAAATCAGTCAATGTGATACAACACATCAATAAAAGAAAGAACAAGAACCATATGATACTTTCAATAGATGCTGAAAAAGCATTTGACAAAGTACAGCATCCCTTCCTGATCAAAACTCTTCAAAGTGTAGGGATAGAGGGCACATACCTCAATATAATCAAAGCCATCTATGAAAAACCCACCGCAAATATCATTCTCAATGGAGAAAAACTGAAAGCTTTTCCACTAAGGTCAGGAACACGGCAGGGATGTCCATTATCACCACTGCTATTCAACATAGTACTAGAGGTCCTAGCCTCAGCAATCAGACAACAAAAGGAAATTAAAGGCATCCAAATCGGCAAAGAAGAAGTCAAATTATCACTCTTCGCAGATGATATGATACTATATGTGGAAAACCCAAAAGACTCCACTCCAAAACTGCTAGAACTTATACAGGAATTCAGTAAAGTGTCAGGATATAAAATCAATGCACAGAAATCAGTTGCATTTCTCTACACCAACAGCAAGACAGAAGAAAGAGATATTAAGGAGTCAATCCCATTTACAATTGCATCCAAAACCATAAGATACCTAGGAATAAACCTAACCAAAGAGACACAGAATCTATACTCAGAAAACTATAAAGTACTCATGAAAGAAATTGAGGAAGACACAAAGAAATGGAGAAATGTTCCATGCTCCTGGATTGGAAGAATAAATATTGTGAAAATGTCTATGCTACCTAAAGCAATCTACACATTTAATGCAATTCCTATCAAAGTACCATCCATCTTTTTCAAAGTAATGGAACAAATAATGTTAAAATTTATATGGAACCAGAAAAGACCTCGAATAGCCAAAGGGATATTGAAAAAGAAAGCCAACGTTGGTGGCATCACAATTCCGGACTTCAAGCTCTATTACAAAGCTGTCATCATCAAGACAGCATGGTACTGGCACAAAAACAGACACATAGATCAATGGAACAGAATAGAGAGCCCAGAAATAGACCCTCAAATCTATGGTCAACTCATCTTCGACAAAGCAGGAAAGAATGTCCAATGGAAAAAAGACAGCCTCTTCAATAAATGGTGTTGGGAAAATTGGACAGCCACATGCAGAAAAATGAAATTGGACCATTTCCTTACACCACACACAAAAATAGACTCAAAATGGATGAAGGACCTCAATGTGTGAAAGGAATCCATCAAAATCCTTGAGGAGAACACAGGCAGCAACCTCTTCGACCTCTGCCGCAGCAACATCTTCCTAGGAACAACGCAAAAGGCAAGGGAAGCAAGGGAAAAAATGAACTATTGGGATTTCATCAAGATCAAAAGCTTTTGCACAGCAAAGGAAACAGTTAACAAAATCAAAAGACAACTGACAGAATGGGAGAAGATATTTGCAAACGACATATCAGATAAAGGACTAGTGTCCAGAATCTATAAAGAACTTAGCAAACTCAACACCCAAAGAACAAATAATCCAATCAAGAAATGGGCAGAGGACATGAACAGACATTTCTGCAAAGAAGACATCCAGATGGCCAACAGACACATGAAAAAGTGCTCCATATCACTCGGCATCAGGGAAATACAAATCAAAACCACAATGAGATATCACCTCACACCAGTCAGAATGGCTAAAATCAACAAGTCAGGAAATGACAGATGCTGGCGAGGATGTGGAGAAAGGGGAACCCTCCTACACTGTTGGTGGGAATGCAAGCTGGTGCAGCCACTCTGGAAAACAGCATGGAGGTTCCTCAGATTGTTGAAAATAGAACTGCCCTATGACCCAGCAATTGCACTATTGGGTATTTACCCTAAAGATACAAATGTAGTGATCCAAAGGGGCACATGCACCCGAATGTTTATAGCAGCAATGTCCACAATAGCCAAACTATGGAAAGAACCTAGATGTCCATCCACAGATGAGTGGATCAAGAAGATGTGGTATATATACACAATGGAATACTATGCAGCCATCAAAAGAAATGAAATCTTGCCATTTGCGACAACATGGATGGA
This sequence comes from Mustela nivalis, assembly GCF_964662115.1. NCBI lineage: Eukaryota > Metazoa > Chordata > Mammalia > Carnivora > Mustelidae > Mustela > Mustela nivalis. The sequence goes on from NC_139028.1 coordinate 103,621,902, forward strand.
ACTAGAGCGTATCATGCTTAGCGAAATAAGTCAAGCGGAGAAAGACAACTATCATATGATCTCCCTGATATGAGGAAGTGGTGATGCAACATGGAGGCTTAAGTGGGTAGGAGAAGAATAAATGAAACAAGATGGGATTGGGAGGGAGACAAACCATAAGTGACTCTTAATCTCACAAAACAAACTGAGGGTTGCTGGGGGGAGGGGGTTTGGGAGAAGGGGGTGGGATTATGGACATTGGGGAGGGTATGTGCTTTGGTGAGTGCTGTGAAGTGTGTAAACCTGGTGATTCACAGACCTGTACCCCTGAGGATAAAAATATATGTTTATTGAAAAAAAAAAAAAAAAAAGAAAGGACAAATACCCAACTTTTGTAGCAGCATGGATGGGACTGGAAGAGTTTATTATGCTGAGTGAAATAAGTCAAGCAGAGAGAGTCAATTATCATATGGTTTCACTTATTTGTGGAGCATAACAAATAGCATGGAGGACATGGGGAGTTAGAGAGGAGAAGGGAGTTGGGGGAAATTGGAAGGGGAGGTGAACCATGAGAGACTATGGACTCTGAAAAACAATCTGAGGATTTTGAAGGGGTGGGGGGTGGGAGTTTGGGGTACTAGGTGGTGGGTATTATAAAGGGCACGAATTGCATGGAGCACTGGGTGTGGTGAAAAATAATGAATACTGTTATGCTGAAAATAAAAAATAAATTAAAAAAAAAAAAGGCAAAAAAAAAAATTATTCTCAAAATTTCTTTCTCACTTTAAGGTACTAGTTTGGGTAAAGTCTCTCTCTCTCTTTTTTTTTTTAAATTAACATATAATGTATTATTTGTTTCAGGCGTACAGGTTTGTGATTCATCAGTCTTACACAATTCACAACGCTCACCATAGCACACAACTTCCCCAATGGTCTGTTTCTTAAAATTACCAGGGATAGAGGTGCTGGTGGGAGAAGAGAGAGAGAGAGACATACAGAGAGACAGAAAGACAGAGAGAAAGAAAGGGGAAAAAAAAAAAGAACTGACAGGCTTTGAACGGATTTAGGGATAGTCTTGTAGTCTTGGCTCTCTTCTTAAGTGTCAGTTGTCTGACAGAATTTATTGTTGCACCAGAATTTAAATTAAATCTCTGTGTTAAATCAAGGTTCCAAGTGGCAACCTCTAGTCTCTTCATCTGAGGATGCTTTTCATCCATTTTCCAGTTGGTGTATGGAATCTACAAAAGTAAGCACACACACATACACATTTGTGATCATATATATATATAAGTCTTAAAATGTGCACTTTAAGTCAAACCCAGGATGTAATTACCTTTTTATGAGACTCCTTGGGCTCCCAAATTCCTGACTGGCTGGCTTTGTCATATTTTTGATTATTCCAGAACTTCACTCTTTGTCCCTTCTTATATGTCTAAAAGTTGGGAAATATGTATAGAGTCTTCAGGAAAAGGGACTACCATCTTCAAGATGCTAAGGCTTCAGATCCTAGTTGACATTAGTTGTTATAAAATATGGAAATGAATTGACTCTCAAGTAGGTTTAGATCTTTTAGATCTTAACAATGACCAACTGTGAGTTCTGGGACAAGTTACGTACATTGATAGAGACCCAGTTACTTTGGTCATTTGGTATAACTGCTACATGCATACCAGGGTCTCCTTTGCTTTGGCCTATGTCATGGACTTTGGGATGATCATTTCATTGTGATGGATCATTGCTATTGAATGCAGTTTCTTTGTTTCATTATCCCTGTATACCTTTGAACCAAAAGATGTGTGAAGGGGAGACAATGTGTATCTTTATCTTTGTATTGCCTGAATACAAATACTACTCTCATAAGTTTGACAATTCATTTAAACTTCAATTTCTTCATCCTTCAAATGGAAACACTACTGACTGCTTCAAGAGAGCTATTTTAAATACCAAACCTAGCCCGACATATAGTAAGCACCCAGTAATTATGCCCTCTCATTTTCTAACTAGGTTACCAGTACTTAAGACATTTTATGGTGAAAATTTTCAAATATATACACAATGGAGATAACAGTAGTATAAACTCTAATATATTGATCACTCAGATTAAAAAATGATCTATATTGTACTACATTTGCATCATCCCTCCCTCTTCTTCATCTTTTTGCCAGGGTATTTTAGTGTCATTCCCAGTCATCATGCCATTTTAACCACTACATGCTTCATTTTCTGTATTTCTGGGGAATAGTCTCATGTGACAGGCGGGGATACTCACCATTATACTAACGAGGACGGCGGTGGCCATCCCAAATATTCTCATGTGAACGAAAGGCTCAACCACATCTAACAAAATTACCAGGAGTTGCTTGATATTAACCCATTCCTGGTTTGTTGGAACCATGTTTTGCTCCTGTCTCTCCATACAGTGCTTAGGTGGGTGCTTACAATGTCTGCTCCATGTGCTAGGGTAGTGCACTGTGGCTACTGTGTACTTGAACTGTGTACAGAGGGACTAAGAAACTGAAGTTTTGGTTTTATTTAAATTATTTCATTTTATTGAAATAAAAAACCTAAAGCAATGTAAAATATTATGATATAATAAAATTTGGACATATTGGGTTAAATAATATATTATTAAATTTTATTAGAATCAATCCTACCTACTTGTTTTGATCTTTTATGTAGCTACCAAAACATTTAAAATGACAGTGTGGCTTTCATCATGACCAAGTGGGATTTATCCCTGGGATGCAAGGGTGGTTCAACCTTTGCAAATCAATCAATGTGATAGAACACATAAATAAGGGAACACACAAGAATCACATGGTCTTCTCAATAGATGCAGAACAAGCATTTGACAAAATACAGCATCCTTTCCTGCTTGTATAATGTTTCTATCACACAGAGCTGTACTGGGGATTAGGCTCTAGTCTAAGTACTTAATCATATTATTTCTTGTAGTTATATAAAGTATGTAGAATTATTCCCATTCTTCACATAAGGAATAAAACCCAGAAAGTTAAACTAGCTTTATATATGGTCATGTAACTAGTCATTGATGAAACACAGATTCAACCTTGATACATTTTCTTAGCCTATGCTACTTTATATCATGGGCCCAGCACGCAAGGCTACTTTATATCATAAATGTACAATTTCCATTGGCATTTATTTAAAAAATATCGATAATAGCTTTGGGATCTTCTTTATTATTTTAATGTTTCTGGGATATTAATTGCTCCTTTATTAACTTCAAACAAAACTTAATTCACGAAGATAGATACCAGTACTCTGATAAGTTAGTGGAGTCCTGACGTCCTGTGTTCTTAGAAGACCCATCGGCCTTGTCACCAAACAGTAGTTTCTGCTACAGGATAGGAACAATCTCAGAAAATGGAACAGACTGTGACAAAGCATATTCAAACTCTGTCATTTCTCCTTCTAGAGTCTGGGTCTCAGTAGGATTCTTTGTCTCACTGTCCTCCCTCTACTGTCACCATGGCATGTGGTTCTGGGCCTAGACATGGATTATTTCACAAACCAGAATACATTAGTACCCTTCAATCTGTGGTAGAATGAGGACAGAGGCAAAAATCTAATGATGAGAGTTTAGGCATCACCAAATGCTAAATTTCAGTGCCTTGACTAAATGCTGACTCACTGAAAAAATTTATCCACAGACATTTCTTGAGAGAGGTGGCTTTTTTTAAAAATATTTTTTTAATTAATTAATTTATTTTCAGCATAACAGTATTCATTATTTTTCACCACACCCAGTGCTCCATGCAATCCGTGCCCTCTATAATACCCACCACCTTGTACCCTGACCTCCCACTCCACTACCACATCAAACCCCACAGATTGTTTTTCAGAGTCCATAGTCTCTCATGGTTCACCTTCCCTTCCAATTTACCCCAACTCCCTTCTCCTCTTAAACTCCCCATGTCCTCCATGCATTTTGTTATGCTCCACACATAAGTGAAACCATATGATAATTGACTCTCTCTGCTTGACTTATTTCACTCAGCATAATCTCTTCCAGTCCTGTCCGTGTTGCTACAAAAGTTGGGTATTCGTTCTTTCTGATGGAGGCATAATACTCCATAGTGTATATGGACCACATCTTCCTTATCCATTCGTACATTGAAGGGCATCTTGGTTCTTTCCACAGTTTGGTGACCGTGGCCATTGCTGCTATAAACATTGGGGTACAGATGGCCCTTCTTTTCACTACATCTGTATCTTTGGGGTAAATACCCAGGAGTGCAATGGCAGGGTCATAGGGATGTTGTATTATTAATTTCTTGAGGAATCTCCACACTGTTCTCCAAAGTGGCTGCACCAACTTGCATTCCCACCAACAGTGTAAGAGGGTTCCCTTTTCTCCACATCCTCTCCAACACATGTTGTTTCCTGTCTTGCTAATTTGGGCCATTCTAACTGGTGTAAGGTGATATCTCAATGTGGTTTTAATTTGAATCTCCCTGAGGGCTAGTGATGATGAACATTTTTTCATGTGTCTGATAGCCATTTATATGTCTTTATTGGAGAAGTGTCTGTCCATATCTTCTGCCCATTTTTTGATATGATTGTTTTGTGTGTGTTGAGTTTGAGGAGTTCATTATAGATCCTGGATATCAACCTTTTGTCTATACTGTCATTTGCAAATATCTTCTCCCATTCCGTGGGTTGCCTCTTTGTTTTCCTGACTGTTTCCTTGGCTGTGCAGAAGCTTTTGATTTTGATGAAGACCCAAAAGTTCATCTTTGCTTATGTTCTCCTTTAGGATTCTGATGGATTCCTGTCACACTTTGAGGTCTTTTATCCATTTTGAGTTTATCTTTGTGTATGGTGTAAGAGAATGGTCGAGTTACATTCTTCTACATATAGCTGTCCAGTTTTCCCAGCACCATTTATTGAAGAGACTGTCATTTTTCCACTGTTTATTTTTTCTGTTTTGTCGAAGATTATTTGACCATAGAGTTGAGTTCCATATCTGGGCTCTCTACTCTGTTTCACTGGTCTATGTGTCTGTTTTTATGCCAGTACCATGCTGTCTTGGTGATCACAGCTTTGTAGTAAATCTTGAAATCAGGTAATGTGATGCCGCCAGTTTTGTTTTTGTTTTTCAACATTTCCTTAGCGATTCGGGGTCTCTTCTGATTCCATACAAATTTTAGGATTATTTGCTCCAGCTCTTTGAAGAATACCGGTGGAATTTTGATCGGAATAGCATTAAAAGTATAGATTACTCTGGACAGTATAGACAATTTAACAATGTTTATTCTTCTGATCCAAGAGCATCTAATGGTCTTCCATCTTTTTGTGTCTTCTTCAATTTATTTCATGAGTGTTCTGTAGTTCCTCGAGTACAGATCCTTTACCTCTTTGGTTAGGTTTATTCCCAGGTATCTTATGGTTCTTGGTGCTGTAGGAATCAATTCTCTAATTTCCATTTCTGTATTTTCATTATTAGTGTATAAGAAAGCTACTGATTTCTGTACATTAACTTTGTATCCTGCCACGTTGCTGAATTGCTGTATGAATTCTAGTAGTTTGGGGGTGAAGTCTTTTGGGTTTTCCATATAAAGAATCATGTCATCTGCAAAGAGAGAGAGTTTGACTTCTTCATTACCAGTTTGGATATCTTTTATTTCCCTTTGTTGTTGTTACACCATACACAAAGATAAACTAAAAATGGATAAAAGACCTCAATGAGTGACAGGAATCCATCAGAATCCTAAAGAAGAACATAGGCAGTAATCTCTTCGATATCAGCCACAGCAACTTCTTTCAAGATATGTCTCCAAAGGCAAAAGAAACAAAAGCAAAGATGAACTTTTGGGTCTTCATCAAAATCAAAAGCTTCTGCACAACCAAGGAAACAGTCAAGAAAACAAAGAGGCAACCCACGGAATGGGAGAAGATATTTGCAAATGACAGTACAGACAAAAGGTTGATATCCAGGATCTATAATGAACTCCTCAAACTCAACACACATAAAACAGACAATCATATCAAAAAATGGGCAGAAGATATGAAGAGACACTTCTCCAATAAAGACATATAAATGGCTATCAGACACATGAAAAAATGTTCATCATCACTAGCCCTCAGGGAGATTCAAATTAAAACTACATTGAGATATCACCTTACACCAGTTAGAATGGCCCAAATTAGCAAGACAGGAAACAACATGTGTTGGAGAGGATGTGGAGAAAGGGAAACCTTCTTACACTGTTGGTGGGAATGCAAGTTGGTGCAGCCACTTTGGAGAACAGTGTGGAGATTCCTCAAGAAATTAATAATAGAACATCCCTATGACCCTGCCATTGCACTACTGGGTATTTACCCCAAAGATACAGATGTAGTGAAAAGAAGGGCCATCTGTACCCCGATGTTCACAGTAGCAAAGACCATGGTCACCAAACTGTGGAAATAACCAAGATGCTCTTCAATGTATGAATGGATAAGGAAGATGTGGTCCATATACACTATGGAGTATTATGCCTCCATCAGAAAGAACGAATACCCAACTTTTGTAGCAACATGGACGGGACTGGAAGAGAGTATGCTGAGTGAAACAAGTCAGGCAGAGAGAGTCAATTATCTTATGGTTTCACTTATTTGTGGAGCATAACAAATAGCATGGAGGACATGGGGAGATAGGGAGGAGAAGGGGGTTGGGGTAAATTGGAAGGGGAGGTGAACCATGAGAGACTATGGACTCTGAAAAACAATCTGAGGGTTTTGAAGGGGCGGGGGGTGGGAGGTCGGGGTTCCAGGTGGTGGGTATTATAGAGGGCATGGATTGCATGGAGCACTGGGTGTGGTGCAAAAATAATGAATACTGTTATGCTGAAAATTAAAAAAAAAAAGAAAATGGAAATAAAAAAAAAATTGAAAAATCCAGAATACAGCAGCTGTCTCTACACCTTAAAGAACTGGAGAATCAACAACAAATCAAACCAACTCCACACATAAGAAGAGAAATAATCAAGATTAGAACTGAGATGGATGAGGTAGAAACCAGAGATAAAGTAGAACGTATCAATGAAAGGAGAAGCTGGTTTTTTGAAAGAATCAATAAGATCAATAAACCATTGGCGACACTAATCCAAAAGAAAAGAGAGAAAGCTCAAATACATAAAATTATGAATGAAAAGGGAAAGATCACAACGAACACCAAAGAAGTAGAAACAATCATCAGAAGTTATTATCAATAGTTATATGCCAATAAGCTAAGCAACCTAGATGAAATGGATGCATTCCTGGAAATCTATAAACTCCCAAAATTGAACCAGAAAGAAATTGACAACCTGAACAGACCAATATCTAGTAACGAGATTGAAGCGGTGATCAAAAACCTCCCAAAAAATAAGAGCCCAGGCGGGGCGCCTGGGTGGCTCAGTGGGTTGGGCCGCTGCCTTCGGCTCGGGTCATGATCTCAGGGTCCTGGGATCGAGTCCCGCATCGGGCTCTCTGCTCAGCAGGGAGCCTGCTTCCCTCTCTCTCTCTCTGCCTGCCTCTCTGACTACTTGTGATTTCTCTCTGTCAAATAAATAAATAAAATCTTTAAAAAAAAAAAAAAATAAGAGCCCAGGACCTGATGGATTCCCTGGGGAATTCTACCAACCTTTCAAAGAAGAAGTAACACCTATTCTCCTGAAGCTGTTTCAAAAAATTGAAGCAGAAGGAAAACTTCCTGACTCTTTCTATGAAGCCAGCATTACCCTGATCTCCAAACCAGGCAAAGACCCTACCAAAAAGGAGATTTTCAGACCAATATCACTGATGAATATGGATGCTAAGATTCTCCACAAGATCCTAGCAAACAGGATCCAACAGCACATTAAAAAGATTATCCACCATGACCAGGTGGGATTCATTCCTGGGCTACAAGGATGGTTCAACATTCGCAAATTAATCAATGTGATAGAACAAATTAATAAGAGAGAAGAACCACATGGTCCTCTCAATTGATGCAGAAAAAGCATTTGACAAAATCCAACATCCATTCCTGATTAAAACGCTTCAAAGTACAGGGATAGAGGGAACATTCCTGAACTTCACCAAATCTATCTATGAAAGACCCACAGCCAATATCATCATCAGTGGGAAAAAGCTTGCAGTCTTTTCGTTGAGATCAGGAACACGACAAGGATGCCCACTTTCACCACTCTTGTTCAACATAGTATTAGAAGACCTAGCAACAGCAGTCAGACAACAAAGAGAAATAAAAGGTATCCAAATTGGTAATGAAGAAGTCAAACTCTCTCTCTTTGCAGATGACATGATTCTTTATATGGAAAACCCAAAAGACTTCACCCCCAAACTACTAAAACTCATATAGCAATTCAGCAACGTGGCAGGATACAAAGTCAATGTACAGAAATCAGTGGCTTTCTTATACACAAACAATAAAAATACAGAAAGGGAAATTAGAGAATCGATTCCATTTACTACAGCACCAAGAACCATAAGATATCTGGGAATAAACCTAACCAAAGAGGTTAAGGATCTGTACTTGAGGTGGCTTTTTTTTCAATTTAATTTTTCTTTTTCTTTTTCTATTTTTAAAATTTCTTTTCAGAATAACAGTATTTATTGTTTTTGCACCACACCCAGTGCTCCATGCAATCCGTGCCCTCTTTAGTACCCACCACCTGGTTCCCCAACCTCCCACCCCCCCACCCCTTCAAAACCCTCAGATTGTTTTCCAGAGTCCATAGTCTCTCATGGTTCACCTCCCCTTCCAATTTTCCTCAACTCCCTTCTCCTCTCCATCTCCCCTTGTCCCCCTGCTATTTTTTATGCTCCACAAATAAGGGAAACCATATGATCATTGACTCTCTCTGCTTGACTTATTTCACTTGGCATAATTTCTTCCAGTCCTGTCCATGTTGATACAAAAGTTGGTTATTCATCCTTTCTGATGGAGGCAGAATACTCCATAGTGTATATGGACCACATCTTCCTTAACCATTCATCTGTTGAAGGGCATCTGGTTCTTTCCACAGTTTGGCGACCATGGCCATTGCTCCTATAAACATTGGGGTACAGATGGCTTTTCTTTTCACTACATCTGTATCTTTGGGGAAAATACCCAGGAGTGCAATTGCAGGGTCTTAGAGAATCTCTATTTTTAATTTCTTGGGGGAATCTCTACACTGCTCTCCAAAGTGGCTGCACCAACTTGCATTCCCACCAACAGTGTAAGAGGGTTCCCCTTTCTCCACATCCTTTCCAACACAGGTTGTTTCCTCTCTTGCTAATTTTGGCCATTCTAACTGGTGTAAGGTGATATCTCAATGTGGTTTTAATTTGAATCTCCCTGAGGGCTAGTGATGATGAACATTTTTTCATGTGTCTGATAGCCATTTGTATGTCTTCATTGGAGAGGTATCTGTTTATACCTTCTGCCCATTTTTTGATATGATTGTCTGTTTTGTGTGTATTGAGTTTGATGAGTTCTTTATAGATCCTGGATATCAACATTTTGTGTGTACTGTCATTTGCAAATATCTTTTCCCATTCCATGGGTTGCCTCTTTGTTTTGTGTACTGTTTCCTTTGCTGTGCAGAGCTTTTGAACTTGATGAAGAGAGGTGGCTTTCTAAAAGTCTGCAGTAGAGGGATTTCCTGATCCCTGTAGATGTCCTCTGTTTGTTTTTATCATACTATTTAAAATCCCTGTCTTTTAGAATGTGTGTGTGTCTCCCCAATAGATTGTGTCCCTTAAATACAGAGACCATTCCTCAAGACTTGACCCAGTGCCAGGCCCATATGTTAGGTACTCAATAAATTTTGTAAGAAGGAGAGAGAGAGAAGGAGAAAGGAAATGAGATTTACTGGTTTATGAATCTCTCTAGATGGTCTGGCTTCAGACTACCTATTGTCTAGTGTAGAATACTGGTTAAAATCACCAAATCAGATAGAGCTGAATTGTCAATCCCTAGGCACACCAGTGCTGGCTGTGTGCCTTTAACCAATTAGTTTAGCTATTTAATCATTGTCTTAATCTGTAAAATAGGGATAAATAGTTCTTGGCTCACTGAGTTGGTGTGATAATTAACATAGTGAATGCATAGGGGTACTGGGTGGCTCAGTCGGTTAAGCATCTGTCTTGTGCTCAAGTCATGATCCTGGAGTCCTGGGATCCAGCCCTGCATTGGGATCCCTGCTCAGTGGGAAGCCTGCTTCTCCCTCTGCCCCTTCCCCACTTATGCACACACACACACTCTCTCTCTCTTGCTCTCTCTCAAATAAATAAATAAAAAAATTTAAAAAATAGATAAAATCTTGGGGCACCTGGGTGGCTCAGTGGGTCATGATACCCAGCAGCTTCAGCTCAGGTCATGATACCGGAGTCCTGGGATTGAGACCCACATCAGGCTTTCTGCTCAGCAAGGAGCCTGCTTTCCTTCCTCTCTCTACCTGCCTCTCTGCCTGCTTGTGATCTCTGTCTGTCAAATAAATAAATAAAATCTTAAAAAAATAAATAATTAAAATCTTCAAATATCTTTGATTTCTTTTGGTTGTCTTATTGTTGTTGCTAGGCCTTATAGTGCTATGCTGAACAATAGTGGCAAGAGTGGGCATCCTTGTTGTATTCCTGATCTTAAGGGAAAGGCTCTCAGCTTTTCGTCATTGAGAATGATATTCATTGTTGGTTTTTCATAGATGGATTTTATGAAATTGAGGAATGTTTCCTTTATTCCTATACTCAAAGTGTTTTAATCAGGAAAGGATGTTGTATTTTGTCAAATGCTTTTTCTGCATCAATTGAGAGCACCATGTGGTTCTTTTCTCTTCTTTTTTTATGTATTCTATCACATTGATTGATTTTGCAAATGTTGAACTACCTTGCATCGCAGTGATAATCCCACCTGGTCCTGATGGATAATCCTTTTAATGTACTGTTGGATCCCATTAGCTAGGATCTTTTTTTTGAGAATTTTGGCATCCATATTCATCAGGGATATTGGTCTGAAATTCTCCTTTTTGATGGGGTCCTTGCCTGGTTCAGGGACCAAGGTAATGCTGGCTTCATAAAAAGAGTCTGGAAGTTTTCCTTCTGTTTCTATTTTTTGAAACAACTTCAGGAGAGTAGGTATTATTTCTTCTTTGACTGTTTGTCAATTTCTTCCTGTTTCAGCCTTGGTAGTTTATAGGTTTCCAGGAATACATCCATTTCTTTCAGGTTGCTTAACTTATTGGTATATATCTGTTGATAATAATTTCTGATGATTGTTTCTATTTCCTTAGTGGCAGTCATGATCTCTTCCCTTTCATTCATAATTTTCTTAATTTGGGTTCTTTCTGTTTTCTTTTGGATAAGACTGGATAGCAGTTTATTGATCTTATTAATTCTTTCAAAGAACCAGCTTCTAGTTTTGTTAATGTGTTCTACTGCATTATTTCTGGTTTGTTGATGATTCTCTAGTTGTTTAAAGTGTAAAGATAGTTAATGCTTTTGGGGTTTTTCTGTGATTCTTTTTTTTTTTTTGTGTGTGTGAGGTTTGGATGGCTATATACTTCCTGTTAGGACTGCCTTTGCCATATTCCATAGGAATTGGACTGATGTGTTTTCATTCTCATTGGTTTCCATGAGTTAAGCTCCTCTTTGATTTCTTGCTTGACCCAAACATTCTTGAGCAGGATGGTCTTTAGCTTCCAAGTGTTTGAATTTCTCTCCAAACTTTTTCTTGTGATTGAGTTCCAGTTTCAAAGCACTGTGGCCTGAGAATATGCAGGCCACATATGCAGAGAAAATGCAGGGAATAATCTCAGTCTTCTGGTATCAGTTGAGACCTGATTTGTGACTCAGTATGTTGTCTATCCTGGAGAAAGTTCCATGTGTACTTGAGAAGAAAGAGCATTCTGTTGTTTTAGGGTAGAATGTTTTGTATATATCTATGAAGTCCACCTGGTTCAGTGTGTCATTCAAAGCTCTTGTTCCTTTGTTGATTTTCTGCTTAGATGGTCTGTCTACTGCTGAGAGTGGCGTGTTCAGGTCTCCTACTATCTATATATTATTATAAATATGTCTTCTTATTTTGGTTAAAAGTTGGTTTATGTAGTTGGCTGCTCCCCTGTTGGGGGGATAGATATTTACAATTGTTAGGTCTTGTAGGATAGACCCTCTAAGAATGATACAGTGTCCTTCTGTATCTCTAACCATAGTCTTTAGCTTAAAATCTAATTTGTCTGATAAAGAATTGCTATGACAGCATTCTTTTGAGGTCTGTTGGCATGAAAGCTGGTTCTCCACCCCTTCACTTTCAGTCTGGATGTATCTTTCCAAATTAGTCTCTTGTAGACAACATATGAATGGGTCCTGTCTTTTTATCCAATCTGCAACCCATCCTGTTTTATGAGAGGATTTAGGCCATTCACATTGAGAGTGATTATTGAAAAATATGATTAATTGTCATCATGTTGCCTGCAAAGTCCTTGTTTCTATAGATTGTCTCTGTAAATTTCTGTTTTATATCACTTTTGGGGTCTTTCTCCTTTTATAGAACCCCCCCTTAATATTTCTTGCCAGGACAGCTTACTGGTCGCATATTCTTTCAATTTCTGAAGGTCTTGGAAGCTCTTTATCTCTCCATCCATTCTAAATGACAGCCTTGCCAGAAAAAGTATTCTTGGCTACATATTCTTCTCATTTAGTACACTGAATATGTCTTGTCAGCCCTTTCTGGCTTGCCTGATCTTTGTGGACAGGTCTGATGTTATTCTGATGTTTCTATCTCTTTATGTAAGGAGTCTCTTTCCCTCTACTTGCTCTTAAAATTCTTAGGATTCCTTGGTTTTAAGATTTGTGAGTTTAACTATTATATGCTTGGGCGTCAGTCTGTTCACCTTGATCTTGGGAGGGGACCTCTCTGCCTCTAGGACACGAATGTTTATTTCATATCCAGATTAGGGAAGTTCTCAGCTATGATTTGCTTAAATGTATCTTCTAGTCCTCCCCCCTCCCCTGCAGGATCCCAATAATTCTGACATTGGAACATTTCATGACATCATTTATTTCTCTGATTCTGTTTTCATGGATTTTAAGCTGTTTATTCCAGGCCTTTTCCTATTCCCTCTTTTCTATGTTTGTCTTCTAGATCACTAATTCATTCTTCTGCCTCATTAACCCAGCTATTAGACTATCTAGATTGGATTGGATCTCATTGATAGAATTTTTAAGTTCTGCCAGATCAGCTCTCATTTCTGCCCTTAGAGAACCTGTTGTCATTAATGGTTTTCTCCATCTTAGGTATTGTCTGCATAACTGTTACCCTGAAGTCTATTTCTGACATCTTGCTTTTATCCGTATCCATTAGTTCTGTGGCAGAGGTCATAGTCTCTGAATTTTTCCTGTGTTGGGAGTTCTTCCTCTTAGTCATTCTGTTGAGGGTTGGTTGAGGAAATGTACAGAGTCCAGATTATTGACGACAACTGAAGTAAGATGCACCTGTTATAAGGATCTTAGGGTTGTCAGCCTCTTGTTCTTCCAGACTGTCTTTTAGGGGAGGAGTCTGTGGTGTTGTTACTCAGGCAACCCTGTTTGGTGGGGGCGGGGGGGCTGTTCTCTGGCGACTTTCCTTGGAGCTTTACACATCTCTTTCAAGAGTCAGAGCAGGAGTGACTGTATCCAAACTTCTGTCTCAGAACAGAAAGTTTGCAGTCTGTTCTCCAGAGAACCCTTCAGGCCACACTGACTCTGTTTTTGTCTGTGCTACTAAAACCCACAGTGTCCTGGGTTGTGCATCCCACAGCAGCACTCCCAGCCCAGCACTCCCAGCCCAGGCACATCTCTGCCCTTTGTGCTTCTAAATTGCCAGCTGCCCCCAGTTTGAACATGTGCCCCCACAACTCCAGGTTTCAGTCTGGAGGATTACCCTAAAGTCTTATCCCCACTGCTAGCAGTCTGGGAGTCTGTGCCCAGTGTCCAGTGTGGGAGCCTTTTGCACTCAGGCAGTACAGGATCCTGGAGGATCCCTCCCCCTTATATTTATCTTCCAAAATCTGCCCCCAGAATTATGCACCTGCCTCCCACACCCTGCCTCATGTCTTGAAACAAATTGCTGGAGATATTTTGTTTGTAGAGATATGGATATACCTTCTTACATCTCAGGCTGATTTTGTGGGTATTCAGAGTTGTCTGATAGATATCCAGCTCAATTCAGGGAACTGGTTGAAATAGGGTCCTCTACTCCTGCTATCTTTCAATATAATATGTTATTTGATTGAAAGTTGAATATATATGAATAAGTAAAGAGCTTCAGAATGGTTTTAAAAAAGGGTAAATATAAAGGATTATATTTTTTTATTTTAGTTGCTCTTAAATAATTTTTTAAAAGATTTTATTATTTATCAGAGAGAGAGAGAGAGTGTGAGAGCATGTGCACAAGCAGGCAGAGTAAAAGGCAGAGGCGGAGAGAGAAGCAGGCTCCCTGTGAAGCAAGGGGTCTGATGTGGGGACTAGATCCCAGGACCCTGGAATCATGACCTGAGCCGAAGGCAGCGGCTCAGCCAACTGAGGCACCCAGGCATCCCTCTCAAGTGATTTAAAAAAAAGATTTTATTTATTTATTTGACAGAGAGATCACAAGTAGGCAGAGAAGCAGGCAGAGAGAGAGGGGGATGCAGGCTCCCTACTGAGCAGAGAGCCCAATGCAGGGCTTGATCCCAGGATCCTGAGATCATGACCTGAGCCAAAGGTAGAGACTTAACCCACAGAGCCACTGAAGTGCCCCACTCTTAAGTGATTTTTAAGGCAAAAGTAGGAGCAATGTGTTATAGGTTTGTAGTATATGCAAAAGTAAATTATATGAAAATGTCACAGGAAATGGGAAGCAGGAATTGGAAGTGTAGTGCTATATGGTTCTTAGACTGTATGAAGTTGCATAAAAGTACTTAATGGTAGATGGTAATAAATGAAAGACACAATATGTTATATAATATAGTCTCTGTAATATTGTGTATGCATACATATATTATATGTTAGCAACCACTAAAATATTTTAAAAGGAAACAAATAATATGTAGTAAGGTAAAATGGAATCATAAAAATGCACTAATTCAAAATTAGGCAGAGAATGAGGAATAAGATAACAAAATACAATGGAACCTACAGAAAACAGTAACATTTAACATATAATATATATTATATTATAGATGTTTGAATTAAACCAGTCAATATGTACACTCAATGTAATAACTTAAACACTTAAGTGGGTACGAGAAGAATAAATGAAAGAATCTGGGATTGGGAGGGAGACAAACCATAAATGACTCTTAATCTCACAAAACAAACTGAGGGTTGCTGGGGGGAGGGGGTTTGGGAGAAGGGGGTGGGATTATGGACATTGGGGAGGGTATGTGCTTTGGTGAGTGCTGTGAAGTGTGTAAACCTGGTGATTCACAGACCTGTACCCCTGGGGATAAAAATATATGTTTATAAAAAATAAAAAATTATATAAAAAATATTTAAATTGTATAAGATACCAAACCCAAACTTTTCTTGCTTGTAAGGCATTTTTTCAAATATGAAGACATACATATATTAGGAGTAAAGTTATGGAAAAAGATACAAAATAAATGCACTAATCAATAAAAGCTAGAGCAAATATATTGGTATCAGAGAAAACAGACTTTAGGACAAAGAGATAGAGAGGGATATTACATAGATGATAGATGGATCAGTTCACCAAGAAGACATAATAATCTTAATAGCATATGCACCTAACAACAAAGTCTTGGAAAAACATGAAAAAGAAAGACCTGATAGAACTGACTGTCCTTTTATTGAAGTTTTCCCAATGAAACTCATTATATAGTAGATTTTTCAGAAAGGATGCTTAGGTACAGTATTTTTGGGTTATTACCTGATCAAAACTTTGTTTATTGAAAGACAGCTTGGCTAAGTATAATATTCTGGCTTTTACTTTCTTAATATTGTTGAAAATGCTGCTACACAGTTGCCTTGCTTTGTATTGTTTTTGGGAAGTTGAATGCCACTACAAGTCTTTTGTTTTTGTAAGTTATGTCATAATTTTGCCTAGAGTTCCTGAGGATTTCTTTCTTTATACTCAATGTCTAATAGTATTACTAGGATACATCTTAGGTTGATTGATCTGTTAATTTCTCCTGGTACCCAGTGGATCCTTTCAATGTGTAGCCTTAGGTGTTCTTAAATTTATAAAATATTTTTTGGATTGTAGTTCTTTTTTTTAAATTTTTTATTTTTTATAAACATATATTTTTAACCCCAGGGGTACAGGTCTGTGAATCACCAGGTTTACACACTTCACAGCACTCACCAAAGCACATACCCTCCCCAATGTCCATAATCCCACCCCCTTCTCCCAAACCCCCTCCCCCCAGCAACCCTCAGTTTGTTTTGTGAGATTAAGAGTTACTTATGGTTTGTCTCCCTCCCAATTCCATCTTGTTTCATTGATTCTTCTTCTACCCACTTAAGCCCCCATGTTGCATCACCACTTCCTCATATCAGGGAGATCATATGATAGTTGTCTTTCTCTGCTTGACTTATTTCACTAAGCATGATACGCTCTAGTTCCATCCATGTTGTTGCAAATGGCAAGATTTCATTTCTTTTGATGGCTGCATAGTATTCCATTGTGTATATATACCACATCTTCTTGATCCATTCATCTGTTGATGGACATCTAGGTTCTTTCCATAGTTTGGCTATTGTGGACATTGCTGCTATAAACATTCGGGTGCACATGCCCCTTTGGATCACTACGTTTGTATCTTTAGGGTAAATACCCAATAGTGCAATTGCTGGGTCATAGGGCAGTTCTATTTTCAACATTTTGAGGAACCTCCATGCTGTTTTCCAGAGTGGCTGCATCAGCTTGCATTCCCACCAACAGTGTGGGAGGGTTCCCCTTTCTCCGCATCCTCGCCAGCATCTGTCATTTCCTGACTTGTTGGATTGTAGTTCTAAATATTTGTTCTATTTTATTGTTTTGATTTTTTTTTTGAACATCAATTATATGTGTGTTAAGCCTCCTTGGTCTAACTACCATTTCCACCCCTCTTTTTTGGCCCTTTTAACTTTTTATTTATTTATTTATTTATTTTTAAAGATTTTATTTATTTATTTGACAGATCACAAGTAGGCAGAGAAGCAGGCGGAGAGAGGAAGGGAAGAAGGCTCCCTGCTGAGCAGAGAGCCCAATGCGGGGCTCGATCCCAGGACCCTGGGACCATGACCTGAGCCGAAAGCAGAGGCTTTAACCCACTGAGCCACCCATGTGTCCCTTAACTTTTTATTTTTAAAGAATTTACCTATTTATTTATTTATTTATTTATAGAGAATGAGGTCGGGGAAGGGAGTGAGAGAATCTCAAGCAGACTCTGTGTTGAGCAAGGAGCCTGATGTGGGGCTTGATCTCATGACCCTGAGATCATGACCTGAGATAAGATCAAGAGTTGGGTGCTTTACTGACTGGCCACCCAGGTTCCCCTAACTTCTTTAAAGTGTCATTTTATTTCCTTTGATTATCTGATTTACTTTCATGCTCTTTATTATATTTTAATTAGACTCTTCTCCTTTTGGTAATTTAATTTTCATTTCTGACATGATTTTTTTGTCTTTTTATTTTATTTTTTCCTGACCTGAGTTTAATCAACTCTCACTTAACTCCCTTCTGATTTAAAAATTTTTTTTGTTTGTTATTGGGTTTTGTATTTCTTTTCTTTCTTTTTAAAATTTTTTTAAAATTTTTTTAGCGTAACAGTATTCATTATTTTTGCACCACACCCAGTGCTCCATGCCATACGTGCCCTCTCCAATACCCACCACCTGGTTCCTCCAACCTCCTACCCCCTGCCCCTTCAAAGCCCTCAGGTTGTTTTTCAGAGTCCATAGTCTCTCATGGTTCACCTCCCCTTCCAATTTCCCTCAACTCCCTTCTCTCCATCTCCCCTTGTCCTCCATGTTATTTGTTATGCTCCACAAATAAGTGAAACCATATGATAATTGACTCTCTCTGCTTGACTTATTTCACTCAGCATAATCTCTTCCAGTCCTGTCCACGTTGCTACAAAAGTTGGGTATTCATCCTTTCTGATGGAGGCATAATGCAACATCTTATTTTCGTATCCATGAATATATTTGCCATGTCTTTAGCTTTCCTCTCTCAGAGCATAATAATTAGGTGTTTGTAACTTCTTAAAGTTCTCCAGCTGAAATAATGAAAAACATCTTGAACCTTTTCCTAACTCACAATTTTTTGGTAGAGTTTTACACTAGAGACAACAAATTCCATGGGGAATGTGGCTCTTCATCACTCTGTGAGACTCAATTTATTTTAAATAGTTTAAGCATCTCAGTATTGAAAAACAATCCTTGGTCTTCCAGTGAATGAATGGGTTTTCTAAACCAAAAAACAGGACCTTAAACTCACTGGCTATCTGTCTGTACCTATTTTTATGTTTCTAAATAGATGACCTAAAGACTGGCCATGAGGATGGTTTCCTGAATCCATCTCTTTGTGATTTATCTGCATCCCTATAGGCTATTCATTTTCTAAATTATCATAGAACAGATGGAACTTTGTTGTATGGAAGCAAGACTGGCACTGTTAACTGGCAATAACAATCACAAAATCAAAATCACTAGAAAGGAATCGCAGTGTTATGGAAACAGTGCATTGGCAACTTGACTAGTAACTAGCTGTGTGACTCAGAAGTCACTTAAACTCTCTCTAAGCTGCTTCATCTGTAAACTAAGAAGATTGTATTAATAGTCTTCAAAATTGCCTTTCAGCTCTAAAGTTTCTTCTGTTTCATCTGGTGCCTTGGCTGAGATGAAGCAGCTTAGCCCACTGGGGGTCTTCTGTGCGGAGGAAGAAGCCCGGTGAAAGAGTTTTGCTGTCAGTAGAGCCTCCTGTGTTCCAGGGCACACTCCTTCAGTCTCTTCAGCCCCAGACATTCCTGTGAGTGATGAGCTCTTGCAACAGAGGGAGAAATTGTTCCTAATTCTAAGGAGAAGAATCTTTATGTTAAAATCTTTGCTGTAAATCTGAGCATTACTCAAACAAGGTAGGTAATGACATACCCAGAAGGATGTCTTATGTTGATTGAATGTGGATATAAGGTTCCAAATCATTGTATGATCTAGAGTGAATCACTTTTCCTCCATGAGCCTCAGTTTCTGCCTCTGTAAAAAGGAGGGGACTGAGCAGAATGTGCCCTCAATTTTCCTTGGTATTCACATTCTGGGATTCTATAAAGTGTCACTTGGGGTCTAGCATCAGTTGTGGGAAAGAGGCCCTTGTGATGTGACTTTAAGTTCATAGCAATAGGTCTTTTAGGCTTTCTATCACTTATTATTTTGTCCTTGTAATATTTCTCTCATTGTGGCTTTATTTTAGAGGATAAAATTCTATCTAGTTAGGATCTAGAACATCATTTATCTACCTAGGCTTACATGTAATCCATGGATGATTACCATGTTATCTGTGATTTTAGGATGAGGGTTTTATTTGGGAAGTGCTGAGGGGAAGAGGAGATAATTTATTACTAATTGTCTTTCTTTTGGAGAAGGGGGGAAGAGAGAGGAGAGAAAAATGTAACTAAGTACCAGGAAATCTGAACTAATAATAGCTATTACTTACTGAGCGCTTCCTATTTGCCAGCCAACCCTCTTGAATGTTTTATATATTTTATCTAGGCCTACTTCTTGCAAGAACCATGCCAGATATGAATTTTTACCCTATTCCAATAAAATAATAAAAAAAAGAATCTTACAGGGGCATATGATACGTAGGTGATAGAGCTAAGAATGGGCTGCCAATGCAGTGCTTGTTCCCATAGACCCCATTGTAGATCAGTCCCTGAGGGGAGAGAAAAGCAGCTCAGCAGGTGTTCTTGTTTTGTTTTCTCCAGCCCTTTAGAGGTCCATGAACCTGAAACTATTCCCTCCACTCAAAGTTGGGTCACCTCTGACCTTCAGCAATTCATCGCCTGTGTGTCTCACAATGATCCCATGCACTCATCTGATACAACTGTCTTACATTTCCCTAATGAGTTTTTTGTTTGTATTTTAAAATATATACCATGTGATCCAAATGGTAATCTCAACATACAAACTCAGATATGATATATACATGAGTGTGTAAGAGATTTGGTCTTTTAATGAGAATTAGATAATTTGTGTCCTTGCAACACTGGACAAAACAAAGAACAACAAATATCTTCTATGGAACATAATGATTTAGCCACCCAGCTCACAGTGAACTGAACTGCAAAGTTGTAACACTGTGTGGCTTTGACCCTGTGCAGTAAAATGTCTGTTTCTGAAATAGAAATGATCTACATTATTCACAACCTTAAATATTTGGTGAAAGAGTTGTCAGTAAAGTTGGTCTGAAGGAACACGAGAAAGTATGTTAGAGCTTGGAGGAACTGAGGGCTGATTTCCAGGCACCTGGGAGACATTGGTCGTTTCTGAGTGATCTGAGCAGAGAGACTCAGGAAGAATTCTGACTTCAGTGTACCGAACACATTGAGGGGTTAAAGACCTGGGACTTCTGGAGACAGTTGGAGCATGGGGGAATTGTGGTAATCCTCACATGAACTTATATCCTGCAGGAAGATGGAGGCTGCAGGATGAGGTGGAGGAAAAACCTAGTGAAATCAACAGGTGTGGGGATTTGTAAACGTGGGAAATGCAGAAGAGGATGAGTTAGGGTAGCTCCAAAGAATCAAGCCTGAGGACCAGGCAGAATGAGTGCTGCTGTAAGACCCAGCTGAGAAGAGCAGTCTGTCAGGGCCCCCCTGCTGGGGGATACTGAGTCCACAACTCAGCACCATTAGCTGCAGCTCTAACCCCTGGTCAAATCCATGCCATGGGGGGATAGGAAGAAGGGGCATCTCCAGTCTCACACTCTCCTCAGTATCCCACACAGCTTCTTGGTTTCTTTTGTTCCAGAGGTGGTGGCATGGAAATGTTCCCAGCAACTTGGAGTTCACTGGAATGCTCCTGCTATTCAAAAGGAAGGCATAATTGGACAAGTTTTGTATTAATGATAGGTCTTGGTGTTATTTGTCAAAGGTGCTGGAGTGGCTAACCCCTTTCTTCTCTGGCTGAGGAGTGGTAGCTCTCCCTCCCTTTCTAGAAAGCCCTGCATTCCAGCCTTGGCTCAATCACTCACAAGTGTATTTGGACAGGTTACTTAACCTCTCTGAGTCAGAGTTTACTCACCTATCAATTAGCTACCTCAAAGTGGTACAGGAAGAATTAACTGAGGGGACAATGATAAAGTGCTTACCACAGTCCAGCACACAGTAGATACTAACTAAATGTCAAGTGTCTGCCTTTGTGGCTGTTGGGATGACAATAACAATGACAATGGTGAATATCAGGTTGACACATACTTTAGTTTCCCTTAGACCACCAGACTGTTTTACATCCTCTGTGGTGGTTTCTGATGCTTTCATTTTTTCCCCTATACACCAGTAAAGGGACCTCCTCTTGCTTTCCTTCTCCTGTTCAGTTGTTCTTCTTGGGTATCCTTTTTCATGCCATGCGACGCCCCCATTTCTTCCTCCAGTACTAGCCAGGTAACTTGATGAGGATTCTCTCAGCATATTGTCACCTTGTGTATATCTTCTAATTTTTACTATGAGAGAAATTGGTGATGGAGGAGGTACTTAAACTTTTTCAGTTTAGAAGCACAAGTGGAAGAAGGAAAAATAAGAGGAATAAGAAATACTTCAAAGTAATTGTACTTGTTCTTTTAGCTGAAGTATAACTGACACAAAGTGTTACATTAGTTTCAGGCATACAACATTGTGACTGACAACTTCAGAGTAATTTCAAAAGCAGAGAAAATCTCAAGAGTTTCCCTCTGCCTCATTTCATAAACGTGCCACTGAATTGCATGAAGCAAAAAGCTTCCTGAGGGTGAGAGCCATTTTTCTTTCTTCCTTCATATGTCCTGAATTGCCTGGGCACATGGTAGATGCTTAATAAAACATTTGGTCAAAGAACTGGCTTGAAATAAATCCTCACCTCCTGCTGACAAAGATGAGAATACCGGAAGACAGAAGCAACTGAACAGGTGAATCCCCATATATTATATGTGAATTATTGTTTGATACTGACCTATATTCTCAACAGCTTCCAGATGTCCACTTTGGCCCCAGGCATCACAATTTTCTCAAAATGTTTGTTACATTTCATGAAGATGTGGGGTTGGGCAAAGCCATAGGGCCTGAAAAATTTAGAAACTTTGATAATATCATGTAAGGAAACCACTGAAGACACGCGTTAGAGAGGGAGAACTATTAATGAGATTGGCATTTCTGAGGAGTAAATGGAGGACAAAGGGATTCAGGAGAAGAAGTTCACTTGAGAATTTCTCTTGCTAAGGCATGATAAGAATTGTTGGTAATAGGGATACCTATTATTGCTGAAAATGTTGATTATTATTTCCAATGTGGGTATACTTGAGTTAACATACTAGTTGGAATAAAATGATGTAGTTCTTGTTCTGGGTCCACTTCTTACTGGGAGGCTTTGCTAATTCACAACCTCTCTGAGCCTTGGTTTTCTCACTTGTGAATTGGGGATCGTGGAGTTTTTGTGAGATAGATTGCATAGTGTTTTGTATTGAGTGGGGTATTGGGTATTGAATGGATAAATATTGGTTATGTTAACAAATAAGTAAGTAAAATAAACCAGTACAATGTTATGTACAAAAGGGTTCTATTAACAGCAAGTACTAAATAAGCATGCATGATTGGTATTATGATATGTTTGTTTTGCCACAGGACTCTTCTCTGAGATTCATCTTCTCCACATGGAGTCCAGTACAAATAATGTGACTGAGTTAATTTTCACTGGCCTTTTCCAGGATCCAGTGGTGCAGAGAGTGTGTTTTGTGGTGTTTCTTCTTGTGTACCTGGCCACAGTGGTGGGCAATGGTCTCATTGTCCTGACAGTCAATGTCAGTAAGAGTCTGCATTCCCCCATGTTCTTCTTCCTTAGCTACCTGTCCCTGGTGGAGATCACTTACTCCTCCACTGTAGTCCCTAAATTCATCACAGACTTACTTTCCAAGATTAAGACCATTTCCCTGAAGGGCTGTGTGGCTCAGATATTCTTCTTCCACTTCTTTGGGGTCACTGAGATCTTTCTGCTTGTGGTGATGGCATATGACCGCTATGTGGCCATCTGTAAGCCTCTTCATTATATGAACATTATGAGCCGTCCACTGTGTCATGTACTGGTGACTGGCTCCTGGCTTGGTGGCTTTTTTCACTCCATTATACAGATTATCATCACCATCCAGTTGCCCTTCTGTGGTCCCAATGTGATTGACCACTACTTCTGTGATCTTCAGCCATTATTCAAACTTGCTTGTACGGACACTTCTGTGGAGGGGGTTATTGTGTTGGCCAACAGTGGCTTAATTGCTCTGTGCTCCTTCCTCATCTTGGTGTCCTCCTATTTTGTCATCCTGTTCAACCTGAGGAATCATTCTGCAGAGGGGAGGCGCAAAGCTCTTTCCACCTGTGCCTCTCACATCACAGTGGTCCTTTTGTTCTTTGGACCTGCTATCTTCCTCTACATGCGACCTTCCTCCACCTTTACTGAGGATAAACTGGTGGCCGTGTTCTACACAGTTGTCACTCCCATGCTAAACCCCATCATATACACACTCAGAAATGCAGAGGTGAAAATTGCCATGAGGAGGTTGTGGGGCAAAAAGAACTCAGGGATGGAGTAAAAATGGGAAAGTGATAAAGAAAAACATGTATCTGATTATTCTCTGTTCTTGAAATAGATTTCGATTTCAGTGAGACATTCAGAAAACAAATGTAAGGACTTAATATTGCTGCTTCTGTGATTATTCCTAGAATCAAAGACTTGGCTGGTATCCTGGTATAATGTTCCAGGACAGAGATCAGATTGGCTCCATGATATCCAACCATGTCATAGGGTTGGGTAGTACTGAGACTCAAATTAAATGCAAATGGAAAGGAGAATATTTTGACAGGTTAATGTACTTCTATTATACACTTTCACCTTCTCTCCCTCCTTTCTCCCTCCCTCCTTTTTCCCTCTCTCCCTCTCTTCTCCCTTCCTTTTTCAACCTCCTAATAATGACCTGTGTTGCATTAAGAAGGAAAATCAAAGAGAGGAATTATCATGGGCTATTTGAAGAGGGTACCAATGTGATCTTATCTTCCAACATGAAGAAGTGTATCTTCGAAAATCGTATCCAAGAATTTTTCTGTTCTTCTGATTGGTTCTTGGCATCTTTTAAAATAGACCATCTGATTACAAGTATCGAAATAATCTCAGGGGCAATTTCAGTTCTTGTGACATGTTGGTACAAAAGATAGTTCTACAATCTTCACAAGCCCTTTCACAATGTCCAGCATCCAAAAATTAAAAAAAAAAATTGAAATGGCATAGGTTCTAGCTGTCAGTGGGGAAAGATCAAGTCAATGTTTTAATGGAAAGATTACTTTTAGACTTATCCAAATATAAATAATCACAGAATGTAGAAAATTCTTATTAGGCTTAACTTGAAGAATGAAGGGGAGGAAAATACTGTCCATGCGTGTTTCTACTCCAGACTTCTGTCCTTTATTCTAAATGACATGTCCACTTTTTTTCATGCTTATTGGTGTTTCTCGGTGAAGTTCTCATTCTGACAGTCTGTGCCTCTGTTATTGTGATCCCAGTGTGACTGACCATTATTTCTGTGATCTTCAGCCATTATTCAAGCTTGCCTGCACTGACACCTTTGTGGAGGGGGTTATTGTATTGGCCAACAGTGGTTTAATTGCCCCATCCTCATCTTGGTGACCTCATATATCCTTCCACCTCTCTGAAATTCTGCTTCACCCAACTGACTCATATCACTGTGGACAATTTAGAAAATATAATGAAATTTGCCTCTTTGGCTTTGGAATGACAAGGACTGGAGTTGTATTTGCACTCCATCCTTTCCCCTCTCCTTGAGGATCAGGTGAAAGAATACAAGCTTCCTTGTAGAGGGATGGAGCATCACAGGTAGTGTTATAGGCCATAGGGACTTGTCTCTTGCTCCATAAGAGCTGACTGAACATATAGGTGAATAGTGGCTTTAAAGGCACCAGGAAATCTCCTTCACTTCCCTAATAATCATGGCCAGGGATGACATCATCATTAAACCCTGAGGAAATACTGCCCAGAATAACTTTACCACCTCTTTCCATATGGCAAAATCCTATACATCCTTTAAGATGGTTAAAGTCATCTCCCTTATGAGGCCGTCTCTGACTTCCTTCCTCCTTGTGTTGAATTTGTGTCTCCTGTCCACGATTATATTTGTAACTCTTTATCATTGCCTTATCACTTTGATTATAGTTATTTTACATGTGTTTTTTTCAAGGGCAAGACTATTCACTGTCCCCTCTGTGGATCTAAATATGTATGTAATTGGTGCTCCATAAGTGCTTGCTGAAAAAAAATAAGTGCTTGTTGAATTAACCCTTTATGCCCGTGCATTGTCCTCTCTTTATTATTTCTTATTGATTCACTCTGAATCCTTTCATGGTGAAGAGCACATCTATTCCTGTTAAAATTTTAAGAGCTCAAGCTCTGAAATTTAGTAGGATGTTCCAATTGCCTATAGCCACAATCCAAGATCCAAGCTACTTCACTTCTCTGAACATTGTTTTGCACAATTAAAATAAGATTAATAATAGCATGTATCCCCAAGATGATTCTGAACATTAAACACAATGATATATGTAATGCTTTTAGAAAATAACAGGGTAGAGTTTTACCATAGGCTCAATAAATATTAGTCACCATCTCATTATTATTGCTGCTGGTATTGATTTTATTTTACAAAATGACTACATGTCTGTCCACACATACGTCTTCTTTTAGTTCTTTTGAGCTACTGAGAATAGGACCTGATTCCATACCAAAAAGTTTTCAAGCATTTAAAGACAGTTTAATTCTTTTGTTTTGAGGCTGCTTTGGGCTCAACATTCTCTGTCTCGTAGTTGCCTTTGAGGGCCTAGCACAGTTCCTGGCATGGGGTAGGCACTTAATAAATGTTTATTAATAAATAAATGTTTATAAATAGATGCTGACTGTATTATATGTCAACTGCATTTCAATTAAAAAAAGATTATGACATAGGCTCTACATTGTCTTTTATGCCAAATGTGCTTATACTTTGTTAGTACATATTTTAAAGCATGTGGTCCAGAACCAAGCTCGGTGGAGTTCCCCTCTCTATCTCTCAATGCCTTGCTTGTATTGTGGAAGACTGGGACATTAGCCTGTGGGCTGTGATGGGAGCCACTTAGTCATGTACATGTCTGTGTTCTTTGCTGAGAGCTTGGAAAAGAACATCATCAATCAACTGAGTCATTGGATACTGCAAGAGCAGATAACAGCCACACTAACAGAATAGTCAAAATTCTCAGGGATTACCTCACCTACTGAGGGTTGAGACTTAGTGGGTCTATTGAGAGCTAATTACTTGCTTTGTTCTGGTCTCACTGGAAAAACATAGGAATCAAAGGAAAGCATTTTCTCCCATTGTTTAAGAGCCAGAGAATATTGTGAAACATTAAAAACAACTTCTCAATTCACAGAAGTATAACAGTCTAATTATACCACTTAGCAATGAAGACATGTAGTTAGTTCTCAACTGTTGATTCTGTCTGAGAATTAAAAAAAGTATTAAACATAAAATAAGGAAAAGTTTAGATTAAAGATTAAAAGTTAGGAGAATGTTGCAAGCTTCTCTGCATATAGAATTTTGTATTATTCTCATTTATTATTTAATCTTTTAAGGTATAGTTTTCACTACACGTGGCAGAAAAAGAATGGCAACTTAATGAGACAGAAGTAAAATTGTATAGAGGTAGAAAGTCCAGCATGGTTGTGGAGGTCTAACGACATTATCAGAAATCCAGACTCTACCATCTTCAGCACGCAGCTTGAACCTCATGACCTCACTCATTCTAGTGTTCCATACCACTGCTATCCAGTCAAACTTTATGTCATGCTGGAGATGGTCTGTGTCTGTGCTTAACAAATTTGTAGTGGCTGTTGAGCAGTGAAATGAACTAGTGAGTCCAAGGAACTAAATTTTAAATTTTATTTTATTTAATTTTAAGAAGTTTATATTTTAAAAGCTACATGCGGTGGGAGACCTGGGTGGCTCAGACATTTAAGCCTCTGATTCTTGATTTTTGGCTCAGGTCATGATATCAGGGTTGTGAGATTGAGTCCCACATAGGACCCCACACTGGGCCTGGAGCCTGCTTGGGATTCTCTCTCTCTCCTTCTGCCCCTCCTGCCCCTCAAAAAATAAAAAAATCTACAATGTGGCTAATAGATGCCATGTTAGACAACATCACTCTTAGCATTTAATCTATATCCCAGGAGACAGGAAAGGGAAGAAGGAGAGGAAAAAAAGATCACTTTCTCTCTTTTAAAAGATTTTATTTATTTATTTATTTATTGAGCTAGAGAGAGGAAGTACAAGCATGATGAGGGGCAGAGGTAGAAGCAGACCCCTGCTGAGCAGAGGTCTTGATCCTGGGGCTCTGGGATCATGACCTGAGGCAGAGAGAGACATCATAGACTGAGCCACCCGAGAGCCCCTGAATACTTCCTCTTTTTTGAGATTATGCAAAAGTGTTATATAGCAATTTTGCTCTCATCTTATTTGATTGAAATTAATCACATGGTTACCCTTAATTTCAAGGGAGACCAGAAAGTATAATCTTTTATTTTAAGTGGGATTATGTTTAACTAAGATCAGGGTGTTTTGTTCCTAAAAAGAAAGGAGTTTGGAAATAGCCCAAGTGTTCATGAACTGATGAATGATTAAGGAAGATGTGATATATATATAGATACATCTATCTATCTATATATATATGATATTATTCAGCCATAAAAAAGAATGAAATCTTGTCATTTACAACAACATGGATGGAGTTAGAGAATATTATGCCAAACAAAATAAGTCAGTCAGAGAAGGACAAATAACAAATTATTTCACCCATATATGGAATTTAAGAAACAAAACAAGTGAGCAAAGGGGGAAAAGAGAGAGAGAGAGAGAGAGAGAGAGAGCGTGCAAACCAAGAAAGAGACTCTTAATTATAGAGAACTATCTGATAGGTACCAGAATGGAGGTGGATGGAAGGATGGGCTAAATAGGTGATGGGGATTAAGGCAGGCGCTTCTTGGGATGAGCACTGGGTGTTGTATTGAAGTGTTGAATCACTACATTGTACGCCTGAAACTAGTATTACACTGCATGTTAACTAACTGGAACTTGATTAAAACTTAAAAAATAGAGAAGGGGGAGTGGGTGTAAGTATTGGCATATATTCTCAGGCTATTACATACCAGTTTCCTGAGCAATTAAAAATTTTCATAAAAGGTTATTTATCATGGCTTGATAATATCAACAGCCTAATTGTAGCATAGTTTACTTAATCATTCACCTATTTCAGGGCTATTAGGTTTACTTAATAATTTATTCAATAAGTCTTTTTTTTAAAAAGATTTTTATTTATTTATTTGACAGAGATCACAAGTAGGCATGGAGGCAGGCAGAGAGAGAGGGGGAAGAAGACTCCCTGCTGAGCAGAGAGCCCAATGCAGGGCTCAATCCCAGGACCCTGAGATCAGGACCTGAGCTGAAGGCAGAGGCTTTAACTCACTGAGCCACCCAGGCATCTCTATTCAATAAGTCTTAATGAGCATGTACTATGTGCTCTGCATTGCTCTAAGTGCCAGGGATATACAGTGACATATAGGATGGAGGAAGTTCCTGCCTACATGGATGTAAACATTCTGTTTTCTGAAGCTGCTGTGGTCTAGATCAGCATTGTCAATGTGATGTGATGAACCCTGGGTGTTAGACACAACTAATGAATCACTGAACACTACATCAGAAACTAAAGATGTACTATAATGTTGGCTAATTGAACTTAATAAAAAAATAACTTTCTGTGATGATGGAAATATTCTATATCTATTCTAATACATGGTAGTGCCTCCATGTGGCTAATTGGTATTTTGAATATGCCTAGCAAGAATTGAAAAATTGAATCTTTAATTTTTTTAAATTTTAAATTTAAATTTATTTAAAATTACATGTGGTGAGTGGCTACCACATTGGATAGCATGGGTCCACACACTTCAGTTTTTGCTTCTGCTGCAAACTTGTAGCTATTTCTTCAGATCAGGAGTAAGATTGTTTCTGTACCCTGGGATCCTGACTGGTCTGTGGCTGATTCTTTTAAATCTTATCTCTTATGAGCCAGCTTTTTAAACTGTATCACAGTTATGGTTGTTTTTATACATTTTTTTTAAACTTTTTTTTTTTTTTTTAAGATTTTACTTTTAAGTACTCTCTACACACAACATGGGGCTCGAACTTATGGCCCTGAGATCAAGAGTCATAGGCTCTACTGACTGAGTCAGTCAGGTGCCTGTAAAAAATGTTTTTAAATTTAATTTTATCTTTTCAGTGTTCAAAATTCATTGTTTATGCGCCACATCCAGTGCTGCTCCATGCAATACGTGCCCTCCTCAATACCCACCACCAGGCGCACCCATCCCCCAACCCCTCCTCCCCTCCAAAACATTCATTTTGTTTCTCAGAGTCCACAGTCTCTCATGCTTCATTTCTTCCTCCAATATCCCCTAATTCCCTTCTCCACTTCTTCTCCCAATGTCCTCCATGTTACTCCTTATGCTCCACAAGTAAGTGAAACCATATGATAATTGACTCTCTCTGCTTGACTTACTTCATTCAGCATAATCTCTTCCAGTCCTGTCCATGTTGATACAAAAGTTGGGTATTCATCCTTTCTGATGGCTGCGTAATATTCCACTGTATTTTTTACTTTTAAACTAGACTTGTAATCGATTTATGAAACACAATCACAATATTCAAGAATCTGACTTTGACTTTATTTACCTTTAGCAGTGAGCTTTACACAGTCATATGTTTTTTACCATGTTAATTAGCATCCTTTTCATTTTAGCTTGTAGAATGTCCTTTAGCATTTCTTGTGAGATGTCTCTAGTAATGGTGAACTCCTTCAATTCTTTTCATTTGGGAAAGCCTTTCTTCTGTATTTTTGAAGGACAGCTTAGCAGAGGATGGTATTCTTGGTTGGCAGTTTTGTTCTTTCAACATTTGGAATATACCACCCAATAGCTCCTGGTCAGATGTGGCTTCAGGCTGGAAAGAGCCACTGACTGCTCTGTTGTTTAGGTTAGGCAGCAGGCTGTTCTCTGAAGTTGGGTAGGGCTGGAGACTGTGCTCCAGGGTCATGTGAGGTTGCTGTCTAGTTAGGTGGGGTGCAGGCTATGATCTGTGATCATGCTGGATCCCTGCCTGGTTAAGGACGCAGGCTGTGTTTAGCAATCAGGTAGGCCTTTATGCTAGACTCTGCTGCTGGGTAGGATTTTAACCTGGGCTGTATGGTTAGGTGGTGCTATAGGCTGGGCTCCAAGGCTGTTCATTGTTACTATTCAGGTCCCTAGTTATTCAGGGTCAGAGGGTATACTCAGTAACTGGACAGGGCTGCTGGGTTGGCTCCCTGCCTGGTCAGGCCATAAGAAGTGTTCATGGCTCCCAAGTGTCTGTGTTCATGCTTCCCCAAGTGGTGGGACTGGAGGCTATCCTTAGTATTGGGGCAGAGCTATGAATTTTTTCCTTTGCCCTGGTGAGCCAGAGTATGTGCTCCACCACTGCTAGGTATCTGTGGCCTTGCATCCCAGAAGGGACATTGGAGACTATGCTATGCAATTGGGTGGGACTGGGAATTTGCTCAGCTGCCCAAGCAGGGTCATAGTATGGGCTCTATAGTTGTTTTGGCCATTGGCTAGGGATGTGAATTAAGCAGAACTTCCAACTGAACTTCCTGGCCAGGCAGGGGCCACTGTGAGCAGGAACTTGGTCATCCAAGATCTGATGCTGGTTGCTGTAAGCCCCATCCCCTTTCCTGTCTCTATATCATCTCCAGTGTTTGAGTTCTGTAGGTTCACACAGTGTTCCCCATGAGCTGAGCAAGTGGGGCTCCTGAAAACTGTCTCAGAACACTTCAGAAGCTGCATTCCACCTCAGGTTTTCTTTTTCCTGCTGGAGAAGCTGTGGGCCCAGGGGAGGCCTCTTGGGGTAGCTGTGCTGGCTTGGGAGGGAGGCAGTGCAGTCAAGGTTAAACTGCTCATCTTATCTTGTAACAGATAAGGCCTCCGTTTTTCCTGGCCTCTGTTGTTGTTGGTATTTCAGCTTCACCCCTGGGTTCTGGGATTTACACAATGATGTTTTGTCTATGGATAGTTGCTGATTGGCCTTCCTGTGAGGGGGACTGAGGTTGGGAATAAACTATGTCACTCTCTTAATGCAATCTAGTGGGGATTTTGGAAAGGCAATGGTTGGAGGAGGTCATTGAGAGGATGTGACTGCCGGTTGGTCAGACAGAGAGCTGGACCCCAGCAATTGCAAGATGCTCCCCCATTCCTGTCTTGGGAGTGTGTCTTCCACATGCCTTCCCTGAGCTAGAAGCTGCCAAAGGACACAGCTTTGACAAAGCAATACGGTGTTGAGGCCACCTGGACAGTATATGTGACTGAAGCTAGTTAAAGTCTTAAAACTTTTAAGATTTGGCAGGTGGTTGTAAATTGTATTGTAACTGGCTAAAACAAGCCATGTATTTAAATTCCCTTGTGGATTAAATCTTCCACCTACCAATACAGAGTGGTCTGCCTCTTTCTTAGGTCTCCCCCAACCTCTGTGTACAAGGGCTGTTCTCAGATTTCACCTGGGAGCCTCCTGAGTTTGTGTACCAACAGCAACTTTATTTAAAATGTCCCAAACAGAATTCTTATTACTCCCTGCTCTTCTGGTTCTCCAGCGGCCATTCCCATCTCAGTAAATGGCAAGTCTGACCTGATACCTTGGAGATAACCTTGATTTCTCTCCTTCTTTATCATCTTAATCAAAACATCAGTACATCTCATTATTCTACCTTTAAAAAATTTATCCAAAATCTGAACACTTCCTAAAACCTTCACTGCTACTGTCCTGGCCCAAGACACAAGCATCTCTTGACTGAATTATTGTGATGTTCTCCTAACTAGTTTTCTTACATTTCTCACTCCCTTTCTTTCTTCTCAAGACAGCAGACAGAGATCTTGGCAAAATATGGCCTTTGCTCACTACTGTAATAATGTAATGCCCACTAGCATTCCCTATCATCCTTAGCCTGTTCTATTTTCTTCATAGGACTTATTACTATGTGCCTTGCAGATCAAATTTTATTTATTTATTGTCTGCCTCCACTTCCATTATGTCTGTTGGGGATATGAAGGATGTAATCTTTGTGAGACTAAGAACCATTTTTTTTAAAAAGATTTATTTATTTATTTGTTAGACAGAGAGAGATCACAAGTAGGCAGAGAGGCAGGCAGAGAGAGAGAGAGGAGGAAGCAGGCTCCCCGCTGAGCAGAGAGCCCGATGCGGGACTCGATCCCAGGACCCTGAGATCATGACCTGAGCTGAAGGCAGCGGCCTAACCCACTGAGCCACCCAGGCGCCCCAGAACCATTTTTTAAAAAATTTTTTATTTTTTATAAACATATATTTTTATCCCCAGGGGTACAGGTCTGTGAATCACCAGGTTTACACACTTCACAGCACTCACCAAAGCACATACCCTCCCCAATGTCCATAATCCCACCCCCTTTTCCCAAACCCCCTCCCCCCAGCAACCCTCAGTTTGTTTTGTGAGATTAAGAGTCACTTATGGTTTGTCTCCCTCCCAATCCCATCTTGTTTCATTGATTCTTCTCCTACCCACTTAGCCCCCATGTTGCATCACCACTTCCTCATATCAGGGAGATCATATGATAGTTGTCTTTCTCTGCTTGACTTATTTCACTAAGCATGATACGCTCTAGTTCCATCCATGTTGTCGCAAATGGCAAGATTTCATTTCTTTTGTTGGCTGCATAGTATTCCATTGTGTATATATACCACATCTTCTTGATCCATTCATCTGTTGATGGACATCTAGGTTCTTTCCATAGTTTGGCTATTGTGGACATTGCTGCTATAAACATTCAGGTGCACGTGCCCCTTTGGATCACTACGTTTGTATCTTTAGGGTAAATACCCAGTAGTGTAATTGCTGGGTCATAGGGCAGTTCTATTTTCAACATTTTGAGGAACCTCCATGCTGTTTTCCAGAGTGGCTGCACCAGCTTGCATTCCCACCAACAGTGTAGGAGGGTTCCCCTTTCTCCGCATCCTCGCCAGCATCTGTCATTTCCTGACTTGTTGATTTTAGCCATTCTGACTGGTGTGAGGTGATATCTCATTGTGGTTTTGATTTGTATTTCCCTGATGCCGAGTGATATGGAGCACTTTTTCATGTGTCTGTTGGCCATCTGGATGTCTTCTTTGCAGAAATGTCTGTTCATGTCCTCTGCCCATTTCTTGATTGGATTATTTGTTCTTTGGGTGTTGAGTTTGCTAAGTTCTTTATAGATTCTGGACACTAGTCCTTTATCTGATATGTCGTTTGCAAATATCTTCTCCCATTCTGTCAGTTGTCTTTTGATTTTGTTAACTGTTTCCTTTGCTGTGCAAAAGCTTTTGATCTTGATGAAATCCCAATAGTTCATTTTTGCCCTTGCTTCCCTTGCCTTTGGCGTTGTTCCTAGGAAGATGTTGCTGCGGCTGAGGTTGAAGAGGTTGCTGCCTGTGTTCTCCTCAAGGATTTTGATGGATTCCTTTCGCACATTGAGGTCCTTCATCTATTTTGAGTCTATTTTTGTGTGTGGTGTAAGAAAATAGTCCAATTTCATTTTTCTGCATGTGGCTGTCCAATTTGCCCAGCACCATTTATTGTGTAACTTCCAAATCTCTTGCACCTCGAATAGTGCTTGGCTACATTCTACAGGCTAAGGACCCAGTACTATTTGTTGAATGAAGGCATGAATGGATGGATGAATGGGTGGATGAACAGATGATGACATCTTTTTCTCAGGGAATTCCTGTAGATTACATTGTTATCACCACTATTATTGAACGAGAGGGTGAGGCACTGGAGACTGTCAGTGAGTCGTACATGAATTCATGAATGTGAGAATTGGAAGATACAATGGAGATGATTGAGCTCTGCTCTGTCTTTTTATATAGAAGCAGAGCCAGGGTGAGTGAGAAGTGGAGAGGTGAATGACGTGCCGAAGTTAGTAGGTTATCATTTATGACTGGAGCCAGTGCCCAGCTGTCCTGGCCCCTGTCCAGTCCTTGCTCTCCTCTCTCTTCATTCTCCTTTCCATTCTCAGAAGTTCAGCGAGGGAAAAAATTCCTTGTATGTCTTTCTTTAAACTTTCTTTTATTACTACCTCATAACTGGGTGTCAAACCTCGACGGACATCTCACTAAACTAATTGAAGCAGATTTGGAAACTTTCTTAAGTTATACTTAAATTGAGAGTTACCCCCAAGAGAAAAAAAAATTCCATGGGGAAGTTGTTCCCTTGATTGTAGTGTGTGGCTTAATTTATTTTAAATAATAAAAGGATCTGAGTATTTACTCAGAACTCTTGGACTCTCAGTGGGTGGGTACATTTTCTACATCTAAACCAGGATCTTAAGGTCTTTGAATTGGCTAACTTCCTGTGACATTTGTTTATTTTTTGGATATTATAAATCCAAATATCCACCCAGATCCAGGTCCTCTGAATTTTCATCTTTTGTGATTCATCTTAGATGCCATCTATTTGTTTTTTAGAAGCCCCCCGGAACATGGTGTTTCGTTTTTGTAGACAAGGTCTGATCCTTGATCGACAACCACCCACTGCCTTCAGAAGGTGGCTGAGTGTTGTTGAAAGAACATAGATTTCTGAGTTAGTAGCCTGGCAAAAACCTAGTGTATGGCTTTGGGAAACAATGAACCTCTTTCAGCCTCTGCTATCTCATCTATAAATAGAGGAAGTTAGAGTAAAAGGTCTCTGAATATTTTCAGCACCACCATCAGAGGGGCTTAGCTTAGTGTGACCTGGTCTTTGCTCATTGCTCCTGTCAGTGAAAAATCAGCTGGGTGGGGAACATTAGCCAGAGCACCTTACTTGTCCAGGGACCAGTATTCCCAGAGAGGAATCCAGTGCTCCATACCATCCTAGTTTCTTCAACCAGATCATCACCTTGAAAATGATCTATTCCAACAGAGTGACTACTTTCATGCTGAATTGGAGGCACTTGAGAATATTTGAGATCCATCTGACCCAATTTCTTGTTCCAAGGCAGAATGAAGCCACACCAGGTTTTCTGACTTCAAGGTAGGTGACATGGCTGGAAAGGAGGTGCAAAGTCTCTAAGCAGCCACTGGATATTGGGCACGTCAGCTCCTCTCTTTAAGCCACAAGTGTTCATTTGTAAATGAGGCGGTTTGCTTTGAATATGTATTTTTTTGGGGGTAATGAATTCCATTTACTTATTTATTTTTATTGTGGAGAGATTATATAAAATACAAAATTTGGTAAATTTTTTTGAAAGATTATTTATTTGACAGACAGAGATCTCAGGTTGGGGGAGAGGCAGGCAGAGAGAGAGAGAGGAGGAAGCAGGTTCTTCACCAAGCAGAGAGCCCGATGTGGGGCTCGATCTCAGGACCCTGGGATCATGACCTGAGCCGAAGGCAGAGGCTTTAACCCACTGAGCCATCCAGGTGCCCCCAAATTTGGTAGTTTCAAACTCCTTTATAATTTTAGGATTCTGTGAGGTACTGTTTGGGAATGATGAAGTGGGAGTTGTGTGATTAGGTCATCTGAGATCAGCCACATTGGTACATCTAGCTCTCTCTTACATTTACCTCTGGGTGTTGTCTGCATTCTGTCATTCTCCTCTTTTCCAGAGTCCAGTGGGTCACCTGATGGGCAGTCTGCATGGTCATGTACTGATTTAGGCTTTGACATGCTCATCACATTTTCTTTCCCTGCCCCTTGGTGAGGCAGCATTGTGGGGGAGAGAGGAGGTATTTTTTTTTAATGTTTGTTTGTTTGTAGT
The DNA here is from genome assembly GCF_964662115.1 of Mustela nivalis. Taxonomy (NCBI): domain Eukaryota; kingdom Metazoa; phylum Chordata; class Mammalia; order Carnivora; family Mustelidae; genus Mustela; species Mustela nivalis. Next base: position 103,657,977 of record NC_139028.1, read on the forward strand.
CTACTTAATTTTATTATGTTTTTACTATGTCATGTTAGTCACCATACTGTACTTCATAGTTATTGATGTAGTGTTCCATGATTCATTATTTGCATTTAACGCACAGTGCTCATTGCAATACATATGGGAGGAGGTATTTCTTACTAGCTCTGTGGGAGAGATGGTGGTTATGGCTGGTTGTAGATAGCAGAGAGAGGAATAAATGCAGAAAAGACAGAGATGATATGAAAGGAACATGTGGTTTTCACAGAGGAAGGTTATCAATTACTCCTCTTAGAGTTGAAGGCTGGAAAAACTGGATCCTCCTCTAAGATTCCTTTCTTATCTCTGAGTGACCTCTCATATTGGTACTAGGATATTTTGCTTAATTTCTCTAGTGGGTCATAAAAGGATCAAGTTCATACTCTCATAACAAATATTTCTAATCAGACTCACAGATACGGAGAATGATCTGGTGGTTTTCAGAGGGGAAGGCATTGAGGAACTGAGTGAAAATAGGTTAAGGAGATAAAAAGATAAACACTTCCAGTTAAAAAATAAATACAAATGGCTATCAGACACATGAAAAAATGTTCATCATCACTAGCCCTCAGGGAGATTCAAATTAAAACCACAGTGAGATACCACCTTACATCAGTTAGAATGGCCAAAATTAGCAAGACAGGAAACAACGTGTGTTGGAGAGGATGTGGAGAAAGGGGAGCCCTTTTCCACTGTTGGTGGGAATGCAAGTTGGTGCAGCCACTTTGGAGAACAGTGTGGAGATTCCTTAAGAAATTAAAAATAGAGCTTCCCTATGACCCTGCAATGCACTACTGGGTATTTACCCCAAAGATAAGAAGTAGTGAAAAGAAGGGCCATGTGTACCTCATTGTTTATAGCAGCAATGGCCACAGTTGCTAAACTGTGAAAAGAACCAAGATGCCCTTCAACGGACGAATGGATTAGGAAGATTTGGTCCATATACACTATGGAGTATTATGCCTCCATCAGAAAGGATGAATACCCAACTTTTGTAGCAACATGGATGGGAGAGTAAGAGATTATGCTGAGTGAAATAAGTCAATCAGAGAGTGTAAATTATCATATGGTTTCACTTATTTGTGGAGCATAACAAATAACATGGAGGACAAGGGGAGATGGAGAGGAGAAGGGAGTTGAGGGAAATTGGGAGGGGAGGTGAACCATTAGAGACTGTGGACTCTGAAAAGCAATCTGAGGGTTTTGAAGGGGCAGAGGGTGGGAAGTTGGGAGAACCAGGTGGTGGGTATTATGGAGGGCACGTATGGCATGGAGCACTGGGTGTAGTGCATAAACAATGAATTCTGTTACATGAAAAGAAATTAAAAAAATAAATAAATTATGGGGATACAATATGTAGCACAGGGAATATAGTTAATAGTGTATGTATGGTGACAGATGGTAGCTAAATTTATCATGGTGATCCCTTTATAATATGCACAAATGATAAATCACTGTGTTATACACCTGAAACTAATATTGTATGTCAAGCATGCTTCAATAAGAAAGAAATATTTGTCAGCAAATAAATAAAAATTGGACCTCGAGCAGAAGGACATATTTAATTTTAACTATCATTTATCTATTATGTACTTAGAGAGCATATTGGGCAGTGGTCAAAAAGCACAGGATCTGAGGTTGTTCAGGTTGAAATCCTGACTCTGCTACTGTGTGATGTAAGGAGAGTTAATTCACTTAATAACTGTGCTTCTTTTTCCTCATATGTCAAAAGATGACAATAATAAAGCCCACATCACAGGTTTGTTCTGAGAACTGAATAAATTAATGTATATGGAGATCTTATAAAGTGCATGGCACTTGGTACTATTGAAATATTATCCATGATTATCAACCAAAATGTAACTAGTTATACAAATTTAAGAAATGTAGTAAGTAATAATTTTGAATACTGTATTTCTTAGTAGAAGATGTAGTTACAGGACAACAGTTATAAAGAATCTATTAATTGGGAGCACCTGGGTGGCTCAGTAGGTTAAGCCTCTGCCTTTGGCTCAGGTCATGATCCCAGGGTCCTGGGATGGAGCCCTGCATCGGGTTCTCTGCTCAGCAGGGAGCCTGCTTCCCCTCTCCCTCTGCCTGCCTCTCTACTTACTTGTGATCTCTCTCTCTCTCTGTGTGTGTCAAAGAAATAAAATCTAAAAAAAAAAAAGAATCTGTTAATGTTAAAAAAGAAGTATGACAGATTACTAGAAGAGCACAGTGCAAGGGATACATTATTCTTATTATAGTAAGGTTGTTCCTGCAATTAGAAAGAATGAATACTAAACCCAGAAGGCAGAAAGGAAGTCTTTGGTTTGGAAGTAGCTATAAACAGTCATTTGGGAATGATAATAAGGGTGCAAAGGTAGGCAATGGCCAGTTCAAGAAGGACCTGATATCCATGCCAAGAATATTGGAATTTATGCTATGGGTAATGGGGAGGTGTTGGTAGATTTTAGGGTAGAGGTATGATTTGATAGGCATTTAAGGAGAATCACCAACTTATTTTCCAATGCTTAGGGAAGAGAAGATTCAGATGGGTGCAGTATTAAAGGCAAGCTTCACTGAACATGCAAGACTGGCACTGGGTTGGAAAGTAGGTAGTTTTGGAAGGACAGGGAGAGAGTATTTCTGGCTAAGTGAGGGTTTGTGGTAGGAAAGAACAGATTGGGCTGTGGGATGGAGAGAGGATGTGAACAGAGGTGAGTCAAAGCTTGGCAGGTAAGAGTGTGATTGCTGAGGTGGCTCAGTCTGTGAAAATCTTTAAATGTGAGTCTGAGGAGTCAGGACCAACTTCCCCACTCCCTGGCTAATCCCATGTAGGGAAGGATCCAAGGAAAGAAGGATCTAGGACACAATTTTCTGACTGCAGTACATGGGATGGTTGGGCAGGAGCATCTGGAGATGAAGAGACATTGGAAATTTAGACATCTGCTGATGGTACGTGAGAAGGGGTGGTGGAAGAAGGGAGAGAAGGGACACATGGGGGCAGGTTGTTTAATGAGAAATTCACGAGGTATGGTGATAACTGATGTGGACATGATGGGAGGCATGGATCAAAGGTAATATCAGAGCTACAACCTGGGCAGCCTGGAAGGTAGGATGTCATCAGAATGTCTTCCAAGTCACACTTGCCTATAGGTCTCCTTTACCCCCATAGCTTAGTGTCATTAGCTGCAACCCTAATCTGTCTCCAGATGCTTTCCTTGGGCTCATGAGTGAGGATGCGATGAAGAGTGATTCTTGAGGAGTCTCACAGTCTTGTCTTCTAACCATTCATTCATTTCATGTTCTAGGCTGAGAAGGTGTTAGATATTCCCAATGATTCTGGGTGCTTGGTACCCACAGCACTACTCCTATTGGCAAGAGCCCAGCACTGGTGAATTTAGCACTACTGATTGTGCCTAGCATGGGTATCAGTGTAATTTCTTTGCTTCACCTCCATTCCTGGAAACTAGCTCTTGGATGGGCAGTTTCTTTTTGCTTTGGTAGATGGCTGATCTCCCCCCACCCTACAGATGACCTTTAGAATAATTATATAAATTATAAGGAAAAATTCTGTTGGATTTGATTGAAGTTGCATAAATTTGTAGATAAATTTAGGGAGATTCAAAATCTTTATGTGGGCTTTTTAAAAAAATTCACCTTTTTGCATTTTTTAAAAATTTTGTAAGGTAGGATTTTTTAAAATTTATTTTCAGCGTAACAGTATTCATTATTTTTGCACCACACCCAGCGCTCCATGCAATCCATGCCCTTATAATACCCACCACCTGGTACCCCGACCTCCCACCCCTCACTCCTTCAAAACCCTTAGGCCAAAACGGTCCCCAAACTGTGGAAAGAACCAAGTTGCCCTTCAATGGACGAATGGATAAGGAAGATGTGGTCCATATACACTATGGAGTCTTATGCCTCCATCAGAAAGGACGAATACCAAACTTTTGTAGCAACATGGACGGGACTGGAAGAGATTATGCTGAGGGTTTTATGTGGGCTTTTATTGCTTAAACATGAGTTTATAAAAATTGCTTTTGGTGGATATGTTTTTTCTTTTATACATGAATTTTTTTGTGTTCCCATAGCAGTTTTATGCATAGTTCCCTGCATAACAAAAGTATGGCAATTTTATGCATAGTTCTCTGCATAACTATATGACAATAGTAAAGGGAGTATTTTTTCAGATGTGTTTTCTAACTAGTAATTGTATTTTTTTAAAGGTTTTTATTTATTTATTTGAGAGAGAGACATTGAGAGAGAGCATGAGTGAGGAGATGGACAGAGAGAGAAGCAGACTCCCTGTGGAGCTGGGAGCCCAATGCAGGACTCGATCCCGGGACTGTGGGATCATGACCTGAGCTGAAGGCAGTTGTCTAACCAACTGAGCCACCCAGGCGTCCCAAACTAGTAATTGTATTTTGAGCTTTCTTACTATTGCTATGGTTTTCAGTTTTTTAAATTTTTTCCCCCTAGGTTCATATCTTAGGAGGTTTTGCTTTCAAAAACAGAAAGCCATCAAACTAGTTTAAGAAAGAGGAGAATTGGGGTGCCTGGGTGGTTCAGTGGGTTGGGCCGCTGCCTTTGGCTCAGGTCATGATCTCAGGGTCCTGGGATCGAGTCCCGCGTCGGGCTCTGTGCTCAGCAGGGAGCCTGCTTCCTCCTCTCTCTCTCTCTGCCTGCCTCTCTGCCTACTTGTGATCTCTCTCTGTCGAATAAATAATATCTTTAAAAAAAAAAAGAAAGAAGAGAATTTATTCAAGGAATAAGGGGCAGTCTCTAGTATCCAAGTATAGAATAGACTGAATCAGAGATTGAAAGTTAAGCATCAAGGATATTCTCTGCATCTCTGAAATGCCATGGTCTTATTTTCTACTGTTTTCTTGCTCTGAATACTAGTTTCTCAGTGTTTTCAGGTCAATGACTATTTAATCTTAAAAATTTTTTCTTTGCTAAAAATTATACCTATTTACTATTTACAAATTGACTTTCTGATAAACATAATGAAATGATTGCTACAGTTAAGTTAATTAACATATTTATCTCCTCATATAGTTATTATTTTTTTTTATTTGGATGAGAACTCCTGTATCTGCTCTCAGGATATTTCATGCTTCAGCCTGTGCCCTCACCTGATGATGTCTGACATATACTGTTTTCTTTCCATCTGTTTATCCCCCTTTTTTTTCTCCTTTTTTTTAATTTAAAGATTTTATTTATTTATTTAGAAAGAGAGAGCATGAGTGGAGTGGAGGGGCAGAGGAGAGAGAGAAGCAGACTCCCCACTGAGCAAGGAGCCTGATGTAGGACTCCATCCTAGGACCCAGGGATCATGCCTGAGCTAAAGGCAGACACTTAACTGACTGAGGCACCCAGGTGCTCCCCTCCCCAAGTTTTTTAAAATAGATTTTATTTATTTGAGAGGGAGAAGGAGAGAGAGAGAAGGAGAGAGAGAGAGAGACATTTATTTTTTCTGTTGATTGAGTTCCTTGCTGCTCAGGTACACTTTTACTTTTTCAAAAGAGCATTTCTTGAAAATTTCAGAGATAAAGGGAAATGCAATGAGGATAGATTTTGTAGCAGAGAATCAAGATGTTCATATTATTTCTTTCTTATTTCTCATGGCTCATATGTGGTAGAAAAAAATTCTGAAGACAACACTTTAGAGAATAACGTTTTGCATCATAGGACATTGTTAGCATGAGTATATGTTGTGTTCTGTGCATCTTCTGTATCGTCTGTAGTGTGTGTAGATGTAGAAGAGTAATGATCTGTTCCTGGGGATAACTCTTGTTACAATATTTGGCCACTGATTACCAACCTAGAACCAGAGCAGCCAGACTGTCTGGCCATACAATGCTCTCAGAGGACAAGCTCCGAGTTTGGGATCTCCAGTAGTTTGGTTAGTGGGGCAAGAGATGGGAAAGTAGTAGTGAATGATGGAGACAAACTAATAAGTTGAATTCTCTCCAGAGGATTTGAGCACTTGTCATTCAGACATGGCCATTGATGCTGAAGTCCGGTGAAAGAATCTGACCTGGGTTGAAGACTGGTATAACTAAGTGAAAAAAACCATACTCAGGATCTTTTGGAAAGGGAAGAATTATCAGTGGGGAGATGTTTCCTGAGGCAGAGACAAAGGGAAACAAGGAGGTTAGGAGTACAGGTGTGTCATGGCGATTCCCCAATAGAAGAGAATTGCAGTGAAGAGGGTAAAAGTGTAGGTTAGAAACCAGAATGGCTCCTCAAATTCAGATCATCTGATGAATTAGAAAGAATCCTGGCTGAAGTCAAAAAGCCTGGTTCGGAGGCCCAGAATTCACCAGATGTGTGATCCTGGTGCATAGCCATCTCCCTGAGCCTTACTTTTCTAATATACAAACTCATTAGATTGCTAATATTTAATCCTGAATGAGTATTCAGGATTAGCATACATATGGGCCAACTGAATGAGTTGGTGATTAGTATATTGTAACGTGGGTTGCACTGTGTAATGTGTTATAAATGAGGTGAATCGGTTATAATCAATGTTTGTTTTATTGCAGGTCTCACATGATCTTGTGTCCAGAACACCTAATTGGATTCCATGGCGAATACAAATAATGTGACTGAGTTAATTATCCTTGGTCTTTTCCAGGATCCAGAGGTGCAGAGAGTATGTTTTGTGGTGTTTCTTCTTGTGTACCTGGCCACAGTGGTGGGCAATGGTCTCATTGTCCTGACAGTCAATGTCAGTAAGAGTCTGCATTCCCCCATGTACTTCTTCCTTAGCTACCTGTCCCTGGTGGAGATCACTTACTCCTCTACTGTTGTCCCTAAATTCATCACAGACTTACTTGCCAAGATTAAGACCATTTCCCTGAAGGGCTGTGTGGCTCAGATATTCTTCTTCCACTTCTTTGGGGTCACTGAGATCTTCCTGCTCACAGTAATGGCGTATGACCGCTATGTGGCCATCTGCAAACCCCTTCACTATACAACCATCATGAATCGATCTATGTGTCGCCTTCTGGTGGCTGGCTCCTGGCTCGGTGGCTTTTTTCACTCCATGGTTCAGATTATTATCACTCTCCAATTATCTTTCTGTGGTCCCAATGTGATTGACCACTACTTCTGTGACCTCCATCCCTTATTCAAGCTTGCCTGCACTGATACTTCTGTGGAAGGGGTTATTGTATTGGCCAACAGTGGATTATTTTCTATCTTCTCCTTCCTCCTCCTGGTGTCCTCCTATATTGTCATCCTGTTCAACTTGAGGAATCATTCTGCGGAGGGGAGGCGCAAAGCTCTTTCCACCTGTGCCTCTCACATCATGGTGGTCCTCTTGTTCTTTGGACCTGCCATCTTCCTCTACATGCGACCTCCCTCCACCTTCACTGAGGACAAACTGGTGGCTGTGTTCTACACGGTTGTCACCCCCATGCTGAACCCCATCATCTACACACTCAGAAACGCAGAGGTGAAAAATGCAATGAGGAAGCTGTGGGGGAAAAAGTGAACTCAGGGATGGAATAAATATGAAAACATAAAAAAATTGTCATGTATAGGATGGCCAAATATGCATTCTGATTTTAGTCAACTATGAGGAATTGAGGAAAAATTAACCTATTCATATTTTTCTGTTGTATTTAGATGAGCCCCTCATATTCCATTGTACTAATTATAAGTGCACTAATTCACTGATGTCTGTATTTTGGAGAACATTTTGGAGAAGATCACCTAGACTGGAATTCCCACCTTATCATCTTCTACCTGTGCAACCTTGGGTTTATTCATTTTGCCTCTTGGTGTTAGCATGCCACAGTGTGTGGAAAGTCTGTGGCACTTGGAGACAGAAGTTTATGTTTTGCTTTGTCCTTGTCTTCTGATGTTGTGAGGTCTTGTGGGAGTCCCAGGAAGGCTTGAATACTTCATTAGGGACCCTACTTATTAACCTGAATCTAATGCCTGGAATTCTATAGTAGGAACTTTATGGCATATGGCAAAGTAGGAACTTTCATAGGCATAGGATTTTGTTAGAATAGAAATGTCTCGGGCCACTTGGATGGCTCAGTGGGTTAAGCCTCTGCCTTTGGCTCAGGTCATGATCTCAGGGTCTTGGGATCAAGCCCCGCATCAGGCTCTCTGCTCAGCAGGGAGCCTGCTTCCCCCCCCCCCTTGCCTGCCTCTCTGCCTACTTGTGATCTGTTTGTCAAATAAATAAATAAAATCTTAAAAAAAAAAGAATGGGAATGTCTCTTGGATGTGAAATACAATGAAGCTATTATTAACCATTAATCTGGACAATTTTAGAAGATCCTTTTCTTTTTAGCTAGTTGCTATCTGGGCACCGAGGTATTGCTTAAGCCAAAACTAGCTCATTGCCTGTTTCTGTATGTTTTGTATGGCCTACAAACCAACATGGTTTTTACACTTAAAAGAATCAAAATAGAGATGAGCACTGGGTGTTATATGAAACTGAAAAATTATTGAAAACTACCTCTGAAACTAATGATATACTATAAGTTGGCTAATTGAATTTAAATAAAAAATCAAAGTAGAATAATGTTTGTTGATATATCAAAGTTATATGAATGTAAAACTTTAGTGTCCATAAATAGGTATTGGACTACAATTGTACCACCTATTTTACTTTTTCTCCATGGTAGCTTTTGTGTATAGTGGCATGGTTGAGTTCGGAGAGTGTATGGTCTGCAAAGCCGAAAATATTTACTAGTCACTGTCTTCCAAAACAGTTTGGCAACCCTGGCTTAAGTCCTATAGCATTTATTCCTGACTCCACAGATAGTTTGGAGACCAGCATTTCTAGGGTTGCTTTGTTAATTCTGTGATGCCAAAGCACCTGGTCTGTGCATCCTTAGTTCTCTTGGCTGTCCCCTCATGGCTGCAGGATGGCTACAACATGTCTAGGTATTATATGGTCACGTGAGGGGAAGGAGGGGCTCTCATTTTATTTGGAAAATATCTCCTAGAAACTTCTCAGAACGTTTTTAATTTTTTTTTCTTATTGACCAGAACAGAAATTTTTCGTATTTTTTACTGCATGTCTTTGTCTAGATGCAAAAGAGGCTGGGATGGATAGTGAACAGTGGTAAAGAGGAATGGGATTATGTTATTGGTTTAGATTAGGCACTGTGGTTCTCCTGGGCTGGGCGTATTGGTATGTAAAAAAATTCATCGTTATTAGGAAGAAATATCTGCCATAGAGAGTGTTGGTAGATGGGTATCTTGGAGGACGGTGCACTTGGACACAATAGCGGGGATTTGAATTGGTGCCAGAGTGACTGAAATCTGGCTCAACCTCAGGCAAGTGAGTGGTCATTCTCTGTGATCCAGTTTCCTTGGCATGGACACTCGGGCCAAGTTCCATCGTGTCCCAGTTTTCCTGTAAGTGCATCTGTTTTCATTTGTCTCTAGAGAATGAGGGCCTAAAGCCCTGGCATGAGAGTGCCCGAGGGTTGTTAATAGGAACCACACCATTCTGTAGTTCGTCAAGGTCTTGCACCCAGAGTTCTGGGCCAATTTACTGCAAATAAAGTCACCAAGCAGCAACTTGCTAATTTTCAGTAAATTTGCTAATTTACTAATTAGCAATTTGCTAATTCCCCAGCCAGAAATTTGCTAACACCAAATCTTTGATTTTTTCAGAAACGTATTTCTATTAAGCCTTTATAAATTTCATTGCACTTATGTTTTACTGAAGCCTGAGATGAGTAATAGGAATTTTTGGATATTTTACATTTTAGCATTTTGGAAATAATAAATATTAAGCATTTTATGTATTTTGTTTTCTCTCTTTCAAACGAGTTTTCAGCCCAGTCAATCGACTTTGCCGTATCTTTTCGTTTTTAGATTGACCTTCTTGAGCAACGGATTTAGGTATGGGGAACAGTTGAGGAACTGTGTCTGGGCATGTTTTCATTCACTGAGGATTTGTGGTTATTTGGTTCCAGCACAAACTCACTAGAGGTGAATAGCAAATAGACATGTCAAAGAAGAGCAGAAAAGTTGTGCTTACCCCACACTCTTTATTTTGTTGAGCATGGGCATTGACATGTCCTTCCCTGCTACCTTGAAGGTCTTATACTTGATTAAAACTATCCGGAAATAGTGTCTGAAAATATTTCCGGTTTGGTATATCTCAGTTTCTCTTTTCTGTTTTATGGGTTTACAGATCTGGATTCATTGAAATTTAATTTTCTGTGTGTTTTATAATTTAGATTTTCCAAGGCTTTTTATTTAATAATAAAAGCAGTAGAATAGATCAGAAGTGGAAGCATATCATTGATAAATTAGTAGTTCGGTGAACTGATCATTTGCCTAATACCTAAATCCTTGAGTTGGTTAATTCTCTGAATTTACTTTCTTATTCAGTTACTGGCAAACTTCTAGTTGGTGAAAAGGTTTTAGAAGGATTACTCTTCCTTAGTACTTAGTGTGATGAGTGACAGAGGATAGGTACTCAACAATTACTGAATGGATAAAAGATATCAAAGTGGTGTCAACATTATCTATCTTTATCATTTGGAAAGGCTTGAGCTAGATGTGAGATAATTTGTAGCCAGAGAGGCTCTTTCTTGTAAAATTTAGTTGCAACATAGAAGTGATATTAATCTATTAGTTGCAATGAAAATAGAACAGCTTTTCAAATGCATGATAATTCCCCAAAGCCATACTTAGGGTTATGAATAGAGGAAGTATTATATTTTATATTTGCATAACATCTTGTAAATATTTCACAGCCTTTCACACCCTTTCACATCAGTTACTTCATTGGAGTCTCACAGCAATCCTGATAGGTCCGTGAAATCTAAATCATTCCCAGTAGACATTTTTGGAGCTTGAAACATCATTTAGAATAGGATTTATCTGTAAGGAACAGAGTCTAAAACAAGCTAGAAGTCAAGAACTAGACAGTTCAGGATGGAAATGGTCTCTCTTGCTTCTTCATCCTTTATAGCTTTCATTGCCATCTCATGGCCCAAGATGGTGCTGCAGAGACAAGAAGAGTGGCAGTGTTCCTGGCATCAGTGAAGACAAAGGGACAAAATAAATACATGTCCCCTTTCTTAAAGTTGCAAGGGAGGCTGGGTAATGTAATTTTTATTCCAGGTGGGTTTGTGCCCAGATAAAAATTGAGAGTTCCTAAAACTATAGAAGGAATGAAGGAGAAAACAAATGCCGGGAAACCTACCAGCAATCTTGCTTCTGAATAAATTAGGCACAAGAGTTGAGCACAAACTTGGGTATTCTGACACCAGGATCAGAGGTTCCTTCCTTTGTGGTTCCCCATCCCAGCTGTTCTTTTTTTTTTTTTTTTTTTTAATTGAGATCTAATTTATATTAGGTGAAATGTTCAGATCTTAAGTGTACAACCCAATAAGTTTTGACAAATTTAGTGTCTGGAATATTTCCAGTTTGTCCCAACCAAGATGTAGAATATTTCCATCACCCCAGAAGCTTCCCAACCAAAAGGTAGAATATTTCCATGACCCCAGAAACTCCTCTCGTGATGCCTCCCAGGCAATCTCCACTCCCCATATGCAACTATTGATCTAATTTTTTATCATCATGGAAGTTTTGCTCCTTCAAAAACTCATAAAACAGAATCATAAATCATGTATGCTATTGTGCCTGACTTCTTTCACTCAACATAATATTTTTAAAGATTCGTTGTGTTGTCTGGGTGTGGTGCATAAAGAATGAATTTTGGAACACTGAAAAAAAAATAAAAAAAAAGATTCATTGCATTGTGGGTTACAATAGTTTGTTCTTTTTGTTTGGTTAATAGTATTCCATTGTATACATATACCACAACAGAAGAAAATGTATTCTCCTGATGGTGGACATCCAGTTTGATTTCAGTTTTTGTTTGTTTCATAACATATCTAAATCTAAATCATTCCCAGTGGACATTTTTTTCATAACAAACAAATGTCCATTCCCAGTGGACATTTGTTTCATAACAAACAAATAAAATAAAACAAATAAAAGCTACTATACATATTTGTTGACATTCCCATTTTTAAAAAAAAACATAAATAGAACTTCACTATGGCCCTGCAATTGCACTCCTGGGTATTTACCCCAAAGATACAGATGTAGTGAAAAGAAGGGCCATCTGTACCCCAATGTTCATAACAGCAATGGCCATGGTCGCCAAACTGTGGAAAGAACTAAGATGCCCTTCAATGGATGAATGGATAACGAAGATGTGGTCCATATACACTATGCAGTATAATGCCTCCATCAGAAAGGATGAATACCCAACTTTTGTGCAACATGGACAGGACTGGAAGAGATTATGCTGAGTGAAATAAGTCAAGCAGAGAGAGTCAATTATATGGTTTCACTTATTTGTGGAGCATAACAAATAACATGGAGGACATGGGGAAATAGGAGAAGGGAGTTGGGGGAAATTGGAAGGGGAGTGAACCACGATAGACTATGGACTCTGAAAAACAATCTGAGGGTTTTGAAGGGGCCGGAGGTGGGAGCTCGGGGTACCAGGTGGTGGGTATTATAGAGGGCACGGATTGCATGGAGCACTGGGTGTGGTGCAAAAATAATGAATACTGTTGTGCTGAAAATAAAAAATAAATTAAAACAAAACAAAACAAAAAAGCATAAACCAAATGAACTATGTATTTATTTATTTATTTATTCTGCAAAATACCTTCTTGGAAGATCTATGTATAGATATATTCCTAATTCTGAATGAATCTGTGCATCATTTATACTGGTGGGGTTTGATTAGAACTGGAGAAGGGAGGGATTAACCCATAGCCAATGGGCTAATCTATACCAGGTTAGGAAATGAAACCAACCTCTTTTTTTTTTTTTTTAAGATTTTATTTATTTGACAGAGAGAGATCACAAGCAGGCAGAGAGGCAGGCAGAGAGAGAGGAGGAAACAGGCTCCCTGCTGAGCAGAGAGCCCGATGTGGGGCTCGATCGCAGGACTCTGAGATCATGACCTGAGCTGAAGGCAGCGGCTTAACCCACTGAGCCACCCAGGCGCCACCTGAAACCAACCTCTTATAACAAATGAAACTTAGGTGAACAGACAGTTTTATACCACAAACATTTTTAACAAATGTGTTTCCTATAACAAATATTTATAGACTCACATTAAAAAATTATCTCCCTTAGATTTTTAAACTGAGTATTTCAATATAGAATATATTTTGGCAGATTTTCACAGAATCTCAACCTCATGATGACCTGTTAGAGAATAAATACATGTTTTACTTCAAGATTTGGAGCTTTCTTGTAATTGCGTCCTATTAGAGTCCTATATAGAGTAAGTGCAAACTCTAGGTGAATTTATTCTTTTACATTTTTTATTGATTCTGAAGTTACCTACATGGATGTACGAGATTTTATTATCCAGGTCTTGCTTCCCCTGGGGTTGTCTTCTGGATTAGGAAGGGGAAAGGTATGGCTGGCTCTCTGGGAGCAATCTTTTCTTACTTGATCATGGAGGCGTCCCCCTGGTATTTCTCAAGCAGTGCAAACTCAAGGCTTAGCTGCCAGAATTCAGGAATACCTGGGAGGCAAGTCTACTTAACTCTTATTTTAAATCAGATGGAACTGAGACTCAGTGGCTTGGTCTCAGCATTTCAAAGTCTGAGGCTACAGGGTGAGCAGATCCTCCATCTGGAAACTCCGGCAATATATGAGCTCTGGTTGGTAGCCAGGTCTTAATATTTTCCAATTGGCTACCTGAGGAACTTGCAAAAGCTGTCTATTATTCTCTGGGGATAATTTAAATCTCTGCATTCAATGCACAAGAAAGGGAATGTTGCCATCAAGTGCATGGCATTTTACAAAGTGCTCTCACATAGTTCTGGTCTTTGCCCGAGACAAGCTAGACAAAGTACAAGGTACTAGGATTCAGTGATGGAGAAGCTATGGTCTTGGTTCTTGGGGATCTTTGTTTTTTCAATATTTACTGACTACCTATAATGTACCAAATACTGGGCTAAAAAAGCTAGGGAATGTCTATGCCCTCCGTGTCCACTGTTCATTCTATTTTTTTTAAAAAGTAATTTCTACATCAACGTGAGGCTAGAACTCACAACCCCAAGATCGAAAGTTGCATGCTGTACTGACTGAGCCAGCCAGGTGTCTCTCCCTACAGTCACTGAATGTTCATTCTTTCTACATTCATACTATCTATCACTGAATGCTAATGTTGGTGGTGCTTCAATTAGCACTGGAGATGGAGTATGAGCCAGCTATAATCCCTAGAAAATTCACAGTTTATTGGCAGGGGGTTGACGGCCACAAAGCAGTTACAACTTAGTGTAGAAAGTGCTGTGATTTGAAAATGTCCTGTGAAAAGAGGGCCACTGACTTTAAGGGTTTCTGGTTTCTGGGAAGAATTAAAGGCAGCACAGAGGAAGGGAACTTAAGTTCTGGGATGGGCTGGGGAATGGGAATCTACCAGTGAGGCAGGTAGTCTCTTCATGTTGCAGTTGGACATTGAATCTGTGAGAGGTTAAAGAACTTTTTAGCTATCACATAGATACCACCCCAAGAAACCTGATGTCAACATGGGAGTCTGGACTGCTAGCAGTGCTTTCTTCCTTGAATGGCCTCTTGTTAAAATTCCGCAGCTGAGCTGAGAGTTTGGTGCTGGTCTCTACTGTCTTTGTCTCTCTACTGTCTTTGTCTCTACTGTCTTTGTTTCTGGTGATCCCCTTTTGATGATTCCCTTCTGGTCATGGTGATCCTTGACCTGCTGAGCCTGCCCCAGTTGCTAGAGGAAGAAAGATTTGTGGTAGGAGTGGATGTCATGTTACTCTTAGTCTCAGAACCCAGGAACCTCACTGTAGGAGGGACTGTTTTGATACATACAGACCTCAGCCACCTTGGGTTAAGTCCAGCATGACTGAGGACAGTGTGCAAATCAGTCAGCGCAAAATATTGGTGATGCCACAAGGTGTTGGAAGGCTGGATGTGGAGAAGATTGTGTCAGAGAATATGTGTGCAGTCTGGCCAGAGGATGTTTTGTGTTTCTCTTGCCACTAGGGGACATATGATAGGAGGTATTAGTGAAGAGAAGAATGGTGTATGGATGAAACTAGATCCTTGGAAAGGGATGAGGTCACCAAGTGAGTGACCAAGTAGAAGGAGGGAATTAGGAGAAGGAAAAGTAAGAATGAATGCTGAGAGTCAAGAGACATTTTTTCTGGTCTGAAGGGTAAATGGAGAGGTTAGAATGATATTCTGCAAACCAAGAATGGACAGAGAACAAAAGGAAGTGGGAGGGAGAGAAGCTGCTGGCAAAAGACAGCTAAAAGCATTTAAAAGCCATACAGAGACCTGTAACATGGAAATAGCACCACTGTCCTTGCTGCCACCATCATCCAAGGAGGCATTCGTCTCCTAATAGGTGCCCCTTCTGCTGGTCTGCTCCCACTAGTCCAACTTCTACATACAAAGTGACTTTACTTCCCAGTTGACTAACATTCCTGATGAGTCTCCATGGTCTGCAGGATAAACCCCCAAGTGCATAACCATCCCTCAGGAACTGGTAATAAACTCTGCTTCTAGTTTTATCTTTGCTCTTCTGCCCTTTACTTCAGCTACAGTTGGGTGGATTTTCGTGGCTTTGTATACTCTTCTTACTTTTTGGAATGATCTTCCCTTCTTCTATACTTAAACTAACTTCTACTTATCTTTTAATATCCAGCTCACAAACTTTTCAGATTTGCAAGGGATTATTATGTAATTCATGCACTTGATGAAGCAGTCTTTTGTATCATTTCAGATCACCCTACCCTAATCATTGCCTCCTCTGGTGACTTCATGGCTAATACACACAATGTGACTGAATTCATTTTCCTGGGACTTTCTCCCAATCAGAAGGTGCAGAAACTTTTCTTTGTGCTATTTCTGCTTTTGTACTTAGCAGTTGTGCTGGGAAATTTCCTCATTGTGCTCACGGTCATGACCAGCAGAAGTCTTGGTTCCCCTATGTACTTCTTCCTCAGCTACCTGTCCTTTGTGGAGATCTCCTACTCCTCAACTATAGCTCCAAAACTCATCAAGGATTTGCTGGCTGAAAGGAAAGCAATTTCTCTGTGGGGCTGCATGACACAGCTTTTCTTTATGCACTTCTTTGGTGGCACTGAGATCTTCCTGCTCACTGTGATGGCCTATGACCGCTATGTGGCCATTTGTAGGCCCCTCAACTATACCACTATCATGAACCGGCAGGTATGTGCTGTCCTGGTGGGAATGGCATGGGCTGGGGGCTTTGTGCATTCCTTTGCCCAAATCCTTCTAATCTTCCACTTGCCCTTCTGTGGTCCCAATGTGATTGACCACTATTTCTGCGACCTCCTTCCCCTGCTCAAACTTGCCTGCTCTGACACCTTCCTAATTGGTCTGCTGATTGTTGCCAATGGAGGGACTTTGTCTGTGATCAGCTTTGTGATCATCTTAGCCTCCTATATGGTCATTTTGCTCCATCTGAGGACTCGAAGCTCTGAGGGGCGGAGCAAGGCCCTCTCCACCTGTGGGTCACATATCACTGTGGTTACCTTGTTCTTTGGGCCATGCATCTTCATCTATCTAAGGCCTTCTACCACCTTGTCTATAGACAAGACAGTGGCTGTATTCTACACAGTGATCACCCCACTCCTCAACCCTGTCATCTACTCCTTGAGAAATGCTGAAGTGAAGAAGGCCATGAAGAAGCTGTGGATCAGGACAATGAAGCTAGATAAGAAATAGAGGCCAAGTCTTGGCATTGATCGTGTGTGTGGAGTGGTGCTGAGTCCAAACTGAAGGGGCAGAATGAGATGAAGGAAAGTTCCCAGGGCTTTTATCTCTAGAGTAATTGTTGTTTCTAGAGTAATTCTAACAGTCTCATCTTCAGAAACTCTTCTAATCACTTTTAAGATAATTCCTCTTATGGATGTTCTGTAACTTGATTAGGCATTTTATGTTAGATGTTTAGGTTGTTTCTAATCTTTTTCTGCTATAAATAACACTATGGGAGTATTTTTTAAAAAAGATTTATTTATTTGGGAAAGAGTAAGGGTGAGGGGGAAGAGCGTAGAAAGGAGAGAGAGAGAATCCTTGAAAGAGATCCTGCTCTGAGCGTGGAGCCCAATGCAGAGCTTAATCCCAGGACCCTGAGAACATGACCTGAGCCAAAATCAGGAGTCGGATCCTTAACGGACTGAGTCACCCAGCAGCCCCACTGTGGAAGTATTCTTTTTTTTTTCTAATTTATTTATTTATTATTATTTTTTTAATAAACATATAATGTATTTTTTAAAATTTTTTATTTCTTTTCAGCATAACAGTATTCATTGTTTTTGCACCACACCCAGTGCTCCATGCAATCCGTGCCCTCTCTAATACCCACCACCTGGTTCCTTCACATATAATGTATTTTTATCCCCAGGGGTATAGGTCTGTGAATCACCAGGTTTACACACTTCACAGCACTCACCATAGCACATACCCTCCCCAATGTCCATAACCCCACCCCCCTCTCCCGACCCCCCTCCCCCCAGCAACCCTCAGTTTGTTTTGTGAGATTGAGTCACTTATGGTTTGTCTCCCTCCTGATCCATCTTGTTTCATTTATTCTTCTTCTACCCCCCAAACCCCCTATTGCATCTCCACTTCCTCATATCAGGGAGATCATGTGAGAGTTGTCTTTCTCTGATTGACTTATTTCACTAAGCATGATACTCTCTAGTTCCATCCACATCGTTGAAAATGACAAGATTTCATTTTTTTGATGGCTGCATAGTATTCTGTTATGTATATATACCACATCTTCTTTATCCTTTCATCTGTTGATGGACATCTAGGTTCTTTTCATAGTTGGGCTATTGTAGACATTGCTGTTATAAACATTCGGGTGCACGTGCCCCTTTGGATCACTGCATTTGTATCTTTGGGGTAAATACCCAGTAGTGTGATTGCTGGGTCATAGGGTAGTTCTATCTTCAACTTTTTGAGGAACCTCCATGCTGTTTTCCAGAGTGGCTGCACCAGCTTGCATTCCCACCAACAGTGTAGGAGGGTTCCCCTTTCTCCGCATCCTCACCAGCATCTGTCATTTCCTGACTTGTTAATTTTAGCCATTTTGACTGGTGTGAGGTGGTATCTCATTGTGATTTTGATTTGTATTTTGTAGAAGTATTCTTGAACAGAATTCTGAAATTCTATTAGACTCACCTGTTACAGTAAATTTTCTGTGCTAAGAGGTATAATGATATTTTATGTAGAGTGTTAAATTGATTCTATGAAAGACTGTAATAACCTTCCTTGTGAAACTGCTCTTGACAACTTGAAAGCTGTCATTAAACACTTTATTGATGGGAAACAAGATTTTACATAGTTTCAAAGTATCCCTCCACAAGATACTTACTAATTGCAAAAGGCAAAATATAACTCTATAGTAGAGAAAACTGGAAGAACGTCCTTTAAATAATTACTCAAGTAAACATCACTAGTATTGAGACTGGAGAGGCACATAATATAAATACTGTGGTTTCCTTACCCAAAATATATCATCCGAGTCTAACCATGACAAAGGCAAACCCCAATTGAAAAACATTCTGAAAAATTAATAGCCTGCATTCTTCAAAAGTATGAACAAGAGATTGAAGACTTAAAGATTCTGGATACAGCTATAGATAATTTAATGAGACCTGTGATCCTTGATTGGATTCTGTACTAAATGAAGGTCATTAGGGAGCACAAGTTGTGAAGATGAGATGATGGACTTGTATCAGAGTTAGTTCCTGATTCTGATCACTGTAGTGCATGTATGTCAGAGAATGTCCTCAGATTGGAAATGGGCATTATTAGGTCATCAACTTTGAAACATTTCAGAAAAATTCTGTTTGCCTACCTATCTATGGAGAGAATGAATGATAAAATTTGGCAAAATATTAATATTTGGAGAATTTGGTTATAGGTATACAATAATTCTTTGTGTTATTGGAACTTCTTTTATGTTATATAAATGTTATGTTATGTAAATCAGAAATTATTTAAAAAATTTTTAAAATTTATTTTTGGCATAACAGTATTCATTATTTTTTCACCACACCCAGTGCTCCATGCAATCCGTGCCCTCTATAATGCTCACCACCTGGTACCCCAACCTCCCACCTACCTGTCAATTCAAACCCCTCAGATTGTTTTTTAGAGTCCATAGTCTCTCATGGTTCACCTCCCCTTCCAACTTCCTCCAACTCCCTTCTCCTCTCTAACTCCCCATGTCCTCCATGCGATTTGTTACACTCCACAAATAAGTGAAAGCTTATAATTGACTCTCTCTGCTTGACTTATTTCACTCAGCATAATCTCTTCCAGTCCCGTCCATGTTGCTACAAAAGTTGGGTATTCATCCTTTCTGATGGAGGCAGAATACTCCATAGTGGATATGGACCACATCTTCCTTATCCATTCATCCGTTGAAGGACATCTTGGTTCTTTCCACAGTTTGGTGACCGTGGCCATTGCTGCTATAAACATTGGGGTACAGATGGCCCTTCTTTTCACTACATCTGTATCTTTGGGGTAAATACCCAGGAGTACAATTGCAGGGTCATAGGGAAGTTCTGCTTTTAATTTCTTGAGGAATATCCACACTCTTCTCCAAAGTGGCTGCACCAACTTGCATTCCCACCAACAGTGTAAGAGGGTTCCCCTTTCTCCACATCCCCGCCAACACATGTTGTTTCCTGTTTTGTTAATTTTGGCCATTCTAACTGGTGTAAGGTGATATCTCAATGTGGTTTTAATTTGAATCTCCCTGATGGCTAGTGATAATGAACTTTTTTTCATGTGTCTGATAGCCATTTGTCTGCACAGCAAAGGAAACAGTCAAAAAAACAAAGAGGCAACCCACGGAATGGGAGAAGATATTTGCAAATGACAGTACAGACAAAAGGTTGATATCCAGGATATATAATGAACTCCTCAAACTCAACACACACAAAACAGACAAGCATATCAAAAAATGGGCAGAAGATATGAACAGACAGTTCTCCAATGAAAACATACAAATGGCTATCAGAAATTATTTAAAAATTTAAAATTAAAATATTTTTCAAGTTAGATAGCTTATTGTTTAGTTTATTCTGTGTGAGTGTGTGTGTGTGTGTGTGTGTGTGTGTATAGGCATATTTTATATTTAGTTGGCTTTGAGTCTTATTTATAAAGTTTGTGGTAATCACCAAATGGCTGCACCATCATTTATGAAAGTTGTCTACTGATAAGTATTTGGACTGTTTTTAAATAATGTTACAGTAACTAACCTTGATTTAAGTATGTGCAACCAAACTAGGATTTATTTCCAGAAATGAAACTGCTTGTTCAAATGGAATTTATAAAGGGATAGATAATATCAAATTGCCCTTCATAAAATGTGTACCCATTTGTACTCTCAACAATTTTGTCCTTCCCATGAAATATTTTGTTAAATTTGTTAATGTAATAGTTGAAAAAATGGTAGATCCAAAAATTTTAATTTACACTTCTATTATTTCTGAGGTTGGGTGTATTTTTATATATTTAAAAGCCATGTATTTTCTGTAAACTGCTTCTATCATTTAGATTGTAGTCCATTTTATTATGTTCCAAGGACAGGTTATATATAAAGATTTGCCCTTTCTGATATGAATTGTAGATTCCCTCCACATGTCATTTTTTTTTACTTTGTTTATTGTGTTTGTGTTATGATATATAAAAGTCTGTTTTTTTGTGTAGTTAACTATCATTATATCCCTTTGTTGTTTCTAGAATAGCCAGGACTGTACTGTTTCTTGTATTGGAGCTTTAAAAATGCTTTCATATCTTAAAGGCTAGTTCTTTCTTGTTGTTCTTCTTTTTCAAAATTCTGCTGGATACTGTTTCTTCACATGAACTTTAGATTTAGTTTTACTTCTCTTCCTATTCTATATCCTCATGAGAATTTAGGATTGACATCATATTATATTCATAACAAGTATTTAGAAGGAATCATAATCTTAATGATGTGAGTCTTCCCATCCAAAACCATGGTTTGTCTTTCTGTTTGTGAATGTCTTCTTTTGTGTTCTCCAGTAGAGTTTTAAAGTTAAAAAATATTTAAAACTGTGTTATTTTAATTTCTAGCTATCTGAGATATAATTGGTATAACACTGAATATAACATATTCAGATAATATAACACTGAATAAGTTTAAGGTATACAATGTGATGATATAATACACACATATATTGCAAAATGATTGCTAGAATAAGATTAGTTTACACTTTTATCACCTCACATAATTGCCTTTTAAATGGAGAGAACATTTAAGGTCTATGTTCCTAGAAACTTTTAAGTATATAATAAACAGCATTATTAACTGTAATCATCATGCTATACATGATTTTACCACAGCTTATTCATCTTATACTGAAGTTTGTACCCATTGACTAACATCTCCCCATTTTCCCCAACTCTGGCCCCTGACAACCACCACTTTACTCTGTTTTTATGAGTTTGGCATTTTAGCTTCTCTATATAAGTGAGGTTTACAATATTTGTCTTTCTCTGATTTTTTTCACTCAGTGTAATACCCACAAGTCCATCTGTGAAGTTGTAAAAGGCAATATTTCCTTCTTCTTCATGGCCAATAATTTAATATTTCATTGTATATATTTCATTTCAGCTTGAAGATCTCCTTTTAGAATTCCTTCTAAGCCCAGTTTAGTGGTGAGGAATCCTACCAGCATCTGTTTGTTGAGAAGGTCTGTATTTTGTCTTCATTTTGAAGGACGACTTTGCTGGATAAAGTATTTTTGGTTGGCAGTTTTTTTCCTTTAGCACTTTGAATATACCATTCTACTCTCATTTGGTCTGGAAAGTCTCTGTTGAGAGAGCCAATGATAGCCTTAGAGGTCTCTTGTTTGTGAGAATTTTTTTTTTCTCTTATTGCTTTTAAAATTCTCTCTGTCTTTGCTTTTATTTTATTTTATTTTTTAAAATTTTTAAATTTTCTATTAACATATAGTGTCTTTGCTTTTAAATAGTTGTATTATAACAGTCTTGGAGAAGATAATTTCATGCTGAAATTTTGGGTGACCTATTAGCTTTATGGACTTGGATGTCCAAATATCTCCCCATATTTGGTAAACATGAAACCATTCTTTCTTTAAATAGGCTCCCCCCCCACTTCCTTCTCTTCTCCTTCTGCAATAGTTCTAGACTGTTTCTTTTAATGATATCCTGTTGTTCACACAGGATTTCTACACCCTTTTCTTCCCCCTCCCCGTGTTCTCCTTTGACTGCATAAATTCAAAAGTCCTGTCTTCTACTCCTAGATTCTTTCTTCTGATTGGTCAACTAGGATGATCATTCACAACATATACACATATCAGAAAATCGTGTTGTACACCTTGAATGCATACAATTTTTACTTGTCAACCACAACTGAATAAAGCTGGAAAAATTAAAATAAACCCAATATGATTTTTATTACCTTTCTAAGCAAATGGTGTGTATGTGTGTGTGTGTGTTTGCATGTGCACATGAATGTGTAGGTGTGTGACAAGAAGATATGATGTAAGGCAGGAATGAAGTGCACTCTCTCTATGTCCTTCAGGCCAGCAGAAATGCATGCATGGGTCACTATTTGTGTTTCTCCATTCCAGTCTTCCAACCTTTGCTATCCTTAGAAGTCCTTCCTAGGTTCAGACTGTAAGCCAGCTGTCAGTGCTATTGAGAATCTTCAACAATATATTCTTCTCCAGAGTTTCCTTAGTGAGAAATTGAGAAAGACTGAGTTTATGACAGTAGCCAGTGTCATTTAGTATGAAATAGTAGGAAGTTACTGATGTATATGCAGAAGGAATTAACACAAGTTTCTTAAAGTAGTGATAATTCCTGGAGCTTTAAAAAAGTTTGAGTTTTTTTTGCAGTGTTTCAGATGGGTCATGGTTAGGAGGAAGAGACCACATGTATACCATAGATTCATAATTTGTTTGCTCCAAGATATAAAACTTTGGTGAAGCAGCAATACTACACAGAGCAGAAGCAGATGGGGGTGATTCCTACTTTGATTTCCCACTGGCCTCTTTGTTTCCTAATGGGGCACCTGTTTGGGCAGGAAATGTTATACCCAGACATTTAACCCAGATGGACAGTTTATTAGCTGCATAGGTTTGAACCATTCTCCTAATCTTTCTGAGCCTCTTTTATTGAATCTGTTGAATGGCAATAGTAGGGTATGGTAGTCGACTGTTACTCTGACCATCTGTGAGATGTTAGAAAGGTTGAAAGACATAATACTGCCCAACACAAGTGTGGTTTCTAGGAGACTATGCTGAACAGTTAGGGAGCTCTAATCTTCCTGAAGCCTTTGCACGTGAGAACTGTGTGCTGAAAATTTTTGGTAAAAAACCTAGAACTTTAAGAATGAGCAGCTGGAAGACCCTTGTGCTAGGATTCAGGAAGGAGCTGTTTTTTTTTTTTTTTTCTTTTCCTTTTCAACTGTTTTCCCAAGTGAAGAATATGGACAAGATGACCCTGGAAGGTCTTTCCATGTCTAGCATTCTCTGATCAGGAGACCTGTTGGAGTATGTGTGTGAAGTGGTTCAGGTCCACTGGGCTCAAGTCTCCCTGGAACTCACTGGCATCATTGCTCCAGTGCGGGGGCAAGGTCAAAATAGGACACCAAGAGCCTTTTGCAGAAGTCTGTGGTGGGGACAGAGGAATGTTGTGATACTGAGTTCTCTCTGCCACTTGCTTGAGAATGCAGAGGGAAACCTCTAGGGACCAAGACAAGAGGGTGGTTAATCATGTGGGACAAGTAGAAGTACCAACTTTGTAATTGGATTAATTACAGATATATCCCTTAGCCTCTTGGAAGGAAGTCCTTGGCAAGTTGACTTTTGCTATTCTCAGAAATTCCCCAGACAGGAGATGCTAAAAAGTTTAGGGAATTAAATTCTACCATCTCCTACACCTTAAATGCTGAAGTCTACCATCTCCTACACCTTAAATGCTCCCAGCTTCACAGTGCAACAGATAATTTCCTCAAACCTTATTTTGATGGATTTTAGAGTAGAATGGCCTTGTACTGTTCCCCTGTAACTTTCTAGTGAGAAGGTTATGAAGTGTTGGAGGCACATGGAGGTGGTAGCATTGATGGTACTTGGTGAGTCCACAGAAGAAGATCAGAATTTAATGGCACCTTTATGTGTGGAAGAGATCCTGAGTCTGTTCATTCACTGAGCCCTTACCATGGGCGGGCAGAGCCTCCAGCAGAGTCTTTCACACACAAGGGCACCCTTTTTGGTGTTACTCTGGCTTCCACACACTTCCATGTATAAGAAGTCTTTCTTAGATTTGCTCACTCTTTCAGCCAATGGGGCAGACCTTCGACATCACCCTGTTAGTCTTTCCTGCCTACTTAAATGACAGGGTGAGGAAATAACTCTGCATCTCAGTTGACAGCAGGTGTTACAGTGATTCTCACCAGAGCTACTAGTAACATGGCCAGTGTGGAGCCATTTGCAAGGCTATTTATTTATTTATTTGTTTGTTTATATTTCTTTTTTCTTTTAAGCATAACAATATTCATTGTTTTTGCACCACACCCAGTGCTCCATGCAATCCATGCCCTCTCTAATACCCACCACCTGGGCAAGGCTAGTTTTTAATTAACTACTAACTTATACATTTTTCTTGATTTTTTAAAATTTATTTTTTATTTATTTTCAGCATAACAGTATTCATTGTTTTTGCACCACACCCAGTGCTCCATGCAATCCATGCCCTCTCTAATACCCACCACCTGGGCAAGGCTAGTTTTTAATTAACTACTAACTTATACATTTTTCTTGATTTTTTAAAATTTATTTTTTATTTATTTTCAGCATAACAGTATTCATTGTTTTTGCACCACACCCAGTGCTCCATGCAATCCGTGCCTTCTCTAATACCCACCACCTGGTTTCCCCAACCTCCCACCCCCCACCACTTAAAACCCCTCAGATTGTTTTTCAGAGCCCATAGTCTCTCATGGTTCACCTCCCCTTCCAATTTCCACCAACTCCCTACTCCTAACTCTCCATGTCCACCATGCTATTTGTTATGCTCCACAAGTAAGTCAAACCATGTGATAATTGACTCTCTCTGCTTGACTTATTTCATTCAGCGACTCATACATTTTTGAGATATTTTGAAAAATTCAAGGGGCCCAGGATATTCTCACAACTGGCCTTCTCTTGTAGAAATGAGGGCTTTCGTCCCACTTGAGCCTGAATGGAGATTAAACTATTCAAAAGCCTACA
Organism: Mustela nivalis; assembly: GCF_964662115.1. Lineage (NCBI taxonomy): Eukaryota > Metazoa > Chordata > Mammalia > Carnivora > Mustelidae > Mustela > Mustela nivalis. The sequence goes on from NC_139028.1 coordinate 103,683,302, forward strand.
TTTTACCAAGGACCACCTTGAATCAAGATTTCCAAGATTTAGATCAATGAACGTTAACATACGCCTTTTATTTCTCTGATCAGTTTATCTATAGAGGTTGGTAGTGAAGCAAATATGTTTTCCTGGGGTGACTTGTGGAAGTGATTCAGTCTTCCGACTACAAAAGAGTCAGAAGATAAAGGTAAGAATCATGGCAATAAACAACATTTAAAGTGGGTTCATTCACTTGATCTCTATGAAGCATGCTTTGGAATTATTTTCACAAAGAGACTTTTTTTTTATACCTGATATCCCTACATATCTGTTAGCCTCTGTGCTGTTTACAAGACACGCACAGTGATACCTTGGTTTTGACATGGGTTTAGTCACAGATGGAGGATGCAAGGATCACATAAAAACTCATTTACATCTGAGTTCCCAGCTCTGAGGAAGGTATGACACAGGTCATAAGAGACACTTCAGAAACCTTCAAAGCTTACAATCTCTATTATGTTGGAGAGATGTGACAGGGGCATGTGAAATTGCTAGAGAATAATATAATCCTTGGTGACAAAGTGCTGGAGCTAAGATCTCCTGTCACCAAGGCATGTCTGCCATGCACAGGCTTCTTTCCCTCGCAGCTCAGTTTGGCTGACTCTGGAAATATCCTCTCCCGGCTGGTATCTCTGAGTTCTGCTCAGGCTTTCTGCACAGAAATTATACCTCAGGAAGGTGGAGAACTGAGAAGAACAGATTATTGTTCATTTTCTTGCTGGCATATATTTTTAGATCCTGTTCTAGCTTTGCTTTGCTGGTGTTACAAGTAGTAATCTCTCTCTTTGACCACTACTTCTGTTCTGGAAGCTGGTCATGGGTGGGCAGCAGGGGAGGAGCCAGTGGGTGAGAGGAAACTGAAGTGGGTCTAGTCTAGCTTCTGCCTGAGAAGCCACATGGTGCTGGGTCCAGATGCCCCTTCTGTGGGAGGAGGAATCCATGAGCTTCCTTCCAAATCTAGCAGCTTGTGATGACCCAGTGAGGGAACTAGCAGGAGAGACCCTGCTTGACTCCTCTGGTATGGGATGTCATTGGAGGACAACTTGCAAAGGATTCTGGACAAGGCTGGTCAGAGCAGTTTTATTTGTCAGAATCCACAGAACGAGGAGTTCTGTGACAGGAAATGTATAGTGAGAAAACATAAGATAGGGCGGATTTGAAAGATTTGAAAAATGCTCACAGAAGTCATGTATCGAGGCCACTCTGTTTTAGGCTTCAAAGTGCATCCCAGTTTAGGTTTTCTTAACCACAAAACCTGGAAGCATGCAGTTACTTGCTGGTTGAGAAGAACACATACTTAACTTTCAGGGTCTCTTCCTTGACTCTGCCAGTTAAAGTTAGAATTAAAGTCACTGCACAGGTGACATGTCTCTGCACTGTTGGTGGTTTACCACTCTGATGATCTCATTGTGAAATATCTCTTGAAGGTTCTCCATTTCTACTCAGAGTTTTGAAAATGTTAATTTCCTTTTCTTTCTTCCATTGTAAAGACTTAACAACTGTAACCTTTCAGAGAAAAATTTGTTGGTTACAGGGTGCATACATATAGATATATACATTGTATAATCATCTTGCCATCTCATTTTCAATAATTTTGGAAAGACAAATGCAACTTTCTTTTGAAAATCTGAAATCTAAAGTTGTCCTTACCAGTTCTCTGAGAGGAACTCTATGATACCAAAAGGAATTTTAGAAACAGACAGCATTTACCTTCAAACCTAATTTCACAGGGTATTTGCCTAGTAATAGAGCCATTTTTCTCATTAGGGTGAAGTATGCCATATGTTGATTGCCTAACAAGGATGTCATATCTGACTTGCCTTAGCCCGTATTATGGAATGGATTTTCTACAGTAAGTATCAGAGTTTCTCAGACTCAGTTATTCTGCATCCTCTGAAACTAACCAGGCTTCCTAAGGGGGTAAGACAGAAACTAAGGTGGGTGGGAAACAAGGTTGCCAAGCTTCAACCATTGTCCTGAGGTGGGAATGGAGAAGGGCGAATGTGAGTCATATGAATTTGTTTAATTGATTACTAATGGTAAAACAGACATAACATAAAAATTTACCACCTAAACCGTTCTGAAGAGTACAGTTCGTGGTGTTCAGGTACATTCGTGTTGTGCATCCATGGCTTTCCTCCATCTCAAGAACTTTTATTGTCCCAAGATCTGAACCCATTAACTCTACATCCCCTCCCCCAACCCCTGACAACCACCATTCTACCCTCTGTGTCTTTGAGCTTATACCCTAGGGACCCGTGTAAGTGGACTCCTGCAGTATTTCTCTTTTGGGGACGGGCTTGACGTGTTGTTTAGCATATTCGGTCCCATTTCATTAGGTAGCCCTTTGTTTTGTATGCTTGTTGTAAGATGCTTAACTCAGAACCCAAATGCTGCAAGACTATCCAAGCAAAGGTGGGTGGCAAGCCAGCCTTGTGGAGTGGGGGTCCTTACTATGTCCCCATCACACACTGCACTGACAGGGTGACAAGCAGAGTTAAAGCATAATCAATTACATTCTGACACTCTTATCAGTTGTACCCCTACAGAGTTATAATTTGTTTTTAAACTCAGCTTTCAAAACAGCACCATGGAAAGATACTATTAGTTCTGTTTGTCAGATGAAAATTCCAGGCTTTCTAGGGTTTCTGTACTGTTCAGTGTCACACGGCCAGGAAACAGCTGTGCTATGATTGTAGCCAGGACCTCTGATTCCAAACTCAGGGTTCTGAGGCCAGGTCACAGTGCCACGGCTGCTCTCCCGTTCATGGAGGACTGGTCTGGATGGCAAGCTGGCTGTCAAGTGCAGGAATATCCACTTTGGATACCTTCCTGTTTGCTGACTGGCTTGTTTCACTCTGTGGGAATCACCACTTCGGAGGCTGTGATGGTGGATTATCTGTGTCTGATCACCCTCTGTCAGTCCTTGGAGGCCACTGCAGTGCATGTTAGGGTTTCTCTAGCATGCCTTTGCTTCAGGAGGCAGTCCTGACACCCACTTCAGGCTCTTTCCTTTTGTGGAATTGCTGTGCTCTGAGGCCCTGAGTGCACATGAGGGGGATGTCTGCTGGGCCATCCCCGTGGAGTGGTAGGCTGTTATGGAATGTGCCTGACTTTTGAATTATTTCTTAGACATTGGTCAGAACTATTGAAGCAGTCTGCTACTGACTCACTTCTCCCTCTGCCATCTCTCCCTTTATGGACGATGGCTGAAGTTGGTGACTGTCCTTACCCCCCTCCAGCTTTTTAAAAACAACTGCAGGGGAGCCTGGTTAGTTCCACAGGTTGTGGGATAATTGAGGTTGTGCCTAAGACTGATGATTCACAGACCTGTACCCCTGAAACAAATAATACATTATATGTTAATAAAAAATAAAAGTAAAAAAATAAAAGTCTATAAAAGTTCTGTAAAAAATTGGTTCCACATGAAGACTTGAAATCTAAATTATACAACCAGTATGAGACCCACTTCAGGAGCATAAGATTAGTGGAAGCATTTAAGTCCTGAAGAATTCAGACCTCAGTTCAGGTATGAACTGTGAGGACTCGATTGAATCTCTGAGGCTCAATTTTCTCATGTAGAGATATCCTCTCATTTTTGTTGTAAGAATTCTTTAGCTAATGTAGGTGTGTCTGCATTAGAGAAAACCCTTTGAGGAAACATTATTACAAACTCAGTCCTATTTTGGGACTGATATCAAACACTTGATGATTGTTTTTTTGTCTACTTGTCTCAAGGAGAACATGTTTTGGAGGAGCCCAAGGCTGAGAGAGGACTCAAGAAGGGAAGAATGAAAATTGTCTTCAACACCTGAGAAGGATTTTTCTAAGTATTGGAGGAGAGTTCTTTGATTTCTTGATTCTAGTCCACTAGCCCCTGTGCTTTAAAACATGGCAACTGTAAACAATGTGACTGAAATAATTCTCTTGGGGTTTTCCCCCAAACAGAATGTGCAGAAGATCATTTCTGTGATGTTTCTCCTCATGTACACAGCCATTGTGCTGGGTAATGGCCTCATTGTGGTGACAGTCATAGCCAGCAAAGGGCTCACCTCCCCCATGTATTTCTTCCTCAGCTATTTGTCCTTTGTGGAGATCTGTTACTGCTCTGTCACAGCCCCCAAGCTCATTATTGACTCTTTCATTGAAAGGAAAACCATTTCCCTCAAGGGGTGCATCACTCAGATATTTTTCCTCCATTTCTTTGGTGGCACTGAGATCTTTCTCCTGACAGTCATGGCCTATGACCGCTATGTGGCCATCTGTAAACCCCTGCACTACACTGCCATCATGAACCGGCGTGTGTGTGGCCTCCTGGTGGGTGCAGCATGGGGTGGAGGCTTGCTGCATTCTGTTGGGCAAACGTTCCTCATTTTCCAGCTACCCTTCTGTGGCCTCAATGTCCTTGACCACTACTTCTGTGATGTCCACCCTGTGCTGAAGCTGGCCTGCTCAGACACCTTCCTTATTGGTGTGCTCATCATCATAAATGGTGGCACCATTTCAGTGGTCAGCTTCATGGTACTACTTGCTTCCTACGTAGTCATCTTGAACTCACTGAGGACACGGACCTCAGACGGTCGGCGCAAGGCGCTGTCCACCTGTGCCTCTCACATTGCCGTTGTGGGTTTGTTCTTCATTCCCTGTTCCTTCGTCTACTTGAGGCCTTGTGTCACCCTCCCTGCAGATAAGATAGTTGCTGTGTTTTACACAGTGATCACACCTCTCTTAAACCCCCTCATTTACTCCTTCAGGAATGCTGAAGTGAAAAATGCCATGAAGAGACTGATGAGGAGGACAGTGATTTGGGAAGAGAAGTAGATGATTTTGTTGGGGGAAATAGGAGGAACAAGGGTTGGAGGTTGGGGCAGTGAGATCTCACTCTGTCTCTACCTTTAATTGATGGGCTGGCCTTTCTTGGTCAGTCACCTTTTATTTTTTTCTTTAAATTTCGGTTTTCTCATCTTTATGCGATTGGACAGGCTGAAGGAGCCTCTAGAATGAGGTCTAGAGGTCTTCTACTGATGCATTTTCATATTTGACGGTGACCTTGAGGCAGGTTGGCTGTTTTTGAAAGAATGAACTCTTCTAGAAAACCAGGTTCTTTCTGGGAATAATAAAGAGGTTAGTAGAAGAGGAGGAGGGCTGCCTTGGGGTCATTGTCCATGTGTCTTTTGTGTTGGAAGAGCCTGAACCTTTGGATTTGGGGAGGAGGAAGGTAGGGAGAGATACAGAAGTCACTCAAATGCTTAGATATTTTATTAACTTGATATACTGAAGGTTTGCCCAGTGAATTCTGGGCAGCCCAACTGACCTAGAAGGGTTTAGCGCACAGAGCAGAAGTCATTAGAACTTCAGACGTAAAAGTGGTTGTTATCTTTCTCTTTTCTTCTCAATTATCTAATTGAGATAGCAATATTACATCACTGAACACAAACACTCACTCTTGATATTGTTTCTGAGAATAATATTTATAAATAAACAAGGAACGTGTATGTTTATGTATATTTTCCTATTAACCAAGATATTTTATATATTTTATCTCATTCAATCCTAAAACACTATGGTGACCCTGATATGAGGAAGTGGAGATGCAACATGGGGGGTTAAGGGGGTAGGAGAAGAATAAATGAAACAAGATGGGATTGGGAGGGAGACAAAACATAAGTAACTCTTAATCTCACAAAACAAACCGAGGGTTGCTGGGGGGAGGGGAGTTGGGAGAAGGGGGGTGGGGTTATGGACATTGGGGAGAGTATGTGCTATGGTGAGTGCTGTGAAGTGTGTAAACCTGGCGATTCACAGACCTGTACCCCTGGGGATAAAAATATATATTTATTAAAAATTAAAAAAAATAAAATAAAAATTAAAAAAAAAAAACAAAAAACAACCACTATGGTGAGGTGGGTACGACTCTCCTCTTTTATAGATGAAGAGACTGAATCCTGGGGAGATCAATATTTTGATCAAGGTCACACAGCCTAAGTTCAAACCTAGTTCTGCCTGATTTCTAAGCCTTTGTTCTCTGTGTACATTCCTCTGCTTCTCCTTAGAGATCACTGAGCATAAATACTTCTAAATCTCTGAATTCCGAATCTGAGGGCTGATATTCTCCTTATTGTTGGGTATTTCCCTCCAGAATCATTTCAGAGCAAATAAAAAGTGTTTTTAAAAACTATGTAGCATGAACTGCCTTCTGAGTGTTCACAGGGATTTCTGGGTCTGTAGAAAACTAGTGTCTGAGATGCCAGATCTGGAAGTAGAGGGTAGGAAATTAGGAAGCTTCTTTCAGCTCAAGGTCCTCTTCTAGTGCAGGCAAAACACGGGCATTGAACTGCAAGAATTACCTAATTCATGGGATTAAAACTCAATATGCTGGCCAAAGAGAGATTTTTTTCCCTAATGACATAATGTTGAAAACAGAATCATTCTTGAGAATACCATACAGATTGGAAAATGGGTAACAGGAGTCAAAAACTATGGGGTGCCTGGGTGGCTCAATGGGTTAAGCCTCAGTGCAGTGCAGACAAATAAATTTCCTAAAATTAAATCTCAAGAAAGTACTGCCCCACAGGTGCTACAATGTTCACTTTGCAGTGCAGGAAAATGCAGCTCAAAGATTCTTCCAAAGCCTTTGATATTTTGTCTACATGAGCTGTTTGTCAACTATATTTCAGAGTCCAGAATTCTTCACAGGTGAGTTCAGGATCTTCCTGTGTTGCTGTCTTGAACACCCCCTCTGAAGAGAGAGAGAGCGTGCATATGCAAGAAGGAGGAAAGGAAGAGAGAAAATCTCAAGCAGGCTTCACCCCCAGTGCAGACCCCAATGTGGGGTTCTATCTTATGACTTGGCATGACCTAAGCTTAAATCAAGAATCAGATGTTTCACTGACGGAGCCACCCAGGTGCCCTATCACCTCTCTGATTTTCAAGTGTTGAAACAGCCTTGCTTTCTTGAGATAAACGCCACAAGGTCTATTATCCCTTGTATACATTCCTGCATTTTATTTAAATGTATTTTATTCAGAATTTTTTGCATCTATGTTCAGGAGTGATGTTTGTGATTTTCTTTTTAAAACATTTTTTGTTAGGTTTTGGTGGTAGAGTTATGCTGTTCGGATGAATTACTTGGGAAGTTTTCTCTTCTATTTTAGAAAACATTTGGTAAATTTGGTGTTATTTCTCCTTTAAGTGGTCTTGGCTTGGAATTCTTTTGGTGTGTGTGTTTGTAAACAGTGAATTCAATTTATTTAACAAGATACAGGGCTATTCAGGTTTTCTGTCTCATTTGGGACAGTTATGTAAGTTGCTTTTTTTTGGGGGGGGGAGGAATTTATACTTTAACCTGAGCTGTAGAATTTGATGAGCTTAAATCAACAAATGACATTAATATTAAAACTTAAGGTTATTCATAATATTCTCTCATTATCCTTTATTTTCTGAAGAAGGTGTAGTGCTAATCTTTTCCTTCCTCAAGTTAAAAATTTGTGTTTTCTCATTTTTATTTTTGTCTTTTTTTTTTTTTTAAACTTCAAAGCCTATTTAGGGATTTCTTAGTTCTCTTCATATCTTCGCAGAATCATTGTCTGGCTTTTAGAAAAACCATTTTCTATTTTTGTTTTCTATGTGATTAATACCTATCTTCTTTTTTTCCTTCTACTTTGATTGTATTTACATTTTCTCTTATTTCTTTTCTCTCTCAAGGTATAGACTTAGTTCATAGATTTTACACTTTCTTCATTTTTAATATAAGAATTTAAAATTGTAAAATATCTTTTTTTTTAAGGTTTTATTTATTCATTTGGGAGAGAGAGAGGGAGAGAGAGAAAGAGATGGGAAAAGGTCAGAGGGAGAAGCAGATTCCCTGTACAGCCGGGAGCCCGATGTGGGACCCAAACCCTTGACTCAGTGATCATGACCTGAGCCGAAGGCAGTTGCCCAACCAACTGAGCCACCGAGGTGCCCCAAAACTGTAAAATATCTTTACACAATGCTTTAGCTGCCTCCCACAAAATTTCTCATGTATTTTCATTATTATTCATTTGAAATGTCTTCTAATTTTTAAAGGACTTCTTTGACCATGGGATTATTAACAAGTACAGAGTTTATTTTCCAAATAGTTGTTTTCTTTCCTTGATATCTTCTTTTACTGATTTCTAGTTTATCTTTTTCCTTTCTTTTTTTTTTTTTGTTTAAATTCTATTAGCTAACATATAGTACATCATTAGTCTCAGATATAGTGTTCAACAATTTATCAATTGTGTGTAAAATCCAGGGCTCATCAAATCACATGCCATTCTTGATGCCCATCACCCAATTATCTCATCCCCCCCACCTCTTCTCCAGAAAACCTTGGTTTGTTTCCTGTTGTTAAGAGTCTCTCATGTTTTTTCTCCCTCAACAAAGACTTCCCATTCAGTTTTTCCTCCCTTCCCTTACAATTTTCTGTGCTGTTTCCTATGTTCTCACATATGAGTGAAACCATATGAAAATTGTCTTTCTCTGATTGACTTATATCACCCAGCATAACACCCTCCAGTCCCATCTGTGTTGATACAAATGGTAATATTTATCCTTTCTGATAGCTGCATAATAATCCATTACACACACACACACACACACACCACATCTTCTTAATCCATTTAGCTGTTGATAGACATCTTGACTCTTTCCACACTTTGGCTATTGTGGACACTGCAGTTATGAATTTTAGGGTGCAGGTGCCCTCTAATTTCTAGTTTAATTCCACTGTGAATGATGTAATTTTTTTTACATTTATTTGAAACTTGTTTCATGGCCTGTCGTAATGTCTATCTTGGTGAGCGTACCACATATGCTTGAAAGAGTAGGTATTCAGTTTTAGGGTGCTATGCTCTACAAATATCAGGTAGGTTAAGGTGGTTCATATGATGTTGTTTGGATCTATGTTTTTAGTGATTTTTAAAACTGAATCCTCTTTCTTTCTTTCTTTCTTTTTTTTTTTTTAAAGATTTTATTTATTTATTTGACAGAGATCACAAGTAGGCAGAGAAGCAGGCAGAAAGAGAGGAAGGGAAGCAGGCTCCCTGCTGAGCAGAGAGCCCGACGCGGGGCTCGATCCCAGGACCCTGGGATCATGACCTGAGTCGAAGGCAAAGGCTTAACCAACTGAGCCACCCAGGTGCCCCCTGAATCCTATTTCTGCTTGCTGGGGTGTGTCATAATCTCTAGCTATTATTGTGGAATTGTATACAGATTTCTTTCAGCCCAAGAAAGAAAACACTGCAGATGAGAGATTGGCATATCAGAGATCTTAAGCCACTTGTTAAAGGTTCTGTATCTCCAGGTGGCAAAGTCAGCATTTAAACAAGGCAACTTGACTCCTTAGTTCATACTTTAAAGCACCCTATTACGCTGCCCACCCGCCCCGCCTGTCTTATGTTCCTCACAAGGAAGAAATGCTTTTCAACATGTTATGGTAACATAAGACAAGAGTCAAAGGTCAAGTTTAGTTTAAACTTGTCTTTGTTACTTAAAAAAAAACACCAATAAAAAATCCATTCCTATTTAATACCAGCTACTAATATTTCTGTATTTCCATATAATATATATTTAATACCTCCTCAAATAGGTAGCATAAAACCATGTTTGTATAGTAATTGCTTAATAACTACTGCTGAATGAATGAATTTGGGATGATTCAGCACAGAGATCAAAAGTCAGGATAAAAACAGTGGCTCCCTTGGCCTGTCAAGATTGAACCACTCAGTTAATGTGACAAGGGGGAATGGCTGTCCCTATGGCCCACTCTTCTAACTGGGATGCAATGCCCCTGGGGTCTCATTAGCAAGCCTCAAGGCACTCTTGCGAACCATGAATGTGCTCTTGCTTCCAAAGAGGAACCCACTTCTGGCAATGGCTTTGGCTGGCATGACTCTACATATGCTTCCTTGAACCTTCTGTGTTTAAAAATTTACTGCAGCCTTTCACTTCTCTGACTTCTTGACTTCTTGACGTCCGTGGCTCCACTGAAGAGAGGGGAGCTCACTCAGGTCTGTTCTCACGGAGTCTTGGTGTTCTGAGGACTCTCTGGCTGGAATAAGCCTGAACTGCCCAAGGATCCTTACAGAAAACAGGTGTCCTCCCTGGCGTTTCTCTCTCTGTTTTATTCTCAGTGTCCAGATATCAGCCCTGCTGCACAGTATCTTAGTATTTCTTAGGTTCCTGCCTTTGAATGCATCAAGTGTGAGTTGATTGATTTTTTTTTTCTTGTATCTCTGGAATCCTTCTCCATCAGTCATTTTCTTGTTCATCCTTTAGCTGCTGAGGATACGTCCTCTCTGGGCGATCAGATGCTCCTACTTCCCAAGTCAGGAGTGTTGTCTAGTGATTAAGAAGGAGCTTTTGAACCCTGGTTTGCATTACTGGCTCTGGCCTTTACTAGTGCAAGAACGTGGCCAAGTCACTCATTCACTCTGACCCTAATTTTTCTCATTTGAAAACATAGGAGCAATCACAGTAGTGCCTCAGAGTGATGTTGTGTTGATTAAATGAGATGATGCCTTTAAATCACATTGTGTAGGTCCTGAATTTATATAATTTTTTATTTTTTATAAACATATATTTTTATCCCCAGGGGTACAGGTCTGTGGTGGTCCTGGCATACAGATCTCCTCGATCGAGGCAAGCAGACCGTATACCATTATGGTTACTATTCCCTCTGCCCAGAGGGTGCCTCCACACAAATCTTATTCTTTAGAGGCTTGCCATATGACTGCCCAGACCATGGTGGGGTTATTGCTCATGGCCCGGGAGAGTGGAGGGGTCAGAGTTCACAGAGCCGCTGGCTTCCCCAGCCTTTCAAACAGGCTGTCCTGGTATGTGGTCTCTGACACCACTTGGAGATGGAGGAATTCAGGGTGTGTTTCACTGAGGTGCAGTCTTGGCTCCCTTTTCCTGTAGCTCAGGCCCACCCTGCAAGGTGTTCTTTCCTGTAAATGAATCTTCTGATACCTGAAGCTTGAAGGACTGTTAGAAGATTTATTTATGGGGCACCTGGGGGGCTAAGCATCTGCCTTCAGTGGGTTAAGCATCTGCCTTCGGCTCAGGTCATGATACCAGGGTCCTGGGATCGAGTCCCCCATCAGGCTCCTTATTCAGTAGGAGGCCTGCTTCTCCCTCTCCCTCTGCCTGCTGCTCCCCCTGTTTGTGCTTGCTATCTCTCTCTCTGTCAAATACATAAATACAATCTTTAAAAAAGATTTATTTACATTTTAATCTTTTAAAGTAGGAATGTTTCTAGATTGCATTATAAACTTCCTTTCTCTTTCAAGACAAACAATGTATCTGAAAACTGGTAAGGGATCCCATACAGTGTAAGGCATTGCAAACATGTAACGTGGACCTGTAACTCCCAACCAACCCCAGACAAAGCAGTGAAAAGAATTAGTAATGACAAAAAGCTATCTACTTGCTTTTTCTATTTTTTTAAAAATATTTTATTTATTTATTTCAAGAGAGAGAGAGAAGGAGTGCAAACACGAGTGAGCATGAGCAGGGGGAGGGGCAGGAGTAGAGGGAGAGAGGAAATCTTGTTTTTTTTTTTTTTTTTTTAATTTTTTAGATTTTATTTATTTATTTGACTGAGAGAGAGAGAGGGAGAGAGATTACAAGTAGGCAGAGAGGCAGGCAGAGACAAAGAGGGAAGCAGGCTCCCTGCTGAGCAGAGAGCCTGATGCAGGGCTCAATCCCAGGACCCTGAGATCATGACCTGAGCTGAAGGCAGAGGCTTAACCCACTTAGCCCCCCAGGTGCCCCAAGAGAGGGAATCTTTTTAAAAAAAAATTTAAAATTTTTTAATCTTTAAATTTTTTAAATAATCTTTTTATTTTTTTAAATTTATTTTTAATTTATTTTTGGCATAACAATATTCATTATTTTTTCACTACACCCAGTGCTCCATGCAATCCGTGCCCTCTATAATACCCACCACCTGGTACCCCAACCTACCACCCACCCGCCAATTCAAACCCCTCAGATTGTTTTTTAGAGTCCATAGTCTCTCATGGTTCACCTCCCCTTCCAATTTCCCCCAACTCCCTTCTCCTCTCTAACTCTTTTATTTTTTTTTACTAACATATAATGTATTATTAGCCCCAAGGGTACAAGTCTGTGAATCGCCAGGTTTACACACTTCATAGCACTCACCATAGTACATACCTTCCCCAGTGTCCATAACCCCACCACCCTCTCCCTAGCCCCCTCCCCCGGCAAGCCTCTGTTTTGTGAGATTAAGAATCTCTTATGGTTTGTCTCCCTCCCGATCCCATCTCGTTTCATTGATTCTTTTTCTACCCCCCAAGCCCCCCACGTTGCATATCTACTTCCTCATATCAGGGAGATCATATGATAGTTGTCTTTCTCTGATTGACTTATTTCGCTAAGCATAATACCCTCTAGTTCCATCCACGTCGTCGCAAATGGCAAGATTTCATTTCTTTTGATGGCTGCAGAGTATTCCATTGTATATATATACCACCTCTTCTTTATCCATTCGTCTGTTGATGGACATCTAGGTTATTTTATAGTTTGGCTATTGTGGACATTGCTGCTCTAAACATTCAGGTGCATGTGCCCCTTTGGATCACTACATTTGTATCTTTAGGGTAAATACCCAGTAGTGCAATTGCTGGGTTATAGGGTAGCTCTATTTTCAACTTTTTGAGGAACTTCCATGCTGTTTTCCAGAGTGGTTGCACCAGCTTGCATTCCCACCAGCAGTGTAGGAGGGTTCCCCTTCTGAGAGAGGAAATCTTAAACAGACTCCATGCTGAGCAGGAAGCCTGAGGTGGAGCTTGATTTCAAGACCCCAAGATCATGACCTGAGACAAAATCAAGTGTTGGATGCCCAACCAACTGAGCCACCTGGGAGCTGCTATTTTTTTTTAACTCATTAAATATTGATTATCATTGTCAGTGAAATTAATTTATTTGGTGTATTTCTATTTTTCCAGCGTAAAATCACAGCACTTAATCCAATTGTTCTATGTATAGAGAGGGAGTTGTTCGAGGTCACTCAGCTACCAGTGAGAAAGTTGGGACTAAAACTGAGGTCTTTTGGCTTCCAGACCAGTGTCTTTTTCATGGTGACATGCTACCTCCTTTGGGCAATGTACACTGTGAATCTCTGAAGTTTTTCAGTAGTAGAAGGCCAAGGAAGGAAGGAAGGTGTACACACCAGCATTGCAAGAGGGAGGGGACTGGAAGAGAGCCCTGCAGGAGGGATAGGGAGAGCTCTCTGATCAGATGATCTACAGTGTCTCCCAGACTGCATTGTAGTTCCACTTGTTGGTGGAACTCGCAAGTACTTAAACACTAATATTTTGAGCTTCCTTTTCCTCATCTCTAAAATGAGCATATTATAATAGTTATCTTAAAGGTTGTGGTGATCATGAACTGGGAGAAGGTGTGAAGCTCATGGACGGAGTCTGGCCTCCAGAAGCTCTGCCATGGTGATGGGGACGTGATAGCAGGAGGGGGGATCACTTACATTCTCTGCCATCCTGATTCATATCCTCACCAAGTAAGAGGGCCAAGGGTATATTGATGGTTTAAGGATGGCATGAGGGTATGAGAGAGGAGTAATTTAGTAAGTATGTAAGTAAATAAGATAAGTATGAGAGAGGAGGAAACAAGGACAGAAATGAGTATAAACTTGGGCAAATTACTTAATCTCTCTAAGCCTCACTTTCCTTATTTGTAAAATGGGGCTAAGTATGGTAAATACATAAGAATGTTTTAAGGATGAAATAACATAAGCCATGTATTATTTTATTATTGTATTATACAATACAATGGTCTATCCCAGCTGGGGTAGACATTTACATGGAACCTCAAAGTTTCTATATAACTAAATGCTTTCTATAGACAGTATTTTAACTATGGCATAAAGAGGTGTTATGGGTATTGGTTATGACAATGTGTGACCTTGAGAAAATAACCATGAGTTTTAGATCCTGCCTATGTAAGATGAAGGAATAAATAAAATGCATTTTAAAGATAATTGTGCAGACCTGTACCCCTGGGGATAAAAATATATGTTTATAAAAAATAAAAAATTAAAAAAAAGATAATTGTGTTGATTTAAAATAATATATGCAAGGAGCCAAGTCTGTCTGGCACATGTTAGTGTCAGTTAACATGAGCTCAATGAAATAAGATTACTTGCAGTTGTGAAGTCCTGTATATGTATAGGTTGTTACTTTTATTTTTGACTTCTATTATTTATTTTGACTTCTATTATTTATTCATTCATTTAATGAAAAAATATGAATTTAGAGCTATTATGTGCCAGGCATATTCTAAACACTTGAGATATATTAGATAGACAGTAAGCCCTGCTTCATACAACTCATGTTCTAGTAGAGGATGCAGACAATAAAATAAATATAATAAATAAATTGATTATATAATATGTGCAATGAAAGTAATATGTGCAATGGAAGGAAGAAAAAGTGGAACAGAGTAAGGAAGATTGGGAGTGCTGAGATGTTGCAATTTTGAACAGGGTGATCAAATAGTTGTCTTGAGAAAGTGTGTTTGCAAAAAGACTTCAGGGACATGAGAGAGTTAGCCAATAAATATTTAAGGGAAGAATGTCCTGGGTAGAAGGAACAACCACAGCAAAGATTCCAAGGTGACAGCATGCCTGGTGTGTTTGATGAATATTATGGAGGCCAGTGTGCTTGAAACAAGGGAACGGAGGGGAGAGCTGGAGGAGATGAGGTCAGAGAGGCAGTGGGGGTGGGCCCATGTAGGGCACTGTGCATCATGGCAGAGGTCCTGGGTTTTACTCTGAATGGAAGGGCACCCATGGAAGGGCTTGGAGGGAGTGCTTCAGCTGTCATGAGGAGAGCAGACTCGGGGAGCAGAATGTGGTAGAGGACAATTAAGGGAACCACTAGGAAGGAAGGGAGAGGTGGCTGTGGCTCAGAGCAGGGAGGAAGCTGTGGACATGGTAGAAGTAGATTCTCATTACATTGTGAAGACAAAGACAGAATAAGTCTTAACTGAATAGGTGTGAGATGTGAGAAAAGAGGAAACAAGGAGGACTCCCAGATTTTAGGCTGGCCATTCAGAAAGGCATGGTCACATCATTGGAGATAGAAGTCTGTCCGGAGAATATATTTTCTGGGAGAGGGAAGGTGTTCCTTTTGGACATGTTGAGGTACACAGGGCAGATATTTATTCATTAGTTTATTTTACAAACACAACCTGAACTCACTATGTGAGTGTGCATATTGTGTGCAGACATTGAACATTATCTATATACAAGTGGTCAGAAGCCTTGCTATCAAGCAACTGAGAGTCTAGTGGGGGCATATAAATGAACAATTAGAAGAAAACATCATTATGACAGTGTGCCCCAGAAGCAATGGAACATAGAGGAATTGATGGGTATCCTTATCTTTTTAAACCTTTCTTTTTCTTTCTGGAAATTTCACCACATTTATTTCTTTAAATTTGAACCATCTTTCATGCATTCTGTTCTTCCTTCTGGGACTTCTTTTTTATTGAAGAATAGTGGACAGACATACAGTGTTACATTAGTTTTAGGTGTATGACTCAGTAAATCAAGAATTCTGTATATTACACAATGCACACCATAAGTACAGTCACCAGATTGTACCATACAACATTGTTACACTATCAACTAATTAACTAATTTTTATTTGAGTATAGTTGACACATGATGTTACATTAGTTTCTGGTGTACAACTTAGTGATTTGACAAGTTTATACATGAAGCTATGGTTGCTACAAGTACAGCTAACCATCTATCCCATTATATCACTATTACAGTGTCATTGACTGTATTCTTTATTCTCTGCGTTTTATTCCTGTGACTTACTCTTTCCATAACTGAGACCTGTGTCTCCTCTCCTCTTCATGCATTTTGCCCAAATCGCTATCACCTTCCTCTTTGACAATGATCAGTTTGTTCTCTGTATTTATATTTCTGATTCTGCTTTTTGTTTAATTATTTTGTTTTAGATTCCATATATGAGTGTAGTCTTATGGTTTTTGTCATTCTCAGTCTAACTTTACTTAGCATAATATCCTCTAGGTCCAACCATGTTGTCTCAAATGGAATGATCTCATCCTTTTGAATGGTTGTGTAACAGTCTGTGTGTGTGTGTGTGTATCACATTTTCTTTATCAATTCATCTTCTGATGGGCACTTAAGTATCCTCTGTGTTTTGGCATTTGTAAATAATGTGAAATAAACACAGGGGTGAATTTTTTTTTTTTTTAGTTAGAGTTTTCATTTTCCCTGGGTAAATACCCAATAGTGAAATTTTTAGATCATATGATATTTCTATTTTTAATTTTTTGAGGACCCTCCATACTGTTTTTCAGTGCTTGTACTATTTTACAGTTTCACCAAGAGTGCATGAATGTTCCTTTTTCTCCACATCCTTGCCAACACTTGCTGTTTCTTATCTTTCTTGATGTTAGCCATTCTAACAGGAGTGAGGTGATATCTCATTGTTGTGATTTGCATTTCCCTGATGATTAGTGATATTGAGCATCTTTTCATGTGTTTATTGGCCATCTTGCATGTCTTCTTTGGAAAAATGTCTGTTCAGGTTCTCTGCCCACTTTTTATTTATTTATTTATTTATTTATTTTTGGTGTTGAGTTGTAGAAGTTCTTTATATATTTTGCACATTAACTCTTTATTAGATATATCATTTGCAAATACCTTATCTATTCAGTAGGTTGTCTTTTTGTTTTGTTGATGCTTTCTTTCACTGCTCAAATGCCTTTTGTTTTCAGTGTAGTCCCACTAGGTTACTTTTACTTCTTTTTCCCTTCCCTTAGGAGATGTAGCTAGAAAAATGTCACTCTGGTCAATGTCAGAGAAATTATTGCCTGTGTTCTCTTTTAGGATTTATATGATTTTGGGTCTCACATTTAGGTCTTTAATCCATTTAGACTTTACTTTTTGTGTATGGTGTTAGAAAGTAGTCCAATTTTATTCTTTTACGTGTAGCTGTCCAGTTTTCCCAGCACCATTTTTTGAAAAGTCTGTCTTTACTCTATTGTATATTTGTCTCTTCTTTGTCATAGATTAATTGGCCACAAATGTGGGTTTACTTCTGAACTCTCTGCTCTGTTCCATTGATCTATGGGTCTATATTTGTATCAGTACCATACTGTTTTGATTACTACAACTTTGTGGTACTTTTTGAAATCTGGAACTGTGATACCTCCAGCTTCTTTCTCAGGATTGTTTTGGCTATTTGGGGTCTTTTGTGGTTCCGTACAAATTTTAGTTTTATTTGTTCTAGCTTTGTGAAAAATGCTGTTGTTATTTTGATAAGGGTTGCATTGAATCTGTAGATTGCCTTGGGTACTTTGGGCATTTTACCAATGTTAATTCTTCCAACCCATGAGCATGGAATATCTTTCCATTTGTTTGTGTCATCTTCAATTTATTTCATCAGTGTTTTATGGTTTTTGGAATACAGGTCTTTCTCCTCTTTATTTCCAGTATTTTATCCTTTTTGGTGTAATTGTAAATGGTATTTTAAAAATTTCTCTTTCAGGGCACCTGGGTGGCTCAGTGGTTAAGGCCTCTGCCTTTGGCTCAGGTCATGATCCCAGGGTCCTGGGATCGAGCCTCACAGCGGGCTCTCTGCTCAGCAGGGAGCCTGCTTCCTCCTCCTCTCTCTCTCTGCCTGCCTCTCTGCCTACTTGTGATCTGTCAAATAAATAAAAATCTTAAAAAAAAAATTTCTCTTTCTGCAACTTCATTGCTAGTGTACAGAAATGCTATTGGTTTCTGGGTATTAATTTTTTATCTTGCCACCTTGCTGAATTTATTTATTACTCAGAGTAGTTTTTTGGTGGTGTCTTTATAATTTTCTATGTAGAGTGTCATGTTATATACAGATAGTGACAATTTAACTTTTTTTTTTTTTTTTTTTTACTGATACGGATGTCCCTTCCTCTCTCCTTCCCCGCCATTCTTTTTCTTCCTTCTTCTTCCCTCTCCCTCTCTTTCTTTCTTCCTCTCTCCTTTCCTTCCTTCCTTCCTTCCCTCCTTCACCTGATTGCTTTGGCTAGGACTTCCAGTACTGTATTCAGTAAAAGTGGTAAGAGTGGACGTCCTTATTCTTGTTCCTGACCTTAGAGGGAAAACTCTGTTTTTCACCATTGAGTATGATGTTAATTGAAGTTTTTCATATTTGCCCTTTATTATGTTGAGGTGTGTGGTATGTTCTCTTTCTTCCTATTTTGTTTAGAGGTATTTGTTTTGGTTATTATCATGAATGGATGTTGAATATCGTCAAATGCTTTATCTGTGTCTTTGGGATGATCATATGATTTTTATCCTTTGTTTTATTGAAGCAGTGTATGATGTTGACAGCTTTGTGAATATTAAACCATCCTTGTATCCTGTGAATAAATCCCATCTGATTGTGGCAAATGATCTTTCTTTATACTGTATTGTCAGATTTGGTTTGCTAGTATTTTGCATCTATATTCATCAGTGATATTGGCCTATAGTTTTCTTTTTTGATGATGTCTTTGGTTTTGTTATCAGGGTAATCCTGGCCTCATAGCATGTATTTGGAAGCTTTCTTTCCTCTTCTATTTTTTGAAATAGTTTTAGGAGAATAGTGATTAACTCTTCTTTATTTTTATTTACTTATTTATTTTTTGAGAGAGAGAGAGAGAGAGAGAAAGTGAGTGCAGAGGGAGAGAGAAAATCCCAAATCCCAAATCCAAAATCCATGCTGGGCAAAATCCATGCAGGGCTTGATCTCACAACCCTGAGTCAAAATCAAGGGTCAGACACTTTAACCAACTCAGCCATCCAGGTGCCCCTAAATCTTCTTTAAATGTTTGGCAGAAATTCACTGTGAACTCATCTTATCCTGCACTTTTATTTATTTTATTTTTTTTTAGTAGTTTTTTGATTACCAATTCAATTTTATTACTTATAATTGGTCTATTCAGATTTTCTATTTCTTTCTGGTTCAGTTTTGGAAGATTGTGTATTTTTAGGAATTTATCCATTTCTTCTAGGTTGTCCAGTTTTTTTGGCATATAATTTTTCATAGTATTCTCTTATAATCATTTGTATTTCTGCTGTGTCATTTTTACTTCTCTCTCATTTCTGATTTTATTTATTTGGGTCCTTTCCCTTTTTTCTTGATGAGTCTGGTTAAGGGCTTGTCAATTTTGATTATCTTTTTAAAGAACCAGTTCTTGGTTTCTTTTTCTGTTTTTTGTTTTTTTTTTGATTTTGTCTCTATATTACTTATTTCTGCTCTAATCTTTATTATTTCCTTTGTTCTACTCACTTTGGGTTTTGTTTGTTCTTTTTCTGGTTCCTTTAGGTATAAGATTAGATTGTTCATTTTTTTCTTGTTTCTTGAGGTAGACCTTGTATTGCTATATATTTCCCTCTTAGAACTGCTTTCACTGTGTTCTAGAGATTTTGGACTCTTGTGTTTTCATCTTCATTTCTCTCCATGTATTTTTTTTTTAAATTTCTTCTTTTTTGTAAAGATTTATTTATTTATTTATTTGACAGATCACAAGTAGACAGAGAGGCAGGCAGAGAGAGAGAGAGAGAGAGAGAGAGAGAGAGAGAAAGAGAGAAGCAGGCTCCCTGCTGAGCAGAGAGCCTGATGCGGGACTCGATCCCAGGACCTGAGATCATGACCTGAGCCGAAGGCAGCGGCTTAACCCACTGAGCCACCCAGGCGCCCCCTTTAATTTCTTCTTTGACACCTTCAGTGACCCACTGGTTGCTTAGTATCATTTTGTTTAGTCTCCAGGTTTTTTTGTGTGGTTTTTTTTTTTTTCCAGTTTCTCTTTTCCTTGTGATTTTTTTCTAGTTTCATAGTGTTATGGTCATAAAAGATGCATGGTATGATTTAGTCTTCTTAAATTATTTATTCTATTTTCATAGTGTTATGGTCATAAAAGATGCATGGTATGATTTAGTCTTCTTAAATTTATTGAGGCTTGTTTTGTGGCCTAATATGTGATCTATTTTGGAGAATGTTCCCTGTGCACTTCAAAGTAGTGTGTATTCCATGCATCTGGATGTTTATAGAAGCAACGTCCACAATAGCCAAACTATGGAAAGAACCTAGATGTCCATCAACAGATGAATGGATAAAGAAGATGGGGTATATACATACAATGGAATACTATGCAGCCATCAAAAGAAATGAAATCTTGCCATTTGCGACGACATGGATGGAACTAGACGTTATTAAGCTTAGTGAAATAAGTCAATCAGAGAAAGACAATTACCATATGATCTCCCTGATATGAGGAAGTTGAGATGCAAGGTGGGGAGTTTGGGGCTAGGAAAGGAATAAATGAAACAAGATGGGATCAGGAGGGAGACAAACCACAAGAGACTCTTAATCTCACAAAACAAACTGAGTTGCCAGGGGGAGGGGAGTAGGGAGAGGGTGGTTAGGTTATGGACATTGGGGAGGGTACGTGCTATGGTGAGTGCCGTGAAGTGTGTAAACCTGGTGATTCACAGACCTGTACCCCTGGGGCTAATAATACATTATATGTTAATTAAAAAATAATAGTGTGTATGCTATTGTTTTGGGATGAAATGTTCTGTATGTATCTGTTAAGTACATCTGGTCCAATGTATAACTCGAAGACATTGTTATTGTATTATTGTATCATTGTATTACCATCATTTTCTCTCCTTATGTCCATTAATATTTGCTTCATGTGCTTAGCTGCTCCAGTGATGGGTGTGTATATATTTACAATTGTTGTATCCTTCTGTTGGATTGATCCCTTTATCATGATGTAATGCTTTTCTTTATCTTTTGTTATCACCTTTGTTTTAATGTATTTTGACTGATATAAGTATTGCCTCATGGCTTTTTTTTTTTCACTTCCATTTGCATGATGAAAATTTTCCCATCCCTTCATTTTCGGTTTGTATGTGTCT
Source organism: Mustela nivalis (assembly GCF_964662115.1). Classification (NCBI taxonomy): domain Eukaryota; kingdom Metazoa; phylum Chordata; class Mammalia; order Carnivora; family Mustelidae; genus Mustela; species Mustela nivalis. Next base: position 103,704,324 of record NC_139028.1, read on the forward strand.
TTAGGTCTGAGGTGAGTTTCTTGTTGGTAGCATATAGATGTATCTTGTTTTTTAAATCCACCCCACCACTCTATGTCTTTTGATTGGTGCATTTAGGACGTTTACTTTCAAAGTAATTATTGATAGCTATGTAATTATTGCTATTTTAAAAATTTGTTTTCATAGTTCTTCTTTGTTCCTTTTTTTTCTTTTAAAGATTTTCTTTTATTTTTTTGACAGGCAGAGATCATAAGTAGGTAGAGAGGCAGGCAGAGAGAGAGAGAGGGAGGAAGCAGGCTCCCCGCTGAGCAGAGAGCCTGATGCGGGACTCGATCCCAGGATCCTGGGATCATGACCTGAGCCAAGGGCAGAGGCTTTAACCCACTGAGCCACCCTGGCACCCCTTCTTTGTTCCTTTCATTTTATCTTGCTTTTTCTTTGTGATTGATGAATAGCCATTAGTGTTTTGTTTGGCTTTCTTTTTATGTTTTGTGTATGTATCATAGGTTTGTGTTTGTGGTTATCATGAGATTCCTATATAGCATCCTAAGTAAATAGCAGTGCATATTAATTTGATGGTCATTTAAATTCAACACACTTTATATTTATTTTATTTATTTTATTTTATTTTTTTAATTTAAATTCAATTAGCCAACATAGAGTACATCATTCATTTCAGATGTACAGTTCAGGAATTCATCAGTTCACATTCTATATTTTTAAAAAACTCAGAAAAAGGATAAATCTTTTTCTTTTTCCTCTTTCTTCCCTTTTTAATTCATTCTCCACATTTTAAAAAAGAGATCTTATTTATGTATTTGACAGAGAGAGACACAGCAAGAAAGGGAACACAAGCAGGGGGAGTGGGGGAGGGAGAAGCACAGGGAAGGCAGGGGCGGCTGATGTGGGACTCTGTCCCAGGATCCTGGGATCATGACCTGAGCAAGAAGCAGACACTTAATGACTGAGCCACCCAGGTGACCCCTTCTTCACATTTTATACAGAGCTGTCATATGTTACATCTTTTTGTTCATAGTCTTTAAATATCTAATTATGGCCATTTTTACTTCCCACCTAAAGAAGCCCCTTAAAAAAAAAAAGAAACCCCTTTAACATTTCTTGTAAGGCTACTTTAGTGATGATTAACTCCTTTATCTTTTGTTCTTAGAGAAAGTTTTGGGTCAATCTGGTTTGATCTGGCTTCTTGTGGCTTTGTTTTGGAATGCTGCCAGGACTGGCCTCTGATTTTCCCAGTACCTGGCAATGGTTTCTTTACTGGCCTCTAGGTGTTTTGTTAGAACCTAATTAACTGCCTCTAACATTAAATGTTCTTTTATTTATTTATTTTACTTACTATTATGTTTTATTATGTTCTGTTAGTCACCATACAGTACATCATTAGTTTTTTAAAACTACGGGATTTTTTTCTGTGCCCAAGGACAGAAGGATCTGTTCCAAGGCCCTTAGAACGATTCCTCCCCTCTCCTGCTTATAGCACCAGGGGTGGGGTTCTCTTTGTAACCAACGTCTCTGTCTCTCTTGCTGTTCTTTTGCCATTCTATCTTCGGTTGTTTAGTAGCTGTTCAGTCAGCCCCCAGCTCTTCTGGAATAGTTCTATTAATAGGTACAATTTGTTGCGTTCTGTGGAGAATGTGAGTTCAGTCTTCTTCTTTTTTCTTTTTTTTTAGGGCCTCCTTCTGCCTTTTTTTTTTTTTTTTAATTTATTTTCAGCGTAACAGTGTTCATTGTTTTTGCACCACACCCAGTGCTCCATGCAATACCCGCCCTCCTGCCCTCCTTAATACCCTCCACCTGGTTCCCCAACCTCCCACCCCCTGCCCCTTCAAAACCCTCAGATTGTTTTTCAGAGTCCATAGTCTCTCATGGTTCACCTCCCCTTCCAATTTCCCTCAACTCCTTTCTCCTCTCCATCTCCCTTTGTCCTCCATGCTATTTGTTATGCTCCACAAATAAGTGAAACCATATGATAATTGACTCTCTCTGCTTGACTTATTTCACTCAGCATAATCTCTTCCAGTCCCATCCATGTTGGTACAAAAGTTGGGTATTCATCCTTTCTGATGGAGGCATAATACTCCATAGTGTATATGGACCACATCTTCCTTATCCATTTGTCCATTGAAGGGCATCTTGCTTCTTTCCACAGTTTGGTGACCATGGCCATTGCTGCTATAAACATTGGCATACAGATGGCCCTTCTTTTCTCTACATCTGTATCTTTGGGGTAAATACCCAGTAGTGCAATTCCAGGGTCATTGGGAAGCTCTATTTTTAATTTCTTGAGGAATCTCCACAACTTGCATTCCCACCAACAGTGTAAGAGGGTTCCCCTTTCTCCACATCCTCTCCAACACGCGTTGTTTCCTGTCTTGCTAATTTTGGCCATTCTAACTGGTGTAAGGTGATATCTCAATGTGGTTTTAATTTGAATCTTCCTGATGGCTACAGATGAACATTTTTTCATGTGTCTGATAGCCATTTGTATCACAATTGAGGTTTGTATATTTTTTTTATCTTGCAACTTTACTGAATTCATTGATCCGTTTTAACAGTTGGCTGTTATTTATTTCCATACAAATTTTGGGACTTTTTAAATACTTCTGTGCAAAATGCCATTGGAATTTTGATAGGGAGTGCATTGAATCAGTAGATTGCTTTGGGTAGTATGGACAAAGTCAGCAAGACTTAATGAGCATGTATTATATGCTAGACATTGATAGATGGTGAGGCACTAGGATCTGAGTGACTTATACATAAATCTGTTAGAATTGGAAGGTATGTTGGGAATAGTCCAGCTGAATTCTGTCATTTTATATAGAAGCAGAACCAGTTAAGAGTGAGAAGTGGAGAGATGAATAATGCACTCAAGTTAGGTTATCAGTTAGTTAATCAGTTATGACTAGAGCTAGTGCCCAGCTGTCCTGGCCCCATCAAGTCCTTGCTTTCCTTTCTATTCATTCTCCTTTCCATTCTTAGTAGTTCAGTCTGGAAAAAAGTTCCCTTTATGTCCTTCCTTCAACTTTCTTCTCACTATTATATATATTCTCTTTTATGCCCAATTATTTGGTACAAAAACTTTACAGAAATCTCACTAAACTAATTGAAACAGATTTTGAAACTTTCCTAATCATAGTTTGTTTGGTAGTGTTTCACCCAAGAGAAAAGAAATTCCATGGGGGGAGTTTTCCCCTTGAATATTGTGTGTGGCTTAATTTATTTTCAATAGTTCAAGGATCTAAACATTTAACAGAACCTTGGATTCTCAGTGGGTAGCTTTGTTTTCTACATGAAAAACAGCAACTTAAATTCTCTGAGCTTGCTGATTTATGTGGCTTTTGTTTACTTCTTCAATATTATCCAAATAACAGCCCAGACCCAGATCTTCTAAACTTTCCTCTTTTGTGATTTATCTTAGATGCCATCTATTTATTTTCTAAAAGCTCCCTGGAACATGGTGTTTTCTTACTGGGAACAAGATCTGATTCTTGAATCACAGTAACAGCCACCTGGAATGTTCTAATGGTAGCTTAGAGTTATTAAAAGAGCACTGATTTCTGATTTAGTAGCTTGGGAAATATGTAGTGTGTGGCTTTGGGAAGCAATGAACCTCTCAGCCTCAGTCACTTCACTATGAATAACGGAAGTTAGAGTAAAAGGCCTCAAAATATTTTCAGCACCACTCTCAGGGGGCTTAGTTGAGTGTGACCTGGACTTTGCTCATTGGACCTATCAGTGAAAAATCAGCTGGGTGGGGACTATTAGCTAAAGCACCTTACTTGTCCAGGGACCAGGATTCCCAGAGAGCAATCCAATGCTCCAACCTATTTTAGTTTTCCCAACCAGATCATCACCTTGAGAATGAGCTATTCCAATGGAGTGACTTCTTTCATACTTGCATTTGAGTATTTTGAGATCCATCTTCTGATCTCATTCCCTGTTCTAAGGTGGAACAAAACCACACCAGATGTTCTGATCTAAAGGTAGGTTATATGGCTGGAAAGAAGGTACAAAGTCAGCTGTAGGATGTTGGGGGAGGACAGTTCCTTTTTTTAAGCCACGAGTTTTCATTTGTAAATGAGGTAGTTTGGTTAGAAGAAATTTTGGGGAATGTGAGCAGAGGATGCGGCTAAGAATCACATTTATTCATTTTTTAAATTTAAATTCAATTAGCCAACATACATTACATCATTAGTTTTTGATGCAGCATTCAGTGATTCATTAGTTGCATATGACACCCAGTGCTCATCACATCATATGTCTTCCTTAATGCCCATAACCCAGTTACCCCATCCCCTCACCTACCTCCCTTCCCACAACCCTCAGTTTGTTTCCTGGAGCCAAGAGTCTCTCATAGTTTGTCTCCCTCTCTGATTTCTTCCCATTCAGTTTTCCCTCCCTTCCCCTGTAAGCTTCTGCTCCATTTCTTATATTCCACATATAAATGAAACCATGTAATTGTCTTCCTCTGATAGACTTATTTCATATGGTATAATACTCCCCAGTTCCATCCATGCTGATGTGAGTGGTAGGTATTCATCCTTTCTGATGGCTGAGTAATATTCCATTATATATATGAACTACGTCTTCTTTATCCATTCATCTGTTGAAGGGCATCTCTGCTCCTTCCACCATTTGGCTATTGTGGATATTGCTGCTATGAACTTTGGGGTACAGGTGCCCCTTCTTTTCACTACACCTGTATCTTTGGGGGTATTCATTCATTTTTATTATTAAATATATGTAACATAAAATTTGATGATTTTAAAGTCCTTTACAGTTTTGTGATTCTGTGAGGTACCATTTTGGAATGATGAAGTGGGAAGTGGGAGTGTGTGATTGGGAAGGAGGTTTCATTAAATCATCTGAGATCAGTCACATTGGGTACCTCAAGCTCTCTCTTACATTTATTTGTGAGGGTTGTCTACATTCTGTCATTCTACTCTAGTCTGGGGTCCAGTAGGTTGCCTGATGTGGAGTCTGGGTGCTCACCTGCTGATTTAGGCTTTCACATGCTTATCACATTTTTTTTCCATGCCCCTCAGTGAGGCAGCATTGGGGGGAGAGAGAAAGTACTTCTCACCAGCTCTGTAGGAGAGGTGGTGGAAATGGCTGGTGGCACATAGCAGAAAGAGGAATAAATGCAGAAAAGACAGAGATGATAGGAAAAGGTAGTTTTCAAAAAAAAAAAAAAAGACTATCAGATATTCCATCCCCTCAGGATAAAGCCTAGAAAAACTTGACTTGATATTATTTCTTTCTTGCTTTTGAGTGATCTCTCAGATTGGTCCTGTTTTATTTTCCTTAATTTCAGCAGTGGATAATAAAATAAATAGTTAAGTTCATTCTCAGATAAAAGGTATATGTTTGTGTAGGCGAATATTCCTCAGACCTCTAATGAAATGTTTAACTCTTAGATGTTACATACTTAGAAATTATACATGGCAGTGGTTATAGAGCTTGGGATCTATGGTTAGGCTGTTTGGATTGGAATCTTGGCTCCACTCCTGTGTAACCTCCGGCCAGGTGATTCACTTATCTTTGATTCTGTTTCCTCTTATGTATAAAAAGGGATGATAATAATAATACCCACATCACAGGTTTGTTGTGAGTGTTAAATCTATTAATGTATATAGAGCACTTGTAAATACATGGCACAAGGACTATTGCAATGCTAGCTATCATTATTCATGAAAAATGAGTTAATAATAACAATTTAAAAATATTAAACAAATAGCTTTTGATTATGGTGGTATATGATGGGACACAGTCCCAGAAGCTACAATTATAAAACCATCTGTTAATTTCTATAAAATTATGTAGTGTGATAACATACCATAGGAACACAAAGGAGAGAATATATTATTCCTCTTATATTGTAGTGAGGTTCTTTGTGTAATTAGAAAGGACGAAAACTAAACTCAGAGAAGGGAGAAAGGACACTTTGAAGTAGGAAATAGCTGGATGACAATCATTTGGGAATATACATGGGTGCAAAAATAGGCAATGGCCAGTTCAAGCTGGACCTGGAATCCATAAAAAGAATATTATAACTTAGGCTGTAGGCAACAGGGAGATATTGATAGACTTTAGATATTGATAGATTTTAGAGATGCAACAGGACCAGATTTACACTGAAGGATGATAACCAGAGTATTTTCCAATGCTCAGGGAATGGGGTGGAGTATTAAAGGCCAGCTTCACTGGACACACCAGACTGGAAATGGGTTGGAAGGTGGGTGGTGTTGGAAGGACAAGGAGAGGATGTTTCTGGCTAAGTGTGGTGGGAACAAGCAGTGTAGGATTTGGGATGGGGAGAGGACATGAACAGAGGGGAGTTGAAACTTAGTGGGTGAGAGGGGGATTGCTGAGGTGGCTCAGTCTGTGAAAGTCTTTAAAAGTGAGTCCAAGGAGCTCAGGTTCCCCCCTGGCTATTTCTATGCAGGGGAGGATCTGAGGAAAGAAAGGTCTAGGACACATTTTTCAGGCTGCAGTGTGTAGGGTGGATGGGCAGGCGCATCTGGAGATGAAGAGGCATTGGTAATTTGGGCATCTGTGGATAGCATGTGAGTAGGGGTGGTAGGAAGAGTGGCGAGAAAAGGTACACAGGACTGGGGAATAGTTTAATGAGAAATTCATGGGGTGTGGTGATGACTGGTGTGTACATGAAGGGGAGGCATGGATCAAAGGTGATATCAGACCTAGAGTCTGGGCAGCTTGGAGAATTTTAAGAGCATTTGATTGTTAGTGAGTCTTAAAATGTTTTAATATGTATACTGATTTTTTTACTTATGCTTTTGTGAATCACCTGTTTATATATTTTGTCCATTTTCTTTTGGGATACAGGTGTATTTCTTTTTTTTTTTTTTGGTATTTTTATAATTTTTTATAAACATATATTTTTATCCCCAGGGGTACAGGTCTGTGAATCGCCAGGTTTACACACTTCACAGCACTCACCATAGCACATACCCTCCCCAGTGTCCATAACTCCACCCCCCTCTCCCCAGGTATATTTCTTATAGAAGACCGTTTTCATGTTGGGTCATTAAGCCTTTCTCTAGAATTTTTCTCACTCTAGAATGCTAATTTCTTTATTGTTTTTAAAGTTTGGTGACTTTATTTAAACTTCAGCATGTGTGCTTGTCTGAGGAATTCTGATATACACACTACCATATTTTGATCTGTATCACTGAATTTGTTTCTTTGTCGATTCTGGTCCTTGCTGTTCTGGTGTGTTTTTAATTCTTCTTAAGTATATTTCTTGCAAATTTCAGTATGAAATCAGAGTTAATGGGAAGAACAATGAAGATAACATTCAGAGCTGAGGATCAACATGCTCATGCTTTTCATCCCTGTTTTTCATGGGTCATATGTGGTGGAAAAAATTTCCAACATGGCACCTTAATCTAGAGCAAATGTTTTCAATTACATGATATTTTTAGCTTGAAGTGTGTATCTGATCTATATTTATTCTGTATAGTCTTGTGTGTTTATACATATATGAGAGATGCTCAGTAATTATTTGTTCCAGGGGAGTAACTCATGGAGACATCTTAAGTCTTGTATACTTTTAGGGTCACTACAACACGGAACCCGAGCAGGGAGGCTGGCCAGTCATAACAATGCTCTTGGAAGACAAACTTTCAGAGTTCAGGATCTCTCAGTAGTTTGCTTAGTGCGGCAAGAGATGGGAAAGTAATAGTGAAATGGAGATAGATGAAGTCTCTCCAGAGGATTTGAACACTTCTTATACAAACAAAGTTACAGAAGTTGCAGCCTGCAAAAGAATCTGACTTGAGTAAGTTGAAGACTGATGTAATTGAGTTGAGAAAACCATACTCAGGAACTTTTGGAAAGGGAAGAATTATTAGTAGGAAGATGTTTCCTGAGGCAGAGATGAGGAAACAAGGGATTCAGGAGTAGAAGTGTCTCATGAGATTTTCCCAATAGAAAAGAGCTATCCAAATACAATGAAGATAATAAATGCTATGAAGATAATAAAGGCTATGAACTTGAACAGCTCCCAAATTCAGAATATCTTATAGTGAACTGGAAAGAATCCTGGCTGAAGTCAGAAAGCCTGGTTCTGAGACCCAGAATTCACTACTTTCTGTGTGACCCTGGGTACATAGCCAATCTCCCTGAGCATTACTTTTCTAATAGACAAATTAATTAGATTGCTAATATTTAATGCTGAATGAGTACATATGGGTCAAAATGAATGAGTTGGTGATTAGTATATTGTAAGGTGAATTACAGAGTCTAACATGTTATAAGTGATAAGTGAGGTGAATCGGTTGCAATCGGTGTTTGTTTTATTGCAGGTCTCTCTGTCCAGAACACCTAATTGTGTCCAGTATACCTAATTGGATTCTATGGCAAATACAAGTAACGTGACTGAGTTAATTATCATCGGTCTTTTCCAGGATCCAGAGGTACAGAGAGTGTGCTTTGTAGTGTTTCTTCTTGTGTACTTGGCCACAATGTTGGGCAATGGTCTCATTGTCCTGACAGTCAATGTCAGTAAGAGTCTGCATTCCCCTATGTACTTCTTCCTTAGCTACCTGTCTCTGGTGGAGATCACTTACTCCTCTACTGTTGTCCCTAAATTCATCACAGACTTACTTGCCAAGATTAAAACCATTTCCCTGGAGGGCTGTGTGGCTCAGATATTCTTCTTCCACTTCTTTGGGGTCACTGAGATCTTCCTGCTTACAGTAATGGCCTATGACCGCTATGTGGCCATCTGCAAACCCCTTCACTACAGAAACATCATGAGCAGGTCTGTGTGTCGTCTTCTGGTGGCTGGCTCCTGGTTTGGGGGCATAATTCACTCTATGGTCCAGATCCTTGTTGCTGTTCAGCTGCCCTTCTGTGGCCCCAATGTGATTGACCACTATTTCTGTGACCTCCATCCCTTATTCAAGCTTGCCTGTACTGACACTTCTGTAGAGGGAGTTATTGTGTTGGCCAACAGTGGCTTAATCTCTGTTTTCTCCTTCTTCATCTTGGTAACCTCCTATATTGTCATCCTGTTCAACTTGAGGAATCATTCTGCAGAGGGGAGGCGCAAAGCCCTCTCCACCTGTGCTTCTCACATCACAGTGGTCCTCTTGTTCTTCGGACCTGCCATCTTCCTCTACATGCGACCATCTTCCACCTTCACTGAGGACAAACTGGTGGCTGTGTTCTACACGGTTGTCACCCCCATGCTGAACCCCATCATCTACACACTTAGAAACGCAGAGGTGAAAAATGCAATGAGGAAGCTTTGGAGGAAGAAAGTGAACTCAGGAGTGGAATAAAAATGAAAACATGCACAAGGTTATTAAGAACAGGACCAAATATGCATTCTATTTTTGGTCAGTTGTAAAGAATAGAACAAAAGTTAACTTATTCATATTTTTTGTGATAGTTAGATGACCCCTTACCCTCCATGTTATCAATCATAACTCTTTCATTGTTGTATTTTGGAGACTTTAAAATTGAGATGCATTTTTTTTCTTCTTTTGTTGTCTGTAGTTCATAGCACACAGACTTCAGGAGGGGTCATCTAGACTGGAATTCTAACCCTATCATCTTCTACTGGTACAACCTTGGGTTCATGCCTTTTACCTCTTGGTGTTAGCATGCTGTGGTATGTGGAAAGTCTTTGGTACTTGGAGACAGCAGTTTATATTTTGCTTTGTCTTTTCCTACTGGTGTGATCTTGTGGGAGTCTCCGGAAAGCATATCTACTTCATTTGGGGTACCTACCCCATTAATCTAATTCTAATGCCTGAAATTCCATAGTAGGAACTTTATTTCATGACAGTAGGGCATTGTTAGAATGGCCATGTCTCTTGGAGGTGAAATACAAATACTTACATTTGTCATATCTTCTTGATGAATTGATTTATCATTATAAAATTATCTTTTTTGTCCTTTGTTACTATTTTTGGTTTAAAATCTATTGTGTCTGATATAAGGATCAGACACAGTAGATTTGTCTACCCCTGCTTTTTAGCTACCCCTGCTTTTGTTTACCAAGGCATGAGATTTCTTTTCTTTTCTTTTTTAATATTTTATTTATTTATTTGACAGAGAGAGATCACAAGAGGCAGAGAGGCAGGTGGGGGTTGGATGGGGGAAGCAGGCTCCTGGCTGAGCAGATAGCCTGATGTGGGGCTCGATCCCAGGACCTTGGGATCATGACCTCTGCTGAAGGCAGAGGCTCAACCCAATGAGTCACCCAGGCACCCTGGAATTTCTTTTCTATTGGTTTATTTTGAGCCTGACTTACCCCTAAATCTGAAGTGTATCTCCTATTAGCACATAGTTGGGTCTTTTTTATTTTATTTATTTATTTATTTTTTCTTATTCAAATCAGTCACCATGTACTTTTTGATTGGATTGAATCCCTTAATATTTAGAGTGAATTATTGATATGTAAAAGTAATGCCTATCTATTGCTTTCTGGTTGTTTTTTATTTCCATTTTTTCTTTCTCTTTCTGTTTCTGCCTGCCTTTATAAGATGGTGATTTTCTCTGGTGGTGTGCTTTTGAGAATCTACTCTGGGTTTTTGCTTTGCTTTTATCATGAGGCTTACATAAGATACCTTATAGATAAAATAATCCATTTTAAGTTAATAGCAAATTAACTTTGATTGCACACAAGATATTCATCCTTTACTTCACTTATGTATTTTTGATGTCACAGTTTACCTCTTTTTACATTGTATATTTATTAACAAATTACTGTACATATTGTTACCTTAATACTTTTTCCTTCAACTGTTATAATATAGTTAAGTGGTTGTCACATCAACCTATTATAGAATTTGAGTTTTCTAAATCTGATTGTATATTTACATTTACCACTGTGTTGTATAATTTGGTGAGTTTTGTGTCACTAATTTGCATCTGTTCCTTCAGCTTGATGACTCCTTCAAGCATTTCTTGCAAGGCAGGTCTAGTAACAATGAACTCCCTCACCTTTTGTTTGTGGAAGTATTCCTCTCTTTATTTGTGAAGGACAACTTTGTGAGTTGGAATATACTTTGCTTTTTTTTTTTTTCTTTGTCTTTTAAAACTTTGAATGTGTCCTGTCATACTCTCTTGGTCTGCAAGGTTGCTGATAGCCTAATAGGTATTATTTTGTAGGTTACAATTGCCACCCCCCACCCTTTTCTGATTCTCTCTTTATCTTTGTTTTTTTTTTTTTAAATTTTTTGGTAAGAGTTTTATTTATTTATTTGTCAGAGGGAGAGAGACAGCACAAAACAGGGGGAGTGGCAGGCAGGGGAAGAGGGAAAAGCAGACTCTCCACTGAGCAGGGACCCTGATGCAGAGTTCCATCCCAGGACCCTGGGATCCTGACCTGAGTCAAAGGCAGACGTTTAACCGACTGAGCCACCCAGGCATTCCATCTCTCTTTATCTTTGGTTTGACATTTTCATGTAATGTGTCTTGGAGAAAATCTTTTTACATTGAGTTAACTTCTTGTACTTGGGTGTCTGAGTGTGCTGAGGTTTGTGAAGGCAGTTTTCTATCTACAAAATATGCAGAAAATAAAGTTAAGAATCAAGGCAACAAGGCAGGTTCATTCTCTTAATCTCTATGAAGCATGCTTTGGAATTATTTTCAAAAAGAAGAGCTTACTTTTTTGGTGCTGGATACCTGCTCCCCTTATCCTTTAGCCTCTGTGCTGTTTACAAGACACCTGCAGTGATACCTTGGTTTTTTTTTTTTTTAAATTTTTTATTTTTTATAAACATATATTTTTATCCCCAGGGGTACAGGTCTGTGAATCACCAGGCTTACACACTTCACAGCACTCACCAAAGCACATACGATACCTTGGTTTTGAAATAGATTTAGTCACAGATGGAGGATTCAGGAATCAAATAGAAAAACTCATATACATCAATTCCCTGCTCTGAAGAAGGTCTGACACAGGGCATAAGAGATGCTTCAAAAACCTTCAAAGCTTATAGCCTTTATCGTGTTGGAGAGATGTGATGGGGGCATGTGAAATTGCTATAGAATAATATATCCCTTGGTGACAAAGTGCTGGAGTCCAGATCTCCAGTCACAAAGGCATGTCTGGCATGCACAGGCTTCTTTCCCTGGCAGCTCAGTTTGGCTGACTCTGGAAATATCCTCTTCCTACCGGGATCTCTGAGCTCTGCTGAGGCTGTCTGTACAGAAATTACACCTCAGGAAGGTGGAGAACTGGGCTGGAACACATTGCTGCTCATTTTCTTGCTTGTATATAATTTTAGATACTGCTCTAGCTTTGCTTTGCTATTGTTACAAATAGTAATCTCTCTCTTTGACCACTGCTACTGTTCTGGAAGCTGGCTGTGGATGGGCAGCAGGGGAGGAGCCAGTGGGTAAGAGGAGAGTGAAGTGGGTCTAGTCCACCCTCCATCTTCCATTCCCCTTCTGTGGGAGGAGGAATTCATGAGCTTCCTTCCAAATCTAGCAGCTTGTGATGGCTCAGTGAGGGAACTAGCAGGAGAGACCCTGCTTGACTCCTCTGGTGTGGGATGTCATTGGAGGACAACATGCAAGCAAAGGATGCTGGACAAGGCTGGTCAGAGCAGTTTTATTTGTCAGAATCCACAGAATGAGGAGTTATGTGACAGGAAAGATATAATGAGAAAACATAAGATAGGGCAGATTTATTGTGAAGATTTGAAAAATGCTCACAGAGGCCACTCTGTCTTAGGCTTCTAAGTGCATCCCAGTTTACGTTTTCTTAACCACAAAACCTGGAAACATGCAGTTACTTGCTGGTTGAGAAGAACACGTGCTTATCTTTCAGGGTCTCTTCCTTGGCTCTGCCAGTTAAAGTCAGAATTAAAGTCACTGCACAGGTGACATGTCTTTGCACTGTTGGTGGTTTACCACTCTGATTATTTCGTTATGAACTATCTCTCAAATGTTTTCCATTTTGATACAGAGTTTCATTTTTTTTGAAGATTTATTTATTTTAGAAAGAGAGTGGGAGTGGAGGGTAGTGTAGAAGGAGAAGGAGAAACTCCGTGTAGACTCCTGCAGAGCATGGAGCCCAACTTGGGGCTCGATCCCTGGACCCTGATATACGACCTGAACTGAAATAGAGTTGGTCACTTAATGGACTGAGCCACCCAGGTGCCCCTGGAGTTTCATTTTTTAAAGTTTTTATTTAAATTCCAGTTAATGTACAGTGTAATATTAGTTTCAGGTGTACAATGTAGTGATTCAGCACTTCCATATGACACCTGGTGCTCATCAAGAGTGTGCGCCTTAATTCCCATCACCATCCCCTCCCCACCTGCCCTCTGGTAACCATCAGCTTGTTCTCTAGAGTTAGGAGTCTGTTTCTTGGTTTGCCTCTCTCTCTCTTTTTTCCCCTTCCCCTATGTTTATCTGTTTCATTTCTTAAATTCCATGTATGAGTGAAATCATATGATATTTGGCTTTCTCCGACTTAATTTTATATTATTTAGCATAATGCACTCTAGCTCCATCCACATTATTTAATATATATATGAGTATATGTAATATATATGATATATATATGAAATATATATATATTATCTATATATGTATGTATTCTTTATCCATTCTTCTATTGATGGACATTTGGGCTCTTTCCATAATTCAGCTATTGTAGATAATCCTAGTATAAACATCGGGGTACATGTGTCCCTTTGAATGAGTATTTTTGTATTCTTTGAGTAAATACCCAGCAGTGCAATTGCTGGATTGTAGGATAGTTCTATTTTTAACTTTTTGAAGAGCATTCATGTTGTTTTCCAGAGTGGCTTCACCAAAGAAGTTAATAGTTTTAAATGGCCCATTATCAGTAGTTCTTTCTGCACCTGTTTAAGACGACTTTCTTAAGTCAAGGTCAAGAAGATATTAATTGATATTTTATTCCAAACCCGTAAAGTTGTGTGTTTGCCACTGAAGTTCTTATTCTGCTTAAAATTAATTGTTGGGTATTAAGAGGAGAAGTTTTGGTTTTATTTATTTTTTCTTATATGGAAAACCAATGTTCTGTTATCACTTATTGAATGAATAGACCTTTTCTCTATTTATCTACAGTACCACTTCTGACATATATCAGATTTCTGTATTTGAATGAGTCTGTTTCTGGGCCAATCCTATATTCTCTTAATTACTGTAGTTTATGTCTTATTATCTGGTGGGGCAATTTCCTCTAATTTTTTTTAAAGGACTAGCTTATCTGTTTGAGTCCTTTAATCTTCTGGACAATTTTATTTTATTATTTTATTTTAATTTTTTTTCTAAAAAAGCCCCATTTTATTACAGAGAGATTCTGGACAATTTTAAATCTAAATTGTCAAGTTCCAAAAAAATAACTTACTGAGATTTTGTTTGGAATTGTATCTATCTATAGATTACTTTGGGAAGAACTTACATTATATTCACAAGTATGGGATAACTCTGATTTGATTACATGTGACTGTAAACAAAGTCCTCTGAAAAATCCAAAAGCATAGAATTCTGAGACTAATAAGTGACATATTAAACATTTGTTCCCAGGGAAACTGTAAAGTGAGTAGAGGAAGCAGGTGAGAGGAGAGAAATAGAAACAAGGATGCATTTTCAGGTGAATTCCAGCAGAAGATCACTTTAGACTGATTTTGCAGGAGAACCCTGGAGTGTAAATTATGCCTGGAGTTTGATGAGAAGCACGTGACTAGAGTTTTAGACTTTTGCTAAGGGCTTCTGTGGGGTTGGTTGGGGCATAAATTCCCAGGCACTTTGTTCTTTCTATTATATAGAGAAAATGGACTCCGGCGCGAGGGCAATATGGGCAACTGTTGGCAGTGAAAGTGCATAAATGTTGTGGGATTAAAAAAAAAGGATTAGAAAGATATGGATGGGTATGGACGGACCTTGACATTCTCCTTTATTTTGGTGCTCTTTATTTTTATTTTTTCACTTTGGTGTTTAATGTTTTAAATCAAATTGATATATTTCTGCACCCAGCTCCTTGGATTAAATTTATTTGAGGGACGTTAGGGCTTTGTTGCTATTTTTAACAGTGTCCTTAAGAAGTGCATCCTCGAATCAATGAAACAAGATGGGTTTGGGAGGGAGACAAACCATAAGTGACTCTTAATCTCACAAAACAAACTGAGGGTTGCTGGGGGGAGGGGGTTTGGGAGAAGGGGGTGGGATTATGGACATTGGGGAGGGTATGTGCTTTGGTGAGTGCTGTGAAGTGTGTAAACCTGGTGATTCACAGACCTGTACCCCTGGGGATAAAAATATATGTTTATAAAAAATTAAAAATTAAAAATTAAAAAAAAAATCACAAACCAAAAAAAAAAAAAAAAAAAAAAAAAGAAGTGCATCTTCGGGGGGCTTGGGTGATTCAGTTGGTTAAGCATCTGTTTCTTGATTTTGGCTCAGGTCATAATCTCAGGGTGGTGACACTGAACCCTGCACCAGGCTCCACACTCAGCCCAGAGACAACTGGTCTCTCTCTCTCTGCTCATACTTGCTCTCTCTCTCTCTCTCTCTCTCAAATGAATAAATAAATAACTAAAATATTAAAAAAAAAAAAACAACCTGAGGGTTTTGAAGGGGCAAGGGGTGGGAGGTTGGGGGAGCCAGGTGGTGGGTATTAGGGAGGGCACATATTGCATGGAACATTGGGTGTGGTGCAAAAACAATGAATACTGTTACGCTGAAAAGAAATAAAAAAAAAGAATTGCATCTTTTAACTTGTGTCATATAGAGTGTAACGATTTTTTAATTGTATAGCCATCTATGGTACTAAATTCTTACTGTTGCTAATAATTTTTCTGTAACTACTTTTGGGTTTTCTAGTGGACAATCATATCGTCTGGGAATGCTGTTGGTGTTCTTTCTTCCTTTCCTTTTTTAAAAAAATAAAGCAACAATGAGAGGTGACTTTCATCTAGCACAGTAGAAAATAATTTATTTCTGTGAGTATTTTATTTTTTCTTATTTTAAACATTTTGGGGGAATATATTAGATTACTGTGTCAATTACTTTAGTAGTAGGTATAAGAAGACTATTAGGACTTTGGGGTGTCTGGATGGCTCAGTGGGTTAAGCCTCTGCCTTCAGCTCAGGTCATCGTCTCGGGGCCCTGGGATCGAGTCCCACATCAGGCTCTCTGCTCAGCAGGGAGCCTGCTTCCCCCTTTCTCTCTGCCTGCCTCTCTGCCTACCTTGTGCTCTCTCTCTCTGTCAAATAAATAAATAAAATTAAAAAAAAAAGACTAATAGGGCTTTATTTATACCTTTTGAGTTGGTTTTAGTAAATGAGTATATATGTACATATACAGTCCATATGATCAAGACTTTAAAATTTATGAAATATATTCATATTTTAATTTCAGTGGTAGGAGAAGCATCATTGGGGA
This sequence comes from Mustela nivalis, assembly GCF_964662115.1. Classification (NCBI taxonomy): domain Eukaryota; kingdom Metazoa; phylum Chordata; class Mammalia; order Carnivora; family Mustelidae; genus Mustela; species Mustela nivalis. Next base: position 103,720,719 of record NC_139028.1, read on the forward strand.
TCTTCCTTTATATTTGAGAGGTCTGCACTGGATCTGTTTGTTCTAAATTGAGATTTCTTGGGGAACCTAGTCCCTGTAATGCTCCTTTGTAAGACTCCTATAGTGCCATGTTTAATTTATAGGTTGACTGTAAGTCCCTAGGTTATCTGCATGCTAGAACTGCCATATACAATGTAAGGTATTTGAGATCTTGTAAAAGAAGAGTGGGGGAGTTCCACATTGTGGGGAAAGTCAATGATACATTTCTTTCTTTGGTAAATTTGCGCATGTTTTAGTAAACTACAGTTTAACATGAATCTCGTCTAGTGGATTCCGTTATATTACCTAGCTTAACCATCTTGAAATGCATATGTGTTTAAAAGCTTCTTAAATTCCTCATATCAGAGGCATTGAGAGGTGGGGGGGGGGCTTAGAGGGGGAAGGGAGGGAAAAAAATGAAACAAGATGGAACCAGGGAGGGAGACAAGCCATAAGCGACTCTGAATCTCAGGAAACAAACTGAGGGTTGCTGGAGGAGGATGGGGTGGCTGGGTTATGGACATTGGGGAGGGTCTGTGCTATGGTGAGTGCTGTGAATTGTGTAAGACTGATGATTCACGGACCTGTACCCCTGAAGCAAATAATACATTATATGTTATTAAAAAAATTCCACAAAGGAAAAAAAAGCTTCTTGCATGTGTGCATGGGTGGCTCATTCAGTTAAGCTTCTGCCTTTGGCTTCGGTTATGAGTCCAGACTTCTGGGATCGAGGCCTGCATTGGGTTCCTTGCTCAGTAGACAGTCTGCTTCTTCCTCTGCCTCTCCCCACTATTCGTGCTCACTCTTTCTCTCTCTGTCTCTTGCAAAAAATAAATAAAATCTTAAAAAAATAAAAGCTTCTTGCAAATAAGTCTTGTATTGGAAATAATACCAATAGTACAAATGCACACACACACACACACACACACACACAATCCCTTCTGGATGTTGATAAATCTCATTCAAAATGTACGTTTTGCATTATAGTATAAAATAAAGCCATTAAGGTTAACAACATGTTTTAAAATATTTAATTTCAACTTCTCATTCTTTACATTATTTGATATATTTAAAGTATATCAAATAACTGTTAAACAGCACGTCTAGGTGATTTATAAATGTATTATAAATCAGAACTTTTAGTGATAGAGGTAGATTAAGAAGTTAAAAGATTACTACTTTCTTAATCCACTAGTGTTTTTCATCCTCACACTATTGTAATATGTAATTATTTCTTTGCTTGTTTACGCTCTTTTCTCTACCAGACTAAGCACCTCTCAGGGCAGGAACCCTTTCGGCCTTGTCGGCTATAGTATTCTCAGCACCTACTACAGTGTCTATCACATAGGAGGAATTACTAACATTTACTGAGTGCATGGTAAATGTAAGGCAGTGTTCAATGTTTTTTATATCATTTCCTTTTCTTTAAGATAAAATCCGCATTAACATAAAATTGACCACTGAAAAGTGTAGAGTGACAGTATATTCAAATTGTTGTGCAAACACCACCTTTATTTAGTTCCAAAATAGTTCACCCCTCTCCCCAGAAGGAAACCCATACTTCTTTAACAATAAGTATCATTCTTCACTTACTTTAAGCCCTGGTAACCACTAATTCACTTTGTCTTTCTGGCTTTATTTATTCTGGATATCTGATGTAAAAGGAATCATACATGATCATATGTGGCTTCTTCCACTTACTGTAATGTTTTCAAGATTCATTGCATTGTATCATGTATCATTACTTCATTTCTTTCTAAGGATGAATAATACCCCATTGTATAAATAGACCACATTTGTTTATTCAATCACCGGTTGATGGTTATTTGGAATGTCTACCTTTTGACTATTGTGAATAGTGCTCTATGAACATTTGTGTATAAGTACTTGCTTAAATATCTGTTTTCAATTTTTTTTGGATATATATCCAGGAGAAGAGTTTCTGGGTCATATGGTAATTCTGTGTCCAAAGGGGCACGTGCACCCGAATGTTTATAGCAGCAATGTCCACAATAGCCAAACTATGGAAAGAACCTAGATGTCCATCAACAGATGAATGGATCAAGAAGATGTGGTATATTTACACAATGGAATACTATGCAGCCATCAAAAGAAATGAAATCTTGCCATTTGCGACAACATGGATGGAACTAGAGCGTATCATGCTTAGCGAAATAAGTCAAGCAGAGAAAGACAACTATCATATGATCTCCCTGATATGAGGAAGTGGTGATGCGACATGGGGGCTTAACACAAAAATATTTTTTAATTGAATAAATTTACATGTAACATTGTGTAAGTTTAAAGTGTACAGTGTGCTCTTGATACATTTATATATTGTAATATGATTACTGATGTAGATCTATTTAACACATTATATAATTATATAATATTGTTTATATTCATTATACTGTGCATTAGATATTTATGGCTTATTTACTATTTATTATATGTTTGTACCCTTAAACACATCACTCTTATCCTAACACCCCCACATCCCCTGAAAACTACCATTTCACTAATTGTTTTTTACAGGTTTAACTTGTGTAGATTCCACGTACAAGTGATATCATATAGTACTTTTTTTGTCTCACTTATATTGCTTAACATGCTATAGGTCTTTCCATGTTGTCACAAATGGCAGGATTTCTTTCTTTCTCATGGATTAATAATATTCCATTGTATATATGTACCATATTCATCACTGATGGGCATTTGGTCTGTTTTCCATGTCTTGGTTATTGTGACTAATGCCATTATAAACATGGGAGGGCAGATATCTTATTGTAATCCTGTCTTCATCTCCTTTGGGTGTATACACAGAAGTGGAATTACTGGATAGCATGGTAGATCAATTTTTAATTTCTTGAAGTCCCTCCTATTTTTTTTCCATAATGGTTAGACCAACTTGCATTCTCACTAACAATATATATAAAGGTTCCCTTTTCAGTACATCCTCACCAGTATCTGTTGTTGCTTGTTTTCTTTTCTTTCTTTTCTTTTCTTTTTTTTTTTTTTTTAAGATTTTGTTTATTTATTTGACAGAGAGAGATATCACAAGTAGGAGAGAGGCAGGCAGATTGAGAGCAGGGGAAGCAGGCTCCCTGCTGAGCAAAGAACCTGATGTGAGGCTTAATTGATCCTAGGACCCTGAGACCATGACCTGAGCCAAAGGCAGAGGCTTTAACCCACTGAAGCACCTGGGCACCCCTGTCACTTGTTTTCTTGAGGAGAGCCATTCTAACAGGTGTGAGGTGATAGTCCATTGTGATTTTGATTTGCATTTCCTTCATGATTAGTGATGTAGAGCATCCTCTGATCTGTGTCTGTTGGCCATTTTGATGTCCCCTTTGGAAAAATGTCTGTTTAATCCTTATGCTCATTAAATTTTTTTGTTGTTGTTGAGCTGATATACTTTTGGATATTAACCCTTTATCTGATACATGGTTGGCAAAAATTTTTTACCATTTTCAGGTTGTCTTCATTTTATTTGTTTTGCCATGGAAAGCTTTTGAGTTTGGTGTTCCACTTGTTGATTTTCACTTTTTGTTGTTTGTGATTTTGGCTGAGAAAGCTTTCTGATCCCAAATTACATCCACAAAATGAGTTATTATATCTACTAGCTTGACTATGCTATGAGGTTAGGAGCTATGTTATGTGTGTATTTTCTATTTAATCCTTCTGAATCCTAAATTCCATTCTGTATAATGTCAGCTCAAAGATGTTGCATCCTCTTAGATTGAAGGATGGACAGACTGAAGGCCAGAGAAGTGAAGTGGTTTGGACAACACTGTAGATTTTCTGAGCTGGATTCTAGCTCTTGATTTCCCCATTCCCCTACCCTTTTCTGAACGACTCTTCTCTTTCTGTGAAAATGAGAGGTTAGATCTGTATAAATTTTTCATTGTCTGTACCAGGTTTTATATTCCACAATTTCAATAAAAATTCAATAGGCTGCCTAGAGTTTCATTTTTACAGTTCTTTTATGCACTCTCTGGGTGATATATGACCAGTGGGAGGAGGAAATAGACAAATGCATGAAGCAGGTGGCACCATGCACCAGCCTGCTACAGTGTAGAGCCAAGCCTCACAGACCATCATTTGAGAATTGGGATGCTAAAAATACCATGGAGGTGTGAGGGCCATGGATGGATGCTCCTGGGAATTTCATTAGGAAAAATTTTAGAAGATTTTTGGATTCACACTTAAAAAAATGACACTTGAGTCTTTCAACACACTAAGAACAAGGCAGAATTCATTTTAAGCTTCTGAAAAAAAAAATTTTCCTAAGCACAAGCTGCTTTGCTTTACTTACTAACATAAAGTAAGAAAAGCAAAATGGAAACTATCAAGGGTGGAAAAGTCATAGTGATGCTCACTGATTTTTACTTTCCCCTGGAGGGGTGGAGATGGACATCTGGGGTTCTGGACATGGGCGGGGGGAGGGAAGAGAAGACTTGGCAATTGGGATAGGAACAGACTGGAAGCAGGATCCCAGGAGACGGAGCCGAGACTCCCTGGCAGGCAGTGTGGTTGGTGGCCACTGGGAGCACTGTGCCTGATACTCACATTTAGGATATTTTTACTACTATTCTTGCTTTATGATATCCTCAGTTTCTGTAATTCAGTCCAGTGTCCACATGCTGAAGAGAAGGAAAGGAGACATTGGGGTAGGACAGAAGTGGTGGTGAGGTGGCTTGCCTGTGGTTAGAGAACAGTAACACTGATTATGATAATGGTGATGGTGTTGGTAATGGTAGTAGTGATAGCCGTGCTTACACAGCAAAGGCTTGTGTAGTATGTGCCAGGCATTGTTCTCAGCCTGTAATTGATTTTATGTAAATGATCTCATTTTATTCTCATATTGACCATGTGAGGTAGGCACTCTTTTTTTCCCAGCTTCACTGAGAGATTATTGACAAATAGCATATATAAGTTTAAGGTAAACAGTGTGATGATTTGATATATGTATATGTTGAGAGATGATTACCACAATAAGTTTAGTTAATGCCTCCATGTCCTCCCATTTTTTTTGGTGTGTGATAACATTTAAGATTTACACTCTTAACAACTTTAAAGTATATAATACAGTATTGGTAATCATAGTCACCATGCTGTACATCAGATACCCCACTAGATGCTATTTTTAGCACCATTTTACAGATGGGGAAACTGAGGCACAGGAGGTTTAAGGTTAAATAATTTGCCCAAAGGTAAAAACTTGAAACAGAATCCTTGAGGGGCGTGACTTCCTGCTGGCACCCAAGATAGTATGGTAAGCTATTTTATTTGGATAGTTACATGAAGTACTTCTGTGGAAGATTGGAAAATCTAGGACCACAGGTTCAGCATTTGTGACAAACTTTGTCCACTTTTCTGTATTTTCACACCTTGGCCTTGAGCCATATCAGGAGACTTAATAGCCTCTGAGGCAGGGTCTCACAGGACTAGGGTGTTTAAATTCCTGGTCCAGTTCCAGCTTCTTCCAGCTGGCTGGGAGAAGGGAGATTGTCTCTTTCAGGAACTGACTCTCCAGCTCAGACTCTCAGGGAAGTCACTTTCAACTTGTTCCAGTTTTCAGGGCAAGAAGGACAATAGGATTCCCAGTCTGGTCAGGTCATGTAGTTAGTGATCTCATCCAAAAGGCCTGACATTAGGGCATTAGAGCTGGGGTGATTTAGGTGATGGAGCAGCCATCTTTCCCTGTCATACTCCCCCCTGCTCTGACCCTACAGAGCCAACAGAGACTTAGGATCAACTGTAGGTGAGTTCAGTCCTATGGTTGTTGCAAAATGTGGCATGTTGCGATCTCTTCTTATAGGTAGAAGGTGAAATTTCAACTGGTATTTCAGAAATTTTCAGTCCTTTTTCTAGAGAAAATGTCTAAGTAAAAGAATAAATTGTACATTATTTAAGTATTTCAACTTGGCTGTACAAGTAAGTTTTCTCTCAGTGTTGATATTTTTTCTGTTAAATTCAAATTTTCTATTTTTTCATGCAAAAAGACAATGGAATAACCCATTTGATTCTTGGTAATGATCCTGATTTTATCTTTCTCTTTTCTGAATTTTGATTAAAGTTACCAAAATCCTATCTCTTACTTGGTATTAGGGTTTGAATTGAGAAAAGAAAACACAAATAATAATAATATTAATAATAATCAACAACTTACCTCTTTTTTTCTTAGAACTTTAAAAGTGTCCACAGTCTATTCACTTACTTTCTTATCCGATCTTAGCAGCACCCTTCAGAGTCAAGTAGAGTATTGACATCATTATTTTACAAATGAGGAAACTGAGGCTCAAATTGGCTGATTGGAGCCGCTGAGACCTCCATGATTTGATGGCTATTTTAAACTCTCAGGATCCAGGAGTGTTAAGAACATGCCATCAGACTCAGACTTGGAATGTCCCAGTCTCATATAGTGAGTCCTCCACCCATTTGGAATTGAGATAAACTTCTTTCACATGATTTCTTCACCTGTCCTGTGCCAGCCTTTTTTATTTCGTAAGGATCTAAGCAGACAGATAATACAGAGTGTTCTCAAGCTCTTTCCTAAAAAGACTAAGCTTCTTTTTTATCAGAAATATATTCTCAGCCATGTTTCTCCATGAGGATCATTGGATTTACCTGGCAGTCGCCCAGCACCATCTTCTGAGATTCTGCAGCATTCTGTAAAAGCAATTCTTGTGATTCATTTGACTTTCTCTGCTTATGAATCTCACAATTATGGCTGAGGACTGGAAGCATCAACACTGGTCAGTGCATTGAAATTTATAAGCCCGATCCACAATTTGGATATCAGACTTGGAGCTTAGATAGTAAGAAAGGCACGGTAGAACTTGAAATAAAGGGGATCTAAGGTCAACAGGGCTCGGATAGGGTGGGGAAAGTGCTGCAGCAGAGGGAGACCAGTGGTGGGGTAGGATGGGGCAGATGGTGGGGAGGCCTGAGTGCTACCAACCAGAGCCCATGAGGTGGAGGCAGCAAGAGACCCAGTCTATGTAGTGTGAGACAGACAGTAGGTGGTGCTGGGGGAACTGAGGTTAGCATTTATAAAAGTTAAGGGTAGTTTACATCCTAAATCACATCCAATTTGGGGTAGGACTCTTCTTCATGCTCATCCAATTCTTATTCTATCACAGTCGGAATACCCTACACTTGTGAAATGGGGACCAAGCTGACTTCAGCTTCTGCTTCGTCAGCCACCAGCCCATAGTATCTGTTGTTTGAATGAATGAGTGGGCATATATTTAAACTTACTGTGAATCCAGGGGCATGGGGATTAACTCTGAATTTATATGACTCACAAATAATTTGAATGTGAAATTCTGCTCATGTGATAGTAGCTCATCTTTCAAGGTGAATGCAGAATGTTTAGAATTCTTTGTAACAGCTGAGATAACTAATCTTGGAAATGCACAGGCCAGAATCAGTGGGTTGGTGGCCAGGGCCTTAAAGGAGTCATCTGGACTAGAGAGATCCCTGAGGGTCATTTCTGTGGGGATAACAGGAGAAAAAGTGAAAACATTTTATTCCTCTGGATAGCACAAGGAAGAGGAAATGAAGCACAGAGAAGTTAAAAACCTGCTCAAGGTCACACCATTAGGAAGTCTCTGAGATAATGGGGAGGTTGTAAAGTGAGTGCAGCTGCTCATGAATGCAAGGAAGAAGTTGGGTTGACGAATGGGCTCAGCCAGTTACTGCTGATAGCACTAGGCCACACCACCAGCTCTCCTCACTTGACAGGGAGGAATACTATGGCTCAGGAAGATGAGGGGATTTTCGTAAGCCTCACAGTTACCTCAGAGAAGAGTTAGCACTAGAACCCAGACTTCTGACTCCTGTTGTATTGCTTGGGAGAGAAAGAAGCTAGAAACTATCCGTGAGGTAATGGCACGGTGAATACCGTGTGGGTTTGACATTAGAGGGAGCTGTGGTCAAATTCTGTTCTACCACTTATAGCCCTGTGATAGTATGTAGGAGAAGAAAATTATTGATACTTAATTTTATCATCTGCAAAGGAGAAAATAAAACCCACTTTTCTATCTCATTGTAATGATGAAACAGTATGGTGCATAATAAAGCACAGAGTTACACATTCAAAGAGACCCAATTAAACAGACTTAAAGTTTTCTCTACCAGTTTCAACAACTGCTTTGACAGAACACTCAAGACCTGGCATCTAAGGGGCTGAGATTTAGAAACCCTGATCATCTATTAGTTATTTCTCATTTCCCTCTAAGTTACTCATTGTAGCTTTAACAATTTCTGAAAGGGAAAAATATATTTGATAGTAAAACATAGGAAGTTGTTCAACATTCCAGTGGTTAAACAAATTCAAATTTTAAAAAATGAGAAGAAGTTTAACAAAAAATAAATCCTGATATCCATTATTAGCTGGGGTGAAAGAGGTAATCTATATTTTGGTGTCAGTTATATAAATTGGAGACTGCCTTTTCTGGTGAGAGATATCAAAAGTCTTTATAATATCTATATCCCTCTGTTTAGTCTATAAATCTGAGAAATTATCCTAGGGACCCAGAGATAACTTAATGCACGATGAGGTTTTTTTGTAGTATTAGGAAAATACTTGACAGAATAATGGGCAATCATTAAAACAATGCCTTATAATAATATGGGAAATGTTTATATTCATCAGGATAATATATTAAACATATGGTGTGATTTCAAAAGTTTCAATGAAAAGTGAACAAAAATATGTAGACAGTAGAAAGAACTGAAGTAAAATATATTAGAAAGTTGGCAAGATTTTTTTTTTTTTTGGATGCTGGTACTGAGTAATTTTTTTCTCTTTAAATATTTTCTAAACTCTGTCTACTCAGCACGAGTTATCTTTGTAATTACTTCCCTCCCTTTTCCTAAGAGGATCTGCTGATACACAGCCTTAGCAAAAACCAGAGCTAGCAGCTTTGTCTTTCCTTGTGCTCCTTTTGTCCACTCTGTGACTGAGCAATCTGGGTTCTGAAGTGTGTAATGTTGTAGTAGAGAGGGACAAACTGGTGAGTCAGAAGATACAGGAACTGTGTTTAGTCTCCCACAACCTAACTTCTCTGACTTGGGTCAGCTATTTAACATCTCTAGATAAAAATGTTAGCACTTGAAAGCCAAAGATATTTACACTAGCTTATCATACCAAAAAAATAACCTTAGTGACTTTTTAGAAAAGAAAATGAAAGTGATGTTTCATTTATAAAAAAAAAAAAAAAAAAAGAAAGTGATGTTTCAAGAGGTCTCCTATAGCCCATAAATGGATGAGATCCCTTATTTGTTTTTTGAACCCATTCACTTAGGATTGTGGGAGTTTTCCAAATGAGAGAAAAGATTTTGAAACATTTTTTTTCTCCCTGCAGTAACTTTCTGTAATCCTATCCAGGCATTAAACATATGCATCATTCAAAGCAGGGGAAAGAGGACCAGATGATGCAGAAGGACAGACCAGACGACTTGTTAAGAATACTATTGTTTCTATCAGTGTACTATGTTAGAAAGTAATTAATTCTGTTAAGAACTGATCAACCTCTTTAGATCCAGGTATTGTAAGTTTCCTTTTTTTAAAAAATTCTTTTAGCAAATAGTCATCGACCACTGTTTTAGGTCTGGCGATATGGATATTAAACACAAAAAATCCTCTTTCAAAATACTTTAAGAATAGGGTGAGAAGATAGAGGGAGACCAGTACAACATAGTGTGTGTGCAAAGAGTGTGTACAAAGAGCTAGGATAGAGATGTGATCTGGGTGCTGTAGGAATACAGTGCAAGTCCTTATAATCTAGCTTTGGGTTGGGGAAGAGACCATCTTTCTTGTAGAGATGATATCTGAGCCTAGTTTTGGAGGATGTATGGGAGTAAGCCAGTAGAATTGGGAAAGATTGGGAAAATAGTATGTGAATGGCAATGAAGTGTTAATGAGTGTGACTTGATCACGGAATTTAGGAGAGTTTAGTATGGCTAAAGTATATGGTATTGGACAAGGATGGATAACACAGGTAGGTGATTAAATTCCAGGGACTTATAATGAAATTAAAATGCTTAGATTTTATCTTGAAGCTAAAGAGGAGTTTTTGGAGGATTTTAAGCTGGATGATGACATGATTGAAAGATTGAATTTTACACATATTACTGCCTGTAGTGTGGCTGATTGAACAGGTGTCTGGGTGAGATATGAGGCAGGAGAGAACAGCTATGGTGTTATTGGAGCAGCCATCAGATTATTTTGCTAATTGATCTAAGTCTAGTGCTGAGAACTATGATTGGGGTATTGTAGGTGTGCAGAATGTTCTGGAATAAATGGATGGATGCATGGATGAAAGTTAAGGAACAAGATTTGACAAGGTGTGTTGATGAATTTTGAAATTATGAGATGGATTAGTAAAGGGAGAAGTCAAGAATGACTTACTCCCATGTTTGTGGTGGGTGTTGGAGGAAATACAGAATGGGGGCAAGTTGAGTTGGGGTTGAGATGAGGAAGTCAGTTTTTGAGGAGATGCCCGTGTGCATTGCAAAGTGCAACTGGGAATTGAAAATTTGACTCTAAAAAAGCCAACTACAAAAAATATTTAGGGAAATTATTTTCCCATAAGTGGTTATTTTTAATAAACTAAAATTTATATAAATTACAGTTTTTGTTACCAAAAACCGCCTGAAGATATTTTCAGTCAGAAAATAGAATTCATTCCCATTGGTTAAAATGCAAGAGATGTAATATTTTAGGAGTTGTTTATTTTTTCTGCTACTTAACTTTGTACTTAGTCAAAATTATTAATTAGAAATGCAGAAAATGATTTGTATTATTAGTAGGTTCCTGCTTTGAGACTCAGGATTTGGGATAATGCTATTCCACAAACACTGATTTCCCCCAACTTTCTGAAATTTCTTGAAAGAGGTAGTAACAAATTATTCTTGGTGAATCTCTCTTCACCCAAGTCCTTGCTATAGCTCAGGATTCATGGATAGTCCACGAAACATCACGGAATTTTTCATGCTGGGACTCTCACAAAACTCTGTGGTGCAGAGAGTTTTATTTGTATTCTTTTTGATCGTCTACCTTGTCTCTGTTGGAGGCAACCTACTTATCATGACCACCATTATCATTAGTCCCACCTTGGGCTCCCCTATGTACTTTTTTCTCTCATGTTTGTCTTTTATTGATACTTGTTACTCCTCATGTATGACTCCAAAACTCATTGCTGACTCCTTGTATGAGGGGAGAGCCATCTCTTTTGAGGGATGCCTGGCTCAATTCTTTGTTGCCCATTTACTGGGAGGAACTGAAATCATCCTGCTCACAGTCATGGCGTATGACCGCTACGTGGCCATCTGCAAACCCCTGCACTACATGACCATCATGACCAGGCATCTTTGTGCCCTGCTGGTGGGCGTGGCTTGGCTGGGAGGCTTCCTGCATTCACTGGTTCAGCTCTTCTTGGTCCTTCAGCTGCCCTTCTGTGGCCCTAACGTGATCGATCACTTTGTTTGTGACTTGTATCCATTGCTAGAACTCGCCTGTATGGACACTTATGTCATCGGTGTGCTGGTGGTCGCCAACAGTGGTGTGATCTGCCTGTTGAACTTCCTCATGCTGGCTGTCTCCTACATTGTCATCCTGCATTCCTTGAGGTGCCATGGTGCAGAGGGGAGACGCAAAGCCCTGTCTACCTGTGGGGCCCACTTCACTGTTGTTGCTCTGTTCTTTGTGCCTTGCATATTTATTTATATGCGGCCATCGTCTACTTTGTCCATAGACAAAATAGTGGCTGTGTTTTATTGTATTTTGACACCCATGTTCAACCCCCTGATTTATACACTGAGAAATGCAGAGGTAAAAAATGCCATGAAAAGTCTATGGAAAAAAATGAGCAGTTGTGGATAGAGGATACAGGTACAGCAGGGAAAGAAATAACCAGTCATTTTCAATAAGAATTCATATTCTCATGATGAGAGCTGAGAGACTATAAAAATTTTCAGGATAAAACTGATTTGAATGTTTAAAATTATGTCTAATCTTTTCATATCCTATGTTACTGACCAGACAAATTATTATATGCAACTTAAATTTCTTCTTAACAGTTTACACTAAATTGCAGGACATGAAAGCACCATCTCTTTCTCCTTCACCTTTGTCTGAGATGGATCCTTCATTAGCCTGGGGTACTAATGATGAGTAGAATCCCCTTATTGAAATGTTACTAATCTGGTCCTCCAACTCTGCACATCAGAATGTTGATCAGAGTAGTCACTGGTGGTTCACTTATACTTGATTCTGTCTACAATTTTTTTCAAGATTTTACTGAAATATAGTTTAATGTGATCTTATTACACTTAAAAACATTCTGGGAAGAGTCCATCAGCTTCACAAAATTGCCAGGAATCCACAGCAGAGAAAAGTCAAGACTACCTTTACTGGCATGTTTTAGACAGAGACTGCTACTCTGGCTGGGTCTTGGACAGAAGAGCACAAGGTGCAGAGAGTGACTGGGTCTGGGGAACATTGGGAGGGACTCAGCAGTCTCGGGTTGCCCCGAGATGGACATTGTCCTCACAGCATAATCTACACTTCCTCTTCATCTTCCATGTGGATTCTTAGATGTTGATCCAAGGCTTTCCTGCCATGAACAGTTTTGAAGATGCAACCTGGATACCAACAGTTGAATGTCCTTTCTTGCAGGCATCCCTCTCTCTTCCCTTGACCCTAGGGAAGAACCAAGGAAGAGGCTTTTTGGGCATTGTCACTGTCTGTGGAGGGACAAGTTGGTTTTGGAACAGTAATATTGGAAAGAATCTACAGCTTGGGACTCTGAGAATACAGCAAATAAAATTAGGGATTGCTGAACTCAAATCATGAAAGTGCACAGAATAGGTTTATAGGTTTATACTAAAGTTAATATAACTATCATATGTTGTGAAATTCTGCAATTAATGTCTAAACATTATGTCCATGTGACCACACACATACACATACACAGAAACTATTGAACATTGACTATTTTTAAGTATTTTTCCTGGTTTCCATAGCTCTTAATTTCACTGTTTCATATCTAATGCCAGTAGCTACATGTTCCCCCACAATCTTATGTTCTATGGTACACAGATTATGTTCATTGGTTTAAACTGGTGGCATTTGTCTATATTTGTTGTCATAGAGTTTACAACTTAAGACAGAACTTAGAAGTCAGGTTATGAAACAACACATGGCCTGGTGATGTAAAATTTTGTACCTTGTAATCTGCCTGTGCAGGTCTGGATAGGGATGTGTATTTTGAAGTAGGTTTATCAAAATGGCAACGGTACTTAATTTTGTGGTTTGATTCTATTTTACTTTGAACTTTTACCCATATATTTTTAGGTGTTTGTTTTTAATGTACAATAAACATACATGATTTTCCCCAAACAACAAAGAGACATTATGAACAGAATTTACTGGAACTCATAAATAAACTCAAGCTGGTTCTTTGATAACAAACAGCATCCCAGATGACATTCTAGATTCTACAGGCATCACACTGAATAGAATCACACTCAAATCTTATCTTCGAAAAAAGACCTAGTCCCTGGGAATTAAAATTAGAAAGCTCATTAACATAATGGATTTTCCTTTTAATAGGCCAAAGGAGAAAAACTGTATGATTCTCTCAGTATATTGTGTTAAAGTATTTTATTTCAGCTCTCAAAGCTATCCTGACAGTGACTACAATTCTTTTAGGCTCCTGGAGGTGATTTAAAATAAGAAGGCTCTGGCAAGTCATGTTTTAGGAACTTTTATTAGTTATTTTATCCCTCACCCAATGAGAGTGGGGCAGTGTCCCATTCCAGAACACCCAACTCAGAGTGTCTTTCTTAAGATTTTTGCCTCTCTGCCTCAGAGCAGTGAAATGTGTGAATCTGAACTCAAATAGCATTTCAAGGTCTTTGAGAATGGCATTATAGGATAGACCACTGCTCAAGTTCCAGACTGGACACAGGGTGGTCTACCTTTGAGAATGAGTAGAACAACACTCTGGAAGATTTGCTAACAGAACTGACTTTGGGATCAAAGCCCACAGAAGATGGGCTGGAAACTGCAACCTGAAACTAGCAAGATTAATTGCCTGCTAAAATTAAAAGTTCAACATTCTCAATTTTAAAAAGATCAGGTATCATTACATAATATTCAAAATATCCAAGATACATTCCGACAATACTCAACATACAGCCAAGGAAGAAATCTCAACCTGCAAGTGGAAAAAAAAGAAAACAACCCAGCAGACTCAGTGACAAAGATGGTGTAATTTTCAGACAAAGACTTTAAAGCATCATTATAATCATGATCTCATAGTAAGGGGGAATGTATTTGAAACAAATGGAAAGGTAGAAAGTGTCAGCAAAGCAATAGAGATTATAAAAAAGAATGAAATTAAAAATTGAGAACTGAAAGTTTCAATGGCCAAAATTAAGAATTCACTGACTGGGCTCAGTGGTATAGTAAGAATATAAAAGAAAGATGAGGGGAGAGAAGATGGCAGGGAAGTAGGAGGAGGCGCCCTTTCAACCTGTACCCTAAAGTGAGCTGATTACTTTCCAAAAAACTCCGATCACCCAAGAAATCAGCCTGAGATCAGAATTATACACGTCTGGATCTCTACAGGGGCAGAAGATGCTAGTGGGAAGGTAAAGCAGAGTGGGAACATTGGATTGATATCGGAAGATAAACAAAAGGGGAGGGAGCCACCAGTGGCGAATGATTGGAAAGTAATACCCCAATACGAGAGTACCCAGCATCTGGGGACCAGCATTAACTTGGAGACTGGTTGAAAGCACTCAAAGAGAGCAAAGGATCATGGGTAGGGGGGGTTGTGGGAATCTGGGCAGCTAGGGAGAGGGGCTTAAGTCCCCGGACCCAGGACAGCCTCCCCTGACACTGAGCCAGAGAGTGCAGCGGAGAAACCAGGTCTTGGTCCCAGAGCGGACAGCACACCCAACACGTGGGGTCCAGCTCCTGTGAGGGGCTGGGAGCCTCACAGACGGCAGAACACCGAGCTGTGCTACAGAGCCTGAGACGCGCTTGCCCCTCACCCTCCCCTGAGAGAGATGCACGAAGGCCCAGCCTGGCGTTCTTAGGCCAGTGCCATTCCACCAGAGCCTGAGACGTGTGCACGACCCTCCCCTCACCCTCCCCTGAGAGAGGTGCATGCAAGCCCAGCACTCTCAGACCCTGAAAGACCAGGCACTCACAGCCCCCACCCTCGGGAAAATCTCAGTGTGCGATCACTGCTTGGAACCTCTCTGGTGGTCTGGAGCTGCCCAGACAGCCACCGCTGCCATGGTTTTGGGTACAAGCAAAAGATCCTGTGTCCCCAGGGACCGCGACTCAGAACCTGCTCTGCCAGTGGCCAAGGGGGAATTTATTTGGGCTCTGCAGCACCCACAGGAGAGCAGACTGAGGCTTCTCTCTGAGAGGGGGGTCAGGGTGCAGTTTGCTTTCCTCTAAACCTACAAAAACCATCAAAAGTGGTCAAGGCGAGAGAAAAAAAAAAGTGAACAAACAAAAACCTCCAGAAAACAAAAGCCTGAAAAAAATGGTTTCTTCAGAGCCCACACTCTTGAGGGGGGTGGGAGGATTTAACTTAGGGAACATCATTGACTGAAAACCCACGTGCCAGGCCCCTCCCCCAGAAAACCAACCAGGAAAGAAAAAAAAAAAAAGATGACAAGAGAAAAACCACCACTACTTCATAGGACAACTTTTATTTTTAATTCGTTCCCAGTATTCTGGCTCATTTTTTTATATAAATAATTTTTTAACCTATTTACCATTACAGCGAGATGTCCAGTACATCAAATTCCATAATAACCTTCTAACCTGAACTTTTTGATATATACACCTGTGTTTTTCTTTTGCATTTCTATTTTTTAAATTTCTTTTTAGAAAAATTTTAGTTTAGGTTAGTCTAGTTTATTCCTTTTTATTTTATTTTCTAATATTCATATAGTGTTAAACTTCAAGGTAACCAGCTACATTTGTCCAGTCATCTCTCACAAAAATGACTAGGAGGAGGAATGTCCAACAGAAGAAAAATACAGAGGCTGGACCTTCTGCAACAGAGCTAAAGGCTATCGACATAGACAATATGTTGGAAAGGGAATTCAGGCTAACAATTATCCAGGCAATAGCTAGGTTGGAGAAAGCCATAGATAACCAAAATGGAATTGATTAGGGCTGAACTGAAAGCAACCAGAAATGATGTTCACAGCGTTAGGGCAGAGCTGAAAGCTACCAGGGATGATGTTCACAAAGCTCTCAATGAGTTCCAATCTAATCTAAATTCTCTCAAAGCTAGGGTAACTGAGACAGAAGATAGAATCAGTGATCTGGAGGACAAACAGATAGAAAGAAAGGATCAGGAGGAAGCCTGGAATGAACAGCTTAGAAGCCACAAAAACAGAATCAGGGAAATAAATGATGCCATGAAACATTCCAAATCAAATTATTGGAATCCCTGGAGGGGAGGAGAAAGAAAGAAGCCTAGAAGATATAGTGGAACAAGTTCTTCATGAAAATTTTCCCAATCTCGTGAATGGAACCAGTGTTCATGTACTAGAGGTCAAACAGTCTCCAACCAAGATTATAGATTCCAGAAAAACATCAAGGCACCTGATAGTCAAATTGAGGGATCATAATTGTAGATATAATCTCTTGAAAGCTGCTAGGACAAAGAGCTTCTTACTTACAGAGGAAAGCCCATCAGAATAATGCCAGACCTGTCCACAGAGACCTGGCAAGCCAGAAAGGGCTGGCAAGATATAGTCAGGGTACTAAATGAGAAGAATATGCAGCCGAGAATACTTTATCCAGCAAGACTGACATTCAAAATGGATGGAGGGATAAAGAGTTTCCAAGACCAGCAAGGCTTAAAAGACTATGCAACCACCAAGCCAACACTGCAGGAAATATTAAGGGGGTTCTATAAAAGAGTAAAACTCCTAAAAATAGCATTGAACAGAAATATAGAGACAATGTACAGAAAGAAAGACTGCAAAGGTAAGACGATGTCAATAAAAAAGTATCTATCAATAATCACTCTCAATGTGAATGGCATAAATGCACCCATAAAATGATACATGGTTGCAGATTGGATAAAACGACAGGACCCATTCATATGTTGTCTACAAGAGACCCATTTTGAACCTGAAGATACACCCAGACTGAAAGTGAAGGGATAGAGAAGAATCTTTCATATGAATAGGTCTCAAAAGAATGCTGGGGTAACAATTCTCATATCAAATAAATTAGATTTTAAACTAAAGACTGTAGTCAGAGATATAGAAGGACAGACATCATTCTTAAAGGGACTATCCACCAAGATGACCTAACAGTTGTAAATATCTATGCCTCCAATATGGGAGAAGCCAATTACATAAGAAAACTGTTAATCAAGATAAATAATCATATTGATATGAATACATTAATAGTAGGGGATCTTAACACACCACTCTTAGAAATAGACAGATCATCGAAGCAGAAAATCAATAAAGAAGCAAGAGCATTGAATGACACATTGGACCAGATGGACCTCATATATACAGAACATTCCTCCCTAAAACAACAGAATACTCATTCTTCTCAAGTGCACACGGAACCTTCTCCAGAATAGACCACATACTGGGTCACAAATCAGGACTCAACCAATACCAAAAGACTGAGATTATTTCCTGCATATTCTCAGATCACAATGCTTTGAAACTGGAGCTCAATCACAAGGAAAAGTTCAGAAGGAACTCAAACACCTGGAAGCGAAAGACCACCTTGCTTAAGAATGCTTGGATCAACCAGAAGATCAAAGAAGAACTGAATCAATTCATGGAAACCATTGAGAATGAAGACACTTTGGCCCAAAACCTATGGGATACAGCAAAGGTGGTCCTAAGAGGGAATACATAGAGATCCAAGCCTCCCTCAAAAAATGGAAAAAATCCAGAATACACCAGCTGTCTCCACACCTTAAAGAACTGGAGAATCAACAACAAGTCAAACCAACTCCACATATAAGAAGGGAAAGAATAAAGATTAGAGCTGAGATCAATGAGGTAGAAACCGTCATCAATCAATCATCTATCAATGAGGTAGAATGTATCAATGAAACTAGAAGCTGGTTTTATGAAAGAATCAATAAGATCGATAAACTATTGGCCACACTAATCCAAAAGAAAAGAGAGAAAGCCCAAATTAATAAAATTATGAATGAAAAGGGAGAGATCACAATAAACACCAAGGAAGTAGAAATAATCATCAGAAGTTATTATCAATAGTTATATGCCAATAAGCTAAGCAACCTAGATGAAATGGATGCATTCCTGGAAAACTATAACTCCCAAAATTGAACCAGGAAGAAATAGTCAACATGAATGGAGTGATATCTAGTAATGAGATTGAAGCAGTGATCAAAAACGTCCCAAAAAACAAGAGCCCAGAACCTGACAGATTCCCTGGGGAATGCTACCAAACTTTCAAAGAAGAAATAACACCTATTCTCCTGAAGCTGTTAAAAAAACTGAAGCAGAAGGAAAACTTCCAGACTATTTGTATGAAGCCAGCATTACCCTGATCCCCAAACCAGGCAAAGACCCTACCATAAAGGAGAATTTCAGACCAATATCACTGATGAATATGGATGCTAAGATTTTCAACAAGATCCTAGCCAACAGGATACAATAGCACATTAAAAAGATTATCCACCATGACCCTGGGCTACAAGGATGGTTCAACATTCACAAATCAATCAATGTGATAGAACAAATCAATAAGAGAAGAGAGAAGAACCACATGGTCCTCTCAATTGATGTAGAAAAAGCATTTGACAATATCCAGCATCCGTTCCTGATTAAAACGTTTCAAAGTATAGGGATAGAGGGAACATTCCTGAACTTCATCCAATCTATCTATGAAAGACCCACAGCAAATACCATCCTCAATGGGAAAAAGCTCTCAGCCTTCCCGTTGAGATCAGGAACAGGACAAGGATGCCCACTTTCACCACTCTTGTTCAACATAGTATTAGAAGTCCTAGCAGCAGCAATCAGACAACAAAGAGAAATAAAAGGTATCCAAATTGGCAATGAAGAAGTCAAACACTCTCTCTTCACAGATGACATGATTCTTTATATGGAAAACCCAAAAGCCTCCACTCCCAAACTATTAGAACTCATACAGCAATTCAGCAACGTGGCAGGATACAAAGTCAATATACAGAAATCAGTGGCTTTCTTATACACTAACAATGAAAATACAGAAAGGGAAATTAGAGAATCGATTCCATTTCCTATAGCACCAAGAACCATAAGATACCTGGGAATAAACCTAACCAAAGAGGTAAAGGATCTGTACTTGAGGAACTACAGAACACTCATGAAGGAAATTGAAGAAGACACAAAAAGATGGAAGACCATTCCATGCTTTTGGAACGGAAGAATAAACATTGTTAAAATGTCTATACTGCCTAGAGCAATCTATACTTTTAATGCCATTCCAATCAAAATTCCACCAGTATTCTTCAAAGAGCTGGAGCTAATAATCCAAAAATTTGTATGGAATCAGAAGAGACCCCGAATCACTAAGGAAAAGTTGAAAAACAAAAATAAAACAGGGGGCATCACGTTACCTGATTTCAAGCTTTATTACAAAGCTGTGGTCACCAAGACAGCATGGTACTGGCATAAAAACAGACACATAGACCAGTGGAACAGAGTAGAGAGACCAGATATGGACCCTCAACTCTATGGTCGAATAATCTTCGACAAAACAGGAAAAAATATACAGTGGAAAAAAGACAGTCTCTTCAATAAATGGTGCTGTGAAAACGGGGCAGCTACATGTAGAAGAATGAAACTCGACCATTCTCTTACACCATACACAAAGATAAACTCAAAATGGATAAAAGGCCTCAATGTGAGACAGGAATCCATCAGAATCCTAGAGGAGAACATAGGCAGTAACCTCTTTGGTATCAGCCACAGCAACTTCTTTCAAGATATGTTTCCAGGGGTGCCTGGGTGGCTCAGTGGGTTAAGCCTCTGCCTTTGGCTCGGGTCATGATCTCAGGGTCCTGGGTTCGAGCTCTGCATCAGGCTCTCTGCTGGACAGGGAGCCTGCTTCCTCCTCCTCCTCTCTCTCTCTCTGCCTGTCTCTCTGCCTACTTGTGATCTCTCTCTGTCAAATAAATAAATAAAATCTTAAAAAAAAAAAGATATGTCGAAAGGCAAAGGAAACAAAAGAAAAAATGAACTTTTGGGACTTCATCAAAATCAAAAGCTTCTGCACAGCAAAGGAAACAGTCAACAAAACAAAGAAGCAACCCATGGAAAGGGAGAATATTTTGCAAATGACAGTACAGACAAAAGGTTGATACCCAGGATCTATAAAGAACTTCTCATACTCAACACACACAAAACAGATAATCATGTCAACAAATGGGCAGAAGATATGAACAGACACTTCTCCAATGAAGACATACAAATGGCTATCAGACACATGAAAAAATGTTCATCATCACTAGCCATCAGGGAGATTCAAATTAAAACCACATTGAGATACCACCTTACACCAGTTAGAATGGCCTAAATTAGCAAGACAGGAAGCAACATGTGTTGGACGGGATGGGGAGACAGGGGAACCCTCTTACACTGTTGGTGGGAATGCAAGTTGGTGCAGCCACTTTGGAGAACAGTGTGGAGATTCCTTAAGAAATTAAAAATAGAGCTTCCCTATGACCCTGCCATTGCACTACTGGGTATTTACCCTAAAGATACAGATGTAGTGAAAAGAAGGGCCATCTGTACCCCAATGTTTATAGCAGCAATAGTCATGGTCGCCAAACTGTGGGAAGAACCAAGATGCCCTTCAATGGATGAATGGATAAAGAAGATGTGGTCCATATATACTATGGAGTATTATGCCTCCATCAGAAAGGATGAATACCCAACTTTTGTAGCAACATGGAGGGGACTGGAAAAGATTATGCTGAGTGAAATAAGTCAAGCAGAGAGAGTTAATTATCATATGATTTCACTTATTTGTGGAGCATAACAAATAGCATGGAGGACAAGGGTAGATGGAGAGGAGAAGGGAGTTGAGGGAAATTGGAAGGGGAGGTGAACCATGAGAGACTATGGGCTCTGAAAAACAATCTGAGGGTTTTTAAGGGGCAGGGGGTGGGAGGTTGGGGGAACCAGGTGGTGGCTATTGGAGAGGGCACGGATTGCACGGAGCACTGGGTGTCGTGCAAAAACAATGATTACTGTTACGTTGAAAATAAATAAAAAATAAATTAAAAAAAGGAATTATAAAAAAGAATTAAAAAAAAAAAGAAAGGTGAACTTGAAGATAGATCAACAGAAATTATCCAGTCAGATAGATCAATAGCTCTATCAGTAGAAATTATCCACAGAGAGGAAAAATTTAGAAATACTGGACAGGGTGTAAGAGACTTGTGGGACAATACCATCATGTCTAATATTTATGTAATTAGAGTCTCAGAAAAAGGAGGAGAAAGAATGTGGCTCAGAAAGAAATGTTACAAAAATAATGGCTGAAAATTTCCCAAATTTGGTGAAATATTTAAACTTAGTGGTTTGGGAAGCTCAGTACATCTCAAACTGGATGAACTTAAAGAAATCCACCCAAGACACAACATAATCAGACAATTAAAAAATCAAGACAAAAATCTTTGATTCATAAAGTGGAACACCCATAAAACCACAAAGGAGTTCAAGATTCCCTTATATCTTTCCTTATATCTTTATATAAGATATAGCCCTCCCAGGATCCCTTATATCTTTCCATTCATATGTCTTTCTCTCCCCTTAAAGGTCAACACTAAGATGACTTTTGTGATAAAACCTGTTTGCTTTTCTTATTACTTGTATATTTACCACTTATGTACACATCCCTAGGTTGGCTATTTTACATTTTAAATGATGCAATCATATATGCAATCATTGACCTAACTGTGGATTCTTTGGCTCATATTGTGTTTGTGAGATTCATTCATGTTGTGATATCTGTCATTCACTTGTTTTCATTCTGTTAGTTGTGTACATATACCAACACTTTTTATCCATTCTGTTAATTATGGATATTTAAGTTAACAGTTTAATGGTATTACAAATAGCTCTTTTAAGAGTCTTGGTGATGTATCTTTCCATGTGAGCTGCATATCTTTCTCTAGGTTTTTATCTAGGTATAGTGTTTCTGGGTCATTGGTTATATATATATTTATATATATCCCGTGTATACTTAGAAAACATTTATATATTTGTACAAGCAGCATAGAGAGATACCATACCTCTATATTGAAAATAAACACTTGGTATTGACCATCCTTTTAGTTTTAGGCAAGTAGCGGAAGCATTACAGTGGTATTTTGTTGTGGTGCTATATCTTATTTTCAGATGAGTCCTACCCCCTTAGATGTTTAATGGACATTTGCTATCTTCTTTGCTGAAGTGCTGTTCCAATCTCCTGTGGTTGTTTTAACTTAATGATTTGTAAGAGTTCTTTTTTTTTTTTTTAAAGATTTTATTTATTTATTTGAAAGACAGAGATCACAAGTAGGCAGAGAGGCAGGCAGAGAGAGAGAGAGAGGAAGGGAAGCAGGCTCCCCACTTAGCAGAGAGCCTGACTTAGGGCCTGATCCCAGGACCCTGAGACTATGACCTGAGCTGAAGGCAGAGTCTTTAACCCACTGAGCCACCCAGGTGCCTCTAAGTGTTCTTTTAAAAATGATTTTATTTTTTTATTTGACAGAGAGAGGGAGAGAACACAAGTAGGCTGAGTACAGGCAAAAGGAGAAAGAGGGAGAAGTAACTTTCCGCTGAGCAGGGAGCCTGATGGGCTCAATCCCAGGACCCTGGGATCCTGACCTGAGCTGAAGGCAGCCACTTAGCTGACTGAGCCACCCAGGTGCCCTGAGATTTGTAAGAGTTCTTTGTATTTTTTATATCAGTCCTAGTTCTGAGAAGCAGAAGGTAAGACAGAGTAGATGTGCAAGAGATTTACTGGGGAAACACTGGTGAGGGAAGGTGGGAGGAACCATCCAGAATGACACAGATCCCACTCTGTAATGGAGAGCTGAGAAAATGAAGAAAGAAGCTTTTGAGCTTCATTGCAGTTCTAAGAAACAAGACTTAGGGAGTTCTTGAACTAAAATGAAGAATAGTGGGGTGGCTCAGTAGGTTAAGTGTCTGACTCTTCATTTCCTGAGATTGAGCTCTGCATCAAGCTGGGTCCTCAGTGTGGGACCTGCATGAGATTCTCTCCATCTGCCCCTCCTGCTTAAAAGACAGTGATCTTCTTCTCTCAGTTTTAAGGGGGAAGATGAAAGACCTGTGCCTAAAACATAGAAGATGTTCAGTAAATGCTGTTGATTCTTCCTGATGTTCTTCAGTCAGCAATTTTTCTAAGGACACTGACCCTCCAGTATGAGTTCTTTAAATATCCTAATTCCCCCTTTCTCTTGATGATTTATGCTTTTTCTTTCAAGACACCAGAAGGACATCGGGCACTTCTAAGAGGTACAGGAGAAGTCACTTCCTTTTGAGACCAAAATTCTATTCAGGGAACTAATTAAATGATGGTGCTAACATTGTTATGATACATGAAGGAAGCACAAGCTCTACACTGCTTCTGCAAGTGATCCTGTGAGGGAGAATTATTCTCCCTTAGAAAGGCAGAATCCATATGGCACTGACAGTCCCTGTGCTATCACTCCCAACTCGCATATAAAAACCCTGTCCAGTAGAAGGAGAAAGCTTTTCTCTGAGACTGTGCTGGTGAATATCCTTAGCAGAAAGCAGAGCTAATGATCCTGCTCCTCCCTCTAGAGAAGGCAGGTAATAGAAGGTGGTAGTTGCATTGGAAAGGGCTCAGGTTGGGGTACCAATCTGGGTTCCAGCTGCCCCTCTGCTATGGGTCACTCATGTGACCTTGAATCAGTGCATCTAGTCTCTCTTAGTCTAAAATCCACCATCTTTAGAATTGACAATTGAAAAAAAAAATGATTGTAAATGCCATCAGGTTTGTAAGCAGATAAAGGGGAAATGGATGACAGAACAAATTCCCAGCTGCTTGTAAATGAATGACCATCTTTTGGGTTCTCACCTCTTAATGGTCTAAGAAACCTTCAGCTCAGATGAGTTTTGGTAATCAATAGCAACTGCCCAGTCTGTGCTTTATCTCAATGGATAAACCAATTCTAATCTCATCCAGGAGTTTAATCATGTGAACAGTGAAATTTGGGATGATATGCTTGGAGCTGGTCTGATGATCCTCTAAGAACTCTTCCACATCCACCTTTTCATGGTGGTAGGGTGTAAAAACAACACAAAACCTGGAGACTTTTTGTCCTCATATCCAGTCAATGTAAATTTTTCATAATCTGTTTTTAAAATTAAATAAAAGAAGAGGTACCTGGGTGGCTCAGTCAGTTAAGTAGCTGTCTTTTTTTTTTTTTTTTTTTTTTTTAAGTGGCTGTCTTTGACTCAGGTCACAATCGAGTCCTGGCATTGAGCCTGCTTTGGGCTCTCTGCTCCAGGGAGCCTGCTTCTCCCTCTCCCTCTGCCTGTGCTCTGCCTACTTGTGCTCTCTTTGTGTCAAATCAATCAATCAATCAATCAATCTTAAAAAGAAAAAGAAAAATGCAACTCAAAACTTCAGTAGAATGATTTTACTAAAATTCTCATTACTTTCCACAACACAATTTTGTTTCTCATGGGTAACTCAAGGAGGAGATGATGACTTCTTTTTCTTCTGGGTAGCTTTTAATAAATAATTTACTTAATAGATTGCAGAGATGAATCAGCTTAACATTTTAATTTTGGGGCATATAAATTCATTATTTGGATGAATTCTGTGCTATTCATATCTGTTTGCATTTTCTCTGTGTTCTTTATGAGGATCAGTATTAGGGTATTTTTTTGGATTTATAATATTATAGTTTTGAATATAATTAATTATGCCTAATATAATTCAGTTAGTTTTGAGTTCATTCACTTAGGCCCTTGAGTTACATGAAGAGTTTGTTACCTACGGAGTTGATGGTGATTTCAGAGAAGCCATTTATTGGATTTTTATCCTATCCAGGCTCCATAGAAACACTCAGCATGCCCTGTTCTCATCTACTGCTCTCTGCAACCATAGGGTGTAGCAGTTCTTTTATTTTTGTTTTTTATAGATAAGAACATTGAAGCTTTGAGAAGTTGTTCTCAGTTAAATGGCCAACAACAGGCAGAGCAAGGAGTCAAACCCAGATTAGTTTAAGTGACAGTGTAGTTCCAGGAAGCCCACAGAATCTGTAACAAGATTGCCTGGCTGCAAGCCCCAGCTCTGCCCCTTACTAGCTGAGTATGCTTCTGTGAGTTGCTAATGTGTGTCTCATTTTCTTGCTCTGCAAAAGGAGGTTGAAAACAGCGATCTACCTCATGGGGATAATGAGAGGCTTAAAGGAGCTGATATACAAAAAGCAGTTAGGGTAGTACTTGGCAAAAACCACATGCTACCCAGGTGTTTGCACTTATCACCACTGTCTGTCCTCTTGGCCATAATGTTCTGCTCTGAAAAGGCTCCCATCAGACATGCCACTTGCAGAAGCTACATTTGCCTTCTTGAACTAAAACTGAGAGAAAAAGCAGGCAGCTTCTTGATGAACACAGAAATCTTCTCCCCAGTGTTTCTTAGATCTGGGTGTCTCTTCCTCTGACACCTAATGATTCTACCTTAATTCTTATTATACAGAGCATCAGATCTTCAGCAGTTTGGAAGATTCAGCTACTTTAAAGAGACCTATATTTCCAGGAAAACCATAGGTTGGTGGTGTGTGGAGTTAGTGTCAGTTTTTTTGTTTAAAACTAAGATAGGCACAAGAATTTCCTTAATATCATTCGGAGAATAAAAGGTGAGTAGGAATATTCTGCCAGGTGAATTTATAGCTGGTTATGATGGGGTATCTGCTCTCCCTACCCTGCCTGGTAGCTTCCTTTAATGAATAGGCAGATATTCATTACTTAACAGGATCTTTCATTGGTAATCACTGAACTTGTACTTTGAGTCCTCCCCATAAATGCAGAGCGACTAGTAACTTTTAGCTAGAATGATTGCTATTATATCTTGGACATTATTTTGCCCCTGCCATGGGTTCAGAGTAGGAAGAGATGGGTGAGGAGAGAAATAGGAAGTTGGGGAGGTTTCTGTTTGCCGTTAGTCAGCTTTTGAGTTCTGTCAGTTCTGTGAGTTTTGAAGCAAGACTGTGAAAGTTTTGCTTCAGTTTGTTTTACATCAGTTTGCACTGCCATCAGAAACACTGACAGAAAGCATAACAAACCTCACTGAAAAGTTCAAGAAGAAAGTTTTAATTCAAAGGGTGTGGACTCTATGTGCAGAGATTTCAGGAGCTCCTAATATACTTGGTTTTCTCAAGTGAAATTGTATCTATGTGGAAACCTCCTGTAAATTTTCAGATGAATTAGAAAATTACAAGCTGAATTAGAAAATCAAGGTCTGCCAAATATTCAGTTTCTGTAGCAATGAAACTAATTTAAAATTTAGATAATTCAATTTAGATAATTCAATTAAAATTTAGATGATTTAATTTTAAATTCAATTTAAAATTTAGATAATTCAATTTAGATAATTTAAACTAATTTAAAATTTAGATAATTCAATTTAGATATTTTCATGTAATAACTTAGGTACCTACTGCCCATTGATGCTAAAGTTAACAAGAGACATGCTCACATTTAGAGATTAACAAAGTGAATTGGTACAAGAATTTTGGAACAGAAAGTGTTAGGAGAGACAAAGGGAAGTGGAGGCATCCCAAGAAAACCTCGCAACACCTCTTCCCCCTTGTAATTCTGTTAAAATTGTGTTTCTCCCCAGGAGCATACGTGCATTCTCCTCCTTGGACTCTGTGGAAATGCCGCACAATATCACAGAATTTTTCATGCTGGGACTCTCACAGAATGCACAGATACAGAGGGTCCTCTTTGTGGTTTTTTTGATCATCTATGTGGTCACGGTGTGTGGCAACATGCTCATTGTGGTCACCGTTACCTTCAGTCCCACACTGGCTTCCCCCATGTATTTTTTCCTGGCCAACCTATCCTTTATTGACACCTGTTACTCTTCCTCTATGGCCCCTAAACTCATTGCTGACTCATTGTGTGAGGGGAGAGCCATCTCTTTTGAGGGATGCCTGGCTCAGCTCTTTGGAGCCCATTTTTTGGGAGGTGTTGAGATCATCCTGCTCACAGTCATGGCCTATGACCGCTACGTGGCCATCTGCAAGCCCCTGTACTACATGACCATCATGACCAGGCATCTCTGTGCCCTGCTAGTGGGCGTGGCTTGGCTGGGAGGCTTCCTGCATTCACTGGTTCAGCTCCTCTTGGTCCTTCAGCTGCCCTTCTGTGGCCCTAATGTGATCGATCACTTTGTCTGTGACTTGTATCCATTGCTAGAACTCGCCTGTACGGACACTTATGTCATCGGTGTGCTGGTGGTCGCCAACAGTGGTGTGATCTGCCTGTTGAACTTTCTCATGCTGGCTGTCTCCTACATTGTCATCCTGCATTCCTTGAGGTGCCATGGTGCAGAGGGGAGACGCAAAGCCCTGTCTACCTGTGGGGCCCACTTCACTGTTGTTGCTCTGTTCTTTGTGCCGTGTATATTTACTTATATGCGACCATCATTTACTTTGTCCATAGACAAAAACATAGCAGTATTTTATGGTATTCTGACACCTATGTTGAATCCAGTCATTTATACCCTGAGAAATGAAGATGTAAAAAATGCCATGAGAAAGCTCTTCACTCAGTGAGAAGGTGAAGGTGTGTAATGAGTGTTAAAGCAGGAAAGAGAAATGACTTTATTTCTGTAAGTGGAACAAACCTGAACTTGTTTTTATTATGGAATATCACCTTATTCCATGTTATCTGTTCATCTTTGTAGACTTCTATGGTTTAGTCTTTTCACTATAATTGCATAGTTTTGAGACATATATGGCAGGAATGATTATTTTCTCTGTTTTAGAAATGAAACTTTGTCTCATGTGATCAATTGATTACTTAAGGTTAGCTGGTTTTAAAGTACCTAAGCTAGAACTTAAAATCAGTTATTTTTAATCCATCATCCAGATCTTTCAAAAGCAACCATGTTATATCATTCTAGTCTGTGTTGTAATTGAGCTGTAGAAATGTGAGACAAAATACAACTTAAGGTAAATCATTTCATGCTTAGCCTTGTACAGCAGCCTGTGTCCATCTGGGTAAGGCTTCTATTCCTTCTCATCACCCTGTATGACATCCTTGGCATAGGTGCTGTTTTATAAGACTCTTAGTTCGGGAGACAGATGCACCTGACTTTTTTATTTTCCATGCTTACTTGTGACATGATCTCTAATAAGTGACCAAACTTCCTCTTTTAAAAAAAAGATTTCATTTATTTGAGAGAGAGAGCACGAGAGTGATTTTTTAGAATGTGTGAGCCAGGGAGGTAGGCAGACGGAGAGGGAGAGACTTTCGTGTAGGCTCCATGCTGGGTGTGGAGCCTTATGCAAGGCTTGATCACACAACCCTGAGATCATGACCTGAGCTGAAACCAGAAGTCAGATGCCTAACTGACTGTGCCACCGAGGCACCCCTAAGTGACCAAACTTCTGTCAGCCTCTGGTGCCTGTCTTTAAATGAAGAGTGAAGATAATACATACCTAAAGTGTTACTGTGAGAAATAAATTAGAAAATCTATGGAAAATTTGGAATACAGGTTCTGGGACATATACACACAACATGATTTATTTGATAGGTTCCTCAAACTTTTCCTAACCTTCCATACAGAGATTGCCTTCTTTCACTTTTTTATCTCTGCTAGGTGTGAAATATACACTGTGCGTAGAGTAGAATGGCTTAGTTTTTGGTCAGTGATGCAAAGTTGCATTTCCTTTTTTTCCCCCCTAACTCCCTCTTTTCAGATTCCAAGGGATGACAGTGTTCTGGAATCTGAAACATAAGCCCATGTGTGCTCCATTCTTTTCCTGGTTTTATGAGCTCTGACCCCATCCCTTATCAGGTTTCATTCGAGTGAAAGCTGCCATAATTTATAATAAGTTTCTCTTTTGTTTCCCAAATAATCTGTAATTCATGATGTTGCAACATATCCACTTTTTGCACTAAGAGAAAACAAATTAGAAATTAATATGAAAAACAGTTTCACAACAATAAGTATTCACAATTAGTCTCCAAGAACCAAAAAATTCAGGAGCTCATCAGGAAGTAGTTATTGCTGTACCCCTAAATTTCTATGTCTAACAGAAACAACAGTTTCAAAGTTCCTAGGAAAAATAAACATTGTCTTTCATTTTGTCACATTCTGATAGTCTAGTTAATAAAACTAGGTATAAAGGAGATCTTGAATTCTGAGACCTTGAATCTGAATAGGAGACCTTTCATTTCTATTATTAGATAATAAAAATATGATTGAGCCAATTTTCCAATCAGCTAATAAATATTAAGTCATGGTGAGACTTACTAAAAAATAGCCTATCTTCCCCCTAATGTGCCACAATTTTAACTCAGGAGGCACTCTAGAAAAGCGTACTTACTTTAGTTGAAATTTGACAAGTACTTTCTAGTCCAGTTAAGATATCAACCAGCATAATAGAGTGATTGTAGTGCTTGCTTGTTTTTGTTGCCTGAATAATCATTAACAACAACCCAACTAATTTATGAATGTACCTTATTTTTGAAAAACTTCAAATTGTTAGAATAACACATAAGTAAATATGACCAGAAGTTTTCCATATGATTTAAAAATTGTTACTAATTTTTTTTACCTTGTTTTAACTAAAACAAAATTTTATTTTTATTTAATTAATTAATTAATTAATTAATTTATTTTTAAAATTTTTTTTATTTTTTATAAACATATATTTTTATCCCCAGGGGTACAGGTCTGTGAATCACCAGGTTTACACACTTCACAGCATTCACCAAAGCACATACCCTCCCCAATGTCCATAATCCCACCCCCTTCTCCCAAACCCCCTCCCCCCAGCAACCCTCAGTTTGTTTTGTGAGATTAAGAGTCACTTATGGTTTGTCTCCCTCCCAATCCCATCTTGTTTCATTTATTCTTCTCCTACCCACTTAAGCCCCCATGTTGCATCACCACTTCCTCATATCAGGGAGATCATATGATAGTTGTCTTTCTCTGCTTGACTTATTTTGCTAAGCATGATATGCTCTAGTTCCATCCATGTTGTCGCAAATGGCAAGATTTGATTTCTTTTGATGGCTGCATAGTATTCCATTGTGTATATATACCACATCTTCTTGATCCATTCATCTGTTGATGGACATCTAGGTTCTTTCCATAGTTTGGCTATTGTGGACATTGCTGCTATAAACATTCGGGTGCACGTGCCCCTTTGGATCACTACGTTTGTATCTTTAGGGTAAATACCCAATAGTGCAATTGCTGGGTCATAGGGCAGTTCTATTTTCAACATTTTGAGGAACCTCCATGCTGTTTTCCAGAGTGGCTGCACCAGCTTGCATTCCCACCAACAGTGTAGGAGGGTTCCCCTTTCTCCGCATCCTCGCCAGCATCTGTCATTTCCTGACTTGTTGATTTTAGCCATTCTGACTGGTGTGAGGTGATATCTCATTGTGGTTTTGATTTGTATATCCCTGATGCCGAGTGATATGGAGCACTTTTTCATGTGTCTGTTGGCCATCTGGATGTCTTCTTTGCAGAAATGTCTGTTCATGTCCTCTGCCCATTTCTTGATTGGATTATTTGTTCTTTGGGTGTTGAGTTTGCTAAGTTCTTTATAGATTCTGGACACTTTCACTAATTTTTTTTTTTAACAAAAGTAGCGGTGTCTCCATTTTGGAGTATATGGTAAAACACTTTTCTCCCCAAATAAATATTTATTTTAAAATTCTTAATCTAGGAAAACAAAGGTGGGCAATACACATCACACATGCACTTGTGCATGTGTAAATTCACCTATAAGACATTACCCAGAGATGGTCACCATCAGTGTTTTGGTAGATACCTTGGTTATCTTTTCCTCCTCTCCTCTCCTCCTCCCTCACCTCCTCTCTCTTCTCATCCCTCCACTGTTCCTTCCATTTCTTCTATGAATATGAATAGGCCTGAACCATACTAAAAGGCTACCTTTGGGGCTAAATGATTTCTTTGTTCAGCTTACTAGGCAGCTTATATAAACTTTTCTGATCCTTGGTTTCTGTGTCTAAAAATGGGCATTTTTATTCCTTAGTGCATACTCTTAAGAAAGGCATATGTGCTCTAAGAGTACAGCCTCCTTTAAGAACATCAATCTCTAGGTTGATGACATCTGATAAATGTTGGTGCACTTTCCTATCAGTGAGCAACAGAATAAGAAAGACTAGAAATAGTACAAGCTTCCAAATTTTAAGTGCTGTTGAGAATATGCCTGTGGAGGAAAAACAGACGAGCTGCATTGGAGACTTTTATTCCACAACTTATTGTTATGAGGCTACCAGCAAGGTACTTAGAAACAGTTTTCACCTGTCCTGAATTTTTTTCCCTTAGTGAAGTATTTTTCTTTCTTTTTTAATGTATACAGCAGGATGAGCACATATTCATATCAAAAATACTTGTTACTTACTTATCAGGGGAAAATACTACCATATAAGCCAAAGGTCATTCCTTATGTACAAATTATTGCTGATGAAGGAGAAAATAATTTCAAAGAAATTTCTTGTTACAGGGCATCAAAACATGCATGAGATATACATTACTGACTACTCATAAGCTGGTTCTTTGTAGACTTGCATACTTTCAGCCTGGCCTTTCTATTAAGGCAAGTCTATTTATAGATTGGTTCAAACAATGAAGGTGAATTTCAGACCAATATCCCTAATGAATATGGATGCCAAGATTCTCAACAAGATCCTAGCTAATAGGATCCAACAGTACATGAAAAAGGTTATCCACCATGACCAGGTGGGATTTATCCATGGGATGCAAGTGTGGTTCAACACTCACAAATCAATTAATGTGATAGAGCAATCAATAAGAATTTGTTTATTCTTCTGATCCAAGAGCATGGAATGGTCTCCCATCTTTTTGTGTCTTCTTCAATTTCCTTTATGAGTGTTCTGTAGTTCCTCAAGTACGGATCCTTTACCTCTTTGGTTAGGTTTATTCCCAGGTAGTTCCTTGAGTACAGATCCTTTACCTCTTTGGTTAGGTTTATTCCCAGGTAGTTCCTTGAGTACAGATCCTTTACCTCTTTGGTTAGGTTTATTCCCAGGTATCTTATGAAATCGATTCTCTAATTTCCCTTTCTGTATTTTCATTGTTAGTGTATAAGAAAGCCACTGATTTCTGCACATTGACTTTTTGTCCTGCCACATTGCTGAATTGCTGTATGAGTTCTAGTAGTTTGGGGGTGGAGTCTTTTGGGTTTTCCATATAAAGAATCATGTCAAATGCGAAGAGAGAGAGTTTGACTTCTTCATTGCCAATTTGGATAGTTTTTATTTCTCTTTGTTGTCTGATTGTTGTTGCTAGGACTTCTAATATTATGTTGAACAAGAGTGGTGATAGTGGGCATCCTTGTCGTGTTCCTGATCTCAACGGGAAGGCTGCAAGCTTTTTCCCATTGAGGATGGTATTTGCTGTGGGTCTTTCATAGATAGATTTGATGAGGTTTAGGAATGTTCCCTCTATCCCTATACTTTGAAGCATTTTAATCAGGAACAGATGCTGGATTTTGTCAAATGCTTTTTCTGCATCAATTGAGAGGACCATGTGGTTCTTCTCTCTTCTCTTATAGATTTGTACTATCACATTGATTGATTTGTGAATGTTGAACCATCCTTGTAGCCCAGGAATGATTCCCACCTGGTCATGGTGGATAATCCTTTTAGTGTGCTGTTGGATCATGTTTGCTAGGATCTTGTTGAGAATCTTAGCATCCATATTCATCAGTGATATTGGTCTGAAATTCTCCTTTTTGGTAGGGTCTTTGCCTGGTTTGGGGATCAGGGTAATGCTGGCTTCATACAAAGAGTTTGGAAGTTTTCCTTCTGCTTCAATTTTTGAAACAGCTTCAGGAGAATAGGTTCCTGATCTCAAAGGGAAGATTATCCACCATGACCAGGTGGGATTCATCCCTGGGCTACAAGAATGGTTCAACATTTGCAAATCAATCAATGTGATAGAACAAATCTATAAGAGAAGAGAGAAGAACCACATGGTCCTCTCAATTGATGCAGAAAAAGCATTTGACAAAATCCAGCATCTGTTCCTGATTAAAATGCTTCAAAGTATAGGGATAGCGGGAACATTCCTCAACTTCATAAAATCTATCTATGAAAAAGCCACAGTGAATATCATCCTCAGTGGGGAAAGGCTGAGAGCCTTCCCTTTGAGATCAGGAAGAGGACAAGGATGTCCACTTTCATCACTCTTGTTCAACATAGTACTAGAAGTCCTAGCAATAGCAATCAGACAAAAAAAAAAAAAGAAAGAAATAAAATGTATTCAAATTGACAATGAAGAAGTCAAACTCTCTCTTTTCACAGATGACATGATATTTTATATGGAAAACCCAAAAGACTCCACCCCCAAACTACTAGAACTCATACAGCAATTCAGTAATGTGACAGGATACAAAGTCAATGTACAGAAATCAGTTGCTTTCTTATACACTAACAATAAAAATACAGAAAGGGAAATTAGAGAATCGATTCCATTTACTATAGCACCAAGAACCATAAGATATCTGGGAATAAAGCCTAACAAAGAGGTAAAGGATCTATACTCAAGGAACTACAGAATAGTCATGGAAGAAATTGAAGGAGACACAAAAAAGATGGAAGAGCATTCCCTGCTCATGAATTGGAAAGATAAACATTGTTAAAATGTCTATACTGCCTAGAGCCACCTATACTGTTTTTTTTTTTTTTTCAGTGAGGGGGATGTTGAAGTCCTCTACTATTATTGTAT
This sequence comes from Mustela nivalis, assembly GCF_964662115.1. Taxonomy (NCBI): domain Eukaryota; kingdom Metazoa; phylum Chordata; class Mammalia; order Carnivora; family Mustelidae; genus Mustela; species Mustela nivalis. Next base: position 103,754,785 of record NC_139028.1, read on the forward strand.
TATTGTCGATGTGTTTCTTTGATTTTGTTATTAATGGGCTTATATAGTTGGATGCTCCCACATTAGGGGCATAGATATTTATAAGTTGTTAGATCTTCTTTTTAAAATTTTTTTTTATTTTTTTAAATTTCTTTTCAGTGTGCCAGAATTCATTGTTTATGTACCACACCCAGTGCTCTATGCAATACATGCCCTCCATAATACCCACCACCAGGCTCACCCAACCTCTCCCCCTCCCCGCTCCTTCAAAGCCCTCAGATTGTTTTTTAGAGTCCGTAGTCTCTCAGGGTTCGTCTCCCCCTCCAAGTTCATCCAACTCCTTTCTCCTCTCCATCTTTCCACGTCCTCCATGTTATTTCCTATGCTCCACAAATAAATGAAACCATATGATAATTGACTCTCTCTGCTTGACTTATTTCACTCTGCATAATCTCTTCCACTCCCATCCATGTTACTACAAAAGTTGGGTATTCATCCTTTCTGATGGAGGCATACTACTCCATAGTGTATATGGACCACATCTTCCTTATTCATTTGTCCGTTGAAGGGCATCTGGGCTCTTTCCACAGTTTGGCGACCATGGCCATTGCTGCTATGAACATTGGGGTACAGATGGCCCTTCTTTTCACTACCTCTGTATCTTTGGGGTAAATACCTAGTAGTGCAATTGCAGGGTCATAGGGAAGCTCTATTTTTAATTTCTTAAGGAATGTCCACACTGTTCTTCTAAGTGGCTGCACCAACTTGCATTCCCATCAACAGTGTAAGAGGGTTCCCCTTTCTCCACATCCTCTCCAACACACGTTGTTTACTGTCTTGTTAATTTTGGCCATTCTAACTGGTGTAAGGTGGTATCTCAATGTGATTTTGATTTGAATCTCCCTGATGGCTAATGGTGATGAACCTTTTTTCATGTGTCTGATAGCTATTTGTTGTCTTTGTTGGAGAAATGTCTGTTCATGTCTTCTGCCCATTTTTTGACATGATTATCTGTTTTGTGTGTGTTGAGTTTGAGAAGTTCTTTATAGATATGGATATCAGCCTTTTGTCTGTACTGTCATTTGCCGATATGGGTTGCGTCTTTGTTTTGTTAACTGTTTCCTTTGGTTTGAGGAACCACCTATACTTTCAGTGCCATCGCAATCAAAATTCCACCAGCATTTTTCAAAGAGCTGTAACAAAAAATCTTAAAATTTGTATGGAACCAGAAGAAACCACAGATAGCTAAGGAAATGTTGAAAAAGAAAAATGAAACTGGGGGCATCATGTTTTCCGATTTCAAGCTTTACTACAAAGCTGTGATCACCAAGATAGAATGATACTGGCATAAAAACAGACATATAGACCAGTAGAACAGAGTAGAGAGCTGAGATATGGACTCTTAACTCTATGGCCAAATAATTTTCAACAAAGCAGGAAAAAATATCCAGTGCAAAAAAGACAGTCTCTTCAATAAATGGTACTGGGAAAATTGGACAGCTATATGTAGAAGAATGAAACTCGACCATTCTCTTACACCATACACAAAGATAAACTCAAAATGGATAAAAGACTTCAATGTGAGGCAGGAATCTATTACAATCCTAGAGGAGATTATAGGCAGTAACCTCTTCGACATCGGTCACAGCAACTTCTTTCAAGCTATGTCTCCAAAGCCAAAGGAAACAGAAGCAAAAATGAACTTTTGGGACTTCATCAAGATCAAAAACTTCTGCACAGCAAAAGAAACAGTCAACAAAACAAAGAGGCAACCCATGGAATGGGAGAAGATATTTACAAATGACACTACAGATAAAGGGTTGATATCTAAGATCTATAAAGATCTCCTCAAACTCAACACAACCAAAACAGATAATCATGTAAAAAATGGGCAGAAGATATGAACAGACACTTCTCCCATGAAGATATATGAATGTGCTAAAAGACACATGAAAAAATGTTCATCATCATTAGCCATCAGGGAGATTCAAATCAAAATCACGTTGAGATACCACCTTACACCAGTTAGCATGGCCAAAATTAACAAGACAGTAAACAATGTGTGTTGGAGAGGATGTGGAGAAAAGGGAACCCTCTTACACTGTTGATGGGAATGCAAGTTGGTGCAGCCACTTAGGAGAACAGTGTGGAGATTCCTTAAGAAATTAAAAATAGAGCTTCCCTATGACCCTGCAATTGCACTACTGGGTATTTACCCCAAAGATACAGAGGTAGTGAAAAGAAGGGCCACCAGTACCCCAATGTTCATAGCAACAATGGCCACAGTTGCCAAACTGTGGAAAGAGCCAAGAAACCCTTCAACAGATGACTGGATAAAGAAGATATGGTACATATATAAGATGGAATATTATGCCTCCATCAGAAAGGACGAATACCCCACTTTTGTTTCAACATGAACAGGACTGGAAGAGATTATGCTGAGTGAAGTAAGTCAAGCAGAGAGAGTCAATTATCATATGGTTTCACTTACTTGTGGAGCATAAGGAATAGCATGGAGACATTGGGAGAAGGAGTGGAGAGGGAGCTGGGGGATATTGGAGGGGGAGATGAAGCTTGAGAGACTGTGGACTCTGAGAAACAAACTGAAGGTTTTGGAGGGGAGGTGGGGTTGGGGGATGGGTGAACCTGGTGGTGGGTATTAAGGAAGGCACGTATTGCATGTAGCACTGGGTGTGGTGCATAAACAGTGAATTTTGGAACACTGAAAATTAGTAAAATAAAAAACAAGCAAACAAAAAACAATGACGGTGAAAGGGTTTCAAGAAGAAAATTCCAAAGATTAGAGAGAAATGTAAAAATTTTAATTTGTTGTTTTATTATAGTAAGCCACTAAAACATGGGTTTGATAATGCACAAAGCCTTTAGTGAGACAGGCTTAAATTTGAACTCTGGTTCAGGCAAATTTTTGCATATTGATCTTGAGCTATATAATCAGCCACTCCAGCCCACTGTTTTCTATTCGTGAAATGGGGAAATCAGTATCCTTGGAGTTATTGGGCTTTGGTAAGAATTGAATAATAATAAAAAAAATGTGACTACAAAGTACTTTGCACCTAGTAAATACTCAAAACAACCTGTCACAATTACTGATACTACCGTTGTTTTATTGATGTTCACAGGATCCTGTGGGCATGTTCACCATTATGTTCAAAAAAGGAAATGTTTTAAACAGAGGCAGGTTCCTCAGTTTGAGACTTACATTAATGAAAAAAAAAATATGGACAGAAATCACTTCCTCCAGAACATATAAGTGAATGGGTAGCTCAGGACATTGTTCATGTGCTCCAAAAACATTAGCTGTCTTTTTCAGCATCATGATCATGATTATCTTTATTTTTAAAATCTTATTTAAATTTGTTTAATTAACGTATAGTGTAGCATCAGTTTCAGGTGTAGAGTTCAGTTATTCATCAGTTGCATATAACACCCAGTGCTCATTATGTCACACATTACATCACATAATTCCCATCACCCAGGGACTCTATCCCCTACCCACCTCCCCTACAGCAGCCCTCAGTTTCTTTCCTATAGTTAAGAGGCTCCAAGGGGGATGCCTTGGTGCCTCAGTCAGTTACGCATCTGCCTTTGGCTTGGGTCATGATCTTGGGGTCCTGAGATTGAGTCCGGGATCGAATCCTGGATTGAGTCCCGCACTGGGCTCCTTGCTCAGTGGGGAGCCTGCTTCTCCCTCTGCCCGCCCCTCCTTCTGCTTGTGCTCTATTTTTTTGCTCTTTCTGACTTATAAATAAATAAAAAATAGTCTCTTAAGGTTTGTTTCCCTCTCTGATTTTGTCTTATTTTATTTTTACCTACCTTCCTCTATGATTCTCTGTTTTGTTTATTAAATTTTACATATGCATGAAACCATATGGTAATATTCTTTCTTTGATCGTCATCCTTATTTTTACATTATTCTATTTCATCACATCTTTCTTGGAAACTACAGAGATCTTCATAAGATAAGTTTGATATTTTAACCATACTGTTGCATGTATTTATAAGATGGCCACTCAGAGGAAATTATGTCAAACATCTAAATTTTAGAATTTATATTGAAGTGTAATTGACATACAATGTTACATTAGTTTCAAGTGTTTAAAATAGTGATTCAACAGTTCTGTACACTATTCAGTGCTCACCAAGGTAAGTGTAGTCACCCATCTGTCACCATACAACAGTATTATATTATTGATTATATTCCTTATGCTGTCCTTTTCATCCATTTGATGTATTTATTTTATAACAAAGTTTGTACCTTTTATTCCTCCTAACCTATTTCATCCTCCCCCCCCCCCCACACACACTCACCACTGGCAACCACCACTTTGTCCTTACATGAGAGTCTGTTGGTTTGTTTTGGCAAAATATTTATTTTTAAAAGGCCTTCATAGAGAGTAAGCTCCAACCAGATCTAAAATCCCGAGAACATGAGAAATGTCAGCATCACATGAAATTTAATCCCTGGTTATGAAGTCACCCTCTGAAGACAAGTTACTGAGCTCTTCTTGGAATCCCAAGCTCTGTACAGTGATAGGTCCGCCAGTTTCTGGCACTGCAGTGGCCCTCCCCTTTCCTGCTTTGAGAGCAGCAGAAGGGGATCCAACATCAGTGAGAGCTTTTGAAGTAAGTTCTGCTCAGACACGTCACAGTTGCTCCAGCCATCTCCCCCATTTGTTACTGCAGATATGTTTAAGGGCATTTGTATCCCAGACTAGGGAGTTGGTGGGGGCCTAGCTTTTAGTGTCCAGAGATCTGCTCACAGGTCCTATTAGATTCCTTGCTGAGATAGTAACTCTCTGCTCTTCTCTCCCTACTCATATCAAGATGCCTTTTATGATTTACTCTAAAGTGAAATGAAGCTGGCACAGATGTTTGGTTCTCCTGTGATCATAGTTAGTGAATTGTGGTTGGTAGTGGTGTTCTTGGGCTTTTCTTGTCAGCAAGTGTTGTCCCTGGCTTACTTTCTGTGCTGGCGACATCTCTGAAGGCTGTAACCATGTCAGAGCAATTTCACTAATTTTTAGCTGATTCATTTTTTCAATCTAAATCATTTAATTCCCACAACTTAAGAGAGTATGCACTGTTATTTCCATTGTGCAGATTAAAACAATCAGTAGAGAGATGAAGCAAAATGCTTACAATAAAAGGTTAATTGATGCCAGAAAGAAGATGAGAAATCAAGCCTATTTGATCCAAAGCTCTTAATCTCTGACTTCAAAGCATCTGTTTCTGAATCTCTCCTAGAATTTCATTATGTACTTGTTACGAAATCATTTCTGTAATCCAGATCTATGGTCATTGTTGTTCAGTTTGTGACACAGACTTGTTCCTGCCCTTGCTGTTCAGACACTGCCTTATCCATGTCTAAAACACAACTTTAACATACAGATATTTTATCCTTAACTCTACAGACTTAATCACTTCTATTTCTTTTGCAGTAGTCAATTCTGCCTCTAATATTTCTGTACACAAATGCATACTACAAAAAATGGAGGTGATGTAATTTTTAAAAAGTACCTTTCTGTACAAGTGTTCTTTTCATGGGCTTGTGGGAAGTAAAGTGTTTTTATTACTGTGGTGCAGGAACATCTGTAAATCTCTAAAATTTAGGAAGATAAGAAAAAGTATATTTGGATGAAACTGCTTTTGAAGACTCCATGGTGTTCTATATGTTTTTGCATATATGGTTTCACTTGTTTGAAATAAAACTTCATTCTTGCTGTAGTGTTGTGTGTAAAGAGTGCTCAGAAATATTGGTGCTCCCTTGTTTCAACCCACAATCAGGGCAACATTATGACTTCTGTGGTCCCTTGCTATTTGTCCTCACGAGTTCTCCTCCATTAAAATATTAAAATTACATTTTATTATTATGAATGAAAAGGGAGAGATCACAACTAACACCAAGGAAGTAGAAACAATCATCAGAAGTTATTATCAACAGTTATATGCCAATAAGCTTAGCAACCTAGATGAAATGGATGCATTCCTGGAAAACTATAAACTCCAAAAATTGAACCAGGAAGAAATCAACAACCTGAATAGACCAATATCTAGTAATGAGATTGAAGCAGTGATCAAAAACCTCCCAAAAAACAAGAGCCCAGGATCTGACAGATTCCCTGGGGAATTCTACCAAACTTTCAAAGAAGAAATAACACCTATTCTCCTGAAGCTGTTTCAAAAAATTGAAGCAGAAGGAAAACTTCCAGACTCTTTCTATGAAGCCAGCATTACCCTGATCCCCAAACCAGGCAAAGACTTTACCAAAAAGGAGAATTTCAGACCAATATCACTGATGAATATGAATGCTAAGATTCTCCATAAGATTCTAGCAAATAGGATCCAACAGCACATTAAAAAGATTATCCACCATGACCAGGTGGGTTTCATCCCTGAGCTACAAGGATGGTTCAACATTTGCAAATCAATCAATGTGATACAACAAATTAATATGAGAAGAGAGAAAAAACAAATGGTCCTCTCAATTGATGCAGAAAAAGCTTTTGACAAAATCCAGTATTCTTTCCTGATTAAAATGCTTCAAAGTATAGGAATACAGGGAAAATTCCTGAACTTCACCAAATCTATCTGTGAAAGACCCACAGCAAATATCATCCTCAATGGGAAAAAGCTTGCAGCCTTCCCGTTGAGATCAGGAACAAGATAAGGATGCCCACTTTCACCACTCTTGTTCAACATAGTATTAGAAGTCCTAGCAACAGCAATCAGACAACAAAGAGAAATAAAAGGTATCCAAATTGGCAATGAAGAAGTCAAACTCTCTCTCTTCACAGATGACATGATTATTTATATGGAAAACCCAAAAGACTCCGCCCCCAAACTACTAGAACTCATACAGCAATTCAGCAATGTGGCAGGACACAAAGTCAATGTACAGAAATCAATGGCTTTCTTATACACTAACAATGAAAATACAGAAAGGGAAATTAGAGAATTGATTCCATTTCCTATAGCACCAAGAACCATAAGATACCTGGGAATAAACTAACCAAAGAGGTAAAGGATCTGTACTTGAGGAACTACAGAACACGCATGAAGGAAATTGAAGAAGACACAAAAAGATGGAAGACCATTCCATGCTCTTGGAACGGAAGAATAAACATTGTTAAAATGTCTATACTGCCTAGAGCAATCTATACTTTTAATGCAATTCCAATCAAAATTCTACCAATATTCTTCAAAGAGCTGGAGCAAATGATCCAGAAATTTATATGGAATCAGAAGAGACCCCAAATCACTAAGGAAATGTTGAAAAACAAAAATAAAATGGGGGGAATCATGTTACCTGATTTCAAGCTTTATTACAAAGCTGTGATCACCAAGACAGCATGGTACTGGCATAAAAACAGACACATAGACCAGTGGAGCAGAGAAGAGAGCCCAGATATGCACCCTCAACTCTATGTTCAAATAATCTTTGACAAAACAGGAAAAAATATACAGTGGAAAAAGACAGTCGCTCCAATAAATATTGCTGGGAAAACTGGGCAGCTACATGTAGAAGAAGGAAACTGGACCATTCTCTTACACCGTACACAAAGATAAACTCAAAATGGACAAAAGACCTCAATGTGAGACAGGAATCCATCAGAATCCTAGAGGAGAATATAGGCTGTAACCTCTTTGATATCAGCCACAGCAACTTCTTTCAAGATATGCCTCCAAAGGCAAAGGAAACAAAAGTGAAAATAAACTTTTGGGACTTCATCAAAATCAAAAGCTTCTGCACAGCAAAGGAAACAGTCAACAAAACAAAGAGGCAACCCACGGAATGGGAGAAGATTATTTGCAAATGACAGTACAGACAAAAGGTTGATATCCAGGATCTATAATGAACTCCTCAAACTCAACACACACAAAACAGGCAATCATATAAAAAATGGGCAGAAGATATGAACAGAGACTTCTCCAATAAAGACATACAAATGGCTATCAGGCACATGAAAAAATGTTCATCATCACTAGCCCTCAGGGAGATTCAAATTAAAACCACATTGAGATATAACTAACTTACACCAGTTAGAATGGCCAAAATTAACAAAACAGGAAACAACATATGTTGGAGGGGATGTAGAGAAAGGGGAACCCTCTTCCACTCTTGGTGAGAATGCAGGTTAGTGCAGCTTCTTTGGAGAACAGTGTGGAGATTCCTTAAGAAATTAAAAATAAAACTTCCCTATAACTCTACAATTGCACTCCTGGATATTTACCCCAAAGATACAAATGTAGTGAAAAGAAGGGCCATCTGTACCCCAACGTTTATAGCAGCAATGGTCATGGTCGCCAAACTATGGAAAGAACCAAGATACCCTTCAACGGACAAATGGATAAGGAAAATGTGGTCCATATACACTATGGAGTATTTTGCCTCCGTCAGAAAGGATGAATACCCAACTTTTGTAGCAACATGGATGGGACTGGAAGAGATTATGCTGAGTGAAATCAGTCAAGGAGAGAGAGTCAATTATCATATGGTTTTACTTATTTGTGGAGCATAACAAACAGCATGGAGGACATGGGGAGTTAGAGAGGAGAAGGGAGTTGGGGTAAATTGGAAGGGGAGGTGAATCATCAGAGACTATGGACTCTGAAAAACAATCTGAGGGGTTTGAAGTGGTGTGGGGGGTGGGAGTTTGGGGTTCCAGGTGGTGGGTATTATAGAGGGCACGGATTGCATGGAGCACTGGGTGTGGTGAAAAAAATAATGAATACTGTTATGCTGAAAATAAATAAATTTAATAAAAAAATTCCTAATTAAAAAAAAAAAAGCAAAGTCTTAGAAAAAAATTACATTTTATGACAGTGTTGGTATAAAGTTGACTATAGTGTAAGTTGGATTTGGATTACATTCATTTTTTCTTCTACTTTAAAGGAAATTAACCATTTCCAGGGCTTCTAGAATTACTGTGGGCTCTAGGCACCATGCTTACTTTGCCTTAATGGGTATGTTGATCCTTCCCAGAATATATATACTTCTGAAGAAAAGTGATCCAGACAGGGTAATTGACTGTTCCACGTTTAATTAACTAAGGAGGGTAACAAATCTCTCTAAATTTTCACTAGATATTTTAATGTAAATACTCTAATCCCAAGTTTCATTATCACCAATTTTCGTTATTTGCCCCCAGAGTTTTTTCATGACATTTTTTGCTTCTGCATTTCTGAAGGTATAGATTAAAGGGTTTAGCATGGGAGTTACTATGGTGTAAAACACAGCCACAGCTTTGTCAGCAGGGAAGGAGGTCATGGGTCTCAGATACAGGAATGAAGAAGGTACAAAGAATAAGATGACAACAGTGACATGAGAAGCACAGGTAGACAGGGCTTTGATACGCCCTTCAGAGCTTTTAGTCTCCAGGGAGTGCAGGATGACAATGTAAGAAGCAACCAGCATAGAAAAAATGAGCAGACATAGTGACCCACTGTTGGCAGCAATCAGAGGCCCCAACGTGTGAGTGTCTTTACAAGCTAGTTCCCAGAGAGGTATTAAGTCACACATGAAATGGTCAATGGCATTGGGGCCACAGAATGGCAACTGGACTATGAACAATACCTGGATCCCTCCATGCAGAAAGCCTAAAATCACAGCCATTCCCACCAAGAAAGAACAGACAGGTTGACTCATGATGGTCATGTAATGCAAGGGCCTACAGATGGCTACATAGCGGTCATAGGCCATGATAGCTAATAGGATGATCTCTGCTCCAGCAAAGAAATGTTCAGCAAAGAGCTGAGCCATGCAGCCATTGAAGGATATGGTATTCTTGTCAGAGATCAAGTCAAAGATCATTTTGGGTGCTATGGAAGAAGAGTAGAAAGCATCTATAAGTAGGACAGAAAAAAGTACATGGGAGATCCCAGGGCTGGGCTGATGAAGATGGTGACAGAGATGAGGTTACCTGCCATTGTGATCAAGTAGGTGATTAAAAACACAGCAAATAAGAATTTCTGCAGTTCTGGATTCAGAGTCAGGCCCAGCAGAATAAATTCTGTTACATTGCTCGTTGTTGCCATGGATTCAGCTTGGGTCATGAACCTATGGTTTATCTGGAGAGATCACAGAATTTCTGAGTAGTATTTTGCATCACCTCCATCACCATCCATTCAACTGCGAAATCTTCCATCATGACTAAAGAGGTGTGACTAAAGAGGAAGCCACACCTTCCACTTTCAACCTCTTTGGAGGTATTTGTAAAAAAAGAACAGAAAGACACTAAATTTCTCTTATTCATATAAACAGAATAGTGACAGTATGTTACAAGCACTGAAAAGGGTGCCTGGGTGGCTCAGTCAGTTAAATGTTTGCCTTGGATGAGTCCCTGATCCCAGGGTCCTGAGATTGAGTCCAGGTTCAGGCTCTCTGCTCAGGGGGAGTCTGCTTCTACCTCTGCTTCTCACTCTGTTTATGCTTCTGCTCCTCCGTCTGTAGTGCATGCTCTCTCTAATCAATTAGTCAGTCTTTAAATAAAAAGAATACTGCTCCTGAATAGATCTATAATCCTAGTCACATTTTACAAATGGAATTAAATTAGTCATGAAGTTTCTTTAAATCTCCTGTTATTGAGACAGAAATGTTATCTAAGATAATACCAGTTTTTCCTTTGACATAGTTTAATCAATTAAGATGAACTTGAAGGGAGGAGGAGTCAAGATGGCGGAGAAGTAGCAGGCTGAGACTACTTCAGCTATCCGGAGATCAGCTAGATAGCTTATCTAAAGATTGCAAACACCTCAAAATCCATCGGCAGATCGAAGAGGAGAAGAACAGCAATTCTGGAAACAGAAAAACAACCACTTTCTGAAAGGTAGGACTGGCGGAGAAGTGAATCCAAAGCGACGGGAAGATAGACCTCAGGGGGAGGGGCTGGCTCCTGGCAAGCGGAAGAGCAACGGTGCACAAAATCAGTACTTTTAAAAGTCTGTTCCGCTGAGGGACATCGCTCCATAGTCTAAACCGGAGTGAAGCCCACCCGGGGTCAGTGTGGCCTCAGGTCCCGCAGGGTCACAGAAGGATCAGGGGTGTCTGAGTGTCGCAGAGCTTGCGGGTATTGGAACGGGAAAGCCGGCTACAGAGACAGAGCTGACAGTAAGCTCACAGCTCGGTGTTACCTTGAACTGGTCACAGGCACGTTGAGCTCGGAGCGCGGCCGGAGGTCAGGCAGATGGGAGTAATTGGCACTGTTCTCTGGTGGGGCCCTGGGCTTTTGGCTCCTCCATGCCGGAGACCAGGAGGCTACCGTTTGTATTCCCGTCCTCCGGAACTCTATGGAAAGTGCTCAGGGAACAAAAGCTCCTGAAAGCAAACCTGAGCGGATTACTCACCCCACCCCGGCCCCTGCTAAGGGCGGTGCAATTCCGCCTGGGGCAAAGACACTTGAGAATCACTACAACAGGCCCCTCCCCCAGAAGATCAACAAGAAATCCAGCTTAGACCAAGTTCACCTACCAAGGAGTGCGGTTTCAATACCAAGGAGAGCAGCAGAATTCCAGAGGAGGAGAAAGCAAAGCACGGAACTCATGGCTTTTTCCCTGTGATTTTTTTTAGTCTTGCAATTAATTTAATTTTTTTCTTTTTCATTTTTTGTTTTTTTTTCTCGGCTTCTGGTAAAATTTTTTTTTTAACTTTTACCTTTTTCTTTTTTAACGTTTTTTAACCAGTTTATCTAATATATATATTTTTTCTATTTTATATTTTTCTTATTTGTTTTCTTTTTTTTAAATTCTTTTTTTTTTCGTTTTTCTTTTTTTTTCTTTCTTCCTTTTTGAACCTCTTTTTATCCCCTTTCTCCCCCTCACGATTTGGGATCTCTTCTAATTTGGTTAAAGCATATTTTCCTGGGGTTGTTGCCACCATTTTAGTATTTTCCTTGCTCCTTCATATACTCTTATCTGGACAAAATGACAAGAAGGAAAAATTCAACACAAAAAAAAGAACAAGAGGCAGTACCGAAGGCTAGGGACCTAATCAATACAGACATTGGTAATATGTCAGATCTAGAGTTCAGAATGACAATTCTCAAGGTTCTATCCGGGCTCGAAAAAGGCATGGAAGATATTAGAGAAACCCTCTCGAGAGATATAAAAGCCCTTTCTGGAGAAATAAAAGAACTAAAATCTAACCAAGTTGAAATCAAAAAGCTATTAATGAGGTGCAATAAAAAATGGAGGCTCTCACTGCTAGGATAAATGAGGCAGAAGAAAGAATTAGTGATATAGAAGACCAAATGACAGAGAATAAAGAAGCTGAGCAAAAGAGGGACAAACAGCTACTGGACCACGAGGGGAGAATTCGAGAGATAAGTGACACCATAAGATGAAACAACATTAGAATAATTGGGATTCCAGAAGAAGAAGAGAGAGGGGAGCAGAAGGTATACTGGAGAGAATTATTGGGGAGAATTTCCCCAATATGGCAAAGGGAACGAGCATCAAAATTCAGGAGGTTCAGAGAACGCCCCTCAAAATCAATAAGAATAGGCCCACACCCCATCACCTAATAGTAAAATTCACAAGTCTCAGTGACAAAGAGAAAATCCTGAAAGCAGCCCGGGAAAAGAAGTCTGTAACATACAATGGTAAAAATATTAGATTGGCAGCTGACTTATCCACAGACACCTGGCAGGCCAGAAAGAGCTGGCATGATATTTTCAGAGCATTAAATGAGAAAAACATGCAGCCAACTATATCCAGCTAGGCTATCATTGAAAATAGAAGGAGAGATTAAAAGCTTCCAGGACAAACAAAAACTGAAAGAATTTGCAAACACCAAACCAGCTCTACAGGAAATATTGAAAGGGGTCCTCTAAGCAAAGAGAGAGCCTACAAGTGGTAGATCAGAAAGGAACAGAGACCATATACAGTAACAGTCACCTTACAGGCAATACAATGGCACTAAATTCATATCTCTCACTAGTTACCCTGAATGTTAATGGGCTAAATGCCCCTGTCAAAAGATACAGGGTATCAGAATGGATAAAAAAACAAAACCCATCTATATGTTGCCTCCAAGAAACTCATTTTAAGCCCGAAGACACCTCCAGATTTAAAGTGAGGGGGTGGAAAAGAATTTACCATGCTAATGGACATCAGAAGAAATCAGGAGTGGCAATCCTTATATCAGATCAATTAGATTTTTAGCCAAAGACTATAATAAGAGATGAGGAAGGACACTATATCATACTCAAGGGGTCTGTCCAACAAGATTTAACAATTTTAAATTTCTATGCCCCCAATGTGGGAGCAGCCAACTATATAAACCAATTAATAACAAAATCAAAGAAACACATCAACAATAATACAATAATAGTAGGGGACTTTAACACTCCCCTCACTGAAATGGACAGATCATCCAAGCAAAAGATCAGCAAGGAAATAAAGGCCTTAAATGACACACTGGACCAGATGGACATCACAGATATATTCAGAACATTTCATCCCAAAGCAACAGAATACACATTCTTCTCTAGTGCACATGGAACATTCTCCAGAATAGATCACATCCTCAGTCCTAAATCAGGACTCAACCGGTATCAAAAGATTGGGATCATTCCCTGCATATTTTCAGACCACAATGCTCTAAAGCTAGAACTCAACCACAAAAGGAAGTTTGAAAAGAACCCAAATACATGGAAACAAATGATAATGAAAATACAATGGTTCAAAATCTGCGAGACACAACAAAGGCAGTCCTGAGAGGAAAATATATAGCGGTACAAGCCTTTCTCAAGAAACAAGAAAGGTCTCAGGTACACAACCTAACCCTACATCTAAAGGAGCTGGAGAAAGAACAAGAAAGAAACCCTAAGCCCAGCAGGAGAAGAGAAATCATAAAGATCAGAGCAGAAATCAATGAAATAGAAACCAAAAAAACAATAGAACAAATCAACGAAACTAGGAGCTGGTTCTTTGAAAGAATTAATAAAATTGATAAACCCCTTGCCAGACTTACCAAAAAGAAAAGAGAAAGGACCCAAATAAATAAAATCATGAATGAAAGAGGAGAGATCACAGCTAACACCAAAGAAATACAAACTATTATAAGACGTTCTATGAGCAACTCTACACCAATAAATTTGACAATCTGGAAGAAATGGATGCATTCCTAGAAACATATAAACTACCACAACTGAACCAGGAAGAAATAGCCTGAACAGACCCATTACCAGTAAGGAGATTGAAACACTCATTAAAAATCTCCAAACAAACAAAAGCCCAGGGCCAGACGGCTTCCCGGGGGAATTCTACCGAACATTTAAAGAAGAACTAATTCCTATTCTCCTGAAACTGTTCCAAAAAATAGAAATGGAAGGAAAACTTCCAAACTCATTTTATGAGGCCAGCATCACCTTGATCCCAAAACCAGACAAGGATCCCATGAAAAAAGAGAGCTATAGACCAATATCCTTGATGAACACAGATGCAAAAATACTCAACAAAATACTAGCCAATATGATTCAACAGTACATTAAAAGGATTATTCACCACGACCAAGTGGGATTTATTCCAGGGCTGCAAGGTTGGTTCAACATCCGCAAATCAGTCAATGTGATACAACACATCAATAAAAGAAAGAGCAAGAACCATATGATACTCTCAATAGATGCTGAAAAAGCATTTGACAAAATACAGCGTCCCTTCCTGATCAAAACTCTTCAAAGTGTAGGGATAGAGGGCACATACCTCAATATCATCAAAGCCATCTATGAAAAACCCACCACAAGTATCATTCTCAATGGAGAAAAACTGAAAGCTTTTCCGCTAAGGTCAGGAACATGGCAGGGATGTCCATTATCACCACTGCTATTCAACATAGTACTAGAGGTCCTAGCCTCAGCAATCAGACAACCAAAGGAAATTAAAGGCATCCAAATCGGCAAAGAAGAAGTCAAATTATCACTCTTCGCAGATGATATGATACTATATGTGGAAAACCCAAAAGACTCCACTCCAAAACTGCTAGAACTTATACAGGAATTCAGTAAAGTGTCAGGATATAAAATCAATGCACAGAAATCAGTTTCATTTCTCTACACCAACAGCAAGACAGAAAAAAGAGAAATTAAGGAGTCAATCCCATTTACATTTGCATCCAAAACCATAAGATACCTAGGAATAAACCTAACCAAAGAGGCACAGAATCTATACTCAGAAAACTATAAAGTACTCATGAAAGAAATTGAGGAAGACACAAAGAAATGGAAAAATGTTCCATGCTCCTGGATTGGAAGAATAAATATTGTGAAAATGTCTATGCTACCTAAAGCAATCTACACATTTAATGCAATTCCTATCAAAGTACCATCCATCTTTTTCAAAGAAATGGAACAAATAATTCTAAAATTTATATGGAACCAGAAAAGACTTTGAATAGCCAAAGGGATATTAAAAAAGAAAGCCAACGTTGGTGGCATCACAATTCCAGACTTCAAGCTCTATTACAAAGCTGTCATCATCAAGACAGCATGGTACTGGCACAAAAACAGACACATAGATCAATGGAACAGAATAGAGAGCCCAGAAATAGACCCTCAACTCTATAGTCAACTAATCTTCGACAAAGCAGGAAAGAATGTCCAATGGAAAAAAGACAGCCTCTTCAATAAATGGTGCTGGGAAAATTGGACAGCCACATGCAGAAAAATGAAATTGGACCATTTCCTTACACCACACACGAAAATAGACTCAAAATGGATGAAGGACCTCAATGTGCGAAAGGAATCCATCAAAATCCTTGAGGAGAACACAGGCAGCAACCTCTTCGACCTCAGCTGCAGCAACATCTTCCTAGGAACAACGCCAAAGGCAAGGGAAGCAAGGGCAAAAATGAACTATTGGGATTTCATCAAGATCAAAAGCTTTTGCACAGCAAAGGAAACAGTTAACAAAATCAAAAGACAACTGACAGAATGGGAGAAGATATTTGCAAACGACATATCGGATAAAGGACTAGTGTCCAGAATCTATAAAGAACTTAGCAAACTCAACACCCAAAGAACAAATAATCCAATCAAGAAATGGGCAGAGGACATGAACAGACATTTCTGCAAAGAAGACATCCAGATGGCCAACAGACACATGAAAAAGTGCTCCATATCACTTGGCATCAGGGAAATACAAATCAAAACCACAATGAGATATCACCTCACACCAGTCAGAATGGCTAAAATCAACAAGTCAGGAAATGACAGATGCTGGCGAGGATGCGGAGAAAGGGGAACCCTCCTACACTGTTGGTGGGAATGCAAGCTGGTGCAGCCACTCTGGAAAACAGCATGGAGGTTCCTCAGAATGTTGAAAATAGAACTGCCCTATGACCCAGCAATTGCACTATTGGGTATTTACCCTAAAGATACAAACGTGGTGATCCAAAGGGGCACGTGCACCCGAATGTTTATAGTAGTAATGTCCACAATAGCCAAACTATGGATAGAACCTAGATGTCCATCAACAGATGAATGGATCAAGAAGGTGTGGTATATATACACAATGGAATACTATGCAGCCATCAAAAGAAATGAAATCTTGCCATTTGCGACAACATGGATGGAACTAGAGCATATCATGCTTAGCGAAATATGTCAAGCAGAGAAAGACAACTATCATATGATCTCCCTGATATGAGGAAGTGGTGATGCAACATGGGGGCTTAAGTGGGTAGGAGAAGAATAAATGAAACAAGATGGGATTGGGAGGGAGACAAACCATAAGTGACTCTTAATCTCACAAAACAAACTGAGGGTTGCTGGGGGGAGGGGGTTTGGGTGAAGGGGGTGGGATTATGGACATTGGGGAGGGTATGTGCTTTGGTGAATGCTGTGAAGTGTGTAAACCTGGTGATTCACAGACCTGTACCCCTGGGGATAAAAATATATGTTTATAAAAAATAAAAAATTAAAAAAAAAAGATGAACTTGAAGTCTTCATTACTAATTAGTGGAAAAATTGAATATATATAAGAAATTATTCTTTGTTTGACTGATCTAGGCATGGATTTTCCATAGTGAGTCCTTGTTACAAATGATCATAGGACATTTTATTTCTTCTCCCCCTCTTATTTTCCTTTCCCTGTCCCTGCTAAGGAAAATAACAACATAATTTTCCTCAAAAGTTTACGGACACAGAAGTCAGCATCAGGGCCTTTCAGCTTTAATAAAGGTGAGGAAACTATATTTTGTTTTCCAGAAAGCTATGTCTCTTTGTTTCTTCTCTATCCATGGCTGCTACTATAGGTGGGAACTAAGTGATTCATCATCCTGTATAGGTTTAATCCACAAATTCTGACTTCAGTGTGGCAACATGGAAGTTGTGAAAAGGGGAAACAGTTTCAAATAAACACGTAGCAGTGTACTGAGGCAATCCACTTCTACATACATGTTAACCACAGTGTTAGATAAGTGACCTTTGTAGCTCTCAACAACATTTTGTGTTGTGGAATTACAGATCACATTTTCTACTGCTATTTTAATGTCATTGTGTTCAAATTCGTTTTTAGAGAAAAATATTACCTTCAATTCACAGTATCTAGCTACAAAAACTATTTGGTGAAAATAATTTGGATAAATTAAGTAAATCTGCTTGAAATTTGTGGAAAAAGATTGAGTTACTACTGACCTGGATCTAGTTGGTTGTGGGTTCCACTGTTTTTGAATTGCACTCAGTCATGTTTTCTTCTCCTGAGGGCTTAGCACCACAGCTGCAAGTATACTCTGTCAACTAACAAGAGCATCACTGGAATTCTCTCTCAGACAACTGTCCGAGTCCTGGTCATTTTAGTTTACTTTGGTTCCATTATCATTCTGAACTTGCCCAGAAATGAGCTGTTTTATTTAGGATACTTCAATACTCTTGGATTTAATTTCTACTCACTTGCATGGCCTCCTATGAAAATGTAGACACATCTTTAAAATACATTTATTTTTCAAATCTCAGAAGTATATTTAATCCCAAGAAAAATAATGGGAAACGGAAAACCTTTAAGTCAGAAAAAGCTAGCATATGGAACCATAGAATATGTAAGTGCATCAGATCCATTTGATTGGGTAGATATAGATTTTTAAATCCTGCCAAATTTACATTTCCCATAGTCCATGAGTAGTGTAGAGAGAATTCTTTTTCATTCCTCTTCTTAATCCCATAAGCTTGGGTGCAGTGTCTCACATATGAATCTTAAGCTTGTAGGTATATACTCTGCCTCTGTCCTTTAGTTAAATATCCTTTAATTCTTTCTTCACTGATTCTAGAGAAATATTTAAGTAGACTTTGGCAGAGTGCCTGCACTTTGGTAATGCACTGACCTCTCAAGTCTTCAGAGGATTAGTAATTGGTCCTGTCGGAACCTTTGGTAGAAGCCTCAGCCTCTGCTTTTCACTTATTTCCCCTTGGCACCCACAAACATCATTAGAGGCCAGTTGAGCTTCGGTGAAACACATGTCTGTGGCTATAGTTTAGTATGAAATTTTGGTAAAAAAAGTAGGAAGCTTCCTTACAGGGCTTTGCTGTTCATTTTGACATTGTTGATCCTGGCACAGGATAGGAGGCAGTTTTAGGCATAGGTCAGTGTTCAGAGAATGGGTTTCTCTGTGAAAATGTGTCTGTTCTACCTATACAGTTGTCCTGAGAATGGAAATGCCAGTTTTCAAGGCTACGTGCAATGTAACTCTGGGAGACTGACATTTTATTAGCAGCTAACAATAGAGACTCAGATGGCAGAATTCTCTGCTATGAAAGATTGGGTGATTTATCTATCTATTTATTTATTTATTTTTAGAAAATTTTATTTATTCATTTGAGAGACAGAGATCTCAAGCAGGCAGAGAGAGAGGAAGGAAAGCAGGCACCCTGCTGAGCAGAGAGCCCAACTCGGGGCTTGATCCCAGGATCCTGAGATCATGATCCTAGCCGAAGGTAGAGGCTTAACCCTCTGAGCCACCCAGGTGCCTCAGATTGGGTAATTTATGAGCCATAGATCCATCAGCTTCTTCTGGTGTGTGTATCTCGATGACAGGTCATCATGATGTGTTCATGGGAATATAGCTTTTCTCTCTATCCTGCAGGAAAGAATTGTGGAGATGTACAGTAAAGAGCAATGCTTCTACATGGTAGGCATTGAGAAAATCACACCAAGGGAAACATTTCTATAAAGACATTCAGAGGTAGAGGATGGAAACAGTATAGAAGGGAGGCTCCACTATAAACTTCTCCCTCAGTTTCTGACATGTTGAAGAGCTGGGTGAAATTTGTACAAAATTACCTTTAAAAAAAAATCAGTGTTTATCTTTAAAGAAGATGATATACTCCTGAAATCCCATCCTGCACCACAAATGGAAAGAATGCCTTCAGCCCTGTCCTCAGCACGTAATTATTTTGCTTGCTCGCAGTCTGTCCCTCTCCCTTGTTTTTTTTTTTTTTCTTCTTTTTATTGTGGGAAATACACATAATATAATCTTAATATTTTAACCATTTTCATTTTTAAATTTTTATGATTTTATATATTTACTTTATATAGAAAGAGTGAGAGAGAGAGCATGACCAAGGGCAGAGGGAGAGAGAGAAGCAGACTGCCTGCTGAGCAGGGAGCAACATGAGGGGCTTGATCCCTAGACCCCAGGATCATGGCCTGAGCTGAAGACAGACCTGTAACCTACTGAGCCTTCCAGGCACCTGTAACCATTTTCACTGACACAGTTCAGTGTCATTAAGGGCATTCATATTGTGTGCAAACATCACCACCAACCATCGCCAGAATTTTTAATCTTTTCATAAATAAAATCCATATCCTTCAAACAATCATTGCTCATCTCTTCCTTACCCATATTCAGAAAACACTGTTTGCTTTCTGGTCCTTTGGAGTGGGACTATATTAAATATTTCATATAAGTGGACTATTGCAGTGTTTCTTCTATGACTGGCTTACTTTGCTTAGAGTAATAACCTCAAGTTTCATCCTTGTGGTCACAAAGAACAGGGTTTCCTTCCTTTTTAAGGCTGAATAGTATACCATGTTTGTATATATTCCAAGACCTGTTTCAAAGATTTGTATCCGTTGATGGACACTGAGGTTGTTTCCCCATCTTAGCTACTGTGAATAATGCTGAAATGAGCAATAGGAGTGCAAAGAATTCCTTGAGATCCTGATTTCAGTAGTTCTTGATAAATACCCAGGTGAGGGATTGTTGGATCATATGGTATTTTATTTTAATTTTTTGAAGAACCTCCATCCTGTTTTGCATAGTGACTATACAAATTTACATTCTCACCATTGGTGAACAAGGGTTCTTTTTCTCCACATCCTTACTAATACTTGTTATGTTTTGTCTTTTGATAATGGCCATTTTAATAGATATGAAATATTACATCATTGTGGTTTTGAATTGTATTTTTCTGATGATTAGTAATGTTGAGCATCTTTTCATTTGCTTGTTGGCCATTTATATATTTTCTTTGTGGGAAGGTCTATTTCAGTCTGTGGCCCATTTTCAAATTGGGCTATCTTTGCTATTGAGTTGTATGAGTTCTTTGTCTATTTTGGATACTAACCCCATACGAAACATATTGTTTGCAAATGTTTTTTGCCATTCTGTGGGAAATTGTTAATTGTTCCTTTGCTGTACAGAAGTTTTTTTTTAAGTCTGATGTAGTCCCCTTTGTTTATTTTTGCTTCTGTTGTCTGTTCTTTTGGTGTCATATCCAAGAAGTCATAGATCATTCCAATGATGAAGATTTTCTGCTGTGTTTTCTTCTAAAAGGTTTAGTTTCCAGCCTTCCATTTTAAATCTAGCTTGATGATTTTGGTGAAGGTATAATATAAAGGTTCAATTCCATTCATTTGCCTGTGGATATCCAGTTTTCCCAGCACTTACTGAAGAAATTATTCTTTTCCCATTGTGTATTCTTGACACCCTTATTAAAGATCAAGCGTGAGCCTATGTATATGCGTGGGCTTGTTTTTGGGTTCTCTGTTCTGTTGCATTGGTCTCTATATCTGTCTTTATGCCAGTACCATACTATTTTAATTACTATAGTTTTGTAATATAGTTTGAAATCTGGAAGTGTGATGTTTCTAGCTTTGTCCTTCTTTCTTATGATTGCTTTGGCTATGGGGTTCTATTGTAATTCGACATCAATTTTAAGATTCTTTTTTCTTTTTCTTTTTTAAGCTTGATTTATTTCTTTTAGAGACAGTGAGTGTGAGCAAGTGGGGGACGAGCAGAGTGAGAAGGAGAGATCTCAAGCAGTCTCCCCACTCATATAGCAGCCTGACTTGGGGCTAGATCTCATGACCCTGAGATCATGACCTGAGTTGAAACCAAGAGTTGGATGCTCAACTACTGAGCCACCGAGGTGCCCCGATTGTTTTTTCATTTTTTGATAGCTATTACGGTGATACTAGATCACTTTGTATAGTATGAACATTTTGACAACGTTGAATCTTGAAATCCACGAACACAGGGTGCCTTTCCATTTATTTGCCTTTTTTCATTTTTATGTTCTTTCATAAATTTTTTTCTTTTCCAGCTTAAAAATCCTTAATTTTTTAGATTCATATTTTTTCTAAGTATTTCAGTCCTTTTTTCCTTTTTTTGGTAACAGTAATTCTGGCCTTCTAAAGGGAGTTCAGATGTGTTTTTTTTCCTTTTCAAAACTTTAGAAGATTTTGAAAAGGATTGGCATTTCTTCTTCTTTAAATGTTGTATTTTAGATTTCACCAGTGACTTGGATGTTGGGCTTTCCTCTCTTGGTAAGCTTCTCGTTATGGATTTAATTTCCTTGCTCATTATTTGTTCAGATTATCTACTTCTTCATGCATCAGATGTGGTAGAATGTATGTTCCTAGGAATTTATCTATTTCTTCCATGTAATCCAATTAATTAACATACATTGTTAGTAGTTTCTTGTAATCCTTTTATTTCTGTGGTATGAGTTTTAATGTCCCCTCTTTCATATGTGAACTTTTCTCCATCTAGGTAAAGTTTGTCAGTTTTGTTGTACTTTAAAAAACAGCTTTTAGTTTCATCGATATTTTTCTATTGATTTCCTCATCTCTATTTCCTTTTTCTCCTATAATCTCAATTATCCCTACCGCTGCTACCTTTGGACTTAGTTGTCTTTCTCATTTCTTGAGGTAAGTTTACTTGAGATCTTTTTAAAGGTAGGTGATCATTGCTATACACTTTCCTCTTTGTATGGCTTTTGCTACTTCCCATAGCTTTTGTTGTAAGTTTAAAATTTTGTTTGTTTTGACATGTTTCTAATTCCTCTTTTGATTTCCTCGTTGACCAATAGGTTGCAGAAGAATGTGTTATTTAATTTTCGTGAATTTGTGAATTTGCCAATTTTCCTTCTGCTCTTGATTTTGTTTCACTTCCTTGTGTTCAGAACATATACATTGTATGACTTGAATCTTAAGTTTTTCAAGACTTGTTTTGTGACCGAACATATAATCTATTCTGCATCATCTGCCATGTGCACTTGAGAAGACTGTATATTCTACTGTTATTGGATGGATTGTTCTATATATGCCTGTTAGGTCCATTTGGTTAATAATGTTCATGTCCATTGGGTTCTTACTGATTTTCTGTCTATATGTTGTATCCATCATTGAAAGTGAACATTGAAGTCTCTTAGTACTACTGTGGTTTTGTCTCTTTCTGCTTTTATATCTGTTATTTGCTTGATATATGTAGATACTCTGCTGTTGGGTCCATCAATATTTATAATTATTATATCATCCTGAGTAACCAACCCTTTTATCATTATATAAAGTCCTTATTTGTGACAGTTTTGTTTTTAGAGTCTATTTTGTCTGAAGTGAGTATAGTCCTGCCCTCTTTCAGTTGCTGTTCACATGGAATGTCTTTTATTCATTGCTGCAGTTTGAGACATTTTGTCTTCTTAAAGCTTTTTTAAAATTTTTTAATTTCTTTTCAGCATAACAGTATTCTTTGTTTTTGCACCACACCCAGTGCTCCATGCAATCTGTGCCCTCCCTACTACCTACCACCTGGTTCCCCCAACCTCCCACCCCTTACCCCTTCAAAACTCTCAGATTGTTTCTCAGTCAATAGACTCATGGTTCACCTCCCCTTCCATTTTCCATCAACTCCCTTCTCCTCTACATCTCCCCTTGTCCTCCATATTATGTGTTATGCTCCACAAATAAGTGAAACCATATGATACTTGACTCTCTTTGCTTGACTTATTTCACTCAGCATAATCTTTCAGTCCCATCCATGTTGCTACAAAAGTTGGGTATTCATCCTTTCTGATGGAGGCATAATTTTCCATAGTGTATATGGACCACATCTTCCTTATCCATTTGTCCATTGAAAGGCATCTTGGTTCTTTCCACAGTTTGGTGACCGTGGCCATTGCTGCTATGAACGTTGGGATACAGATGGCCCTTCTTTTCACTACATCTGTATCTTTGGAGAAAATACCCAGGAGTGCAAATGCAGGGTCATAGGGAGGCTCTATTTTTAACTTCTTGAGGAATCTCCACACTGTTCTCCAAAGTGGCTGCACCAACTTGCATTCCCACCAACAGTGTAAGAGGGTTCCCCTTTCTCCACATCCTCTCCAACACACGTTGATTCCTGTGTTGCTAATTTTGGCCATTCTAACTTGTGTAAGGTGGTATCTCAATGTGGTTTTAAATTGAATTTCCCTGATGACTAGTGATGATGAACATTTTTTCATGTGTCTGATAGCCATTTGTATGTCTTCATTGGAGAAGTCTCTGTTCATATCTTCTGCGCATTTTTTGACATGATTATCTGTATTGTGTGTGTTGAGTTTGAGGAGTTCATTATAGATCCTGGATATCAACCTTTTGTCTGTACTGTCATTTGCAAGTATCTTCTCCTATTCCGTGGGTTGCCTCCTTGTTTTGTTGCCTGTTTCTTTTGCTGAGCAGAAGCTTTTGATTTTGATGAAGTCCCAAAGGTTCATTTTCGCTTTTGTTTCCTTTGCATTTGGAAACATATCTTGAAAGAAGTCTGTGGCTGATATCGAAGAGGTTACTGCTTATGTTCTCCTCTAGGATTCTGATGGATTCCTGTCTCACATTGATGTCTTTTATCCATTTTGAGTTTATTTTTGTGTACGGTGTAAAAGAATGGTCCAGTTTCATTCTTCTACATGTAGCTGCCCAGTTTTCCCAGCACCATTTATTGAAGAGACTGTCTTTTTTCCACTGTATATTTTTTCCTGTTTTGTCGAAGATTATTGACCATAGAGTTGAGGGTCCATATCTGGGCTCTCTACTCTGTTCCACTGGTCTATGTGTCTGTTTTTATGCCAGTCTTGGTGATGCTGTCTTGGTGATCACAGCTTTGTAGTAAAGCTTGAAATCATGTAATGTGATGCCCCCTGTTTTATTTTTGTTTTTCAACATTTCCTTAGCGATTCAGTGTCTCTTCTGATTCCTTACAAATTTTTGGATTATTTGCTCCAGCTCTTTGAAGAATACCGGTGGAATTTTGATCGGAATGGCATTAAAAGTATAGATTGCTCTAGGCAGTATAGACATTTAAAAAAAATTTATTCTTCCTATCCAAGAGCACGGAATGGTCTTCAATCTCTTTGTGTCTTCTTCAATTTCTTTCATGAGTGTTCGGTAGTTTCTCAAGTACACAGAACTTTACCTCTTGGTTAGCTTTATTCCCAGGTATTTTATGGTTCTTGGTGCTATAGTAAATGGAATCGACTCTCTAATTTCACTTTCTGTATTTTCATTGTTAGTGTATAAGAAAGCCACTAATTTCTGCACATTGACTTTTGTCCTGCCACGTTGCTGAATTGCTGTATGAGTTCTAGTTGTTTAGGGGTGGAGTCTTTTGGGTTTTCCATATAAAGAATCATGCCATCTGCGAAGAGAGAGATTTTGACTTCTTCATTGCCAATTTGGAGAGTTTTTATTTCTCTTTGTTGTCTGATTGCTTTTGCTAGGACTTCTAATATTATGTTGAACAAGAGTGGTGACAGTGGGCATCCTTGTCTTGTTCCTGATCTGAATGGGAAGGCTACAAGATTTTTCCCATTGAGGATGATATTTGCTGTGGGTCTTTCATAGATAGATTGGATGAAGTTCAGGAATGTTCCCTCTATCCCTATACTTTGAAGCGTTTTAATCAGGAATGGATGCTGGATTTTGTCAAATGCTTTTTCTGCATCAATTGAGAGGACCATGTGGTTCTTTTCTCTTCTCATATTAATTTGTTGTATCACATTGATTGATTTGCGAATGTTGAACCATCCTTGTAGCCCAGGGATGAATCCCACTTGGTCATGGTGGATAATCTTTTTAATGTGCTGTTGGGTCCTGTTTGCTAGGATCTTATGGAGAATCTTAGCATCCATATTCATCAGTGATATTGGTCTGAAATTCTCCTTTTTGGTACGGTCTTTGCCTGGTTTGGGGATCAGGGTAATGCTGGCTTCATAGAAAGAGTCTGGTAGTTTTCCTTCTGTTTCAATTTTTTTGATACAGCTTCAGGAGAATAGGTGTTATTTCTTCTTTGAAAGTTTGGTAGCATTCCCCCAGGCAATCCGTCAGTTCCTGGGCTCTTGTTTTTTGGGAGGTTTTTGATCACTGCTTCAATCTCATTACTAGATATTGGTCTATTCAGGTTGTCGATTTCTTCCTGGTTCAGTTTTGGGAGTTTATAGTTTTACAGGAATGTATGCATTTCATCTAGGTTGCTAAGCTTATTGGCGTATAACTGTTGATAATAACTTCTGATGATTGTTTCTACTTCCTTGGTGTTACTTGTGATCTCTCCCTTTTCATTCATATTTTTATGAATTTGGGCTTTCTCTCTTTTCTTTTGGATTAGTGTGGCCAATGGTTTATCAATCTTATTGATTCTTTCAAAAAACCAGCTTCTAGTTTCATTGATATGCTCTACTATATCTCTGGTTTCTACCTCATTGATCTCAGCTCTAATCTTGATGGTTTCCCTTTTTATGTGTGGAGTTTGTTTGATTTGTTGTTGATTCTCCAGTTCTTTAAGGTGTAGAGACAGCTGGTGTATTCTGGATTTTTCAATTTTTTTGAGGGAGGCTTGGATGGCTATGTATTTCCCCCTTAGGACCACCTTTGCTGTATCCCATAGATTTTGGACTGAAGTGTCTTCATTCTCAATGGTTTCCATGAATTGTTTCAGTTCTTCTTTGATCTGCTGGTTGATTGAAGCATTCTTAAGCAAGGTGGTCTTTAGCTTCCAGGTGTTTGAGTTCTTTCTGAACTTTTCCTTGTGATTGAGCTCCAGTTTCAAAGCATTGTGATCTGTGAATATGCAGGGGGTAATGTCAGTCTTTTGGTATTGGTTGAGTCCTGATTTGTGACCCAGTATGTGATCTATTCTGGAGAAGGCTCCATGTGCACTTGAGAAGAATGAGTATTCTGTTGTTTTAGGGTGGAATGTTCTGTATATCTATGAGGTCCATTTGGTCCAATGTGTCATTCAATGCCCTTGTTTCTTTATTGATTTTCTGCTTGGATGATCTGTCTCTTTCTGAGAGAGGCATGTTAAGATCTCCTACTATTAATGTATTCCTATCAATATGACTCTTTATCCTGATTAATAGTTTTCTTATGTAATTGGCTGCTCCCATATTGGAGGCATAGATATTTACAATTGTTAGGTCATCTTGGTGGATAGTCCCTTTAAGAATGATGTTGTGTCCTTCTATATCTCTGACTACAGTCTTTAGTTTAAAATCTAATTTATTTGATATGAGAATTGTTACCCCAGCATTCTTTTGAGACCTATTCATATGAAAGATTCTTCTCTATCCCTTCACTTTCAGTCTGGGTGTATCTTCAGGTTCAAAATGGGTCTCTTGTAGACAACATATGAATGGGTACTGTCGTTTTATCCAATCTGCAACCATGTGTCATTTTATGGGTGCGTTTATGCCATTCACATTGAGAGTGATTATTGATAGATACTTTTTTATTGACATCGTCTTACCTTTGCAGTCTTTCTTTCTGTACATTGTCTTTATATTTCTGTTCAATGCTATTTTTAGGAGTTTTACTCTTTTATAGAACCCCCTTAATATTTCCTGCAGTGTTGGCTTGGTGGTTGCATAGTCTTTTAAGCCTTGCTGGTCTTGGAAACTCTTTATCCCTCCATCCATTTTGAATGTCAGTCTTGCTGGATAAAGTATTCTTGGCTGCATATTCTTCTCATTTAGTGCCCTGACTATATCTTGCCAGCCATTTCTGGCTTGCCAGGTCTCTGTGGACAGGTCTGACATTATTTGATGGGCTTTCCTCAGTAGGAAAGAGCTTCTTTGTCCTTGCTGCTTTTAGGAGGGTCTGCCCACAATTATAATTCTTCATTCTTACTATTAGGGGTCTTGAGGACTTTAGAGAATCTACAAACTTGCGGGGAAACCATTCTGCCTCCAGTACATGAACGCTGGTTCCATTTGTGAGATTGGGGCAATTTTAATGTAGAACTTGTTCCACTATATATTCTAGATTTTTTTCTTTCTCCTCCCTTCAGGGATTCCAATATTTCTGACATGGAACATTTCATGGCATCATTTATTTCCCTGATTCTGTTTTCACCGCTTAAGCTGTTCGTTCCAGGCTTCCTCCTGATCCTTTCTCTCTATCTGTTTGTCCTCCAGATCACTAATTCTATCTTCTGTCTCAGTTACCCTAGCTTTGAGAGAATTTAGATTAGATTGGGACTCATTGAGAGCATTGTGAACCTCATCCCTGGTGGCTTTCAGTTCTGCCATAACATTGTGAACATCATCCCTGGTCGCTTTCCGTTTTGCCCTAATAAATTCTGTTTGGTCATCCATGGCTTTCTCCTACCTAGCTATTGCCTGGATAATTGTTAGCCTGAATTCCCTTTCCGACATATTGTCTATGTCGATAGGCTTTAGCTCTGTTGCAGAAGGCCCAGCCTCTGTATTTTTCTTCTGTTGGGCATTCCTCCTTGTAGTCATTTTTGTGAGAGATGACTAAATGAATGTAGCCAGATATATCGACTGTGGTGCAGTCAACGTGCACCCTGGAACGCTTCTGCGCAATCAGGATTACCCACCCTAACGAGATAAAAAAAAAAAAAAAAAAAAAGAAGAAAAAAAAAAAAAAGAAAAAGAAAGAGAGGGAGAGAGGCATGGAAAAAAAGGGAAGATAAAAGAGAAGGCTCAGCCCTAATGGACCCCAAGGTAAGATTTATGAAGTATACAGACAAAAACATACAAACCAAAAGACTGTTAAAAGTTTATTACAAGAGAAAAAAATATACATATATAAAAGCAACAAGAGGAAGAACCTCATCAAAAAGAACCCCAAGTATGATTTATATACTACCAGGACAAACACAAATATACAGAAACAGTGGCAGAAGAAAAATATGGGAGAGTGGTTATAACTTCTCCGTGTGGGTGTGGAAGGTTATTTTGACTTTTCCTGGATGTATCTTGATATCTTTGTTAAAGGACTCAACTTTCCTAAGATAAAGGGAGATTAAAAATTGGTTTACCTATAGGGGTAGCAATGACTGGGGAAAGGGGGTTACCTTTCATATTCTATATGAATATTAGAAAATAAAAATAAAAAAAGAATAAACTCGACTAAATTAAACTAAAATTTAAAAAAAATTAAAAAATAGAAAAGCAAAAGAAAAACACGGGTGTATGTTTCAGAAAGTTCCAGTTAGAAGGTTATTATGGAATTTGATGTACTGGACATCTCACTGTGATGGTAAATAAGTTAAAAAATTACCTATATTAAAAAAAAATGAACCAGAATAGTGGGAACGAGTTAAAAATAAAGGTTGTATTTATGAAGTAGTGGCAGTTGTTCTCTTGTAGTCTTTTTTTTTTTTTTTTTTCCCTTTCCTGGTTGGTTTTCTGGGGGAGGGGCCTGCCATGTGAGTTTTCAGTCAATAATGTTTCATGAGTTAAGTCCTCCTTAAAGGGGTGGGCTCTGAGGAAACCGGTTTTTCAGGCTTTTGTTCTCTGGAAGTTTTTTTGTTTGTTTGTTTGTTTGTTTTTCTCTGGCCTTAACAGCTTTTGATGGTTTTTGGAGGTTTCCAGGAAATCAAAGTGCACCCTGACCTCCCTCTCAGAGAGAAGCCTCAGTTGGCTCCCCTATGGGTGCTGCAATGCTGCTGGCAGAGCAGGTTCCAAGTCACGGTCCCTGGGCATGCAGGATCTCCTGCTTGTACCCAAAACCATGGCAGTGGTGGCTGTCCGGGCAGCTCCAGATCACCAGAGAGGTTCCAAGCTGCAATCACACACTGAGATTTCCCCACAGGCCTGGGCTGGTAGTTTCTGGCCTTTCCTGGTCCTAGAGCACTGGGCTGGCACCTGTGGGCACTCTCCCAGGGGAGGTTGTGGGGTGCCCGTGTCTCAGGCTCTGATACCACTGCGGGTGTCTAAGAGTGTCAGGCTGGGCCTTTGCGCACCTCTCTCAGGGGGAGTGGGGGCATGCACATCTCAGGCTCTGATAGCATGGCGTGGCATTCTGCCAACTGGCGAGGTTCCCAGCCCCTCACAAGAGCCAGCCCACGCTGGCGGCTCTGGGACCAAGACCTGGTTTCTCCACAGCACTCTCTCTTGTTCAATGCCAGGGGAGGCTGTCCTGGGTCCAGGGACTTAAGCCCCTGTCCCTGGCCTCCTGGATTCCCACAATCCACGCCCCCCCCCCCCCCCCCCCCGCGATCCTTTGCTCTTTGTGAGTGAGACTCACAAAGTCTCTCTTTGTGAGACTCCAAGTTAATGCTGGTCCCCAGACACAGGGCACTCTTGTTTTGGGGTATTACTTTTTAATGGGTCACCTCTGCTGGCTCCCTCCCCCTTTTGTTTATCTTTTGATATCAGTCCAATGTTCCCACTCCGCTTTATCTGCCCACTGGCATCTTCTGCCCCTGTAGAGATCCAGTTGTGTATAATTCTGATCTTAGGCTGATTTTATGGGTGATCGGAGTTCTTTGGTAGGTAATCAGCTCACTTTAGGGTCAGGTTGAAACGGTGCCGCCCTCTACTTCCCTGCCATCTTGTCTCTCCCTATGCTTTTGGATTTCTTATGAGTCCTTTCAAATATGCAAACTTGTACGGTCTTTGCAGTTGCTCTGTCCACTAGAAGTATTTTTAAGATAAGTAGGATAACTTGAGATGAGCAATGATGCAATTCCACAATTTTATATCTTCACCATTTTGCAACATGTTTCCTTTGTGTTGCCTGACATCATCCTTTTTGTTTAAACTTTCGTGTACTGAGGAAAGGTAATATTGATGCCCAAGACACAAGATCCTTGGATTTAAATTTGAAAATATGTATTCCTAAGATATTTTAGGGTGGATCCCAAGGTCCTCTTGACTGCAAATGTAGCCCCATTACCAAGTGTCAAGGTCAGTCCTTTGATTCTTTTCTTATCAGATTTTAGGATATCTGCCTGGGTGTGTGTCGAAAGATGTGTTAATACAGCTCCTCTTATAATCAGCCCTGTGAAAAAATAGCACAAGTTTGAGCTGGGAAATCTGATGATGGGGAGGGGTTGTGGGACAAAAGTCATAATAGAGAGAAAGAGGTAGAAGTCCCTCTAAGTGGATCATGATTCTACAGCAGAAGAAAATCATGCTATTTTCAAGAGACCACTTTGGAACAAAAGATAGTACTCTTACCACCTGTGTCATATGTCACTGATGAAAGACTGACTCTAGAGAAATCGTGGAACTTGTAGGGAAAGTAGGAAACTTGTCCTCTTGCTGATTATCAGGCTCTACCTAAAATCTCCCAACTGGGGGTGCCTGGGTGGTTCAGTCTGTTATGATGTGCCTTTGGCTCAGGTCATGATCCCAGGGTCCTTGGATTGATTCCCATGTCCAGTTCCCTGCTCGGCAGGAAGCCTGCTTCTCCCTTTGCCTCTACTTGCTGCTCCTCTCTCTGTGTCTCTCTTTGTTGAATGGATAAATAAAATCTTAAAAAAAAAAAAAAACCAACAACAACTCCCAACTGGAAAATTTGGAGAAAAGAAGTGAGGTTACACATTGATGATCCATTTATGGTTAGACCACTACAGGTATAGTTTGGCTTGGGTTTTTGTGACCATATTTGCCATGTGGGTATTTTCCCAATGACCCAAGAAACACTTCCAATGAATCATACAGGAAAAAGAATGTTGAATAATACACCTTCTGTGTGGCCACAAATGGATAAAATATGTTGCTAATCTGACTGATAAGATGAGAGTTTGGCGGGGCACCTGGGTGGCTCAGTGGTTAAGCCGCTGCCTTCAGCTCAGGTCATGATCTCAGGGTCCTGGGATCGAGTCCTGCATCGGGCTCTCTGCTCAGCAGGGAGCCTGCTTCCTCCTCTCTCTCTGCCTGCCTCTCTGCCTACTTGTGATTTCTCTCTGTCAAATAAATAAATAAAATCTTAAAAAAAAAAAAAGATGAGAGTTTGGCAAGAGTCTTCTTGCCTACTTCCAGATATGGAAGATCTTTCATTTGCTTCTTTGAGTATACCAAATGTGAAAGTGGAATGAATGTGTTTAAGGAAAGCAGATGTGGAGGGTGAACAACTTGGGCTTGCTTTTAAGGCCCAGTTTTTCTGACTTTTGTCCTCTAGTGGTATGTAAAGGACATTTTAAAAGAGTTAAGTTCCACAGTTTGAAACCTAAATTAATGAAAGAAATTACTGCCTCCAAAACATATGAATGTTTGGGTATGTCAGTATATTGTTCAGAGAAGGTACTCCAGAAGCATTCCTGTCGTCATGAGCATCATGAGCATCGTCATTCTTATTTCTACATTATTCTTTTTCATCCCATCTTTCTTGGGAACTACAGCTAGATCTTTAAAAATAAGTTTGATATTTTAGGTATAGTGTTGCTTGCATTTATTTAGAAGGTGGTCACTCAGGAAATTATCGCAAAACATCTATTTTGTAGAGGTTGTATTGGAGTGTATTTAACATACAATGTCACGATAGTTTCAGGTGTACAGCATAGGATTTGACAGTTCTGTACATTATTCAGTACTCACCAAGATAACTGTAGTTGCCCATTTGTCACACAATATTATAATATTGTTGATTACATTCTTTATACTATACATTTTAACCCCTTGAGTTACTTATTTTATAACAAAGTTTGACCTTTTAATCTCATTTATTTCAACCTTCCCTCCACAACCACCTTTTGCAATTACCACTGGCAACCACTACTTTGTTCTCTTAAGAGTCTTTTTTTTTTTTTAATTTGTGAAAACATTTGTTTTTAAAAGGCCTTCATAGAGAGTAAACTTTAACCAGATCTAAAGACCTGAGAACATTAGAAATGTCAGTATCACAAAATATTCAATCCCTGATTGTGAAATCACCCTCTGAAGACAAGTTTATGAGCTCTTCCTCAGGAATCCCAAGCTCTGTACAGAGATAGGTCTGTGGGTCTCTGGCACTGCAGTGGCTTTTCCTTTTCCTCCCTTGAGAGCAGCAGAAGGGGATCCATCATTAGAGAGAGCTTTTGAAATATGTTCCGCTTAGACACTTCACAGTTGCTCCAGGCAGCCCCCCCCCCCATTTGCTACTGCAGAGATGTTTAAAGGCATTTGTGTCCCAGACTGGGGAGTTGGTGGGGGGCTAGCTTTTAGTGTCCAGAGATCTGCTCATAGGTCCCATTAGATTCCTTGCTGAGATAGTAACTCTCTTCTCTGCTGTCCCTACTCATATCCAGATGCCTTTTAAAATGACTTATTGTAAAGTGAAGTGAGCATGGCACAGATGTTTGGTCCTCCTGTGATCATGGTTAGTGAATAGTGGTTGGTAGTGGTGTTCTTGGCCTCCTCTTGTCAGCAATCATTGTCCCTGGCTTACTTTCTGTGCTGATGACATCTCTGAAGGCTGTAACCATGTCTGGGCAATTTCACTAATTTTTAGCTGATTCATCTTTTTCAATCTAAATCATTTAATTCCCACAATTTAAGAGAGTATGCAATGCTATTTCCATTGTACAGATTAAAACAATCAGTAGAGAGATGAAGCAAAATGCTTACATCAAAATGTTAATTGATGCCAGAGATAAGGTGAGAAATCAAGCCTATTTGATCCAAAGCTCTTAATATCTGACTTCAAAGCATCTGTTTCTGAATCTCTCCTAGAATTTCATTATGTACCCTTATGTTTCTTTTCTGTAATCCAGATCTGTGGTCATTGTTCAATTTGTGACACATACATGTTCCTACATCATTGGTAATTTCCAGGTGTTCAGACTCTGTCCTTGTCCATGTCTAAAACACATCTTTAACATACAGATATTTTCTGCCTTAATCTACAGACTTGATCACTCCTATTTCTTTTGCATCAGCAGTTCTGCCTCTACTATTTTTGTAGACAATTGCATACTACAGGAAATGGAGGTGATGTAGTTTTAAAAAAGTATCTTTCTGTACAAGTGTTCTTTTCTAGGGCTTGTGGGAAGAAAAGAGTTTTTATTATTGTGGTGCAGGAGCATCTGTAAATCTCTAAAATTTGGGTAGATAAGAAAAGGTATATTTGGATCAACGAACAAATGGATAAGGAAGATGTGGTCCATATATACTATGGAGTATTCTGCCTCCATCAGAAAGGATAAATACCCAACTTTTGTAGCAACATGGATAGGACTGGAAGAGATTATGCTGAGTGAAATAAGTCATGCAGAGAGAGTCAAGTGTCATATGGTTTCACTTATTTGTGGAGCATAACAAATAGCATGGAAGACAAGGGGAGATGGAGAGGAGAAGGGAGTTGAGGGAAATTGGAAAGGGAGGTGAACCATGAGAGACTATGGACTCTGAAAAACAATCTGAGGGTTTTGAAGGGGTGGGGGGGGTGGGAGGTTGGGGGATCCAGGTGGTGGATATGGGAGAGGGCATGGATTGCATGGAGCACTGGGTGTGGTGCAAGAATAATGAATACTGTTATGTTGAAAAATAAAAAATTAAAAAAAATGCTGAAAAAAATGTCTTTATTTTTAAAATCTCAAAAAAAAAAAAAAGAAAGAAAGAAATAAAGAAAGTACTTCTTGAAGACTCCCTGGTGTTCTTTATGTTTTTGCATATATACTTTTATTCTTTTGAAATAAAACTTCATTCTAGCTGAAGTATAGCTTGTGGAGAGTGCTCAGGAATATTGCTGTTTCCCTGTTTCATACCCACAATCAGTGGAACATTATGATTTTTGTGGCCCGTTACTATATTGTCCTCATGAGCCCTTTTCCTCCCTTAAAAATATTAAAATTACATTTTATAAAAGCATTGGTCTAAAGATGATTATACTGCACATTGGATTTGGATTACTTTCATTTTTTCCTCCTACTTTAAAAGAAATTAACCATTTCCAGGGCTCCTGGAATTATTGTAGACTCTAGGCACCATGCTTACTTTGTCTTAATGGGTGTGTTGATCCTGCCCACAAAATATATGCTTCTGAAGAAAAGTGATCCAGACAGGATAATTGACTGTCTCATGTCTAATCAACTAGGAAGGATAATAAATCTCTAAATTTCCACTAGATGTTTTTATTTAAATACTCTAATCCCAAGTTTCATTATTACCAATTTTCATTATTTGCCCCCAGAGTTTCTTCATGACATTTTTCACTTCTGCATTTCGGAGGGTGTAAATTAAAGGGTTTAACATGGGAGTTACTAAGGTAAAGAACACAGCCACAGCTTTGTCAGCGGGGAAGGAGGTCATGGGTCTCAGATACATGAATAAACAAGGTACAAAGAATAAGATGACAACAGTGACATGAGAAGCACAAGTAGACAGGGCTTTGCGACGCCCTTCAGAGCTTTTAGTCCTCAGGGAGCAAAGGATGACAATGTAAGAAGCAACCAGCATAGAAAAAATGAGCAGACATTGTGACCCACTGTTAGCGGCAATCATGGGCCCCAAAGTGTGAGTGTCTGTACAGGCTAATTCCAGGAGAGGTATTAAATCACACATAAAATGGTCAATGGCATTGGGGCCACAGAATGGCAACTGGACTATGAACAGAACCTGGATCCCTCCATGCAGAAAGCCTAAAATCACAGCCATTCCCACCAAGAAAGAACAGACAGGTCGGCTCATGATGGTCATGTAATGCAAGGGCCTACAGATGGCTACATAGCGGTCATAGGCCATGACAGCTAAAAGGGTGATCTCTGCTCCAGCAAAGAAATGTTCAGCAAAGAGCTGAGTCATGCAGCCATTGAAGGATATGGTGTTCTTGTCAGAAATCAAGTCAAAGATCATTTTGGGTGCTATGGAAGAAGAGTAGAAAGCATCTAAAATGGACAAGTAGGACAGAAAAATGTACATGGGAGATCCCAGGGCTGGGCTGATGAAGATGGTGATGGAGATGAGGAGGTTACCTGCCATTGTGATCATGTAGGTGATTAAAAACACAGCAAATAAGAATTTCTTCAGTTCTGGGTTCGGAGTCAGGCCCAGCAGAATGAATTCCGTTACATTGCTTATCCTTCCCATGGAGTCAGCTTGGGTTATAAGTCTACGGTCAATCTGGAAAGATCACAGAATTTTGAATTCAACACTGAAATCTTCCATCACCTCCATCACTTCCATCACCATCCATTCAACTTGAAATTTTCCATCAAGACCCAGGAGGTCTGACTAAAGAGGAAGCCACAGCTTCCACTTACCACAACTGCTTTGGAGATATTTGTAAAAAAGAACAGTAAGATATTAAATTTCTCTTATTCATATAAGTTGAATAGTGGAAGTATGTTACAAGCACCAGAAAAGGGTGCCTGGGTGGCTCAGCCAGAAAAGTGTTTGCCTTTGGATGAGGCCCTGATTCCAGCATCCTGAGATTGAGTCCCGGTTCAGGCTCTCTGCTCAGGGGATGTCTGCTTCTACCTCTGCTTCTGCCTCTGCTTGTCCATCTGTTGTGCGTGCTCTCTCTAATAATTAATCAGTTAGTCTTTAAATAAAAAGAATACTGCTCCCGAATAGATCTATAATCCTAGTCACATTTTACAAATGGAATTAAAGGAGTCATGATATTTCCTCGAATCTCCTATTGTTGAGAGAGAAATGTTACCTAAGATAATACAAGTTTTTCCTTTGACATAGTTTAATCAATTAAAATGAACTTGAAGTCTTCATTGCTTATTAGTGGAAGAATTGAATATATACAAGAATTTATTCTTTGTTTGATTGATCTAGGCATGGATTTTCCATAGTGAGTCTTTGTTACAAATGATCATAGGACATTTTATTCCTTCTCCCCCTCTTTTTCTCCTTTCCCTATCCCTGGTAAGGAATATAACAACATATTTTTCCTCAAAGTTTTACAGACACAGAAGTCAGCATCAGGACCTTTCAGCTTCAATAAAGGTGAGGAAACTATATTTTGTTTTCCAGAAAGCTATGTCTCTTTGTTTCTTCTCTATCCATGGCTGCTACTATAGGTGGGAACTAAGTGTTTCATTATCCTTCATAGGTTTAATCCACAAATTCTGACTTCAGCGTGGCAACATGGAGGTTGTGAAAAGGGGAAACAATTTCAAATAAACACGTAGAAGTGTACTGAGGCAATCCACTTCTACATACATGTTAACCACAGTGTTAGATAAATGACCTTAGTAGTTCTCAACAACATTTTGTGTTGCGGAATTACAGATCACATTTTCTACTGCTATTTTAATGTCATTGTGTTCAAATTCATTTTTAGAGAAAAATATTACCTTCAATTCACAGTATCTAGCTACAAAAACTATTTGGTGAAAATAATTTGGATAAATTAAGTAAATCTGCTTAAAATTTGTGGAAAAAGATTAAGTTACTACTGACCTGGATCTAGTTGGTTGTGGGTTCCACTGTTTTTGGATTTCACTCAGTCATGTTTTCTTCTCCTGAGGGCATAGCACCACAGCTGCAAGTATACTCTGTCAACTAACAAGAGCATCACTGGAATTCTCTCTCAGACAACTGTCCGAGTCCTGGTCATTTTAGTTTACTTTGGTTCCATTATCATTCTGAACTTGCCCAGAAATGAGCTGTTTTATTTAGGAAACTTCAATACTCTAGGATTTAATTTCTACTCACTCGCATGGCCTCCTATAAAAATGTAGACACATCTTTAAAATACATTTCCCAAAGTCCTTGAGCAGTGTAGAGAGAATTCTTTTTCATTCCTCCTCTTAACCCCATAAGCTTGGGTGCAATGTCTCACATATGAATCTTAAGCTTGTAGGTATATACTCTGCCTCTGTCCTTTAGTTAAATATCCTTTAATTCTTTCTTCACTGATTCTAGTCAAATATTTAAATAGACCTTGGCAGAGTGCCTGCACTTTGGTAATGCACTGACCTCTCAAGTCCTCAGAGGATTAGTAGTAATTGGTCCTGTCGGAACCTTTGGTAGAAGTCTCAGCCTCTGCTTTTCACTTATTCCGCCTTGGCACCCACAAACATCATTAGAGGCCAGTTGAGCTTCGGTGAAACACGTGTCTGTGGCTATAGTTTAGTATGAAATTTTGGTAAAAAAAGTAGGAAAGCTTTCTTACAGGGCTTTGCTGTTCATTTTGACATT
The DNA here is from genome assembly GCF_964662115.1 of Mustela nivalis. Classification (NCBI taxonomy): domain Eukaryota; kingdom Metazoa; phylum Chordata; class Mammalia; order Carnivora; family Mustelidae; genus Mustela; species Mustela nivalis. The sequence continues at coordinate 103,792,356 of NC_139028.1, forward strand.
GTTGAGCCTGGCACAGGATAGGAGGCAGATTTAGGCATAGGTTAGTGTTCAGAGAATGGGTTTCTCTCTGAAAACGTGTCTGTTCTAAGTATACAGTTGTCCTGAGAATGGAAATGCCAGTTTTCAAGGCTACATAAAATGTAACTCTGGGAGACTGACATTTTTATTAGCAGCTAACAATGGAGACTCAGATGGCAGAATTCTCAGCTATGGAAGTTTGGGTAATTTATGAGCCGTAGATCCATCAACTTCTTCTGGTGTGTGTATATCAATGATAGGTCCTCATGATGTGTTCATGGGAATATAGCTTTTCTCTCTATCCTGCAGGAAAGAATTGTGGAGATGTACAGCAAAGAGCAATGCTTCTACATGGTAGGCATTGAGAAAATCACACCAAGGGAAACATTTTCTATAAAGACATTCAGAGGTAGAGGATGGAAACAGTATAGAAGGGGTGCTCCATTATAACTTTTCCCTCAATTTCTGACATGTTGAAGAGCTGGATGAAATTTGTACAAAATCACCTTAAAAAAAATCAGTGTTTATCTTTAAAGAAGCTGATATAGTTCTGAAATCCCATCCTGCACCACAAATGGAAAGAGTGCCTCCAGCCCTGTCCTCAGCACGTAATTATTTTGCTTGCTTGCAGTCTGTCTCTCTCCCTTGTTTTTTTTCTTCTTTTTATTGTGGGAAATACACATAATATAAAACTTACTATTTTAACCATTTTTATTTTTAAATTTTTAAGATTTTATATATTTACTTTATATAGAAAGAGTGAGAGAGAGAGAGAGAGAGCATGACCAAGGGCAGAGGGAGAGAGAGAAGCAGACTGCCTGCTGATCAGGGAGAAAAATGAGGGGCTTGATCCCTGGACCTCAGGATCATGACCTGAGCTGAAGACAGACACATAACCCACTGAGTGTCCCAGGCACCTGTAAACCATTTTCAACAGTACAGTTCAGTGTCATTAAGTACATTCGTATTGTGTGCAAACAACACCACCAACCATCTCCAGAATTTTTCATCTTTTCATAAAAAAGAATCCATATCCTTCAAACAATCACTGCTCATTTCTTCCTTAACCAGCTTCAGAAAACACTGTTTGCTTTCCGGTTCTTTTGAGTGTGTCTATATTGAATATTTCATATAAGTGGACTATTGCAGTGTTTCTTCTGTGACTGGCTTATTTTGCTTAGAGTAATGCCCTCAAGTTTCATCCTTGTGGTCACAAATGACAGGATTTCTATCCTTTTTAAGGCTGTAAAGCATACCATGTCTGTATATATTCCATTACTTGTTTCAAAGATTTACATCCATTGATGGACACTGAGGCTGTTTCCCCTTCTTAGCTACTGTGAATAATGCTGAAATGAGCAATAGGAGTGCAATGAATTCCTTGGGATCCTGATTTCAGTAGCTCTCAATAAATACCCAGGTGAGGAATTGTTGGATCATATGGTATTTTATTTTAATTTTTTGAAGAACCTCCATCCTGTTTTGCATAGTGACTATATAAATTTACATTCTTACCATTGGTGTACAAGGATTCTTTTTCTCCACATCCTTACTAATACTTGTTATGTTTTGTCTTTTGATAATGGCTATTTTTTTTAATTTTTAAATTTTTTAATAAACATATAATGTATTTTTGTCCCCAGGGGGTACAGGTCTGTGAATCGCCAGCTTTACACATTTCACAGCACAAATCGTAGCACATAACCTCCCCAATATCCATATCCCCACCACCCTCTCCTGTCCCCCCTCCCCCAATGAACCCTCAGTCTGTTTTTTGAGATTTTGTCTTTTATGGCTTTCTCCCTCCTGATCCCATCTTCTTTTATTTTTTCTTTTCCTTCCCCCCAAGCCTCCAATATTGCATTTCCATTTCCTCATAACAGCGAGATCATATGATAGTTGTCTTTCTCTGATTGACTTATTTCGCTAAGCATAATGCACTCTAGTTCCATCCACGTCATCACAAATGGCAAGATTTCATTCCTTTTGATGGTTTCATAGTATTCTTTTGTATATATACCCCAACTCTTCTTTATCCATTCATCCGTTGATGGACATTTAGGTTCTTTCCATAGTTTGGCTATTGTGGACATTGCTGCTATAAACATTTGGGTGCACATGTCCCTTTGGAGCACCACGTTTGTATCTTTAGGATATATACCCAGTAGTGCAATCGCTGGGTCATAGGGTAGCTCTATTTTCAGTTTTTTGAGGAATCTCCACACTGTTTTCCAGAGTGGTTGCACCAGCTTGCATTCCCACCAACAGTGTAGGAGGGTTCCCCTCTTTCCCCATCCTGGCCAGCATCTGTCATTTCTTGACTTGTTAATTTTAGCCATTCTGACTGGTGAGAGATGGTATCTCATTGTGGTTTTGATTTGTATTTCCCTGATGCCGAGTGTTGTGGAGCATTTTTTCATGTGTCTGTTTGCCATCTAGATGTCTTTTTGCAGAAATGTCTGCTCATGTCCTCTGCCATTTCTTGATTAGATTATTTGTTCTTTGGGTGTTGAGTTTGCTAAGCTCTTTATAGATTTTGGATATTAGCCCTTTATCTGATATGTCATTTGCAAACATCTTCTCCCATTCTGTCAGTTTATTTATTTATTTATTTTTTTTTACTGTTTCCTTTGCTGTACAAAAGCTTTTGATCTTGATGAAATCCCAATAGTTCATTTTTGCCCTTGCTTCCATTGCCTTTGGCGATGTCCCTAGGAAGAAGTTGCTGCAGTTGAGGTCAAAGAGGTTGCTGCCTGTGTTCTCCTCAAGGGTTTTGCTGGATTTCATTCTCACATTGAGGTCCTTCATCCATTTTAAGTCTATTTTCATTTGTGGTGTAAGGAAATAGTCCAATTTCATTTTTCTGCAAGTGGCTGTCCAATTTTCCCAGCACCATTTGTTGAAGAGGCTGTCTTTTTTTCCATTGGACATTCCTTCCTGCTTTCTTGAAGGTTAGTTGACCATAGAGTTGAGGGTCTATTTCTGGGCTCTCTATTCTGTTCCATTGATCTATGTGTCTGTTTTTGTGCCAGTACCATACTGTCTTGATGATGACAGCTTTGTAATAGAGCTTGAAGTCTGGAATTGTGATGCCACCAACTTTGGCTTTCTTTTTCAATATTCCTTTGGCTATTCGAGGTTTTTCTGGTTCCATATAAATTTTAGGATTGTTCTATTTCTTTGAAAAAAAATGGATGAGATTTTGATAGGAATTGCATTAAATGTGTAGCTTGCTTTAGGTAGAATAGACATTTTCACCATATTTATTCTTCCAATCCAGGAGCATGGAACATTTTTCCAGTTCTTTGTGTTTTCCTCAATTTCTTTCATGAGTACTTTATAGTTTTCTGAGTATAGATTCTTAGCCTCTTTGGTTAGGTTTACTCCTAGGTATCTTATGGTTTTTGGTGCAATTGTTAGTGGAATTGACTCTTTAAATTCTCTTCTTTCTGTCTTCTTGTTAGTGTAAAGAAATGCAACTGTGTGAACACAGCAACTGTGTTCTCCTCAAGGGTTTTGCTGGATTTCGTTCTCACATTGATGTCCTTCATCCATTTTAAGTCTATTTTCATGTGTGGTGTAAGGAAATAGTCCAATTTCATTTTTCTGTGCATTGACTTTATATCCTGACACATTACTGAATTCCTGTACAAGTTCTAGCAGTTTTGGAGTGGAGCCTTTTGAGTTTTCCACATACAGTATCATATCATCTGCAAAGAGTGATAGTTTGACTTCTTATTTGCCAATTTGGATGCCTTTAATTTCTTTTTGTTGTCTGATTGCTGAGGCTAAGACTTCTAGTACTATGTTGAATAGCACTGGTCATAACGGACATCCCTGCTGTATTCCTGACCTTAGTGGAAAAGCTTTCAGTTTGTCTCCATTGAGAATGATATTTGTAGTGGGTTTTTCATAGATGGCTTTGATAATATTGAGGCATTTTATGTTTCTAGAAATGTACCTGTTTCTTCCAGATTGTAGAATTTGTTGGTGTAGAGTTGCTCATAGTATGTTCTTATGATTGTTTGTATTTCTTTGGTGTTGGTTGTGATCTCTTCTCTTTCATTAGTGCTTTTATTTATTTGGGTCCTTTCTCTTTTCTTTTTGATAAGTCTGGCCAGGGGTTTGTCAATCTTATTAATTCCTTTAGAGAACCAGTTCCTAGTTTCATTGATTTGTTCTATTGTTTTTTTGGTTTCTATTTCATTGATTTCTTTTTTTTTTTTAAATTTATTTTCAGCACAACACTATTCATTATTTTTGCACCACACCCAGTGCTCCATGCAATCCATCCCCTCTCTAATATCCACCACCTGGTTCCCCCAACCTCCCACCCCCCGCAGTTTCAAACCCCTCAGATTGTTTTTCAGAGTCCATAGTCTCTCATGGTTCACCTCCCCTTCCAATTTACCCCAACCGACCCTGCTTTGTCAAAGATTATTTGACCATAGAGTTGAGGGTCTATATCTGGGCTCTCTATTCTGTTCCAGTGGTCTATTTATCTGATTTTATGCAAGTACCATGCTGTCTTGGTGATCACAGCTTTGTAGTAAAGCTTGAAATCAGGTAACGTGATGCCCCGAGTTTTATTTTTGTTTTTCAACATTTCCTTAGTGATTGGGATTCTCTTCGGATTCCATATGAATTTTTGGATTATTTGTTCCAGCTCTTTGAAAAATACTGGTGGAATTTTGATTGGAATGGCATTAAAAGTATTGCTTGCTCTAGGCAGTATAGACATTTTAACAATGTTTATTCTTCCGATCCAAGATCATGGAATGGTCTTCCATCTTTTTGTGTCTTCTTCAATTTCTTTCATGAGTGTTTTGTAGTTCCCCCAGTACAGATCCTTTACCTCTGGTTAGGTTTATTTCCAGGTATCTTATGGTGCTTGGTGCTATAGTAAATAGAATTGATTCCCTAATTTCCCTTTCTGCATTTTTACTGTTAGTATATACGAAAACAACTGATTTCTTTACATTGACTTTGTATTCTGCCACATTATTGAATTTTTGTATGAGTTCTAGTAGTGTGGGGGTGGAGTCTTTTGGGTTTTCCTTATAACGTAGCATGTCATCAGCAAAGAGAGAGAGTTTGACTTCATTGCCAATTTGGATACCTTTTATTTCTCTTTGTTGTCTGACTGCTGTTGCTAGGACATCTGATCTATGTTGAACAAGAGTGGTGAGAGTGGGTATCCTTGTGTTCCAGATCTCAATGGGAAGCCTGCGAGCTTTTTTCCATTGAGGATGATATTTGCTTTGGGTCTTTCATAGATAGATTTGATGAAGTTCAGGAATGTTTCCTCTATCCCTATACTTTGAAGCGTTTTAATCAGGAATGGATGCTGGATTTTGTCAAATACTTTTTCTGCATCAATTAAGAGGACCATGTGGTTATTCTCTCTTCTCTTATTGATTTGTTCTATCACATTGATTGATTTGTGAATGTTGAACCATCCTTGTAACCCAGGGATGAATCCCACTTGGTCATGGTGGAAAATCTTTTTAATGTGCTATTGGATCCTGTTTGTTAGGATCTTGTTGAAAATCTTAGCATCCATATTCATCAGGGATATTGGTCTGAAATTCTCCTTTTTGGTAAGGTCTTTGCCTGGTTTGGGGATCAGGTTAATACTGGCTTCATAGAAAGAGTCTGGAAGTTTTCCTTCTGCTTCTGTTTTTTTAAACAGCTTCAGGAGAATAGGTGTTATTTCTTCTTTGAAAGTTTGGTAGAATTCCCCAGGGAATCCCTCACGTCCTGGGCTCTTGTTTTTTTGGGAGGCTTTTAATCACTGCTTGAATATTTTTACTAGATATCGATCTATTCAGATTGTCAATTTAATCCTGGTTCAATTTTGGGAGTTTATAGTTTCCAGGAATGCATCCATTTCATCGAGGTTACTTAATTTATCCACATATAACTATTGATTATAACTTTTGATGATTGTTTCCATTATCTTGGTGTTAGTTGTAATCTGTCAGTTTTCATTCATAATTTTATGAATTTGGGTCTTCTCTCTTTTCTTTTGGATTAGTGTGGCCAATTGTTTATCAGTCTTATTGATTTTTTCAAAAAACCAGCTTCTAGTTTCATTGATATGCTCTACTGTATCTCTAGTTTGTATCTCATTGATCTGTGCTCTAATCTTGATTATTTACCTTCTTGTGTATGGAGTTGGGTTAATTTGTTGTTTATCTTCCAGTTCTTTATGGTGTAGACACATCTGGTGTATTCTGGATTTTTCAATTTTTTTGAGGGAGGCTTGGATGGCTCTGTATCGCCTTTGCTGTATTCCATAGGTGTTGGACTGAAGTGTTTGTATTCTCATTGGTTTCCATGAATTGTTTAAGTTCTTCTTCGATCTAGGTTGATCCAAGCATTCTTTTAAGCAAGGTGGTCTTCAGCTTCCAGGTGTTTGAGTTCCTTCTGAACTTTTCCTTGTGATTGAGCTCCAGTTTCAAAGCATTGTGATCTGTGAATACGCAGGGGGTAATGTCAGTCTTTTGGTATCAGTTGAGTCCTGATTTGTGACCCAGTATGTGGTCTATTCTGGAGAAGGCTCCATGTGCACTTGAGAAGAATGAGTATTCTGTTGTTTTAGGGTGGAATGTTCTATATATATCTATGAGGTCCATGTGGTCCAATGTGTCATTCAATGCTCTTGTTTCTTTATTGATTTTTTGCTTCGATGATCTGTCTATTACTGAGAGAGGCGTGTTGAGATCTCCTACAATTAATGTATTCATGTCAATATGACTCTTTATCTTGATTAATAGTTTTCTTAAGTAATTGACTGCTCCCATATTTGGGGTATAAATATTTACAATTGTTAGGTCTTCTTGATGAATAGTCCCTTTAAGAATGATGTAGTGTCCTTTTGGATCTCTGACTACAGTCTTTAATTTAAAATCTAATTTTTCTGATATGAGAATTGTTACCCCAGCCTTCTTTTGAGGCCCATTGGCATGAAAAATGCTTCTCCATCCCTTCACATTCTGTCTGGGTGTATCCTTAGCCTTGAAATGGGTCTCTTGTAGACAACATATGGATGGGTCCTGTCGTTTTATCCAATCTGCAACCATGTGTCATTTTATAGGCACATTTAGCCCATTTGCATTGAGTGTGATTATTGATAGAAACGTTTTTATTGACATCGTGTTAACTTTGAAGTCTTTCTTTCTGTAGATTGTCTCTATATTTCTGTTCAATGCTATTCTTAGGATTTTTCCTCTTTTATAGAACCCCCCTTAATATTTCCTGCAGTGTTGGCTTGGTGGTTGCATAGTCTTTTTTTTTTTTTTTTTTTTTTTTTTTTTTTTTTTTTTTTGGTTGCATAGTCTTTTAAGCGTTTCCAGTCTTGGAAACTCCTTATCTCTCCATCCATTTTGAATGTCAGTCTTGTTGGATAAAGTATTCTTGGCTGCATGTTCTTCTCATTCAGTGCCCTGAATATATCTTGCCAGCCATTTCTGGCTTGCCAGGTCTCTGTGGACAGGTCTGGCATTATTCTGATAAGCTTTCCTCAGTAGGTAAGGAGCTTCTTTGTCCTAGTTGCCTTCAAGAGAGCCTGTCTACAATTATAATTCCTCATTCTTACTATCAGGTGTCTCGAGGAATTTCAAAAATCTATAATCTTGGGTGGAGATCGTTCAGCCTCTAGTACATGAATGCTGGTTCCATTTGTGAAATTGGGAAAATTTTCATGTAGAACTTGTTCCACTATATCTGCTAGATTTTTTTCTTTCTCCTCCCTTCAGGGATTCCAATATTTCTGACATGGAACATTTCATGGCATCATTTATTTCCCTGATTCTGTTTTATGGCTTCTAAGCTGTTGGTTTCAGGCTTCCTCCTGATCCTTTCTCTCTATCTGTTTGTCCTCCAGATCACTAATTCTATCTTCTGTCTCAGTTACCCTAGATTTTAGAGAATTTAAATTAGATTGGAACTCATTGGGAGCATTGTGAACCTCATCCCTGGTGGCTTTCAGTTCTGCCCTAATCAATTCCATTTTGTCATCCATGGCTTTTGCCAACCTAGCTATTGCCTGGATAATTGTTAGCCTGAATTCCCTTTCCAACATATTGTCTATGTCAAAAGCCATTAGCTCTGTTGCGGAAGGCCCAGCCTCTGAATTTTTCTTCTTTGGGCATTCCTCCTCCTAGTCATTTTGGTGAGTGATGGCTGAACCTATAGCTGGATGTATCAACTGTGGTGCAGTCAAAGTGCACCCTGTAATGCTTCTGAGCAATCAAGAGTCCCCACCCAAATGAAAGAAAAAAGATAGAGAGAAAAAAGAAAAATAAGAGATAGATAGAGAGAGAGAGAGAGAGAGAGAGAGAGAAAGAGGGAGAGAGAGAGAGAGAGGAAAAAAAAGAAAGATAAAATAAAAGAGAAGGCCTAGCTCTAATGGGCCCCAAGTTAAGATTTATGAAGTATACAAACAAAAAGACTGATAAAAGTAAATGAGAAGAGAAAAAAAATATATAAAAGCAAAACAACAAGAAAAGAAAGAGGCAACCCACAGAATGGGAGAAGATATTTGCAAATGACAGTACAGACAAAAAGTTGATATCCACTATCTATAATGAACTCCTCAAAGTCAACACACACAAAACAGACAATCATGTCACTGTTCTATTTTTAAGTTCTATTTTTAATTTCTTGAGGAATCTCCACACTGTTCTCCAAAGTGGCTGCACCAACTTGCATTCCCACCAACAGTGTAAGAGGGTTCCCCTTTCTCCACATCCTCTCCAACACACGTTGATTCCTGTGTTGCTAATTTTGGCCATTCTAACTTGTTTAAGGTGGTATCTCAATGTGGGTTTTAAATTGAATCTCCCTGATGACTAGTGATGATGAACATTTTTCATGTGTCTGATAGCCATTTGTATCTTCTGCCCATTTTTTGACATGATTATCTGTTTTGTGTGTGTTGAGTTTGAGGAGTTCTTTATAGATCCTGGATATCAACCTTTTTTCTGTACTGTCATTCGCAAATATCTTCTCCTATTCTGTGGGTTGCCTCCTTGTTTTGTTGCCTGTTTCCTTTGCTGAGCAGAAGCTTTTGATTTTGATGAAGTCCCAAAGGTTCATTTTCGCTTTTGTTTCCTTTGCATTTGGAAACATATCTTGAAAGAAGTTGCTGTGGCTGATATCGAAGAGGTTACTGCTTATGTTCTCCTCTAGGATTCTGATGGATTCCTGTCTCACATTGAGGTCTTTTATCCATTTTGAGTTTATCTTTGTGTACGGTGTAAGAGAATGGTCGAGTTTCATTCTTCTACATGTAGTTGCCCAGGTTTCCCAGCAATATTTATTGGAGCGACTGTCTTTTTTCCACTGTATATTTTTTCCTGTTTTGTCGAAGATTATTTGACCATAGAGTTGAGGGTGCATATCTGGGCTCTCTTCTCTGTTCCACTGGTCTATGTGTCTGTTTTTATGCCAGTACCATGCTGTCTTGTTGATCACAGCTTTGTAGTAAAGCTTGAAATCAGGTAACATGATGCCCCCCAGCTATATTTTTGTTTTTCAACATTTCCTTAGTGATTCGGGGTCTCTTCTGATTTCATACACATTTTTGGATTATTTGCTCCAGCTCTTTGAAGAATACTGGTGGAATTTTGATCGGAATGGCATTAAAGGTATAGATGGCTTTAGGCAGTATAGACATTTTAACAATGTTTATTCTTCCGATCCAAGAGCATGGAATGGTCTTCCATCTCTTTGTGTCTTCTTCAATTTCTTTCATGAGTGTTCTGTAGTTCCTTGAGTACAGATCCTCTACCTCTTTGGTTAGGTTTATTCCTAGGTATCTTATGGTTCTTGGTGCTATAGTAAATGGAATTGAATCTATAATTTCCCTTTCTGTATTTTCATTGTTAGTTTATAAGAAAGCCACTGATTTCGGTACATTGACTTTGTATCTTGCCACGTTGCTGAAGTGCTGTATGAGTTCTAGTAGTTTGGGGGTGGAGTTTTTCGGGTTTTTTATATAAAGAATCATGTCATCTGTGAAGAGTGAGAGTTTGACTTCTTCATTGTATTCAAGGTATTCAATTTGGATATCTTTTAGTTCTCTTTGTTGTCTGATTGCTGTTGCTGGGACTTCTAATACTATGTTGAACAAGAGTGGTGACAGTGAGCACCCTTGTCGTGTTCCTGATCTCAACAGGAAGGCTGCAAGATTTTTCCCCTTGAAGATGATATTTGCTGTGGGTCTTTCATAGATAGATTTGATGAAGTTCAGGATTTTTCCCTCTATCCCTATACTTTGAAGCATTTTAATCAGGAACGGATGCTGGATTTTGTCAAATGCTTTTTCTGCATCAATTGAGAGGACCATGTGGTTCTTCTTCCTTCTCTTATTAATTTGTTCTATCACATTCCTTGATTTGCGAATGTTGAACCATCCTTGTAGTTCAAGGATGAATCCCACCTGGTAATGGTGAATAATCATTTTAATGTGCTGATGGATCCTGTTGGCTAGGATCTTATGGAGAATCTTAGCATCCATATTCATCATTGATATTGGTCTGAAATTCTCCTTTTTGGTGGGGTCTTTGCCTGGTTTGGGGATCAGGGTAATGCTGGCTTCATAAAAATAGTCTGAAAGTTTTCCTTCTGCTTCAATTTTTGAACAGCTTCAGGAGAATAGGTGTTATTTCTTTTTTGAATGTTTGGTATTATTCCCCAGGGAATCTTTCGGGTCCTGGGCTCTTGTTTTTTGGGAGGTTTATTGATCACTGCTTCAATCTAATTACTAGTATCGGTCTATTCAGATTGTCGGTTTCTTCCTGGTTCAATTTTGGGAGTTTATAGTTTTTCAGTAATGAATCCATTTCATCTAGGCTGCTAAGATTATTGGCATGTAACTGTTGATAATAACTTCTGATGATTGTTTCTACTTCCTTGGTGTTAGTTGTGATCTCTCCCTTTTCATTCATAATTTTATAAATTTGGGCTTTCTCTCTTTTCTTTTGGATTACTGTGGCTAATGGTTTATCAATCTTATTATCTTATTGATTCTTTCAAAAAACCAGCTTCTAGTTTCATTGATATGTTCTACTGTATCTCTGGTTTCTACCTCATTGATCTCAGTTCTAATCTTGATGGTTTCCCTTCTAATGTGTGGTGTTGGTTTGATTTGTTGTTGACTCTCCAGTTCTTTAAGGTGTAGAGACAGTTGCTGTGTTCTGGATTTTTCAATTTTTTTTGAGGGAGGCTTGGATGGCTCTGTATTTCCCCCTTAGGACTGCCTTTGTTGTATCCCATAGGTTTTGGATCGAAGTGTCTTCATTCTCATTGGTTTCCATGAATTGTTAAGTTCTTCTTTGATCTGCTGGTTGATCCAAGCATTCTTAAGCAAGGTGGTCTTTAGTTTCCAGGTGTTTGAGTTCCTTCTGAACTTTTCCTTGTGATTGAGCTCCAGTTTCAAAGCATTGTGATCTGAGAATATACATGGAATAATCTCAGTCTTTTGGTATCAGTTGAGTCCTGATTTGTGACCCAGTATGTGGTCTATTCTGGAGAAGGTTCCATGTGCACTTGAGAAGAATGAGTATTCTGTTGTTTTAGGGAGGAATGTTCTGTATATATCTATGAGGTCCATGTGGTCCAATGTGTCATTCAATGCTCTTGTTTCTTTATTGATTTTTTTGCTTCGATGATCTGTCTATTTCTGATAGAGGCATGTTAAGATCTCCTACGATTAGTGTATTCATATCGATATGACTTTTCTTGATTAATAGTTTTCTTATGCAATTGGCTGCTCCAATATTGGGGGTATAGATATTTACAATTGTTAGATTATCTTGGTGGATAGTCTCTTTAACGATTATGTAGTGTCCTTCTGTATTTCTGACTACAGTCTTTAGTTTAAAATCTAATTTATTTGATATGAGAATCACTACCCCAGCCTTCTTTTGAGGCCCATTGGCATGAAAGATGCTTCTCCAACCCTTCACTTTCAGTCTGGGTGTATATTTAGTTTCAAAATGGGTCTCTTGTAGACAAAATATGGATGGGTCCTGTCGTTTTATCCAATCTGCACCCCCCTGCCATTTTATGGGCGCATTTATGCCATCACATTGAGAGTGATTATTGATAGATACGTTTTTACTGACATCGTCTTACCTTTGCAGTCTTTCTTTCTGTAGATTGTCTCTACATTTCTGTTCAATGCTATTCTTAGGATCTTTCCTCTTTTATAGAACCCCCCTTATTATTTCATGCAGTGTCGGCTTGGTGGTTGCATAGTCTTTTAAGCGTTTCCGGTCTTGGAAACTCCTTATCTCTCCATCCATTTTGAATGTCAGTCTTGCTGGATAAAGTATTCTTGGCTGCATGTCCTTCTCATTCAGTGCCCTGAATATATCTTGCCAGCCCTTTCTGGCTTGCCAGGTCTCTGTGGACAGGTCTGATTTTATTCTAATGGGCTTTCCTCTGTAAGTAAGGAGCCTCTTTGTCCTAGCGACTTTCAAGAGATTATACCTACAGTTATGATTCGTCAATTTTACTATAAGGTGCCTTGATGGTTTTTTGGAATGTATAATCTTGGGTGGAGACCGTTCAGCCTCTAGTACATGAACGCTGGTTCCATTCGTGAGATTGGGAAAATTTTCATGAAGTACTTGTTTCACTATATCTTCTAGACTTCTTTCTTTCTCCTCCCCGTCAGGGATTCCAATAATTCTGACTTTGGAACATTTCATGGCATCATTTATTTCCCTGATTCTATTTTTGTGGTTTCTAAGCTGTTTGTTCCAGGCTTCCTCCTGATCCTTTCTTTCTATCTGTTTGTCTTCCAGATCACTAATTCTTTCTTCTGTCTAAGGTACTCTAGCTTTGAGAGAATTTAGGTTAGTTTGGAACTCATTGAGAGCATTGTGAACCTCAGCCCTGGTAGCTTTTAGCTCAGCCCTAACATTGTGAACATCATCTCTGGTCGCTTTCAGCTGGGCCCTAATCAATTCCCTTTGGTCATCCATGGCTTTTTCCAACGTTGCTATTGCCTGGATAATTGTTAGCCTGAATTCTCTTTCTGACATATTGTCTGTGTTGATAGCCATTAGCTCTGTTGCAGAAGGTCCATCCTCTATATTTTCCTTCTTTTGGCATTCATCCTCGTAGTCATTTTGGTGAGAGATGACTGAACAGATGTAGCTGGATGTATCAACTGTGGTGCAGTCAAGGTGCACCCTGGAACACTTCTGAGCAATCAGGATTCCCCACCCTAACGAGAGACAAAAGAAAAGAAAAAGAAAAAGAGAGAGAGAGAAAGACAGGAAAGAAAGGGAAGATGAAAGAGAAGGTTCAGCCCAAATGGGCCCCAAGGTAAGATTTATGATGTAGATAAACAAAAAGAGACAAACAAAAAGACTGATAAAAGTATATGACAAGAGAAAAAAATATATATGCAAATAAAGGAAGAACCTGTTCAAAAAGAACCCCAAGTGTAAGGTTTATATACTATCAGTACAAACACAAACACACAGAAATAGTGGTGGAAGAAAAAGTTGTAAGAGTGGTTATAAATTCTCAGTGTGGGCAAGGAAGTTTGTTTTGATTCTTGCTGGATGTATCTTGATATCTTTGTTAAATACTCAACTTTCCTAAGATAAAGGGGGATTAAAAATTGGTTTACCTCTAGGGGTAGTATTGATTGGGGAAAGGGGATTACTTTGAAGTTTAACTCTATATGAATATTGGAAAATAAAAATAAAAAGGAATAAACTAGACTAAACTAAACTAAAATAAAAAAAGAAATTAAAAAACTAGAAATGTAAAAGAAAAACATAGGTGTATGTATCAAAAATTTCAGGTTAGAAGGTTATTATGGAATTTGACGTAGTGGACTGCTCACTGTGATGGTAAATAGGTTAAAAAAATTATCTATGTATAAAAAAAAAAGAACCAGAATAGTGGGAATGAGTGAAAAATAAAAGTTTTCCTATGAAGTAGTGGTGGCTGTTCTCTTGTCATCCTTTTTTTTTTTTTTCCTTTCTTGGTTTGTTTTCTGGGGGAGGGGACTGCCACATGGGGTTTCAGTCAAGATGTTCCCTGAGTTAAGTCCTCCAGCCCCCCTCAAGTGGGTGGTCTCTGAGGAAACTGGTTTTTTCCAGGCTTTTGTTCTCTGGCGGTTATTATGTTTGTTCACTTTTTTTTCTCACCTTGACTGCTTTTGATGGTTTTTGTAGTTTTAGAGGAAAACAAACTGCGCCCTCTCAGAAAGAAGCCTCAGTCTGGATGCAGAGCCCAAAAAAGTTCCCCCTTGGCTGCTGGCAGAGCAGGTCCGAGTCGCGGTCCATGGGGATGCAGGATCTTTTGCTTGTACTCAAAGCCATGGCACCTGTGGCTGTCTGGGCAGCTCCAGACCACCAGAGAGGTTCTAAGCAGCAATCGCACACTAAGATTTTCCTGCTGGCCTGGGCTGGGAGTGCCTGGTCTTTCTGGGTCTAAGAGCGCCCGGCTTGCGTGCACCTCTTTCACGGGAGCCTGTGGGTCGCACGCGGGTCTCAGACTCTGAGAACAGGGTGCAGGTCTGAAAACACCAGGCTGGACCTTTGTGCACCTCTCTGTGTGGAGAGTTTAGTGCATGCGTCTTAGGCTCTGAAACAATGGCGTGTATCAAACAGCTCCAGCTGGGCCTTTGTACCTGTCTCAGGGGCACGCGCATCTCAGGCTCTATAGCAGGGCTCGCGCGTTCTGCCATCTGGCGTGGCTCCCATCCCCTCATAGGAGCCGGACCCCATGTGTTCTCGGGCATGCTGGCAGCTTAGGGACCAAGACCTGGTTTCTCCACCGCACTCTCTCTGGCTCAGCGCCAGGGGAGACTTAAGCCCCTGTCCCTAGCCACCCTGATTCCCACAATCCCCCCCCCCCCCCCCCCCCCCCCCGCCCCGCTATCCTTTGCTCTTCTGGAGTGCTTTCAACCAGTCTCCAAGTTAATGCTGGTCCCCAGATGCAGGGCACTCTCGCTCATATTGGGGGTATTACTATCCAACCAGTCGCCTCTGGTGGCTCCCTCCCCCTTTTGTTTATCTTCCGATATCAGTCCGCCGGTCCCACACCGCTTTACCTGCCCACTGGCATCTTCTGCCTCTGTAGAGATCCGGAGGTGTATAATTCTGATCTCAGGCTGATTTTATGGGTGATCAGAGTTCTTTGGTAGGTAATCAGCTAACTTTAGGGTACAGGTTGCAAAGGTGCCTCCTTCTACTTCCCCGCTATCTTGTCCCCCCTCAGGGAAGAATTTAAATGGGTGTTTGTTCCAAGTCCAAGGAGGGAGGGAGGCTCTGACCTCTCACCTCCTGAGGATTAGAATTAGAAGCTTCAACAAAATGTTAGGCAGTCCAATTTATCATTTCTCTCTTGTGGCCATGTCATCTGTGACCAAGGGTGTTGGGGAGAGCCAGCTGGACTGGACTAGCCAGCCCCTCTATTGACTGTGTTAAGAGGTGATCTCAGGGTCTGAGGTGTAAGGAATAGAATGTTCTAGTCAGGGAGGTATGGGTGCCAGAGCCAGTCAGAGTCTATCAAATAGCCTTTATAATAACCTGCTCACAGAGCTCTAGAGGGGATTGAGCAAGATAACACAGGAAAACATTTAAGCCAGTAAAAACCTGCTATTCTAATGCGGATGCCCCAAGGATAGACACATGCAGGCTGGAGAAAGCACTCTTGATAATAGAAATCTGAATCATGCTGAAGAGAGTGAGTTTTGCTGGCTCTTCTCTTTGCTACCTGTGTGACTTTGGACAAGTTCCTCACCTTCCTTATACCTGAGTTCCCACATCTATAGAAAAGGAGTGATAATGGTACTGATCATGGTACTGCTGTAGGGGTTCTGGGAGGTAATCGTGTGAAGTGCTGGAATGGTGCTTAGCATAGAACTAAAGCTCACTGCTGCCTTCCTCAAAGCTCATGGTGTGAACATTATGGGTTTCTGACAGGAATTCTCTCTCTCTCTCTCTCTCTCTATATATATATATATACATACACACACACACACATACACACACACCATCACACATATGTACATACAAACATGTGATATCTATATATACATATGAATAAATAGATAATAAATTTACTCTTTTCATTGCTAGAATCTGTATACATACAGAAAGGAGAGAAGAACATTTTAAGCTATCAAATACTGATTCATAAGTCATTATTATTCTAACAATCTTTCTATGAATATTTGATCTTGTCATCACCAAAATGCTGACAGTGAAGTTGGGCGTCCCTGAGAAGGTTGTAGGAATAAAGGAAATGTAAACACAATGGGAAGTGACAAATAATAAATTTTTTTTTTTTTTTTTGGGATGGGCAGAGCCAGCTGAGACTTTATTTGGGACAAGACACTCAAATTGGCTTTTAGTTGGAGGCATGGACAAGAAGGGGTTCCCAGGGCAGCAGAACCGCCCCCACAGGCAGGCTGCGGACTGGGGCTGAGTGAGTCTTAGGTGAGTCTCCTGTTCCCAATGCTTCCCTGCACAGCTCCTTCCCCCAAAGGCTCTATGGCAGCCATGAGAGCAGGGAGGCTGGGTGGGACCACAGTGGTTGTTCACTTGGACAGGACATCAGACGACTCAGACACCAGCTTCCTGTCACGGGTCTCAATCTTCTTCACCACCACAGCCTTGGAGGAGCTGCCACGGCTGAAGGACCCGGAGGGGCCAAAGCTGGACTGAAAGGAGCTCAGGCCATAGTTGAGGCTAGGGCTTGGGAGGGCCCCTTAGGTCGAGCTCAGGCCACCTGAAAAGCCGCTGGTGGTCTTAGTATGGATACTCATGTTCTGCATCCCAGACTCCAGCCGGCTCTCCTCGCCCTCCAGCAGCTTGCGGTAGGTGGCAATCTCAATGTCCAGGGCCAACTTGACGTTCATGAGCTCCTGGTACTCGCGCAGCTGCCGGGCCATGTCCTGCTTGGCTCTCTGCAGGGCGGCCTCCAGCTCAGCCACCTTGCCATTGGCATCCTTAATGGCCAGCTCCCCGCGCTGCTCAGCATCGGCAACGGCAGCCTCCAGGGCAGCCCTCTGGTTTTTGAGGGCCTCGATCTCAGCCTGGAGTCGGCTGATGCTCCGATTCATCTCAGAAATTTCCGTCTTCGTGCGACGGAGGTCATCCCCGTGCTTCCCAGCCAATGTCTGCAGCTCCTCGTACTTGATCTGGTACATGGTCTCAGCCTCAGCCCGGCTACGGTTGGCGATGTCCTCATACTGGGCCTTGACCTCGGAGATGATGCCATCCAGGTCCAGGGAGCGGCTGTTGTCCATGGATAGGACCACAGACGTGTCCGAGATCTGGGACTGCAGCTCACGGATCTCCTCTTCATACAGCTGCCTTAAGAAGTTGATCTCGTCGGTCAGCCCTTCTAGGTGGTACTCGAGTTCTACCTTGTTCATATAAGCTTCGTCCACATCCTTCTTGATGAGGACAAATTCATTCTCCATGTCTGCACGCTCTTTGATCTCCTCCTCATATTTATTCTTGAAGTCCTCCACCAGCCCCTGCATGTTGCCAAGCTCCACCTCCAGCTTCAGCTTCTCCTGGCCCAGGGTGTCCAGCTGCCGCTGGAGGTTGCTGATGTAGCTCTCGAACATGTTGTCTATGTTGCTCCGCGCGGTCTTCTGCTGCTGTAGGAGGCTCCACTTGGTCTCCAGAACTTTGTTCTGCTGCTCCAGGTGCCTCACCTTGTCGATGAAGGAGGCAAATTTGTTGTTGAGGGTCTTGATCTGCTCTTTCTCCTGGGTGCGCACAGCTTGGATGTTGGGATCCACTTCCAGCTTAAGGGGGCTCAGCAGGCTCTGGTTCACTGAGACGGCCATGATGCCCCCCATACCCCCGGCCCCGCCGCCGTAGCCCCCGACCACACTCATGCTGCTGTTCAGGCCCCCCCGGAAGCTGCCGCCCACCCGGGAGAAGGCGGACGAGCTGATGCGGGAGCCAGGCCCACTGGTGTAGGAGCGGCTGCTGAAGGCCCAGGTGGACACCTTGTAGGACTTCTGGGTCACCCTGACGGACATGGTGGAGGCCAGAGTGGAGGCTGGAGTAGAGGCGAGTAGGCTGAACCTGACAGAGGTTCTACAAGGGGCCGAGAAGCTGCTTCTAGGTCGACAAATAATAAATTTATATCATCCTGCTAAGTATGGTATTTCATATAATTCTCATATAATCCCATGAGGAAGGTATTGCTAATTCTTTTTTATGTCTAAAGAAGTCAATGTTCACTGTGAGCATCATTTGGTCAAGACCAGAGAAGCTAATATTGGTAGTTTTGTATTTAAATCTTTGGATTTATAAGCCTGAGCTCTAACAATTAAGCTGTGGTAGCAGTTAGACTCTGGTTCTGTGATGTGTCTCAGGCACTAGGAATGATATGCTGGGTGAGGGGGTGCTGATTCAGACCCTGGGGGATTTGTAGAGTCTCTAGTTCTCCCAGCAGGGGCAGGCAGGACACACTCCTCAGACAGAACCTACGTGCAGCTGTGACAATGAGGAAAACCACAGAGAAAGGAGGACAGGTTTTATCTTCCTTTCTTACATTTGGCTCCAATCTGGGAGATCTGCCTAGGCATAATCTTGGAAGTTTGGTTTCTGGAAATTTCCTGATCCCTGCAGAGGATAAGGAAGACCAAGCAGATGTTCAGACTGAGGAGTAGGGATATCTCTTTGTGCATGGGATGTTGCATGGGTTCCCAGAGAAATAACACATCAAACCATGAGACTGGGTCTGATAGTGAGTTCTTCTATTAACAAGATTCTGTGTATACCAGTTCATGTATGATAGCTTGAAAAAGAGCCCTAAATAAATTGGTGTTTTTGTTCTTGGTGCTGTAGTAAATAGAATCAATTCTTTAATTTCCCTTTCTATATTTTCATTGTTAGTGTGTAAGAAAGCAACCGATTTTTGTGCATTGATTTTATATCCTGCCATATTATCCAATTGCTATATGAGTTCTAGTCATTTGGGGGTGGAGTCTTTTGTGGTTCTTCTCTCTTCTCTTATTGATTTGTTCTATCACATCGATTGATTGCGAATGTTGAACCACCCTTACATCCCAGGGATAAATCAAAACAACATTGAGATAACACCTTATACCAGTTAGCATGGCCAAAATTAACAAGACAGAAAACAAGTGTTGGAGCAGATTTAGGGAAAGGGGAACCATCTTACACTGGTGTTGGGAATACAAGTTGTTGCAGCCACTTTGGAAAACAGTGTGGACATGTCTTAAGAATTTAAAAATAGAGTTAACATCTGACCCTGCAATTGAACTACTGGGTATTTACCCAAAGATGCAGATGTAGTGAAATGAAGGGCCATCTCTACCTCAATGTTCCGATCAGCCATAGCCACGATCACCAAACTGTGGAAGGAGCCAAGATGCCCTTCAGTAGTTGAATGGATAAAGAAGATATGGGCCATATGTACAATGGAATATTATGGCTCCATCAGACAGGATGCATACCCAACTTTTGCATCAACATGGATGGGACTGGAAGAGATTATGCTGAGTGAAATAAGTCAAGCAGAGAGAGTCAATTATCATACAGTTTCACTTACTTGTGGAACATGATGAATAATAGAGGTCTTTAGGAGAAGGAAAGGAAAAGTAAATTGGGGGCATAAGAGAGGGAGAAGAAACATGAGAGACTGTGGAATCTGAGAAACAAACGGTAATTTTTGGTGGGGTGTTAGGTGAGCCTGGTGGTGAGTATTAAAGAGGGCACATATTGTATGGAGCACTAGGTGTGGTGCATAAAAAATGAATTGTGGAACACTGAAAAAGAAATGAAATTTAGAAACACTGGTGTTATTGGGAAGAATACTGAAAGACTGCATATAAAAATCATCCAATGATTGTGTTATTGCATTTTTTGGGAGAGAATTTTCCTGAAATATTTGAGAGAAATTTTTGCATTTTCTACTACTGTGATACTATTGGGTAGTATTTATTGAATCTTGGCTAAACTGTGTGATCTCATCTAAGTTACTTACCTTCCCCATGTCTGTTTCCTTTTCTACAAAATAGAGACAATATTATTTCATAGAATTGTTACAAGAATGAAATTAGTCACTGAGTGGGACATCAGTTTGAGGGTGACTATTTTTAGGGATGGAAGAAACTTGATCATGTTGAAATTCTGGTGGGATAGAACTAAGAGGGAAGGGCAGAGAAAGAGAGATTGATTGCAGATGTAGGGAGAGCAGTCAGTGGAGGCACAATAGGTGTGGAAGGCACTGTTGCCCACAGAGTGATCATTTCCTAGCTTCTTTGTTTCTAAGGCAGCTGCATTTCTTCAGGTATTAGGTGGCCAGGTGTTTGGGGGAAAGTGTGACTCCACTTTGGAGTAGTCTAAAGCAATTATGATAATGCTCTCCTCTTTTCAGGGACCAATTTAAGGATAGGAATCTGACATAATTTTGGCCAATGAGACAAGAGAAAAAGTGTGGGTTTTCTTCAGGGTGATGCTTCTCTGTTCCTAAAAAGAGAATCATGAGAAAAATTTCTGTTTATTGAGTAATGACTTCTGTCATGGATGCTGGATTTGCCACCCAGAGGTGCGTTAGTGGGCTTTTGAACTGGAAAGTTACCTCAAAAGCCAGGGAGAGCACCCAGTTTATGAGATGATTGTTAGCTTGTTATTGGACTTAATTTGAAACTCCTTTTATTTCTACTGAAGTATGTAACATTATTTTGAGATTGAAATAAGTCCTAGGTTATATCAGATAATCATTCTGGTAAGGAGGGAAATGAGCAGAATGTTTCTTTATTAAATAAAAATGTAAGTATAGAATTTGTGAAAGAAGGAACCCATTGCACACATGAACAAATGTCTGCCTTGCCTTTGAGCCCCACCTTAGATCTTCTTGAGGTCTTATTATCTACCCTCACAGCTGAATGGGTCCTTCCCTATGAACAGCTTTTGGAAATGCCTAATCAGTTTGGTGTGTAAATGGTAGCTTCAGTGTGAAGAGCCATCATTCAGCCTGGAAAGTAGCTGCATAGAAGCCTATTAATTGAAGAGGAAATGATAAATCCACTCAGTGTTTTAAGAGTGGTATTTCTTATGGTAACAGAAGAGCTGGATTATAACTATAATGATAAAGTATGGCTTTTCTTAGGTCTGGGCAATAGTCAATGGACTAGCAATTAAGTGTGTAACAGGCAACATGGATGACTGGAGGATGTGTGAAGCCCAGGGTTATATGAAATATAGGGTCAAGTGAAAATTCAATAGCAGGAAGCAATTGCTAGAAAGGGTGCCATTCAATAAATAATAATGTAACTCTTATTTGGTTTATTACTTGTTTAACTGGTAGTGTTAATTTGATTTCAACAAATTCTATAATACTGATATTGATGATCAAATGTATTATGAAATTGAAGTAACATCTCCCATGATGGCCATACAATGAAATATGGTTGCTTAGGGGATGAACTAGAATTGGTTAACAATTAAGTATTACACTGAATCAATATATTAATTATTTTTATAAAATTTTAATTTCAGTAGTGGGAGGAGATAAAGTTGTTATCCAACTTTGACATTGTGCTTGTTTGTGAATAAGTTTGTGGTGGAATATTTGGTTAGCTGAAATCCTTCTTTAAGCAAAACCCATCTCTCATTTGATGATAGATGAGATTAGCACTTTGCACTTGGTCTATTTTTCTCCCTGTTCTGTAAGTGGTGCAAAATACACACGAGAAGGAGTGATTATGTGTAATTTAGTCTTGAGCAAGGGTCAGAGGGTGGACTGTGTAAGAAAGAGTTTTACACAACTAATGAAGCATTGAACACTACAACAAAAACTTATGATGTATACTATATGCTGGCTAACTGAAAATAATAATAATAGTAAAAAAAGGAAAGTGTTATTTTCTTACTGAGCATGAAAGTCTTATTTCTGGTTATATAGGGCTTTGACCCTTGGCTAGGATAAGACCTGTGGAATTTCTGATGTGTTTTTTAAAGTTCCAAACTCTGCTGATTACCCGAAGAATCATTTTCTTAAAATGAATTAAATGCCTGATGACTTCTACTTGGCATAACTGACTTGACTAACAGGACATAAATACCTCATAGCAAACTTGGTCCCTGTAGTTTCCTGAAGCCCAGACTTAATCTCATGCTGTTCTTGGTGGTTCGACTGGAGATGAAACTTGTTTGTCTGTGTGAACAAAGACCCCTGAGAAGTTGTTTGGACATCTCGTCCATCTTCAGTGTGTGCCTGTACTCGGTTTCTCAGTTCACAGTATCGATGCTCTTAAAAAAAAATTTATGTGATTATGCTTTTGGATTTTTTGTGAGTCCTTTCAAATATGAAAAATTGTACAATCTTTGCAGTTGCTCTGTACACTAGAAGTATTTTTATGTTTAGTAGGATAACATGAGAGAGAAATGATGCAATTCCACAATTTTATATCTTCACCATTTTGCAACATGTTTCCTTTGTGTTGCCTGATATAGATCATCATTATTTATATAAGCTTATATGTCCTGAGGGAAGGTAATATTGACGCCCAAGACACAAGATCCTTGGAGTCAAATTTGAAAATATGTATTCCCAAGATATTATAGGGTGGATCCTAAGGTCCTCTTGACTGCAAATGTAGCACCATTACCAAGCATCAAGGTCAGTCCTTTGATTCTTTTCTTTTTTTTTTTTAACATATATTTTTATCCCCAGGGGTACAGGTCTGTGAATCACCAGGTTTACACACTTCACAGCACTCACCAAAGCACATACCCTCCCCAATGTTTATAATCCCACCCCTTTCCCCCAAACCCCCTCCCCCCAGCAACCCTCAGTTTGTTTTGTGAGATTAAGAGTCACTTATGGTTTGTCTCCCTCCCAATCCCATCTTGTTTCATTTATTCTTCTCCTACCCACTTAAGCCCCCATGTTGCATCACCACTTCCTCATATCAGGGAGATCATATGATAGTTGTCTTTCTCTGGTTGACTTATTTCGCTAAGCATGATACGCTCTAGTTCCATCCATGTTGTCACAAATGGCAAGATTTCATTTCTTTTGATGGCTGCATAGTATTCCATTGTGTATATATACCACATCTTCTTGATCCATTCATCTGTTGATGGACATCTAGGTTCTTTCCATAGTTTGGCTATTGTGGACATTACTGCTATAAACATTCGGGTGCACGTGCCCCTTTGGACCACTACGTTTGTATCTTTAGGGTAAATACCCAATAGTGCAATTGCTGGGTCATAGGGCAGTTCTATTTTCAACATTTTGAGGAACCTCCATGCTGTTTTCCAGAGTGGCTGCACCACCTTGCATTCCCACCAAGAGTGTAGAAGGGTTCCCCTTTCTCTGCATCCTCGCCAGCATCTGTCATTTCCTGACTTGTTGATTTTAGCCATTCTGACTGGTGTGAGGTGATATCTCATTTTGGTTTTGATTTGTATATCCCTGATGCCAAGTGATATGGAGCACTTTTTCATGTGTCTGTTGGCCATCTGGATGTCTTCTTTGCAGAAATGTCTGTTCATGTCCTCTCCCATTTCTTGATTGGATTATTTGTTCTTTGGGTGTTGAGTTTGCTAAGTTCTTTATAGATTCTGGACACTAGTCCTTTATCTGATATGTCGTTTGCAAATATCTTCTCCCATTCTGTCAGTTGTCTTTTGATTTTGTTAACTGTTTCCTTTGCTGTGCAAAAGCTTTTGATCTTGATGAAATCCCAATAGTTCATTTTTGCCCTTACTTCCCTTGCCTTTGGCGTTGTTCCTAGGAAGATGTTGCTGCGGCTGAGGTTGAAGAGGTTGCTGCCTGTGTTCTCCTCAAGGATTTTGATGGATTCCTTTCACACATTGAGGTCCTTCATCCATTTTGAGTCTATTTTCGTGTGTGGTGTAAGGAAATGGTCCAATTTCATTTTTCTGCATGTGGCTGTCCAATTTTCCCAGCACCATTTATTGAAGAGGCTGTCTTTTTTCCATTGGACATTCTTTCCTGCTTTGTCAAAGATTAGTTGACTATAGAGTTGAGGGTCTATTTCTGGGCTCTCTATTCTGTTCCATTGATCTATGTGTCTGTTTTTGTGCCAGTACCATGCTGTCTTGATGATGACAGCTTTGTAATAGAGCTTGAAGTCTGGAATTGTGATGCCACCAACGTTGGCTTTCTTTTTTAATATCCCTTTGGCTATTCAAGGTCTTTTCTGGTTCCATATAAATTTTAGAATTATTTGTTCCATTTCTTTGAAAAAGATGGATGGTACTTTGATAGGAATTGCATTAAATGTGTAGATTGCTTTAGGTAGCATAGACATTTTCACAATATTTATTCTTCCAATCCAGGAGCATGGAACATTTTTCAATTTCTTTGTGTCTTCCTCAATTTCTTTCATGAGTACTTTATAGTTTTCTGAGTATAGATTTTGTGCCTCTTTGGTTAGGTTTATTCCTAGGTATCTTCTGGTTTTGGATGCAATTGTAAATGGGATTGACTCCTTAATTTCTCTTTTTTCTGTCTTGCTGTTGGTGTAGAGAAATGAAACTGATTTCTGTGCATTGATTTTATATCCTGACACTTTACTGAATTCCTGTATAAGTTCTAGCAGTTTTGGAGTGGAGTCTTTTGGGTTTTCCACATATAGTATCATATCATCTGTGAAGAGTGATAATTTGACTTCTTCTTTGCCGATTTGGATGCCTTTAATTTCCTTTTGTTGTCTGATTGCTGAGGCTAGGACCTCTAGTACTATGTTGAATAGCAGTGGTGATAATGGACATCCCTGCCGTGTTCCTGACCTTAGCGGAAAAGCTTTCAGATTTTCTCCATTGAGAATGATATTTGTGGTGGGTTTTTCATAGATGGCTTTGATGATATTGAGGTATGTGCCCTCTATCCCTACACTTTGAAGAGTTTTGATCAGGAAGGGATGCTGTACTTTGTCAAATGCTTTTTTCAGCATCTATTGAGAGTATCATATGGTTCTTGTTCTTTCTTTTATTGATGTGTTGTATCACATTGACTGATTTGCGGATGTTGAACCAACCTTGCAGCCCTGGAATAAATCCCACTTGGTCATGGTGAATAATCCTTTTAATGTACTGTTGAATCCTATTGGCTAGTATTTTGTTGAGTATTTTCGCATCTGTGTTCATCAAGGATATTGGTCTATAGCTCTCTTTTTTCATGGGATCCTTGTCTGGTTTTGGGATCAAGGTGATGCTGGCCTCATAAAATGAGTTTGGAAGTTTCCCTTCCATTTCTACTTTTTTGGAACAGTTTCAGGAGAATAGGAATTAGTTCTTCTTTAAATGTTTGGTAGAATTCCCTCGGGAAGCGGTCTGGCCCTGGGCTTTTGTTAGTTTGGAGATTTTTAATGAGTGTTTCAATCTCCTTACTGGTTATGGGTCTGTTCAGGCTTTCTATTTCTTCCTGGTTCAGTTGTGGTAGTTTATATGTTTCTAGGAATGCATCCATTTCTTCCAGATTGTCAAATTTATTTGCGTAATGTTGCTCATAGTATGTTCTTATAATAGTTTGTATTTCTTTGGTGTTAGTTGTGATCTCTCCTCTTTCGTTCATGATTTTATTTATTTGTGTCCTTTCTCTTTTCTTTTTGATAAGTCGGGCCAGGGGTTTATCAATTTTATTAATTCTTTCAAAGAACCAGCTCCTAGTTTCGTTGATTTGTTCTATTGTTTTTTTGGTTTCTATTTCATTGATTTCTGCTCTGATCTTTATGATTTCTCTTCTCCTGCTGGGCTTAGGGTTTCTTTCTTGTTCTTTCTCTAGCTCCTTTAGGTGTAGGGTTAGGTTGTGTACCTGAGACCTTTCTTGTTTCTTTTTTCTTTTTTTTTTTTTTTTAAAGATTTTATT
The DNA here is from genome assembly GCF_964662115.1 of Mustela nivalis. Classification (NCBI taxonomy): domain Eukaryota; kingdom Metazoa; phylum Chordata; class Mammalia; order Carnivora; family Mustelidae; genus Mustela; species Mustela nivalis. The sequence goes on from NC_139028.1 coordinate 103,818,252, forward strand.
TATTTATTTGACAGAGAGAAATCACAAGTAGATGGAGAGGCAGGCAGAGAGAGAGGAAGGGAAGCAGGCTCCCTGCTGAGCAGAGAGCCCGATGTGGGACTCGATCCCAAGACCCTGAGATCATGACCTGAGCCAAAGGCAGCAGCTTAACCCACTAGGCCACCCAGGTGCCCCACCTTTCTTGTTTCTTGAGAAAGGCTTGTACCGCTATATATTTTCCTCTCAGGATTGCCTTTGTTGTGTCCCACAGATTTTGAACCGTTGTATTTTCATTATCATTTGTTTCCATGATTTTTTTCAATTCTTCTTTAATTTCCCGGTTACCCATTCATTCTTTAGAAGGATGCTGTTTAGTCTCCATGTATTTGTGTTCTTTTCAAACTTCCTTTTGTGGTTGAGTTCTAGCTTTAGGGCATTGTGGTCTGAAAATATGCAGGGAATGATCCCAATCTTTTGATACCGGTTGAGTCCTGATTTAGGACCGAGGATGTGATCTATTCTGGAGAATGTTCCATGTGCACTAGAGAAGAATGTGTATTGTATTGCTTTGGGATGAAATGTTCTGAATATATCTGTGATGTCTATCTGGTCCAGTGTGTCGTTTAAGGCCTTTATTTCCTTGCTGATCTTTTGCTTGGATGATCTGTCCATTTCAGTGAGGGGAGTGTTAAAGTCCCCTACTATTATTGTATTATTGTTGATGTGTTTCTTTGATTTTGTTATTAATTGGTTTATATATTTGGCATAGATATTTAAAATTGTTAGATCTTCTTGTTGGACAGACCCTTTGATTATGATATAGTGTCCTTCCTCATCTCTTATTATATTCTTTGGCTTAAAATCTAATTGAACTGATATAAGGATTGCCACTCCTGATTTCTTCTGATGTCCATTAGCATGGTAAATTCTTTTCCACCCCCTCACTTTAAATCTGGAGGTGTCTTCGGGCTTAAAATGAGTTTCTTGGAGGCAACATATAGATGGGTTTTGTTTTTTTATCCATTCTGATACCCTGTATCTTTTGACAGGGGCATTTAGCCCATTAACATTCAGGGTAACTAATGAGAGATATGAATTTAGTGCCATTGTATTGCCTGTAAGGTGACTGTTACTGTATATGGTCTCTGTTCCTTTCTGATCTACCACTTGTAGGCTCTCTCTTTGCTTAGAGGACCCCTTTCAATATTTCCTGTAGAGCTGGTTTGGTGTTTGCAAATTCTTTCAGTTTTTGTTTGTCCTGGAAGCTTTTAATCTCTCCTTCTATTTTCAATGATAGCCTAACTGGATATAGTATTCTTGGCTGCATGTTTTTCTCATTTAGTGCTCTGAAAATATCATGCCAGCTCTTTCTGGCCTGCCAGGTATCTGTGGATAAGTCAGCTCCCAATCTAATATTTTTACCATTGTATGTTACAGACTTCTTTTCCCGGGCTGCTTTCAGGATTTTCTCTTTGTCACTGAGACTTGTGAATTTTACTATTAGGTGACGGGGTGTGGGCCTATTCTTATTGATTTTGAGGGGCAGTCTCTGAACCTCCTGAATTTTGATGCTCGTTCCCTTTGCCATATTGGGGAAATTCTCCCTAATAATTCCCCAGTATACCTTCTGCTCCCCTCTCTCTTTCTTCTTCTTCTTCTGGAATCCCAATTATTCTAATGTTGTTTCGTCTTATGGTGTCACTTATCTCTCGAATTCTCCCCTCGTGGTCCAGTAGCTGTTTGTCCCTCTTTTGCTCAGCTTCTTTATTCTCTGTCATTTGGTCTTCTATATCACTAATTCTTTCTTCTGCCTCATTTATCCTAGCAGTGAGAGCCTCCATTTTTTATTGCACCTCATTAATAGCTTTTTGATTTCAACTTGGCTAGATTTTAGTTCTTTTATTTCTCCAGAAAGGGCTTTTATATCTCTCGAGAGGGTTTCTCTAATATCTTCCATGCCTTTTTCGAGCCCGGATAGAACCTTGAGAATTGTCATTCTGAACTCTAGATCTGACATATTACCAATGTCTGTATTGATTAGGTCCCTAGCCTTCGGTACTGCCTCTTGTTCTTTTTTTTGTGTTGAATTTTTCCTTCTTGTCATTTTGTCCAGATAAGAGTATATGAAGGAGCAAGGAAAATACTAAAAGGGTGGCAACAACCCCAGGAAAATATGCTTTAACCAAATTAGAAGAGATCCCAAATCGTGAGGGGGGAGAAAGGGGATTAAAAGAGGTTCAATAAGGAAGAAAGATATAAAAAGAAAAAAGAAAAAAAAAGAAAAGAATTAAAAAAAGAAAACAAATAAGAAACATATAAAAAAGAAAAAATATATATATTAGATAAAGTGGTTAAAAAACGTTAAAAAAGAAAAAGGTAAAAGTTAAAAAATAAATTTTACCAGAAGGCGAGAAAAAAAACAAAAATGAAAAAGAAAAATTTAAATTAACTGCAAGACTAAAGAAAATCACAGGGAAAAAGCCATGAGTTTTGTGCTTTGCTTTCTCCTCCTCTGGAATTCTGCTGCTCTCCTTGGTATTGAAACCGCACTCCTTGGTAGGTGAACTTGGTCTAGGCTGGATTTCTTGTTGATCTTCTGGGGGAGGGGCCTGTTGTAGTGATTCTCAAGTGTCTTTGCCCCAGGCGGAATTGCACCGCCCTTACCAGGGGCCGGGGTGAGTAATCCGCTCAGGTTTGCTTTCAGGAGCTTTTGTTCCCTGAGCGCTTTCCGTAGAGTTCCGGAGGACGGGAATACAAATGGCGGCCTCCTGGTCTCCGGTCCGGAGGAGCCGAGAGCCCAGGGCCCCACTCCTTAGTGCGCCCTCAGAGAACAGCGCCAGTCACTCCCGTCTGCCTGACCTCCGGCCCGCTCCGAGCTCACCGAGCCTGCGACTAGTTCAAGGTTACACCGAACTGTGAGCTTATTGTCGGCTCTGTCTCTGTAGCCGGCTTTCCCGTTCCAATACCCGCATGCTCTGCGACACTCAGACACCCCCCGATCCTTCTGTGACCCTGCGGGATCTGGGGCCACGCTGACCCCGTGTGGGCTTCGCTCTGGTTTAGCCTCTGGAGCGATGTCCCTCAGGGGAACAGACTTTTAAAAGTCCTGATTTTGTGCGCCGTTGCTCCGCCGCTTGCCGGGAGCCGGCCCCCCCCCCCCCCCCCCCCCCCGGGGTCTATCTTCCTGTCGCTTTGGATTCACTTCTCCGCCGGTCCTACCTTTCAGAAAGTGGTTGTTTTTCTGTTTCCAGAATTGCTGTTCTTCTTCTCTTCGATCTGCCGATGGATTTTCAGGTGTTTGCAATCTTTAGATAAGCTATCTAGCTGATCTCCAGCTAGCTGAAGTAGTCTCAGCCTGCTACTTCTCCGCCATCTTGACTCCTCTCTCCTTTGATTCTTTTCTTATCAGATTTTAGGATATCTACTTGGGTCTGTGTCCAAAGATGTGTTAACACAGCTCCTCTTATAATCAGCTCTGTGAAAAAAATAGCACAAGGTTGAGCTGGGAAATCTGATGATGGGGAGGTGTTGTGGCACAAAAGTTGTAATAAAGAGAAAGAGGTAGAAGTCCCTGTAAGTGGATCATGATTCTACAGCAGAAGAAAATCATGCTATTGTCAAGAGACTACTTTGGAACAATAGATAGTACTCTTACCACCTGTGTCATATGTCACTGATGAAAGACTGACTCTAGAGAAATCCTGGTGACTTTTCTTCATAGTAGGGAACTTGTCCTCTTGCTGATTATCAGGTTCTACCTAAAATATCCCAGCTGGGGATGCATGGGTAGCTCAGTCTGTTATGTGTCTGCCTTTGGCTAAGGTCATGATCCCAGGGTCCTGGGATTGAACTCCATGTCCAGTTCCCTGCTCAGCAGGAAGCCTGCTTCTCCTTTTTCCTCTACTTGCTGCTCCTCCTGCTTATCCTCTCTCTCTCTGTGTGTCTCTTTGTTGAATGGATAAATAAAATCTTAAAAAAAAATCCCAACTGGATAATTTGGAGAAAAGAATTGAGGTTACACATTGATCACTCCATTTACGGTAGACCATTCCAGGTATAGTTTGACTTGGGTTTTTGTGGCCATATTTACCATGTGGTCATTTTCCCAATGATCTGAGAAACACTTCCAATGAATCATACAGTAAAAAGATTGTGGAATAAGAGACCTTCTGTGTGGCCACAAATGGATAAAATATGTTGCAAATCTGACTGATAAGATGAGAGGTTGGCAAGAATCTTCTTGCCTACTTCCAGATATGGAAGATCTTTCACTTGCTTCTTTGAATTACCAAATGTGGAAGTGGAATGAATGTGTTTAAGGAAAGCAGATGTGGAGGGAGGTCAACTTGGGATTGCTTTAAAAGCTCAGTTTTTATGACTTTTCTCCTCTAGTGGTATGTCAAGGACATTTTAAAAAGAGGTAAGTTCCACAGTTTGAAGCTTAAATTAATGAAAGAAGTAAGGACAGAAAATACCACCTCTAAAACATATAAATGAGTTTGTAGGTCAGTATAGTCTTCAGAGAAGGTACTCCAGAACTCACTGTCATCGTGAGCATCATGATCACCATCATTCTTATTTTTACATTATCCTTTTCATCCCATCTTTCTTGGGAACTACAACTAGATCTTTAAAAATAAGTTTGATATTTTAGATACAGTGTTGCTTGCATATATTTAGAAGATGGTCATTCAGGAAACTATCGCAAAACATCTATTTTTTACAAGTTATATTGGACTGTATTTAACATACAATGTCACGGTAGTTTCAGGTGTACAGCATAGTGATTTGACAGTTCTGTACATTATTCAGTACTCACCAAGATAAGTATAGTCACCCATTTGTCACACAATATTATAATGTTATTGATTATATTCATTATACTATACTTTTTAACCCTTGCTTACTTATTTTATAACAAAATTTGACATTTTAATTTCATTTATTTCACTCTTCCCTCCACAACCACCTATTGCAACTACCACTGCCAACCACACTTTTTTCCCTTAAGACGCTGTTTGTTTATTTGGCAAAACATTTATTTTTAAAAGGATTTCATAAAGAATGAGACCTAACCTTATCTCAAATACTGAGAACCTGAGATATGTCAGCATCACATGATATTCAATTCCTGGTTGTGAAATCACCCTCTGAAGACAAGTCTCTGAGCTCTTCCTCAGGAATAACAAGCTCTGTACAGAGATTGGTCTGTTGGTCTCTGGCACTGTAGTCGCTCTCCCTTTTCCTCTTTGAGAGCAGCAGAAGGGGATCCAATACAAGTGAGAGCTTTTGAAATAAGTTCTTCGCAGACACATCACAGTTGCTCCAGCCATCTCCCCCATTTGTTACTGCAGATATGTTTAAGGGCATTTATATCCCAGACTAGGGAGTTGGTGGGGGGCTAGATTTTAGTGTCCATAGATCTGCACACAGGTCCCATTAGATTCCTTGCTGAGATAGTAGCTCTCTTCTTTGCTGTCCCTACTCATATCCAGATGCCTTTTATGACTTATTTTAAAGTGAACTGAGGCTGGCACAGATGTTTGGTCCTCCTGTGATCATGGTTAGTGAATGGTCATTGGTGGTGGTGTTCCTGGGCTCTTCTTGTCAGCAAGTGTTGTCCCTGGCTTACTTTCTGTGCTGGTGACATATCTGAAGGCTGTAACCATGCCTGAGAAATTTCACTCATTTTTAGCTGATTCATTTTTTCAATCTAAATCATTTAATTCCCACAACTTAAGAGAGTATGCACTGTTATTTCCATTGTACAGATTAAAAAAAATCAGTAGAGAGACGAAGCAAAATGCTTACATCAAAAGGTTAATTGATGCAGAGAGAAAATGAGAAATCAAGCCTCTTTGATCTAAAGCTCATAATCTCTGACTTCAGAGCATCTGACTGTTTCTGAATCTCTCCTCGAAGTTCATTATGTACATGTTATGAATTCTTTTCTGTAATCCAGATCTGTGGTCATTGTTCCATTTGTGACACAGACTTGTTCCTACATCACTGGTCATTTCCAGCTGTTCAGACTCGGCCCTTGTCCATGTCTAAAACACATCTCTTTAACATATAGATATTTTCTGCCTTAACTCTATGGACTTGATCACTTCTATTTCTTTCTTTTATTTTGTTTTAAAGATTTTTATTTATTTATTTGAGGGAGAGACAGTGAGAGAGAGCATGAGCGAGGAGAAGGTCAGAGAGAGAAGCAGACTCCCCGTGGAGCTGGGAGCCTGATGTGGGACTCGATCCTGGGACTCCAGGATCATGACCTGAGCTGAAGGCAGTCGTCCAACCAACTGAGCCACCCAGGCATCCCAATCACTTCTATTTCTCCTGCATTAGTCAATTCTGCTCTATTATTTCTGTAGACAATTGTATACTGCAGGAAATGGAGGTGATGTAATTAAAAAAATATCTTTCTGTAAAATTGTACTTTTCTTGCGCTTGTGGGAAGTAAAGAGTTTTTATTGCTGTAGTGCAGCAGCATATATAAACCTCTAAAATATAGGAAGATAAGAAAAGGTATATTTGGATAAAAGTACTTCTTGAAGACTCCCTGGTGTTCTATATGTTTTTGCATATGTAGTTTCACTCTCATTCTAGCTGTGGTGTGGTGTGTAAAAAAGTGCTCAGGAATATTGCTGCTTCCCTGTTTCATACCCACAATCAGGGAAACATTATGACTTCTGTGGCCAACTTGCTATTTGTCCTCATGAGTTCTTCTCCTCCATTAAAAATATTAAAATTACATTTTATGACAGCATTGGTATAAAGATGACTATACTGCAAGTTGGATTTGGATTACATTCATTTTTACTCTCATTTTAAAAGAAATTAACCACTTCCAGTGCTCCTAGAATTATTGTGGGCTTGAGGCACCATGCCTTGCCTTAATGGGTATGTTAATCCTGCCCACAATACATATACTTCCGAAGAAAAGTGAACCAGATAGGATAATTGACTGTCCCACATTTAATTAACTAAGAAGGGGAATAATTCTCTCTAAATTTTCACTAGATATTTTTATGTAAATACTCTAATCCCAAGTTTCATTATCACCAATTTTCATTATTTGCCCCCAGAGTTTCTTCATGACATTTTTCACTTCTGCATTTCTGAGGGTGTAGATTAAAGGGTTCAACATGGGAGTCACTATGGTGTAAAACACAGCCACAGCTTTGTCAGCGGGGAAGGAGATCATGGGTCTCAGATACAGAAATGAACAAGGTACAAAGAATAAGATGACAACAGTGATATGAGAAATACAGGTAGACAGGGCTTTGAGACGCCCTTCAGAGCTTTTAGTCTTTAGGGAGTGCAGGATGACAATGTAAGAAGCAACCAGCATAGAAAAAATGAGCAGACATAGTGACCCGCTGTTGGCAGCAATCAGGGGCCCTAAAGTGTGAGTGTCTGTACAGGCTAGTTCCAGGAGAGGCATCAAATCACACAAGAAATGATCAATGATATTGGGGCCACAGAATGGTAACTGGATCATGAACAAAACCTGGATCCCTCCATGAATAAAGCCTAAAATCCCAGCCATTCCCAGCAAGAAAACACAGACAGGTCGGCTCATGATGGTCATGTAATGCAAGGGCTTACAGATAGCTACATAGCGGTCATAGGCCATGACAGCTAATAGGATGATCTCTGCTCCAGCAAAGAAATGTTCAGCAAAGAGCTGAGTCATGCAGCCATTGAAGGATATGGTGTTCTTGTCAGAGAGCAAGTCAGAGATCATTATGGGTACTATGGACGAAGAGTAGAAACCATCTATAATGGACAAGTAAGACAGGAAAATGTACATGGGAGATCCCAGGGCTGGGCTGATGAAGATGGTGATGGAGATGAGGAGGTTACCTGCCATTGTGATCAAGTAGGTGATTAAAAACACAGCAAGGAAGAATTTCCTCAGTCCTGGATTCTGGGTCAGGCCCAGTAGTATGAATTCTGTTACATTGCGTGTCCTTCTCATGGAGTCAGCTTCAGTTATAAGTACATGGTCCATCTGGAGAGATCACAATAATTCTGAGTAGTATTTTAAATTCAACACTGAAATCTTCCATCTCTCTTTAGTCCTAGCCTCTTGGATTGATGGAGACATACCTTCTACTCACCTCTACTTTGGAAACAGTTATAAAAAGGAATATAAAGAAGTAAAATTTTCTTATTAATATAATTTGTAGTTACAGTATGTCACAAACACTGGAATTAAACCAACATGTTATTATGACTGTTGACTTACGATTGACTTCCAATCCCTGGCTCTAAAACCTTTCAGATGGCTTTCTGTCACTATTTTTGGAACAAATTTCATCAGTGACAATGATTTTGTTGTGTATTTGACATTATCATGAATCTGTTTAGCTATGGGAATATAATATTCTTTAAAATTCAGCTCTATATAAGATAGGAAAGTGTCTTCCTTACTGTTTCTGTACCAGCAGTGTTCTTTGAGCTAGGATTCCTTTCTGTCAAATGAATGTACAAACACACAGAGTTGCAGATAGAGTGTTTCCTTTTAGGAGGCCAAGGAACTCTCTTTATAACAGCTGTTTGAGCCACATTCACTCAATTGCCCTGGATGTTTTGTCTGGCTGAACATGACTATTACATACTCCCTCTTCCAACATCATTGGATACAGATTTGGAAGTGGCACAAAGTTCCCTAAAACTCTTCAGTATTTCGCTAATGAATTTTCTGTGTGATTGGTCTTTCATCATGTAAAGAATAATGTTCTGGAATAGATTTACAATCATAGTCAAATTTTACAAATGGAATTAAATGGGTCATAAAGATTCCTTGAATTTCCTCTTGTTGAGAAAGAAATGTTATGTAAGATCATAAAAATTTTCTTTGACTATATGCTTAATCAATTAAGAGGAATGTGAAGTTTTCAGTCCTAATTGGTGGAAAAATGGAATATATACAAGAATATATTCTTTTTTTGAATGGTTTTTAGGACTTTTTATTCCTTCTCCTCCTTTTTTTCTCCTTTCTCCCATCCATGCCAAAAACATAACTACATATTTTTCCTCAAACTTTCTGGACACAGAAGTCAGTATCATGAACTTCCAGCTTCAATAAAGGTGAAGAAAGATGTCTTTTGTTTTCCAGAAAGCTCTGTCTCTTTCGTTATTTCTTCTCTATTCATGGCTGCTATACGTGGCAACTATGTGATTCATCATCCTTAATAGATTTAATCCACAAATTCTAACTTCAGTGTGGCACATGGGAATCATGAAAAAGGGAAACAATCTCAAATGATCCCATATAGAAGCCTACCGAAGCAGTCTACTTCTACATGCATGTTAACCACAATGTTATAAAAGTGACCTTAGTAGTTCTCAACAGCATCATGTGTGGCAGCATTACAGATCACGTTTTCTATGGACATTTTATATGATCCTGTTCAAATTCATTTGTAGAGGTAAAGATTACCTTCACTTCATAGCATCTAGCTGTCAAAACTATTTGGTCAAGACAATTTGAGTATAATAAGTTAAATCTGCTTAAAATTTGTGGTAAAGATTTAGTTATTACTGACCTGGATCTAGTTGATTGTTGGTTCCACTGTTTCTCAACTGTACCCAGTGATTGTTTCTTCCCCTGAATGTATAGCCCCACAGCTGCATACACAGTATGAAGTAACAAGTGGGAAACTGGAATTCTCTCTCTAGACAACTCTTTCAGTGTTCTTGGTCATTTTAGTTTATTTTGGTTCCCATTACTAGGCTGAACTTACTCAGAAAATGAGCTATTTTAGTTAGGAAACTTCAGTAGCTTTCTGATTTAATTTCTACTCACTTTCTTGGCCTCCTGTGAAAGTGTAAAGACATCTTCAAAATACAGATACTTTTCAGATTTCAGAACTATCCTCAGTCTCAATTAAAAACAATGGCAACAAGGAAAATTCTTCAGAAAAATCTGGTATAGGGGACTATAAAATGAAAAGTGCATCATATTCATTTGATTATACATTGTTTTTCAAATACTTTCTGCCAAACTTATGTTTCCTAACAAGTTTATGGGAAGTATTGAGAAAGTTCTTATTATGCCTGATTTAAGCCCTCATTTTAACCCATTAAGTTTGGGAGCAATATCTCCCATATAAATCTTAAGCCTGTTAGTACACTCTTTGCTGCTGTCCTTTACTTAAATATCCTATAATCCTCTCTTCTTGATTCTAGAAAAGTATTTAAATAGACTTTGGCAGAGTGCCTGCACTTTGGTAATGCATTGATTGACCTCTCAAGTCCTCAGAGGATTAGTAATTGGTCCTGTTGGACTCTTTGCTAGAAGCCTCAGCCACTGTCTTTCACTTACTCCCCCTTGGCACCCACAAACATCATTAGAGGCCAGTTTTAGAAATGCAGTTGAGCTTTGGTGAAACACGTGTCTGTGGCTATAGTTTAGGATGAAATTTTGGTATGAGAAGTAGGAAAGCTTCCTGACAGGGCTTTGCTGTTCCTTTGGACACTGTTGAGCCTGGCATAGAATAGGGGGTGGTTTTAGGCATAGGTCAGAGTTCAGAGAATGTTTTTTTTTTTTTTTGGAAAATGTGTCTGTTCTAACTAACATGGTTGTCCTGAGAATGGAAATGCTAGTTTTCAAGGTACATGCCATGTTATTCTGAGAGACTGACATTTTTATTAGTGGTTGACAAAGGAGACTCAGATGGCAGAATTCTCAGTTATGGAAGATTGGGTAATTTATGAGCCATAGATCCATCAACTTCTTCTGGTTTGTGTATCTCGATGACAGGTCATCATGATGTGTTCATGGGAATATAGCTTTTCTCTCTATCCTGTAGGAAAGAATTGTGGAGATGTACAGTAAAGAGCAATGCTTCTACATGGTAGGCATTGAGAAAATCACACCAAGGCAAACATTTTTTATAAAGACATTCAGAGGTAGAGGATGGAAACAGTATAGAAGGGAGGCTCCACTATAAAATTCTCCCTCAGTTTCTGATGTTTTGAAGAGCTGGATGAAATCTTGCACAAAATCACCTTAAAAAAAATCAATGTTTATCTTTATAGAAATGGATATACTCCTGAAATCACACACCACAAATGGAAAGAGTGCCTTCAGCCCTGTCCTCAACAGTTAACAATTTTGCTCACTTGCCGTCTGTCCCTCTTCCTTGTTTTTTTTTTTTTTTAAATTGTGGTAAATACACATAATATAAAACTTATGATTTTAACCCTTTTCATTTTTTAAGATTTTTATATTTCTTTTAGATAGAAAGAGTGAGAGAGAGATCATGACCAGGGACAGAGGGAGAGGGAGATGCAGACTGCCTGCTGAGCAGAGAGCAAGGTGAGAGGCTTGATCCCTGGACCCAAGGATCATGAACCAAGCTGAATGAAGCCCCATAACCCACTGAGTCTCCCGGCACCTGTAACCATTTTCAGCTGTACAGTTCAGTGTCATTAAGTACATTCACATTGTGTGCAAACATCACCACCAACCATCTCCAGAATTTTTCAACTTTTTATTAAAAATATCCATATCCTTTAAACAATCACTGCTCATTTCTTCCTTACCTATCCTCAGAAAACACTGTTTGCTTTCTGGTTCTTTTGAGTGGGACTATATTAAATATTTCATATAAATGGGCTATTGCAGTGGTTCTTCTATGATTGGCTTATTTTGCTTAGAGTAATGCCCTCAAGTTTCATCCCTGTGGTCACAAATGACAGGGTTTCCTTCCTTTTTAAGGCTGAAAAGTATGCCATGTTTGTATATATTGTTACTTGTTTCAAAGCTTTGTATCCGTTGATGGTCATTGAGGTTGTTTTCCCATCTTAGCTACTGTGAATAATGCTGAAATGAGCCAAAGGAGTGCAAAGAATTCCTTGAGGTCCTGATTTCAGTAGTTCTCGATAAATACCCAGGTGTGGGATTGTTGGATCATATGATATCATATTTTAATATTTTGAAGAACCTCCATCCTGTTTTCCATAGTGACTATACAAATTTACATTCTCACCATTGTTGAACAAGGGTTCTTTTTCTCCACATCCTTACTAATACTTGTTATGTTTTGTCTTTTGATACTGGCCATTTTAACAGATATGAAATAATACATCATTGTTCTTTTGAATTGTATTTCTCTGATGATTGTAATGTTGAGGATCTTTTCATTTGCTTGTTGGCCATTTATATATTTTCTTTGTGGGAATGTCTATTTGAGTCTATGGTCTATTTTTAAATTGGGCTATCTTTGCTATTGAGTTATATGAGTTCTTTGTCTATTTTGGATACTAACCCCCTTATGAAACATATTGTTTGCAAATGTCATTTTCCCATTCTCTTAGATTGTTAATTGTTCCTTTGTTGTAAGAAGATTTTTAGTTTGTTGTAGTCCCCTTTGTTTATTTTTGCTTTTGGTGTCATATCCAAGAAATCATAGCTCATTCCAATGATAAAGATTTTCTGCTGTGTTTTCTTCTAAAAGTTTCAGTTTCCAGACTTCCGTTTCCTCAATCAATCCAGTTTGAGTTGGTTTTGGTGAAGGTTTAAGATAATGGTTCAATTCCATTCATTGGCCTGTGGATATCCAGTTTTCCCAGCACTTACAGATGATGTTATTCTTTTCCCATCGTGTATTCTTGGCACCCTGTCAAAGATCAAGAGTGAGCATATGTATATGCATGGGCTTGTTTTTGGGTTCTCTGTTCTGTTGCATTGGTCTCTATATCTGTCTTTATGCCAGTACAATACTATTTTAATTCCTGTAGTTTTGTAATATAGTTTGAAATCTGGAAGTGTTATGCTTCTGACTTTGTCGTTCTTTCTTCTTTTTATTTAAATTTTTAAAATTTTTTAAAATTTAAATTAATTTATTTATTTTCAGCATAACAGTATTCATTATTTTCTTACCATACCCAGTGCTCCATGCAATCCGTGCCCTCTATAATACCCACCACCTGGTACCCCAACCTCCCACACCCCTGCCACTTCAAACCCCTCAGATTGTTCTTCAGAGTCCATAGTCTCTCATGATTCACCTCCCCTTCCAATTTACCCCAGTTCCCTTATCCTCTCTAACACCCCTTGTCCTCCATGATATTTGTTATGATCCACAAATAAGTGAAACCATATGATAATTGACTCTCTCTGCTTGACTTATTTCACTCAGCATAATCTCTTCCAGTCCCGTCCATGTTGCTACAAAAGTTGGGTATTCATCCTTTCTGATGGAGGCATAATACTCCATAGTGTATATGGACCACATCTTCCTTATCCATTCGTCCATTCAAGGGCATCTTGGTTCTTTCCATAGTTCTGCGACCGTGGCCATTGCTGCTATAAACATTGGCGTACAGATGGCCCTTCTTTTCACTACATCTGTATCTTTGGGGTAAATACCCAGGAGTGCAATGGCAGGGTCATAGGGAAGTTCTATTTTTAATTTTTTGAGTAATCTCCACACTGTTCTACAAAGAGGCTGCACCAATTTGCATTCTCACCAACAGTGTAAGAGGGTTCCCCTTTCTCCACATCCCCTCCAACACACGTTGTTTCCTGTTTTGTTAATTTTGGCCATTCCAACTGGTGTAAGGTGATATCTCAATGTGGTTTTAATTTGAATCTCCCTGATGGCTAGTGATGATGAACATTTTTTCATGTGTCTGATAGCCATTTGTATGTCTTCATTGGAGAAGTGTCTGTTCATATCTTCTGCCCATTTTTTGATATGTTTGCCTGTTTCATGTGTGTTGAGTTTGAGGAGTTCATTATAGATCCTGGATATCAACCTTTTGTCTGTACTATCATTTGAAAATATCTTCTCCTATTCCGTGGGTTGCCTCTTTGTTTTTTTGACTGTTTCCTTTGCTGTGCATAAGCTTTTGATATTGAGGAATTATAATTGTAGGTATAAACTCTTGAAAGCTGCCAGGGCAAAGAGGCTCCTTACTTACAGAGGGAAGCCCATCAGAATAACGTCAGACCTGTCCACAGAGACCTGGAAAGGCAGAAAAGGCTGGCAATATATATTCAGGGCACTAAATGAGAAGAACATGCAGCCAAGAATACTTTATCCAGCAAGACTGACATTCAAAATGGATGGAGAGATAAAGAGTTTCCAAGACCGGCAAGGCTTAAAAGACTATGCAAACCACCAAGCCGACACTGCAGGAAATATTAAAGGAGGTTCTATAAAAGATGAAAAAAACTAAGAATAGCATTCAACAGAAATATAGAGACAGTCTACAGAAAGAACGACTTCAAAGGTAACTCGATGTCAATAAAAACGTATCTATCAATAATCACTCTCAATGTGAATGGCCTAACTGCACCCATAAAATGGCACAGGATTGCAGATTTCATAAAATGACAGGAGCCATCCATATGTTGTCTACAAGAGACCCATTTTGAACCTAAAGATACACCCAGACTGAAAGTGAAGGGTTGGAGAAGCATCTTTCATGCCAATGGGCCTCAAAAGAAGGCTGGGGTAGCGATTCTCATATCAGACAAATTAGATTTTAAACTAAAGTCTGTAGTCAGAGATACAGAAGGACACTACATAATCCTTAAAGGGACTATCCACCAAGATGATCTAACAATTGTAAATATCTATGCTCCCAATATGGGAGCAGCAAATTACTTAAGAAAACTGTTAATCAAGGTAAAGAGTCATATTGATATGAATACACTAATCATAGGAGATTGTAACACGCCTCTCTCAGAAATAGATCATTGAAGCAGAAAATCAATAAAGAAACAAGAGCATTGAGAGTGAAATAAGTCAAGCAGAGAGAGTCAATTATCATATGGTTTCACTTATTTGTGGAGCATAACAAATAGCATGGAGGACATGGGGAGTTAGAGAGGAGAAGGGAGTTGGGGGAAATTGGAAGGGGAGGTGAACCATGAGAGACTATGGACTCTGAAAAACAATCTGAGGGTTTTGAAGGGGTGGGGGGTGGGAGGTTGGGGTACTAGGTGGTGGGTATTATAAAGGGCACGAATTGCATGGAGCACTGGGTGTGGTGAAAAATAATGAATACTGTTATGCTGAAAATAAAAAATAAATTAAAAAAAAAAAAAAAAGAAACAAGAGCATTGAATGACACCTTGGACCAGATGGACCTCATAGATATATATAGAACATTCCACCCTAAAACAACAGAATACTCATTCTTCTCAAGTGCACATGGAACCTTCTCCAGAATAGACACCATACTGGGTCACAAATCAGGACCAAAGAAAAGAGAGAAAGCCCAAATTCATAAAAATATGAATGAAAAGGGAGAGATCACAAGTAACACCAAGGAAGTAGAAACAATCATCAGAAGTTATTATCAACAGTTATATGCCAATAAGCTAAGCAACCTAGATGAAATGGATGCATTCCTCGAAAACTATAAACTACTAAAATTGAACCAGGAAGAAATCGACAACCTGAACAGACCAATATCTAATAACAAGATTGAAGCAGTGATCAAAAACCTCCCCCAAAACAAGAGCCCAGGACCTGATGGATTCCCTGGGGAGTTCTACCAAACTTTCAAAGAAGAAATAACACCTATTCTCCTGAAGCTGTTTAAAAAAATTGAAGCAGAAGGAAAACTTCCAGACTCTTTGTATGAAGCCAGCATTGCCCTGATCCCCAAACCAGGCAAGGACCCTACCAAAAAGGGGAATTTCAGACCAATATCACTGATGAATATGGATGCCAAGATTCTCCACAAGATCCTAGCAAACAGGATCCAACAGCACATTAAAAAGTTTATCCACCATGACCGGATGGGATTCATTCCTGGGCTACAAGGATGGTTCAACATTCACAAATAAATCAATGTGATAGAACAAATTAATAAGAGAAGAGAGAAGAACCACATGGTCCTCTCAATTGATGCAGAAAAAGCATTTGACAAAATCATATGGTTTCACTTATTTGTGGAGCATAACAAATTGTATGGAAGAGGACATGGGGATATGGAGAGGAGAAGGGAGTTGGGGGAAATTGGAAGGGGATGTGAACCATGAGAGACTATGGACTCTGACAAATAATCTGAGTGTTTTGAAGGGGCAGAGTTTGGGAGGTCGGGGGAACCAGGTGGTGGGTATTGGAGAAAGCATGGATTGCATGGAGCACTGGGTGTGGTGCAAAAACAATGAATACTGTTGCACTGAAAAAATAAATAAATAAAAAATTTTAAAAAATCCAGCATCCATTCCTGATTAAAATGCTTCAAAGTATAGGGATAGAGGGAACAATCCTGAACTTCATCAAATCTATCTATGAAAGACCCACAGCAAATATCATCCTCAATGGGAAAAAGCTTGCAGCCTTCCTGTTGAGATCAGGAATGAATCTGGATGCCCACTCAGGAACGACAAGGATGCCCAGTCTCCCCACTCTTGTTCAACATAGTATTAGAAGTCCTAGCAACAGCAATCAGACAACAAAGAGAAATAAAAGGTATCCAAATTGGCAATGAAAAAGTCAAACACTCTCTCTTCACAGATGTCATGATTCTTTATATGGAAAACCGAAAGACTCCACCCCCAAACTATTAGAACTCATACAACAATTCAGCAACGAGGCAGGATTCAAAGTCAATGTACAGAAATCAGTGGCTTTCTTATACACTAACAATGAAAATACAGAAAGGGAAATTAGAGAATCGATTCCATTCACTATAGCACCAAGAACCATAAGATACCTGGGAATAAACCTAACCAAAGACGTAAAGGATCTGTACTGGAGGAACTACAGAACACTCATGAAAGAAATTGAAGAAGACACAAAAAGATGGAAGACCATTCCATGCTCTTGGATCGGAAGAATAAACATTGTTAAAATGTCTATACTGCGTAGAGCAATCTATACTTTTAATGCTATTCTGATCAAAATTCCACCGGTATTCTTCAAAGAGGTGGAGCAAATAATCCAAAAATATGTATGGAATCAGAAGAGACCCCGAATCACTAAGGAAAAGTTGAAAAACAAAAATAAAATGGGTGGCATCACGTTACCTGATTTCAAGCTTTATTACAAAGCTGTGATTACCAAGACAGCATGGTACTGGCATAAAAACAGACACATAGACCAGTCGAACAGAGTAAAGAACCCAGATATGGACCCTCAACTCCATGGTCAAATAATATTCAACAAAACAGGAAAAAATATACAGTGGAAAAAAGACAGTCTCTTCAATAAATGGTGCTGGGAAAACTGGACAGCTATATGTAGAGGAATGAAACTGGACCATTCTCTTACACCGTACACAAAGATAAACTCAAAATGGATAAAAGACCTCCATGTGAGATAGCAATCCATCAGAATCCTAGAGGAGAACATAGGCAGTAACCTCTTTGAAATCAGCCACAGCAACTTCTTTCAAGATATGTCTCCAAAGGCAAAGGAAACAAAAGCGAAAATGAAAATTTGGGACTTCATCAAAATCAAAAGCTTCTGCACAGCAAAGAAACAGTCAAGAAATCAAAAGAGGCAACCCACGGAATGAGAGAAGATATTTGCAAATGACAGTACAGACAAAAGGTTGATATCAAGGGATGTTAGAGAGAAGGGAGTTGGGGTAAATTGGAAGGGGAGGTGAATCATGAGAGACTATGGACTCTGATAAACAATCTGAGGGATTTGAAGTGGCGGGGGGTGGGAGGTTGGGGTACCAGGTGGTGGGTATTATAGAGGGCACGGATTGCATGGAGCACTGGGTGTGGTGAAAAAATAATGAATACTGTTTTTCTGAAAATAAATAAATAAATTTAATAATAATAAAAAAAGGTTGATATCCAGGATCTATAAAGAACTCCTCAAACTCAACACACACAAAACAGACAATCATATCAAAAATGGGCAGAAGATATGAACAGACATTTCTCCAATGAAGACATATAAATGACTATTAGACACTTAAAAAAATGTTCATCATCACTAGCCATCAGGGAGATTCAAATTAAAACCACATTGAGTGATCACCTTACACCAGTTAGAATGGCCAAAATTAGCAAGACAGGAAACAACATGTGTTGGAGGGGATGTGGGAAAAGGGGAACCCTCTTCCACTGTTGGTGGGAATGTAAGTTGCTGCTGCCTCTTTGGGGAATAGTGTGGAGATTCCTCAAGAAATTAAAAATAGAATTTCCCTATGACCCTGTCATTGCACTCCTGGGTATTTACCCCAAAGATGCAGATGTAGTGAAAAGAAGGGCCATCTGTACCCTAATATTTATAGCAGCAATGGCCATGGTCGCCAAACTGTGGAAAGAACCAATATGCCCTTCAATGGACGAATGGATTAGGAAGATGTGGTGCCTATACACTATGGAGTATTATGCCTCCATCTGAAAGTATGAATACCCAACTTTTGTAGCAACATGGATGGGACTGGAAGAGATTATGTTGAGTGAAATAAATTAAGCAGAGAGAGTCAATTATCATATGGTTTCACTTATTTGTGGAGCGTAACAAATAGCATGGAGGACATGGGGAGATAGAGAAGAGAAGGGAGTTGGGGTAAATTGGAAGGGGAGGTGAATCATGAGAGACTATGGACTCTGAAAAACAATCTGAGAGGTTTGAAGGGGTGGGAGGTGGCAGGTTGGGGGAATGAGGTGGTGGTATTAGAGAGGGCACGGTTTGCATGGCGCACTAGGTGTGGTGCAAAAACAATGAATACTGTTACGCTGAAAATAAAAAAAATTAAAAAAATAATATAAAAGAATATCGCATTGTAAAGTCTGCCCAATGCCAAAAAAATAAAAAATAAAAAAATAAACAAAACCCATCTCTCATTTGATGATGGATGAGAATAGTACTTTGCACTTGATCTATTTTCTTCCTGTTTTGTAAGTGGTGCGAAATATACATGGGAGTGAGTTATTATGTGTGATTTAGTCTTGAGCAAGAGTCAGAGGGTGGACTGTGTAAGAAAGAGTTTTACACAACTTATGAAGCATTGAACACTACAACAAATACTTATGATGTACTATATGTTGGCTAACTGCAAATAATAATAACAAAAAAAGAAAGTGTTATTTTGCTACTGAACAGGAAAGTCTTGTTTCTGGTTATACAGGGCTTTGACCCTTGGCTAGCTTAATGCCAGTGGAAGGTTAAAGTCCCAAATTCTGCTGATTACCCCAAGAACAATTTTCTTAAAATCATTTAAAAACCTGATAGCTTGTACTTGGTGTAACTGACTTGACTAGAGGGATGTGAATACCTCATTGCAAACTTAGTGCCTGAACTTTCCTGAAGCCCAGATTTAATCCCATGCTGTTCTTGGTGGTTCAACTGGAGATGAAGCTTGTTTGTGTCACCAAAGACTCCTGAGAGTTTGTTTGGACATATTGTCCACCTTCAGAGCTTGCCTGTATTCAGTTTTTCAGTTCAGAGTATCAATGGTCTTTAAAAAAAAAAGCATTTTGTGATTATGCTTTTGGATTTCTTGTGAGTCCTTTCAAATATGCAAACTTGTACAATCTTTGCAGTTGCTCTGTCCACTATAAGAAGTATTTTTATGTTTAGTAGGATAACATGAGATGAGCAATGATGCAATTCCACAATTTTATATCTTTACCATTTTGCAACATGTTTTCTTTGTGTTGCCTGACACAGATCATCATTATTTGTTTAAACTTATGTGTACTGAGGGAAGGTAATATTGACGCCCAAGATACAAGATCCTTAGAGTTAAATTTGAAAATATGTATTCCTAAGATATTTAGGGTGGATCCTAAAGTCCTCTTGACTGAAAATGTAGCCCCATTACCAAGTGTCAAGGTCAGTCCTTTGATTCTTTTCTTATCAGATTTTAGAATATCTGCCTGGGTGTGTGTCCAAAGATGTGTTAACACAGTTCTTCTTATAATCAGCCCTGTGAAAAAATAGCACTAGGTTGAGCTGGGGAATCTGATGATAGGGAGGTGTTGTGGGACTAAAATCGTAATAAAGAGAAAGAGGTAGAAGTCCCTGTAAGTGGATCATGATTCTACAGAAGAAGAAAATAATGTTCTTTTCAAGAGACCACTTTGGAACAAGAGATAGTACTCTTACCACCTGTGTCATATGTCACTGATGAAAGACTGACTCTAGAGAAATCCTGGTGACTTTTCTTCATAGTAGGGAACTAGTTCTCTTGCTGATTATCAGGCTCTATCTAAAATATCCCAACTGGGGATGCTTGGGTGGCTCAGTCTGTTATGTGTCTGCCTTCAGCTCGGTCATGATAGCAGGGCCCTGAGATTGATCCCCATGTCCAGTTCCCTGCTTGGCAGGAAGCATGCTTCTCCTTTTGCCTCTACTTGCTGCTCCTCCTGCTTGTGCTCTCTCTCTCTGTGTCTCTCTGTGTCGAATGAATAAATAAAATACAAAAAAAAAAAAAAAAAAAAAAAGAAAAAACAACCCACAACCACTCCCAACTAGATAATTTGGAGAAAAGAAGTGAGGCTACACATTGATGTCTACGGGTCACCACTACAGGTATAGTTTGGCTTGGGTTTTTGTGGTCATTTATACTATGTGGTCATTTTCTCCATGACCTGAGAAACTACCAATGAATCATAAAGGAAAAAGAATGTTGAATAATACACCTTCTGTGTGGCCACAAATGGCTAAAATATGTTGCTAATCTGACTGATAAGATGAGAGGTTGGCAAGAATATTTTGCCTACTTCCAGATATGGAAAATCTTTCATTTGCTTCTTTGAGTATACCAAATGTGGAAGTGGAATGAATGTGTTTAAGGAAAGCAGATGAGGAGGGAGATCATCTTGGGAAAGCTTTAAAGGCTCGGTTTTTCTGGCTTTTCTCCTCTAGTGGTATGTAAAGGACATTTTAAAAAGAGGTAAGTTCCACAGTTTGAAGCTTAAATTAATGAAAGAAATAAGGAATGAAATTACTGCCTCCAAAACTTACAAATGAGTGGGTAGGTCAGTATATTGTTCAGAGAAGGTGCTCCAGAAACATTCGCTGTGATCGTGAGCATCATGAGCATCGTCATCCGTATTTTTATATTATCCTTTTCATCCCATCTTTCTTGGGAACTACACTAGATCTTCAAAAGATAAGTTTGATATTATAGACATAGTCTTGTTTGTATATATGTAGAAGTTGGTCACTCAGGAAATTATAGCAAAACATCCATTTTTTAGAGGTTATATTGGAGTGTATTTAACATACAATGTCACGATAGTTTCAGGTGTACAATGTAGTGATTTGACAGTTCTGTACATTATTCAGTACTCACCAAGATAAGTGTAGTCACCCCTTTGTCACCATAATATTATAATGTTATTGATTAAATGCCTTATGCTATACTTTTTAACCCCTTGGCTTATTTCATTAAAGTTTGACCTTTTAATCTCATTTATCTCTTTCACCCTTCCCTCCACAACCACCTCTTGCAATTACCACTGGTAACCACCACTTTGTTCCCTTAAGAGTCTGTTTGGGGTGCCTGGGTGGCTCAGTGGGTTAAGCCTCTGCCTTCGGCTCAGGTCAAGATCTCAGGGTCCTGGGATAGAGCCTCGCATTGGGCTCTCTGCTCAGTGGGAAGCCTGCTTTCTTCTCACTCTCTCTGTCTGCCCCTCTGTCTACTTGTGATCCCTCTCTCTCTGTCAAATAAAAAAAAAAAAAGAGTCTGTTTGTTTATTTGGCAAAACATTTATTTTTAAAAGGCTGTCATAGAGAGTAAGGTCTAACCAGATCTACAGTTCTGAGAACATGAGATATGTCAGCATCACATGATATTCAATCCCTGATTGTGAAATCACCCTCTGAAGACAAGTTTCTGAGTTCTTCTTCAGGAATCCCAAGCTCTGTACAGAGATAGGTCTGTGGGTCTCTGGCACTGGAGTGGCTCTCCCTTTTCCTCTTTTAGAGCAGCAGAAGGGGATCCAACATCAGTGAGAACTTTTGAAATGAGTTCTGCTCAGACACGTCACATTTGCTCCAGTCAGCTCCCCCTCATTTGTTACTGCAGAGATGTTTAAGGGCATTTGTGTCCCAGACTGGGGAGTTGGTGGGGCCTAGCTTTTAGTGTCCAGAGATCTGCTCATAGGTCCCATTAGATTCCTTGCTGAGATAGTAACTCTCTGCTCTGCTGTCCCTACTCATATCCAGATGCCTTTTATGACTTATTATAAAGTGAAGTGAGTATGGCACAGATGTTTGGTCCTCTTGTGATCATGGTTAGCAAATGGTGGTTGGTAGTGGTGTTCTTGGGCTCCTCTTGTCAGCTACCATTGACCCTGGCTTACTTTATGTGCTGGTGACATCTCTGAAGGCTGAAACCATGTCTGAGCGATTTCACTAATTTTTAGCTGATTCGTTTTTTTGAATCTAAATCATTTAATTCCCACAACTTGAGAGAGTACGCAATGCTATTTCCATTGTATAGATTAAAAAAAATTAGTAGAGACATGAAGCAAAAGCTTACATTAAAAGGTTAATTGACGCCAGAAAGAAGATGAGAAATCAAGCCTATTTGATCCAAAGTTCTTATTCTCTGACTTCAAAGCATCTGACTGTTTCTGAATCTGTCCTAGAATTTTAACGTACCTGTTATGAATTCTTTTCTGTAATCCAGACCTGTGGTCATTGTTCATTTGTGACACAGACTTGTTCCTACATCACTGGTAATTTCCTGCCCCAGCTGTTCAGACTCTGCCCTTGTCCATGTCTAAAACACATCTTTAATATACAGATATTTTCTGCCTTAACTTTATGGACTTGATCACTTCTATCTCTTTTGCATCAGTCAGTTCTGCTACTAATATTTCTGTAGACATTTGCATACTACAGGAAGTGGAGGTAATGTAATTTTTAAAAAGTACCTTTGTGTGTAACTGTGCTTTCCTTGGGCTTGTGGGAAGTAAAGAGTTTTTATTACTGTGGTGCAAGAACATCTGTAAGTCTCTAAAATTTAGGAAGATAAGAAAAATTATGTTTGGATGAAAGTACTTCTTGAAGACTCCCTGGTGTTCTATATGTTTTTGCATATATAGTTTTACTCTTTTGAAATAAAACTTCATTATAGTTGTAGTGTGGGGTTAAACAGTGCTCAGGAATACCACTGCTTACTTGTTTCAACCCACAGTCAGGAAAACATTATGACTTCTGTGGCCCCTTGCTATTTGTCCTCATGAGTCTTTCCCCTCCATAAAAAATATTAAAATTACATTTTATGACAGCATTGGTATAAAGATGACTATACTGCAAGTTGGATTTGCATTACATCCATTTCTCCCCTTATTTTAAAAGAAATTAACCATTTGCAAGGCTCCTAAAATTATTGTGGGCTCTAGGCACCATGCTTACTTTGCCTTAATGGGTATGTTTCTCCTGCCCACAATACATATACTTCTGAAGAAAAGTGATCCAGACAGGATAATTGGCTGTCCCACGTTTAATCAACTAAGAAGGGGAATAAATCTCTGTAAAACTTTCCCTAGATATTTTTATGGACATAGTCTAATCCCAAGTTTCATTATCACCAATTTTTATTATTTGCCCCCAGAGTTTCTTCATGACATTTTTCACTTCTGCATTTCTGAGGGTGTAGATTAAAGGGTTCAACATGGGAGTTACTATGGTGTAAAACACAGCCACAGCTTTGTCAGAGGGAAAGGAGGTCATGGGTCTCAGGTACATGAATAAACAAGGTACAAAGAATAAGATGACAACAGTGACATGAGAAGCACAGGTAGACAGGGCTTTGCGATGTCCTTTAGAGCTTTTAGTTCTCAGGGAGCAAAGGATGACAATGTAAGAAGCAACCAGCATAGAAAAAATGAGCAGACATAGTGATGCACTGTTGGCAGCAATCATGGGCCCCAAAGTGTGAGTGTCTGTACAGACTAGTTCCAAGAGAGGTATTAAATCACACATAAAATGGTCAATGGCATTGGGGCCACAGAATGGCAACTGGACCATGAGCAATACCTGGATACTTCCATGCAAACAGCTTAAAATCATAGCCATTACCACCAAGAAAGAACAGACAGGTCGGCTCATGATGGTCATGTAATGCAAGGGCTTACAGATGGCTACATAGCGGTCATAGGCCATGATAGCTAATAGGATGATCTCTGCTCCAGCAAAGAAATGTTCAGCAAAGAGCTGAGTCATGCAGCCATTGAAGGATATGGTGTTCTTGCCAGAGATCAAGTCAAAGATCATTTTGGGTGCTATGGACGAGGAGTAGAAAGCATCTAAAATGGACAAGTAGGACAGAAAAAAGTACATGGGAGATCCCAGTGCTGGGCTGATGAAGATGGTGACGGAGATGAGGAGGTTACCTGCCATTGTGATCAAGTAGGTGATTAAAAACACAGCAAATAAGTATTTCTTCAGTTCTGGGTTCGGAGTCAGGCCCAGCAGAATGAATTCTGTTACATTGCTTGTCTTTCCCATGGATTCAGCTTGGGTCATGAGCTTATGGTCTATCTGGAAAGATCAGAGAATTTCTTAGTAGCATTTTGAATTCAACACTGAAATTTTCCATCACCTCTTCCATCACCTCCATCACCATCCATTCAACTGTGAAATCTTCCATCATGACTAAAAAGGTGTGACTAAAGAGGAAGCCACACCTTCCAGTTTCAACCACTTTGGAGATATTTGTAAAAAAAGAACAGAAAGACACTAAATTTCTCATTCATATAAACTGAATAGCGACAGTATGTTACAAGCACCAGAAAAGGGTGCCTGGGTGGCTCAGTGGGTTAAAGTGTTTGCCTTTGGATGAGGCCCTGATCCCAGGGTCCTGGGATTGAGTCCAGGTTCAGGCTCTCTGTTCAGGGGGAGTCTGCTTCTCCCTTCTCAGGGGGACCTCTACTTCTCGCTCTCCTTATGCCTCTGCTCCTCTGTCTGTTGTGTGTGCTCTCTCATCAATCAGTCAGTCTTTAAGTAAAAATAATACTGCTCCAGAATAGATCTATAATCCTAGTCACATTTTACAAATAGAATTAAATGAGTCATGAAGTTTCCTCAAATCTCCTATTGTTGAGACAGAAATGGTATCTAAGATAATACAAGCTTTTCCTTTGACATAGTTTAATCATTTATGATGAACTTGAAGACTTCATTGCTAATTAGTGGAAAAATTGAATATATACAATAATTTATTCTATTATTGACTGATCTCCCCATGTATTTTCCATAGTGAGTCCTTGTTATAAATCATTATAGGACATTTTAATCCTTCTCCCCCTCTTTTTCTCCTTTTCTTATCCATGCTAACATATTTTTTCCTCTAATGTTTATGGAACATTATGAAACATCATGATCTTTCATCTTCAATAAAGGTGAGGAAACTATCATTTTTTTTCCCAGAAAGCTATGTCTCTTTATTTGTTTTTTCTCTATCCATGACTGCTACTATAGGTGGGAACTAAGTGATTCATCATCCTTCGTAGGTTTAATCCACAAATGCTGACTTCAGCATGGCAAAATGGAAGTCATGAAAAGGGGGAACAATTTCAAATAAACATATAGAAATGTACTGAGGCAATCCACTTCTACATATATGTTAGCCACAATGTTAGATAAGTGACCTTAGTAGTCCTCAAGAACATCTTGTGTAGCAGCATTACAGATCACATTTTCTACTGCTATTTTAATGTCATTGTGTTCAAATTCATTTTTAGAGAAAAGATTACCTTCAGTTCACAGCATCTAGCTACACAAACTACTTATAAAAATAATTTGGATAAATTAAGTTAATCTGCTTAAAATTTGTGGAAAAAGATGGAGTTACTACTGACCTGGATCTAGTTGGTTGTGGGTTCCACTGTTTTTGGATTGTACCCAGTGATGCTTTCTTCTCCTGAGGGCATAGCACCACAGCTGCAAATATACTCTGTCAACTAACAAGAGCATCACCGGAATTCTCTCTCAGACAACTGTCCGAGTCCTGGTCATTTTAGTTCTATTATCACTCTGAACTTACCCAGAAACGAGCCGCTTTATTTAGGAAACTTCAATACTCTAGGATTTAATTTCTACTCACTTGCATGGCCTTTGATGAAAATATAGACACATCTGTAAAATACACATATTTTTCAGATCTCAAAACTGTATTTAATCCAAAGTAAAAATATTGGGAAAAAGGAAAAACTTTAAGTCAGAATAAGCTAGCATATTGTACTATAAAATATGTAAGTGCATCAGATCTACTTGATTGGGTAGATATATTTTTAAATCCTGCCAAATTTATGTTTCCCAAAGTCCATGAGCAGTGTAGAGAGAATTCTTTTTCATTCCTCCTTTTAACCCCTTAAGCTTGGGTGCAGTGTCTCACATATGAATCTTAAGCTTGTTGGTATATACTCTGCCTCTGTCATTTAGTTAAGTGTACTGTAATTCTTTCTTCATAGACTCTAGACAAATATTTAAATAGACTTTGACAAAGCACCTGCACTTTGGTAATGCATTGACCTCTCAAGTCCTCAGAGGATTAGTAATTGGTCCTGTTGGAATCTTTGCTAGAAACCTCAGCCCCTGCCTTTCATTTGCTCCTACTTGGTACCCACAAACATCATTAGAGGCCAGTTTTAGAAATGCAGTTGAGCTTTGGTGAAACGTGTGCCTGTGGCTATAGTTTCAGATGAAATTTTGGTAAGAAAAGTAGGAAAGCTTCCCGATAGGGCTTTGCTTTTCATTTGAATGTTGTTTAGCCTGGCACAGGATAGAAGGTAGTTTTAGGCAGGTCAGAGTTAGGAGAATGGATTTCTCTCTGAAAACATGCCTGTTCTAAGTATATAGTTGTCTTGAGAACAAAAATGCCAGGTTTCAATGTTATGTGCCATTTTACTCTGAGAGACTGACCTTTTTACTAGTGGCTAACAATGGAGACCCAGATAGCAGAATTCTCAGTTACGGAAGATTGGGTAATTTATGAGCCATAGATCCATCAACTTCTTCTGGTGTGTGTATCTTGATGACAGGTCCTCATGATGTGTTCATGGGAATATAGCTTTTCTCTCTATCCTCCAAGAAATCATTGAGGACATGTAAAGAGCAATGCTTCCACATGGTAGGCATTGAGAAAATCACTCCAAGGCAAACATTTTCTGTAAAGACATTCAGAGCTAGGGATGGAA
The DNA here is from genome assembly GCF_964662115.1 of Mustela nivalis. NCBI lineage: Eukaryota > Metazoa > Chordata > Mammalia > Carnivora > Mustelidae > Mustela > Mustela nivalis. The sequence continues at coordinate 103,845,334 of NC_139028.1, forward strand.
ACAGTATAGAAGGGAGGCTCCACTATAAACTTCTCCCTCAGTTTCTGATGTGTTGAAGAGCTGGATGAAATTTGTACAAAAACACCTTAAAAAAAATCAATGTTTATCTTTAAAGAAACTGATATGCTCCTGAAATCCCACAGCACCAATGGAAAGAGTGCCTTCAGCACTGTCCTCAGCACTTAATAATTTTGCTCACTCACAGTTTGTTCCTCTCCCCCCCTTTTTTTTATTGAATTGTGGGAAATATACATAATATAAAATTTACTGTTTTAACCATTTTTATTTTTAATATTTTAGATTTTATATATTTATTTTAGATAGAAAGAGTGAGAGAGAGAGCATGACCAGGGGCAGAGGGAGAGGGAGAAGCAGACTGTCTGCTGAGCAGGGAGCAAGGTAGGGGGTTTGATCCCTGGATGACCTGAGCTGAAGGCAGACACATAACCCACTGAGACTCCCAGGCACCTGTAACCATTTTCAACAGTCCAGTTCAGTGTCATGAATTACACTTACATTGTGTGCAAACATCACCACCAACCATCTCCAGAATTTTTCATCTTTTCATTAAAAAATCCATATCCTTTAAACAATCACTGCTAATTTCTTCCTTACCCATCCTCAGAAAACACTGTTTGCTTTCTGGTTCTTTTCTCAGTTAGGAAAGCTAATGCCCCCAAAGGAACTATGGACTCTGGGTGATGATGCATCAGGGCAGGTCTGATGAGAACAAATGATTTTGCAGTGTTTCTTCTATGACTGGCTTATTTTGCTTAGAGTAATGCCCTCAAGTTTCATCCTTGTGGTCACAAATGACAGGGTTTCCATCCTTTTTAAGGCTGAAAAGTATACCATGTCTGTATATATTCCATTACTTGTTTCAAAGCTTTGTGGCCATTGATGGACACTGAGGTTGTTTCCCCATCTTAGCTACTGTGAATAATGCTGAAATGAGCAATAGGAGTGCAAAGAATTCCTTGAGATCCTGATTTCAGTAGTTCTCGATAAATACCCAGGTGTGGGATTGTTGGATCATATGGTATTTTATTTTTTTTTCATTTATTTATTTTCAGCATAACAGTATCGTTTTTTTTTTCACCATACCCAGTGCTCCATGCAATCCGTGCCCTCTATAATACCCACCACCTGATACCCCACCAGCCCACACCCCGCCCCTTCAAAACCCTCAGATTGTTTTTCAGAGTCCATAGTCTCTCATGATTCACCTCCCCTTCCAATTTACCCCAACCCCCTTCTCTCTAACTCCCCATGTTCTCCATGCTTTTTGTTATGCTCCACAAATAAGTGAAACCATATGATAATTGACTCTCTCTGCTTGACTTATTTCACTCAGCATAATCTCTTCCAGTCCCATCCATGTTGCTACAAAAGTTGGGTATTCGTCCTTTCTGATGGAGGCATAATACTCCATAGTGTATATGGACCACATCTTCCTTATCCATTCATCCGTTGAAGGGCATCTTGGTTCTTTCCACAGTTTGGCGACCGTGGCCATTGCTGCTATAAAGATTGGCGTACAGATGGCCCTTCTTTTCACTATATCTGTATCTTTGGGGTAAATACCCAGGAGTGCAATGGCAGGGTCATAGGGAAGTTCTATTTTTAATTTCTTGAGGAATCTCCACACTGTTCTCCAAAGAGGCTGCACCAACTTGCATTCCCACCAACAGTGTAAGAGGGTTCCCCTTTCTCCACATCCTCTCCAACACATGTTGTTTCCTGTCTTGCTAATTTTAATTTTTTGGAGAACCTTCATCCCTTTTTCCATAATGACTATATGAATTTACATTCTTACCATTGGTGAACAAGGGTTCTTTTTCTCCACATCCTTACTAATACTTGTTATGCTTTGTCTTTTTGTTACTAGCCATTTTAACAGATATGAAATAATACATCATTGTGGTTTTGAAGTGTATTTCACTGATGATTAGTAATGTTGAGCATCTTTTCATTTGCTTGTTGGCCATTTATATATCTATATATATAGATAGATAGATAGATAGATATAGTGGGAATGTCTATTTGAGTCTGTGGCCTTTTTAAAAATTGGGCTATCTTGGGGCACCTGGGTGGCTCAGTGGGTTAAGCCTCTGCCTTTGGCTCAGGTCATGATCCTGAGGTCCTGGGATCGAGCCCCGCATCGGGCTCTCTGCTCAGCAGGGAGCCTGCTTCCCTTCCTCTCTCTCTGTCTGCCTCTCTGCCTACTTGTGATCTCTCTCTGTCAAATAAATAAATAAAAATCTTTTAAAAAAATAAAATTGGGCTATCTTTGCTATTGGGTTGTATGAGTTCTTTGTCTATTTTGGATACTAACCCCATACAAAACATATTGTTTCCAAATATTTTTTCCCATTCTGTGGGAAATTGTTAATTGTTCCTTTGTTGTACAGAAGATTTTTAGTCTGATGTAGTCCCCTTTGTTTATTTTTGCTTTTTTGTCCGTTCTTTTGGTGTCATATCCAAGAAATCATAGATCATTCCAATGATGAAGATTTTCTGCTGTGTTTTCTCCTAAGAGTTTTAGTTTCCAGCCTTCCATTTTAAGTCCAGTTTGAGTTGGTTTTGGTGAAGGTATAAGATAATGGTTCGATTCCATTCATTTGCTTGTGGATATCCAGTTTTCCCAGCGCTTACTGAAGAAGTTATTCTTTTCCCATTGTGTATTCTTGGCACCTTGTCAAAGATCAAGGTTGAGCATATGTATATGCGTGGGCTTGTTTTGGGGTTCTCTGTTCTGTTGCATTGGTCTCTGTATTTGTCTTTATGCCAGTACCATACTATTTTAATTCCTAGAGTTTTGTAATATAGTTTGAAATCTGGAAGTGTGATGCTTCTAGCTTTGTCCTTCTTTCTAATGATTGCTTTGGCTATGGGGGTATATTGTGATTCTACATGAATTTTAAGGTTCTTATTTTTCTTTCTTTTTTTAAAGCTTGATTTATTTCTTTTAGAGAGAGAAGGAGTGCACAAGTGGGGGGAGGAGCAGAGTGAGAAGGAGAGATCTCAGGCAGACTCCCCACTGATATAGCAGCCTGTCTTGGAGCTAGATCTCATGACCCTGAGATCATGACCTGATCTGAAACCAAGAGTTGGATGCTCAACTACTCAACCACCCAAGTACCCCAAGATTGTTTTTTCATTTCTGTGAAAAATCCCATTGTGATTTTGATAGGTAGTACAGTGACTCTAGATCACTTTGGATAGTTTGAACATTTTGACAACGTTGAATCTTGCAATCCATGAACACAGGGTGTCTTTCCATTTATTTGCTTTTTTCGTTTTTATTTTCTTTCATAAATGTTTTGTCCTTTCCAGCTTACAAATCCTTAATTTTTAAAATTCAGTTTATTTCTAAGTATTTCAGTCTTTTTTTTTTTTTTTTTTTTTTTTTTTGGTAACAGTAATTCTGGCCTTGTAAAGGAAGTTCAGATATGTTTTTTCTTTTTCAAATATTTAGAAGAGTTTGGAAAGGATTGGCATTTATTCTTCTTTAAATATTTTACTGTCAATTTCACCAGTGACTCTGGTCTTGGGCTTTCCTCTCTTGAGAGGCTTCTTGTTATGGATTTAATTTCCTTGCTCATTATTTGTCTGTTCAGATTATCTGCTTCTTCATGCATCAGATTTGGTAGAATGTATGTTCCTAGGAATTTATCTATTTTTTCCAGGTTATCCAATTAATTAATGTATATTGGTAGTAGTTTCTTGTAATCCTTTTATTTCTGTGGTATGAGTTTTAATGTCCCCTCTTTCATGTGTGACCTTTTCTCTGTCTAGGTAAAGATTGTCAGTTTTGTTGTACTTTAAAAGACAGCTTTTAGTTTCATCAATATTTTTTCTATTGATTTCTTCATCTCTATTTCCTTTTCCTCATATAATCTCAATTATTCCTTCCTCTGTTACCTTTGGATTTACTTGTCTTTCTCATTTCTTGAGGTTAGTTTACTTGAGATCTTTTTAAAGGTAGGTGATCATTGCTATAAATTTTCCTCTTAGTATGGCTTTTGCTACATTGCATAGGTTTTGTTGTACAGTTTAAAATTTTGTTTGTATTGACATGTTTCTAATTCCCTTTTTGATTTCTTCATTGACCCATAGGTTGCAGAAGAATGTGTTATTTAATTTTTGTGTATATGTGAATTTTCCAGTTTTCCTTCTGCTCTTGATTTTGTTTCACTTCCTTGTGTTCAGAAAATATACATTGTATGACTTGAATCTTAAGTTTTTCAAGACTTGCTTTGTGACTGAACATATAATCTATTCTGCATCATCTGCCATGTGCACATGAGAAGACTGTATACTCTACTACTATTGGATTGATTGTTCTATATATGCCTGTTAGGTCCATTTGGTTAATAACGTTCATGTTTATTGGGTTCTTACAGATTTTCTGTCTATATGTTGTATCCATCATTGAAAGTGAACATTGAAGTCTCTTAGTACTACTGTGGTTTTGTCTCTTTCTGCCTTTATATCTTTTATTTGCTTGATATATGTAGGTACTCTGATGTTGGGTCCATCAATATTTACAATTATTATATCTTCCTGGGTAACCAGCCCTTATATCATTATATAAAGTCCTTATTTGTGACAGTTTTGTTTTTAGAGTCTATTTTGTCTGACATGAGGATAGTCCTGCCCTCCTTCAGTTGCTGTTCACATGGAATATCTTTTATTCATTGCTGCAGTTTGAGACAATGTGTGTTCTTAAAGCTTAAGTGAGTCTCTTGTAGACAGCATTTAGTAGGATTTTAAAAATCCATTTAGTCTCTCCATGTGTTTTGACTGGAGAATTCAACCCATTAATATACAATAAGTATTCACAGATAAGGACTTAGGCTTGCCTTTTTGTTTCTTGTGTGTCTCATAGTTTTTCTGTCCCCTATTTACTTTCTTACTGCTTTCCTTTGTATTTGTTGATTTTATGATATTGATATGCTTTCATGATTTTCTCTCTTTGTTTTGCATGCAGAGCTTTTGTCTTGGGTCAAATCTGAATCTTGTTTGTTTGTTTTTTTTTTTTTTAAATTTTGTTTATTTATTTGACAGACACAAGTAGGCAGAGAGGCAGGCAGAGAGAGAGGAGGAAGCAGGCTCCCTGCTGAGCAGAGAGCCTGATGTGGGGCTCCATCCCAGGACTCTAGGATCATGACCTGAGCTGAAGGCAGAGGCTTTTTTTTTTTTTTAAGATTATTTATTTATTTATTTATTTGACAGACAGAGATCACAAGTAGGCAGAGAGGCAGACAGAGAGAGAGGGAAGAAGCAGGCTTCCCACCGAGCAGAGAGTCCGATGTGAGGCTTGATCCCAGGACCCTGAGATCATGACCTGAGCCAAAGGCAGAGGCTTTAATCCACTGAGCCTCCCAGGCACCTGCTGAATCTAGTTTTATATGAGTTCTTTCTGTTAGAATGGCACTGTGTCTGTATCTCAGGTTACTTCCCACTGCATTGCTTTGCAATTGGTCTGAAGGTTGTCGTTCAAATTTGAAAGTATAGTCTTTCTGTCTTTCTTACTCAGTTATCATTAACTCTCACTTTTGTGCTAGATACTTTTCCTATTAGCTAAGGTAGAAGTCCATATAATAACAGGTACTTCAGAGTTCAAGTGGTGTATATATAGTATGCCTTTGACAGAAAAATGTTCCACCAGTTATCTTTTGACTGTGAATCATGTGCAAGATTGCTCTATGGCTGTGTCTAGAAGAATTTATATCCCTTTTTGGCTTTAGGCAGAGAACATAATTTATTCTAGGAGGAGAGCAGATTACATTATAAATGGTCCCCGTGGCAATGTGCAACAAGGCAGCGTTAATATTGGGATGAAGCCTCTCTTATTTTTTAAAACTCACTCATTTCTTATTGATCTTTATTTCTCATCATAATAAATCTACTTTGAATACATAGTTGAGATTGAAATATAATTTGGCTTAAATACTTAGGTATTATGCCTTTCTTTACCAATATTGTATTGTCTAATTGGTTAAAAAATCTCTACACAGAGCTTTACAGAGAATTTTTCTATTGAATACATAAACTCAGAGATTTTCTATAGGGTGTGACAAATAATGCTGAATTACAATGTCCCTTTGATCAATAACTTGCAAATGCAGAAAGTTTTCTAATTGGAAGAGGCTTTAGTCATTATTTAATCAAATATTGGTATGAAAGAGGACAATTAAAGATTACAAAAAGCATAGGGAGCACAACATAGTTAAACTCACATATTTTGACTTCAAGACCATCATCCTTTCTATAGTCCTATTTGTTCTTAAAAGATGAATAAAGTTTTTTTTTTTTTTTCCCTTCTCTAGGCCCATGAATTATTACCCAAGATTGTTCTGTGGCTCCAGAGCTTCCTCATAGCTTTTTTCACCTCTGAGTTTCTGAGGGTGTAGATTAAAGGGTTTAACATGGGTGTTATCATAGTATAAAACACAGCCACTGCTTTGTCAATGGGAAAGGTGACCATGGGCCGAAGGTACACAAATATACAGGGTACAAAGAATAGGACAACTACAGTAACGTGGGAGGCACAGGTGGACAGAGCCTTACGCTGTCCTTCAGTACTGTGAGTTCTTAGGGAGTAAAGGATGAGGACGTAGGAGGTGAGAAGAATAGAAAAAATGAGCAGACACATCAGCCCACTGTTGGCAGCAACAAAAAGTCCAAAGATGTGAGTGTCAGTGCAAGAGAGTTTTAGTAGAGGGAACAGGTCACAGATGAAATGGTCAATGACATTGGGGCCACAGAAGGGCAACCAGACTATAAAAAGAATCTGAATCAGAGCATGAAAAAATCCTCCAGCCCAGGCCACGGCCACCAGGTGGCTGCACATTTGCCTGTTCATGGCGATCCTGTAGTGTAGGGGCTTGCATATGGCCAGATAGCGGTCATAGGCCATCACTGTGAGCAATATGATTTCCACTCCTCCAAAGAAGTGCTCTGCAAAGAGCTGAGTCATGCATCCACTGAAGGAGATAGTTTTCTTTTCCGTGAGTAAGTCAAATATCATTTTGGGAGCCATGGTAGAAGAGCAGCAGCTGTCTACAAAGGACAAGAAAGACAGAAAGAAATACATGGGGGAGCCCAGGGCTCTGCTGGCGTTGATTGTCATGACAATGAGCAGGTTGCCTGCCACAGTGAGAAAGTAGATGACTATAAACACAGCGCCCAAGAGTTTCTGCACATCTGGGTCTTGTGTCAGGCCAAGCAGGATGAACTCAGTCACGTTGTTCATTTGTTCTGGGAGTCTGCTCTAGCATCTGGATAATTGATTTGTCTGTGAGTAGCACAGGGATTACAATTATGGCAGATGATTTTGATCAAGCAAATAATTTATGTCAGGGTTGATTTTTGTGAGGCTGATGGAAACCCTAAGAAGATAAACTCAGATGTAGAGTTGGCCCATATTACTGGTTATATAATGAACACATAGCCCCTTCAACCTCTGAATGACACAAAGACGTATGTGTGCACACATACACAATACACTCATCCAAATACACAAACACAGTTTTAAAAATGTAGGCCCCTTCCTGGAATTGCACATGGGTCAGTATTCTCTGAACAACTGCCATAGTATTTTCTCCCCTAGGAAAACCAGAATGGGAGGAAGAGCAGAGGAGGAGCAGAGGTTTGAATTCATGGGAATCTGCTGCCTGGTGTTTCTTCTTAGTCACCTGTGCTTCTGAGGCTAAGCTGCAGTTGTTATTCTTAGTGTTTTCAGCTTGTTTCCAGATGACCATGAAACATCTGCAGAATTCAACCTGAAATTAAGAATGATGTCATCACATTTCAGAAAAAAATTGAGTGAATATTTGAGTCTCCAGTAAGATATACCAGGCACTTAGATTTGTGAGATTTTACAAGCCATTAAAACAGAATTGGAAGAATATTATCAACAGGGAATAGGAAGTATATGCTGGAGATGATAAAAGAGCATGATGCTTTGCAAAATTCTTCAGATATATTTGAAACTTTAGAATTCACCCTTTTGACAATTTGTTTTGTATAATTTCCAAGGGTATTTTGTATATAAAAACTCGTTTTAAGGAAGACTAGCAGAAATTCTCTGGATGGATTTAGAAAACACATTCTTGAATGGTGAGGAAGCAAAAGCATCCCTATTTGTCAGCAGAATATGTTCTTTACAACCAGATAGACTGTTTCCTCATTTTGTACTCACTTCTTAGCAGCCAGGTCAAATATGTACAGACTTTAGTCTTACTATGTCTAAGCAGCCAGGTCAAATATGTACAGACTTTAGTCTTACTATGTCTAAAATTTCTCACATATAAAAAAAGTAATATAACAAATATTATAGTGTAATTGAAGAATATCATTATTTCAGAGAGCAAAGTTTTATCCCAATGGTAAAATACAGCTTTCTACACACTCCAAATTCATGAATGAGGAATTAAAAATGAAAAATTTCTGAATATAATCACTCTTACCCTTGAAATAGATGATTGTTATAATAAGAAAGATGATAAGTAAAGAGAAATGAAATATTCAAGAAGTTAGAAAACGGGAGGAGTCAAGATGGTGGAGAAGTAGCAGGCTGAGACTACATTAGGTAGCAGGAGATCAGCTAGGTAGCTTATCTAAACATTGCAAACGCCTACAAATCCAACGGGCGATTGAAGAGAAGAAAAACAGAAATTCTCAAAACAGAAAATCAACCACTTTCTGAAAGGTAGGACTGGCAGAGAAGTGAAGCCAAAGCAACAGGAAGATAGACCGTGGGGGGAAGGACCAGCTCCCGGCAAGCAGCAGAGCAATGGAGCACTAAATCAGGACTTTTAAATGTCTGTTCCACTGAGGGACATCACTCCAGAGGCTAAACCGGGATGAAGCCCACGCGGGGTCAGCATGGCCAGGTCCTGCAGGGTCACAGAAGGATCAGGGGTGTCTGAGTGTCACAGAGCTTGCAGGTATTAGAACGGGGAAGCCTACTATAGAGACAGAGCTGAGGAGTGAGCTCTCAGCTTGGGGTTACCTTGAACCGGTCACAGGCTGGGTCAACTCAGAGTGCAGCGCGGAGGCCAGGGAGATGGGAGTGATTGGGCACTATTCTCTAAGGGTGCACTGAGGAGTGGGGGCCCCTAGCCCTTGGCTCCTCCGGGCTGGAGACTGGGAGGCCACCATTTTCATTCTGGTCCTCCAGAACTCTACGGAAAGCATTCAGGGAACAAAAGCTCCTGAAACCAAACGGGAGCTGATTACTCAGCCCAGCCCCTGCTAAGGGCGGTGCAATTCCATCTGGGGCAAAGACACTTGAGAATCACTACAACAGGCCCCTCCCCCAAGATCAACAAAAAAATCCAGCCAGGACCAAGTTCACCTACAAAGGAGTGCAGGTACAATACCAAGGAGAGCAGTGGAATTCCAGAGGTGGAGAAAGCAAAGCATGGAACCCATGGCTTCCTCACCATGATTCTTTAGTCTTGCAGTAAATTTAATTTTTTTTCAATTTTTTTTATTTTTCTGCTAATTTTTTTTAAACTTTTACCCTTTTCTTTTTTAACGTTTTAAAACTAGTTTATCTAATATATATATATATATATATATATATATAGAGAGAGAGAGAGAGAGAGAGAGAGAGAGATCACAAGTAGGCAGAGAAGCAGGCAGAGAGAGAGGAGGAAGCAGGCTTCCTGCTGAGCAGAGAGCCCAATGCGGGGCTCGATCACAGGACCCTGAGATCATGACCTGAGCCGAAGGCAGAGGCTTAACCCACTGAGCCACCCAGGCACCCCTGTTTTCTTTTTTTAATTGTTTCTTTTTTTTTCTGAACCTTTTTTATCCCCTTTCTCCCCCCACTCCATGATTTGGGGTCTCTTCTGATTTGGTTAAAGCATATTTTCCTGGGGTTTTTGCCACCCTTTTAGTATTTTCCTTGCTCCTTCATATACTCTTATCTGGACAAAATGACAAGGTGGAAAAATTCACCACACACACAAAAAAAGAACAAGAGGCAGTACTGATTAGGCAGACCTAATCAGTACAGACATTGGTAATATGCTAGAGTTCAGAATGACGATTCTCAAGGTTCTAGCCGGGCTTGAAAAAGACATGGAAGATATTAGAAAAACCCTCTCGGGAGATATAAAAGCCTTCTCTGGAGAAATAAAAGAACTAAAATATAACGAAGTTGAAATAAAAAAAACTATTAATGAGGTGCAATAAAAAATGGAGGCTCTCACTGCTAGGATAAATGAGGCAGAAGAAAGAATTCATGATATAGAAGACCAAATGACAGAGAATAAAGAAGCTGAGCAAAAGAGGGACAAACAGCTACTGGGCCATGAGGGGAGAATTCGAGAGATAAGTGACACCATAAGAAGAAACAACATTAGAATAATTGGGATTCCAGAAGAAGAAGAAAGAGAGAGGGGAGCAGAAGATATATTGGAGAGAATTATTGGAGAGAATTTCCCTAATATGGCAAAGGGGACAAGCATCAAAGTCCAGGAGGCGCAGAGAACCTCCCTCAAAATCAACAAGAATAGGTCCACACCCTGTCACCTAACAGTAAAATTTACAAGTCTTAGTGAAAAAGAGAAAATCCTGAAAGCAGCCCAGGACAAGAAGTCCGTAAAATACAATGGTAAAAATATTAGACTGGCAGCAGACTTATCCACAGAGACCTGGCAGGCCAGAAAGAGCTGGCATGATATATTCAGAGCACTGAATGAGAAAAACATGCAGCCAAGAATACTATATCCAGCTAGGCTATCATTGAAAATAGAAGGAGAGATAAAAAGCTTCCAGAAAAAACAAAAACTGAAAGAATTTGCAAACACCAAATGAGCTCTACAGGAAATATTGAAAGGGGTCCTCTAAGCAAAGAGAGAGAGCCTAAAAGTAGTAGATCATAAAGGAACAGAGACAAGATACTGTAACAGTCACATTACAGGCAATACAATGGCACTAAATTCATATCTCTCAATAGTTATCCTGAATTTTAATGGGCTAAATGCCCCAATCAAAAGACACAGGGTATCAGAATGGATAAAAAAACAAAACCCAGGGGCGCCTGGGTGGCTCAGTTGGTTGGGCAACTGCCTTCGGCTCAGGTCATGGTCCCGGAGTCCTGGGATCGAGTCCCGCATTGGCCTCCCAGCTCCATGGGGAGTCTGCTTCTTCCTCTGACCTTCTCGCTGTTCATGCTCTCTCTCACTGTCTCTCTCTCAACTAAATAAATAAAAATCTTAACAAACAAACAAAAAAAACCAAAACCCATCTATATGTTGCCTATAAGAAACTCATTTTAGACACGAAGACACCTCCAGATTTAAAGCGAGGGAGTGGAAAACAATTTCCCATGCTAATGGACATCAGAAGAAAGCTGGGCTGGCAATCCTTATATCAGATCAACTAGATTTTAAGCCAAAGACTATAATAAGAGAAGAGGAAGGACACAATATCATACTCAAAGGATCTGTCTAACGAGAAGATCTAACAATTTTAAATATCTATGTCCCTAAAATGGGAGCAGCCAGCTATATAAACCAATTAACAACAAAATCAAAGAAACACATCAATGATAATACAATAATAGTAGGGGAATTTAACACTCCCCTCACTGAAATGGACAGATCATCCAAGCAAAAGATCAACAAGGAAATAAAGGCCTTCAATGATACACTGGACCAGTTGGACATCACAGATATATTCAGAACGTTTCATCCCAAAGCAACAGAATACACATTCTTCTCTAGTTGCCATGGAACATTCTCCAGAATAGATCACATTTTGGGTCCTAAATCAGGTCTTAAGTGGTATCAAAAGATTGGGATCATTCCCTGCTTATTTTCATGTCACAATGCTCTGAAGCTAGAACTCAATCACAAGAGGAAATTTGGAAAGAACCCAAATACATGGAGACTAAACAGCATCCTTCTAAAGAATGAATGGGTCAACCTGGAAATTAAAGAAGAATGGAAAAAATTCATGGAAACTAAAGATAATGAAAACACAACTGTTCAAAATCTGTGGGACACAACAAAGGCAGTCCTGAGAGGAAAATATATAGCAGTACAAGATTTTCTCAAGAAACAAGAAAGGTCTCAAGTAAAAAACCTAACCCTACACCTAAAGGAGCTGGAGAAAGAACAACCAAGAAAGCCTAAACCCAGCAGGAGAAGAGAAATCTTAAAATCAGAGAAGAAATCAATGAAATAGAAACAAACAAACAAACAAACAAAAAATAGAACAAATCAGCGAAACTAGGAGCTGGTTCTTTGAAAGAATTAAATAGATTGATAACCCCCTGGCCAGAATTACCAAAAAGAAAAGAGAAAGGACCCAAATGAATAAAAATCATGAATGAAAGAAAGATCACAACTAACACCAAAGAAATACAGACAATTATAAGAACATACTATGAGCAAATCTATGCTAACAAATTTGACAATCTGGAAGAAATGGTTGCATTCCTAGAGACATATAAACTACCACAACTGAACCATGAAGAAATAGAAAACCTGAACAGACCCATAACCAGTAAGGAGATTGAAACAGTCATAAAAAATCTCCAAACTAACAAAAGCCCAGGGCCAGACAGCTTCCCAGGGGAATTCTACCAAACATTTAAAGAAGAACTAATTCCTATTCTCCTGAAATTGTTCCAAAAAATAGAATTGGAAGGAAAACTTCCAAACTCCTTTTAGGGGGCCAGCATCACCTTGATCCTACAACCAGACAAGGATCGCATCAAAAAAGAGAGATACAGACCAATATCCTTGATGAACACCAATATGAAAATTCTCACCAGAATACTAGCCAATAGGATTCAACAGTACATTAAAAGGATTATTCACCACGACCAAGTGGGATTTATTCCAGGGCTGCAAGGTTGGTTCAACATCTGCAAATCAATCAGTGTGATACAACACATTAATAAAAGAAAGAACAAGAACCATAAGGTACTCTCAATAGATGCTGAAAAAGCATTTGACAAAGTACAGCATCCCTTCCTGATCAAAACTCTTCAAAGTGTGGGGATAGAGGGCACATACCTCAATATTATCAAAGTCATCTATGAAAAACCCACCACAAGTATCATTCTCAATGGAGAAAAACAGAAAGCTTTTCCGCTAAGGTCAGGAACACGGCAGGGATTTCTATTATCACCACTGTTATTCAACATAGTACTAGAAGTCCTAGCCTCAGCCATCAGACAACAAAAGGAAATTAAAGGCATCCAAATCGGCAAAGAAGAAGTCAAACTGTCACTCTTCATAGATTATATGATACTATATTTGGAAAATCCAAAAGACTCCACTCCAAAACTGCTAGAACTTATTCAGGAATTCTGTAAAGTGTCGGGATATAAAATCAATGTACAGAAATCAGTTGCATTTCTCTACACCAACAACACGACAGAAGAAAGAGAAATTAAGGAGTCAATCCCATTTACAACTGCACCCCAAACTATAAGATACCTAGGAGTAAACCTAACCAAAGAGGCTATAAAGTACTCATGAAAGAAATTGAGGAAGACAGAAAGAAGTGGGAAAATTTTCCATGCTCCTGGGCTGGAAGAACAAATATTGTGAAAATGTCAATGCTACCTAAAGCAATCTACAGATTTAATGCAATTCCTATCAAAATACCATCCATTTCTTTCAAAGAAATGGAACAAATAATTCTAAAATTTATATGGAACCAGAAAAGACCTCGAATAGCCAAAGGACTATTGAAAAAGAAAGCCAAAGTTAGTGGCATCACAATTCCGGACTTCAAGCTCTATTACAAAGCTGTCATCATCAAGACAGCATGGTACTGGCACAAAAACAGACACAGAGATTAATGGAACAGAACAGAGAACTCAGAAATAGACCCTCAACTCTATGGTCAACTAATCTTTGACAAAGCAGGAAAGAATGTCCAATGGAAAAAAGACAGCCTCTTCAATAAATGGTCTTGGGAAAATTGGACAGCCACATGCAGAAAAGTGAAATTGGACTATTTCCTTACACCACACATGAAAATAGACTCAAAATTGATGAAGTACCTCAATGTGAGAAAGGAATTCATCAAAATCCTTGAGGAAAACACAGGCAGCAACCTCTTCTACCTCAGCAGCAGCAACTTCTTCCTAGGAACATTGCCAAAGGCAAGGGAAGCAAGGGCAAAAATGAACTATTGGAGAAATGCCCAACAGAAGAAAAATACAGAGGATGGACCTTCAGCAACAGAGCTAACAGCTATCAACATACACAATATGTTAGAAAGAGAATTCAGGCTAACAATTATCCAGGCAATAGCTAGGTTAGAGAAAGCCATGGATGACCAAATGGAATTGACTAGGGCCGAACTGAAAGCGACCAGACAGGAGGTTAACAATATTAGGGCTGAGTTTAAAGCTACCAGGGATGAGCTTCACAATGCTCTCTCAATGAGTTCCAATCTAATCTAAATTATCTCAAAGCTAGGGTAACTGAGACAGAAGATAGAATTAGTGATCTGGAGGACAAACAGATAGAGAGAAAGGATCAGGAGGGATCCTGGAAAAAACAGCTTAGAAACTATGAAAACAGAATCAGAGAAATAAATGATGCCATGAAACGTTCCAACGTCAGAATTATTGGAATCCCTGAAGGGGAGGAGAAAGAAAGAAGTCTAGAAGATATAGTGGAAAAAGTTCTTCATGAAAATTTTCCCAATCTTGTGAATGGAACCAGCGTTCATGTACTAGAGGCTGAACGGTCTCCACCCAAGATTACACATTCCAAAAAAACATCATGACACCTGATAGTCAAATTGAGGAATCATAATTGTAGGTATAATCTCTTGAAAGCCGCTAGGACAAAGAGGCTCCTTACTTACAGAGGGAAGCCCATCAGAATAACGTCAGACCTGTCCACAAAGATCTGGCAAGCCAGAAAGGGCTGGCAAGATATATTCAGGGCACTAAATGAGAATAACATGCAGCCAAGAATACTTTATCCAGCAAGACTGACATTCAAAATGGTTGGAGAGATAAAGAGTTTCCAAGACTGGCAAGGCTTAAAAGACTATGCAACCACCAAGCCAACACTGCAGGAAATATTAAGGGGGGGTTCTATAAAAGAGGAAAAATCCTAAGAATAGCATTGAACAGAAATATAGAGGCATTCCACAGAAAGAAAGACTTCAAAGGTAACACGATGTCAATAAAAACGTATCTATCAATAATCACTCTCAATGTGAATGGTCTAAATGCGCCCATAAAACAGCACAGGGTTGCAGATAGGATAAAACGACAGGGCCCATCCATATGTTGTCTACAAGAGACCCATTTTGAACCTAAAGATACACCCAGACTGAAAGTGAAGGGTTGGAGAAGCATCTTTCATAGCAATGGGCCTCAAAAGAAGGCTGGGGTAGTGATTCTCATATCAGATAAATTAGATTTTAAACTAAAGACTGTAGTCAGAGATACAGAAGGACACTACATCATTCTTAAAAATGGACTATCCACCAAGATGATCTAACAATTGTAAATATCTATGCCCCTGATATGGAAGCAGCCAATTACATAAGAAAACTGTTAATCAAGATAAAGAATCATATTGATATGAATACATTAATAGTAGGTGATCTTAACACACCTCTCTCAGAAGTAGACAGATCATTGAAGCAGAAAATCCATAAAGAAACAAGAGCATTGAATGACACTTTGGACCAGATGGACCTCATAGATATATACAGAACATTCCACCCTAAAACAACAGAATACTCATTCTTCTCAAGTGCACAAGGAGCCTTCTCCAGAATAGACCACATACTGGGTCACAAATCAGGACTCAACAGATACCAAAAGACTGAGATTATTCCCTGCATATTCTCAGATCACAATGCCTTGAAACTGGAGCTCAATCAGAAGGAAAAGTCCCGAAGGAACTCAAACACCTGGAAGGTGAAGACCGCATTGCTTAAGAATGCTTGGATCAACCAGGAGATCAAAGAAGAACTGAAACAATTCATGGAAACCAATGAAAATGAAGACACTTCGGTCCAAAACCAATGGGATACAGCAAAAGTGGTACTAAGGGGGGGAATATGTAGCCATCCACGCCTCTCTTAAAAAAATAGAAAAATCTGGAACACAGCAGCTGTCTCTACACCTTAAGGAACTGGAGAATCAACAACAAATCAAACCAACTCCACACATAAGAAGGGAAATAATCAAGATTAGAGCTGAGATCAATGAGGTAGAAACCAGAGATACAGTAGAATATATCAATGAAACTAGAAGCTGTTTTTTTTTTTTTTAAGAATCAGTAAGATCGATAAACCATTGGCCACACTAATCCAAAAGAAAAGAGAGAAAGCCCAAATTAATAAAATTATGAATGAAAATGGAGAGATCACAAGTAACACCAAGGAAATAGAAACAATCATCAGAAGTTATTATCAGCAATTATATGCCAATAAGCTAAGCAACCTATATGAAATGGATGCATTCCTGGAAAACTATAAACTCCCAAAATTGAACCAGGAAGAAATTGACAACCTGAATAGACCAATATCTAGTAACAAGATTGAAGCAGTGATAAAAAAATCCCCAACAAACAAGAGCCCAGGACATGATGGATTCCCTGGAGAATTCTACCAAATTTTTAAAGAAGAAATAACACCTATTCTCCTGAAGCTGTTTCCAAAATTTGAAGCAGAAGGAAAACTTCCAGACTCTTTCTATGAAGCTAGCATTACCCTGATCCCCAAACCAGGCAAGGACCCTACCAAAAAGAAGAATTTCAGATCAATATCACTGATGAATATGGATGCTAGGATTCTCCATAAGATCCTAGCAAACAGGACCCAACTGAACTATTGGGATTTCATCAAGTTCAAAAGCTTTTGCACAAAAAAGGAAACAGCAAAACCAAAAGACAACTGGCAGAATGGGAGAAGATATTTGCAAACAACATATCGGATAAAGGGCTAGTGTCCAAAATCTATAAAGAACTTAAATTCTCAACACCCAAAGAACAAATAATCCAATCAAGAAATGGGCAGAAGACATGAACAGACATTTCTGCAAAGAAGACATCCAAATGGCCAACAGACACATGAAACAGTGCTCCACATCACTTGGCATCAGGGAAATACAAATCAAAACCACGATGAGATATCACCTCACACCAGTCAGAATGGCTAAAATTAACAAGTCAGGAAATGACAGATGCTGGCGAGGATGTGGAGAAAGGGGAACCATCCTACACTGTTGGTGGGAATGCAAGCTGGTGCAATCACTTTGGAAAACAGCATGGAGTTTCCTCAAAATGTTGAAAATAGAACTACCCTATGACCCAGTAATGGCACTACTGGGTATTTACCCTAAAGATACAAACGAAGTCATCCGAAGGGTATGGGTATTTACCCTAAAGATACAAACCTAGCACCCGAATATTTATAGCAGCAATGTCTACAATAGCCAAACTATGGAAAGAACCTAGATGTCCATCAACAGTTGAATGGATAAAGAAGATGTGGTGTATATACACAATGGAATACTATGCAGCCATCAAAAAAAAAATAAAATTTTGCCATTTGCGATGACGTGGATGGAACTAGAGGGTATCATGCTTAGCAAAATAAGTCAGTCAGAGAAAGACAACTATCATATGATCTCCCTGATATGAGGAAGTGGAGATGCAACATGGGGAGGTTAAGGGGTAGGAGAAGAATAAATGAAACAAGATGGGATTGAGAGGGAGACAAACCACAAGTGACTCTTAATCTCACAAAAAAACTGAGGGTTGCTGGGGGGAGGGGGTTTGGGAGAGATGTATGGGTTTATGGACATTGGGGAGGGCATGTGCTATAGTGAGTGCTGTGAAGTGTGTAAACCTGGTGATTCACAGACCTGTACCCCTGGGGATAAAAACATTATATGTTTATTAAAAATAAATAAAAAAATAAATAACAAAAAAAAAGAAGTTAGAAAACAACTGGTTGTTTTCAGAAGAAAGGCTGAATGCAGAGATCAGTATATATCCATAGAAAATATTAGATTTGAACATAGTACTAGAAGTCCTAGCCTCAACAATCAGACAATCAATAGAAATTAAAGGCATTCAAATTGGCAAAGAAGAAGTCAAACTATCACTCTTTGCAGATGATAAGATACTATATTTGGAAAACCCATAAGACTCCACTCCAAATCTGCTAGAACTTGTAGAAGAATTCAGTAAAGTATGAGGATATAGAATCACACAGAAATCAGTTGCATTTCTTTACTCCAACAGCAAGACAGAGGAAAGAGAAATTAAGGAGTCAATCCCATTTACAATTACACCCAAAACCACAGGATACCTAGGAGTAAACCTAACCAAACAGGCAAAGAATGCATACTCATAAAACTCTAAAGTACTCATGAAAAAAATTGAGGAAGACACAAAGAAATGAAAAAATGTTCCATGTGCATGGATTGGAAGAACAAATAAGAACAAATAAATGTCTATGCTACCTAAAGCAATCTACACATTTAATGCAATCCTATCAAAATTCCATCCATTCTTTCCAAAGGAATGGAGCAAATAATCCTACAATTTACATGGAACCAGAAAAGACCTCGAATAGCCAGAGGAATATTGAAAAAGAAAGCCAAAGTTGGTGGCATCCCAATTGCAGACTTCAAGATCTATTACAAAGCTGTCATCATCAAGAGAGTGTAGTAGTGGCACAAAAGCAGACACATAGATCAGTGGAACAGAATAAAGAGCTCAGAAATAGACCCTCAGCTCTTTGATCAACTCTATGGTCAACTAATCTTCAACAAAGCAGGAAAGAATGTCCAATGGAAAAAAGACAGTCTCTTCAGCAAATGGTGTTGGGAAAACTGGACATCCACATGCAGAAAAATGAACCTGGACCATTTCCTTACAGCACACATGAAAACAGACTCAAAATGGATGAAGGACCTATGAGAGAGGAATCCATCAAAATCCTTGAGGAGAACATAGGCAGCAACCTCTTTGACCTCAACTGCAGCAGCTTCTTTCTAGGAACATCGCCAAAGGCAAGGGAAGCAAGGCCAAAAATGAACTATTGGGACTTCATAAAGATCAAAAGCTTTTGCACAGCAAAGGAAACAGTTAACAAAACTAAAAGACAACTGAAAGAATAGGAAAAGATATTTGCAAACCACATATCAGGTAAAGGACTAGAATTCAAAATATATAAAGAACTTATCAAACTCAACATCCAATGAACAAATAATCCAACCAAGAAATGGGCAGAGGACATGAACAGACATTTTTGCAAAGAAGACATGCAGATGGCCAACAGACACATGAAAAACTGCTCCACAGCACTTGGCATCAAGGAAATACAAATCAAAACCACAATGAGAGGCTAAAATAAACAAGTCAGGAAATGACAGATGCTGGCGAGGATGCGGAGAAAGGGGAACCCTCCTAAACTGTTGGTGGGAATGCAAGCTGGTGCAGCCACTCTGGAAAACAGCATGGAGGTTCCTCAAAATGTTGAAAATAGAACTGCCCTATGACCCAGCAATTGCACTATTGGGTATTTACCCTAAAGATACAAACGTAGTGATCCAAAGGGGCACGTGCACCCGAATGTTTATAGCAGCAATGTCCACAATAGCCAAACTTTTGAAAGAACCTAGATGTCCATCAACAGATGAATGGATCAAGAAGATGTGGTATATATACACAATGGAATACTATGCAGCCATCAAAAGAAATGAAATCTTGCCATTTGCGACAACATGGATGGAACTAGAGCGTATCATGCTTAGTGAAATAAGTCAAGCAGAGAAAGACAACTATCATATGATCTCCCTGATATGAGGAAGTGGTGATGCAACATGGGGGCTTAAGTGGGTAGGAGAAGAATCAATGAAACAAGATGGGATTGGGAGGGGGACAAACCATAGTGACTCTTAATCTCACAAAACAAACTGAGGGTTGCTGGGGGGAGGGGGTTTGGGAGAAGGGGGTGGGATTATGGATATTGGGGAGGGTATGTGTTTTGGTGAGTGCTGTGAAGTGTGTAAACCTGGTGATTCACAGACCTGTACCCCTGGGGATAAAAATATATGTTTATATAAAAAAAAAAAACCACAATGAGATATCACCTCACACCAGTCAGAATGGCTAAAACTAGCAAGTCAGGAAATGAGAGATGTTGGCGAGGATGTGGAGAAAGGGGAATCTTCCTATAAAAAAAGCTGAAAATAGACCTACCCTACAACCCAGGAATTGCACTACTGGGTATTTACCCTAAAGATACAAATGTGGTGATCCAAAGTGGCATGTACACCTGAATGTTTATAGCAGCAATGAGTTCTAGTAATTTAGGGGTGGAGTCTTTGGGTTCCCTTTCTTTTTTTAGATTTTTTTAAATTTTATTTTATTTTTCAGTGTTCCAAGATTCATTGCTTATGTGCCACACCCAGTGCTCCATGCAATACGTGCTCTTCCTAATACCCATCACTAAACTCACCCAAACCCTGACTCCTCTCTCCTCCCAAACCCTCAGTTTGTTTCTCAGCATTCACAGTCTCTAATGGTTTGTCTCTCACTCCAGTTTCTGGATTTTCTACATAAAGTGTCATGTCATCTGTGAAGAGAGAGAATTTGGCTTCTTCATTGCCATTTGAATATGTTTTATTTCTTTTTGTTGTCTGATTGCTGTTGCTAGGACTTCTAGTACTATGTTGAACAATAGCAGTGAGAGTGGGCTTCATTGTCGTGTTCCCTGATCTTAAGGGAAAGGCTCTCCACTTTCCCCCATTGAGAATGGTACTTGCCATTATAACTGGTGTAAGGTGATATCTCATTTGTAGTTTGAATGGTACTTGCTGTGGGCTTTTCATAGATGATATTTATAAAATTGAAGAATGTTCCCTCTATCCCTACACTCTGAAGAGTTTAAATCAGGAAAGGATGCTGTATTTTGTGAAAATCTTTTATAGCATCAATTAAGAGGCCCATATGGTTCTTTTCTCTCCTCTTATTAATGTATTCTATTACATTGATTGACTTGTGAATGTTGAACCACCCTTGCATCCCAGGGATAAATCCCATCTTGTCATGATGGAAAAGCCTTTTAATGTACCATTGGATCTTGCTAGCTAGGATGTTTTTGAGAATTTTGGCATCTGTATTCATCAGGGATATTGGTTTGTAATTTTCTTTTTTGATGGGGTCTCTGCCTGGTTTTGGGAACAAGGTTATGCTGGCCTCATAGAAATTGAAGAAGACACAGAAAGGTGGAAAAACATTCCATGCTTATGGATTGGAAGAATAAATATTATTAAAATATCTGTGCTGCCCAGAGCAATCTATACCTTCAATGCCATTCTGATCAAAACACCAATGACATTTTTCAAAGTGTAGAAACAAACAATTCTAAAACTTGTATGGAATCAGGAAAGACCCTGCATCACTAAGGAAATGTTGAAGAACAAAGCTGGAGGTCTCACGTTGCCTGATTTCCATCTCTATTTCAAAGCTATGATCACCAAGACAGCATGGTACTAGCGCAAGAACAGATCAATGTTACAGAATAGAGAGCTCAGATATGGATCCTGATCTTTATGGTTAATTAATACTTGACAAATTAGGAAAAAATATGCAATGGAAAAAAGACAGTCTCTTCAGTAAGTGGTGCTGGGAAAATTGGACAGCTATAACAGAAGAATGAAACTTGACCATTCTCTCACACCACACACGAAGATAAACTCTAAATGGATGAATGATCTCAATGTGAGAAAGGAATCCATCAAAATCCTAGAGGAGCACACAGGCAGTCACCTCTTCATCATCAACCCTGGCAACTTCTTTCAAGACACATTTCCAAAGGCAAGGGAAACGAAAGTGAAAATGAACTATTGCTACTTCATCAATACAAAAAGCTTGTGCACAACAAAGGAAATAGTCAAGAAAACAAAGAGTCAACCCATGGAATGGGAGAAGATATTTGCAAGTGACACTACAGATAAAGGGCTGATATCCAAGATATGTAAAGAACTCCTCAAACTGAACACCCCCAAAACAAATGATCCAGTCACAAAATGGGCAGAAGTTATGAATAGACACTTCTTCAAAAAAGACATATGAATATGCTAATGGACACATGAAAACATGTTCAACATCAATAGCCAATATGGAAATTCAAATAAAAAGCACATTGAGATACCACCATACATGAGTTAGAATGGCAAAAATTGATAAGGCAAGAATAAACATATATTGGAAAGGTTTTAGAGAAAGGGGAAGTTTCTTCCACTATTGGTGGGAATGAAAGTTGGTGCAGCCGCTTTGGAAGACAGTTAAAACTAGAGCTTCCCAATGATCCAGCAACTGTACTACTGGGTATTTACCTCAAAGATACAGATGTAGTGTAAAGAAGGGCCACATGCACCCCAATGTTCATAACAGCAATGTCCATAATAGCCAAACTGTGGAAGGAGCTGAGATGCCCTTCAACAGACGAATGGATAAAAAAGATGTAGTCCATATATTCAATGGAATATTACTCAGCCATCAGAAAGGATGAATACCCAACATTTGTATCAACATGGATGGATCTGGAGAAATAAGTGAAATAAATCAAGCAAAAATAAGTGAGAAATAAGTGAAATAAGTCAAGCAGAGAAAGGCAATTATCATATGGTTTCACTTCTTTGTGGAGAATAATAACATGGAGGACATTAGGAGAAGAAAGAAATGTGAAGGGGCGAAATCAAAGGGGGAGGCAAAGTCTGAGAGACTATGGGCCCTGGGAAACAAACTGAGGGTTTTTGAGGGGAGCGGGGTGGGGGGGATGGGTTATTCCATTAATGGGTAAAGGGAAGGCAAATATTGCGTAGAGTACCTGGTGTTTTACGTAAACAATGAATCATGGAGTACTACATCAAAAACTAATGATGTATCGTATGGCAAATAACATAATAAAACAATAAGAAAATAATAAAAAATGTTTCACCAAAAAATACAATATGGTTAGATTACAAAAGGAAATTATTTTCTTTTTTTAAAAAATATTTTAAAAAGATTTTATTTATGAGAGAGAGTGAGAGACAAAGAGAGAGAGAGCACAGTCAGGGTGAGGGACAGAGGAGGAAGCAGGTTCTGGGCTTAGCAGGGACCTGGATGCAATTCTCGGTCCCACAACTCTGGAATCACGATGTGGGCAGAAGTCAGACACTTATTCACTGGGTCATCCAAGGCCTCAAGGAGTTTATTTTTAAAGAATATTTAAAAGAATATTGTATGTAGTTCTTAAAACATTTTTCAATAAATGGATAGGTGTTTTTCAAAATAGAATGTCTTCATGCCATCGCAAAACAAAAAAGAGAGAAAAGAGAAAAAAAGAATAGAGTGTATTAAATCCTTCAAATAAAATATAGATTTGTTCAAGAACAGAAAAAGAATGAAATAAATATGTATCTAATCTCTGGAGGAGGAAGAGAATGTTAAACAAAATGCAGTGGTATGAGAAACAGGACAAAACTAATGGATTTAGTTACATAAAGATCTGGAACACTGTGGAAAAATACTTGCAACGAGTATTATGAGTAACGATTATTATGGAAATGGTTTTTACAAAAAAGATCCTACTTATACCACTGTGAAAATAAGGGCAAAAGTAATGAAAAAATTACTTTAAGGGTAAAGCAATATAGATCTAAAATAGTCCCCTATTTCACAAGTCATCAGAAAAGTACTATTTAAATGCAGTGAATGATTTTACTGGCAAGGTGGCACAGATTTATGACAGTTATGCTACCCAGTGCTGGTGGCCGTGTGTAATATAAAATCTTTTGGAAAGAAGTTTGTCTCCATGTAATAAGGGCTTTATAAATAGTCGTGTCCAGAACTCCTTAGGTTTGGGATCTATTCTAGATAAAAAATATGGACAACATGGATGGGACTGGAGGAGATTATGCTGACTGAAATAAGTCTAGCAGAGAAAGTCGTTTATCATATGGTTTCACTGATTTGTGGAGCATAAGGAATAACATGGAGGACATTAGGAGAAGGAAAGGAAAAGTGAATTGGGGGAAATTGGAAGGGGAGACAAAGCACAGAGAGACTGTGGACTCTGAGAAACAAACTAAGGGCTTTGAAGGGGAGTTGGGTGGGACCATGGGTGACACTGGTGGTGGGTATTAAGGAGGCACATATGCATGGAGCACTGGATGTGGTGTCAAAACAATGAATCCTGGAACACTTAAAAAATAAAATTAAGAAATAAGTCAAGCAGAGAGAGTCAATTATCATATGGTTTCACTTATTTGTGGAGCATAACAAATAGCATGGAAGACATGAGGAGTTAGAGAGGAGAAGGGAGTTGGGGGAAATTGGAAGGGGAGGTGAATCATGAGAGACTATGGACTCTGAAAAACAATCTGAGGGGTTTGAAGTGGCGGGGTTTGGGAGGTTGGGGTACCAGGTGGTGGGTATTATAGAGGGCATGGATTGCATGGAGCACTGGGTGTGGTGAAAAAATAATGAATACTGTAATGCTGAAAATAAATTAATATAAAAATATGGACAAAGATCATGCATACATGCTGTATTTCATAAATTTTTTATAAGAAATAAGTGAACAAAATCCAAATACCTTCATAAATATGAGTAATTAAGTGAATTATCATTACAAAATGTCAGGTAGACTGTGAAGTTATTTACAAGGAGTTCATAGTGTGAAAGATTCTTCCAATGTAATATTGAGTAGAAACCATGAGATATAAAAGAGTCTGTACTATGATAGAAATTGTCCAAAATGACATAGATACATAGAAAAATATCTGAAAAAACTACAGTATAATTTAAAAAAAAATAATGCTTCCTTGAAGTATGAATTAAGGGCACCTTTTATTTTCTTAAATTTTTTTTAAATCTATGTTTTCTACAAAGGGAACAGATTACTTTTATAATAAGTGGAATCAATTAGTAAAATAAATATTATTTTCTTATATCTGGTCTGGGTTCATAATATCCTGAGGGACTGCTTTTCTTAATGGACTACATATGGTCATTCTTCATAAAATTCTGTGTCAGTCGATACACAGATACACACATTTAGATCTAACTTACCTGAAATTAGAGGACCTAGTATCACTTTGAGAACAAAATGCTAGTAAATAACATTGCACATTGTACTTACCTGTCTGAATGCCTTTGAGAAAGAAGTAACAGATTCATTCCAGAATAGGCATCTTATTTGAGAGCACACTTAGCATGGAGGTAGCCATCACTGACCCATTGCTAGTGGCTGCTTTGCAAGTTCATCCATTTTAGTCTTTCTTTTGCTCACTTAGTGACTGGAAAATGATTGCTGAGAGAGACTTCCTAAATAGTTCTAAGTTCATAGGTTGGGCTTAGTTTTGCTTCCTAGGCTCACACCTTCCTTTGAGTGTGATGCATGAGCATCCCAGCTCAGATAATACATTTTTTTTTTTTTTTTTTTTTTTACTTAGCTTCCGAAGTGTTAGGGTTCCTAGGAAATTGAGGGGGTGGATGGAACTTAACCACTGGGGGACATCTCTCTCCAATGCAAACTAGTACACATTTGGCAGTAAAATTTGGTGACCAGATGAGGTATATTATAAAAGCCACTTGATCTGAAATCTACACTGATTTAAAGTCCTGCAAATAGCAGATTTTGTGAAGCAGAAACATTAGAGACCCCAAGCAACATACACTCAGCAATAAATCAAACAACTCTGGAGTGGCAGACAAGTTAGCTGCAGTTAACTCTTAGAAGTCTTTTTCTTAGTAAGCCTATGCTCAACCCAGCAATACCTCCTTTGGTCCTTGGGAATCTGGATCCAGTTGTGTTGAAAACTTAGAACCAAACAGCTTCTGTGATGTGGGGCTGGTTATTTTTATGTGTTCTTCCTGGGTCTGTCTTTACCAATCTTTTATTGTGGTTTCAGGGAAGAATTTAAATGTGTGTTTGTTCTAAGTCCAACGAGTGAAAGAGGCTCTGACCTCTCACCTCCTGAGGATTAGAATTAGCAGCTTCAACCAAATGTCAGGCAGTCCAATTTATCATTTCTCTCTTGTGGCCATGGCATCTGTGACCAAGGGCGTTGGGGAGAGCCAGCTGGACTGGGCTAGCAGCCCCTCTATTGACTGTGTTAAGAGGTGATCTCAAGATCTGAGGTATAAGGCGCAGAATGTTCTAGTCTGGGGGGTATGGGTGCCAGAGCCAGTCAGAGTCTATCAAATAACCCGTCTCACAGAGCTCTAGGGGTGATTGAGCAAGATAACACAGGGAAACATCTAAGCCAGTGAAAACCTGCTATTCTAATGCGGATGCCCCAAGGATAGACACATGTAGGCTGGAGAAAGTGCTCTTGATAATAGAAATCTGAATCATGCTGAAGAGAGTGAGTTTTGCTGGCTCTTCCCTTTGCTACCTGTGTGACTTTGGGCAAGTTCCTCAGCTTCCTCATACCTGAGTTCCCACATCTATGAAAAGGGAGTGATAATGGTACTCATCATGGTATTGTTGTAGGTGTTCTGTGAGGTAATCATGTGGTGTGCTGGAATGGTGCTTGGTATAGGACTAAGGCTCATTGCTGCCTTCCGTTTTCTGTACAGAACCTCAAAGCTCATAGTGTGAACATTTTGGGTTCTGTCAGGAATTCTCTCCTTCTCACTCCCTCTTTGTCTAACACACACACACACACACACACACACACAGAGACAGAAACACACACACACAGATACATAAATACATATATTTAATATATATACATACATACATAGAGATAAATAGATAATAAATTCACTCTTTTGGTTGCTAGAGTCTGTTTACAAAGAGAATGGAGGGAAGAACATTTTAAAGTATCAAATACTGATTAATAAGTTATTATTATTCTAAAAATCTCTATATGAATATTTGATCTTGTCATCACTAAAAAGCTGACAGTAAATTTGGGAGTCCTTGAGAAGGTTGTAAGAATAAAGGAAATGAAGACACAATGGAAAGTGACAAATAATAAATATGTCACCCTGCTAAGTATGGTATTTCATATAATTCTCATCTAATCCCATGAGGACGGTTTTGCTAATTCTATTTTATGTCTAAAGAAGTTGATGTTCACTGAGAGCATCATTTGGTCAAGATCAGAGAAGCTAATCTTTGGTAGCTTTGGATTTAAATCTTTGGATTTAAGTACAAATGGATCTAATTCTAAGCCTGAGCTCTAACAATTAAGCTGTGGTAGCAGTTAGACTCTGATTCATTGATGTGTCTCATGCACTAGGAATGATGTGTGGGTGAGGGGATGCTGATTCCAACCCTGGGGAATTTGTAGAGTCTCTAGTTCTCCC
The DNA here is from genome assembly GCF_964662115.1 of Mustela nivalis. NCBI lineage: Eukaryota > Metazoa > Chordata > Mammalia > Carnivora > Mustelidae > Mustela > Mustela nivalis. The sequence continues at coordinate 103,872,675 of NC_139028.1, forward strand.
AGTAGGAGTAGGCAGGACATATCCCTCAGACAGAACCTACATGCAGCAGTGACTATGAGAAAAGCCACAGATAAAGGAGGACATGTTTTATCTTCCTTCCCTACCTTTGGCTCCAATCTGGGAGATCTGCCTAGGCATAATCTTGGAAGTTTGGTTTCTGGAAATTTCCTGATGCCTACAGAGGAGAAGACGACCAAGCAGATGTTCAGACTGAGGAGCAGGGATATCTCTATGTGAATGGGAAGTTGTGTGGTTTCCCAGAGAAATAATAATCAAACTATGAGACTGGGTCTGATAGCTCTTCTATTTACAAGATTCTGTGTATGCCAGTTCACATATGAGAGCTTGAAAAAGAACCCTAAATAAATTGGTGTTACTTGTTCTTGGTGGTATAGTAAGTGGAATCAATCCTCTAATTTCCCTTTCTAAATTTTCATTGTTAGTGTACAAGAAATCAACTGATTTCTGTGCATTCATTTTTTATCCTGCCACATTATTGAATTGTTGCATGAGTTCTAGTCATTTGGGGCTGGAGTCTTTTGGGTTTTCCATATAAAGTACCACATCATCTGCGAAGATAGAATTTGTCTTCTTCCTTGCCAATTTGAATACCTTTTATTTATTTTGTTGTCTGATTGCTGTTGCTAGGACTTCTAGTACTATGTTGAACAATATTGGTGAGAGTGGGCATCCTTGTCCTGTTCCTGATCTCAAAGGGAAGGCTATCAGGTTTTCCCCATTGAGGATGATATTCACTCTGGGTTTTCATAGATGTGAAGTTGAGGAATGTTCCCTCTATCACTATACTTTGAAGAGTTTTAATCAGTAACAGATGCTGTATTTTGTCAAATGCCTTTTCTGCATCAATTGAGAGGACCATGTGGTTCTTCTCACTCTCTTATTGATTTATTCTATCACATTGATTGATCTGTGAATGTTGAACCACCCTTGCATACCAAGGATAAATCAAAACCACATTGAGATATCACCTTACACCAAAATTAACAAGATAGAAAACAACATGTGTTGGAGAGGATGTGGAGAAAGGGGAACCCTCTTACACTGGTGTTGGGAATGCAAGTTGGTGCAGCCACTTTGGAAAACAGTGTGGACATTCCTTAGAAATTAAAAACAAAGTTACAGTATGACCCTGCAATTGAACTATTGGATATTTACCCAAAGATGCAGATGTAGTGAAAAGAAGTGCCATTTGTACCCCAATGTTCAGAGCAGCAATAGCCACAATTGCCGAACTGTGGAAAGACAAGATGCCCTTCAGTACAAGAATGGATAAGGACGATATGGTCCATATATACAATGGAGTCATCAGAAAAGATGAATACCCAACTTTTGTATCAACATGGACAGGACTGGAGGAGACTACACTGAGTGAAATAAGTCAAGCAGAGAGAGTCAATTATCATTCAGTTTCACATAATTGTGGAACATAATGAATAACATGGAGGTCATTAGGAAAGGAAAGGAAAAATGAATTGGGGGAATCAGAGGGGGAGAAGAAGCACGAGAGACTGTGGACTCTGAGAACTGAAGGTTTTGGAGGGGAGTGAGGTGGGGGCATTAAGTAAGCATGGTGGTGGGTATTAAAGAGGGCATGTATTGCATGAAGCTGTGCGTGTGGTGCATAAACAATGAATCTTGGAACACTGAAAATAAAATAAACTGTTGTTTTTGGAAATAATACTGAAAGATTGCATGTGAAATCATGCAATAATTGCATTATTGCATTTCTTTTATTTAAATTAAATATATTTACTTTCAGCATAACAGTATTCATTATTTTTTCACTACACCCAGTGCTCCATGCAATCCGTGCCCTCTATAATACCCCCCACCTGGTACCCCAACCTCCCAAACCCCGCCATTTCAAACCCCTCAGATTGTTTTTCAGAGTCCATAGTCTCTCATGATTCACCTCCCCTTCCAATTTACCCCAACTCCCTTCTCCTCTCTAACTCCCCATGTCCTCCATGCTATTTGTTATGCTCCACAAATAAGTGAAACCATATGACAATTGACTCTCTCTGCTTGACTTATTTCACTCAGCATAATGTGGAGAAAGTGGAACCCTCTTAGACTGTTGGTGGGAATGCAGGTTGGTGCAGCCTCTTTGGAGAACAGTGTGGAGATTCCTCAAAAAAAAAAAAAAAGAAATTAAAAATAGAACTTCCCTATAACCCTGCAATTGCACTCCTGGGTATTTACTCCAAAGATACAGATGTCGTGAAAAGAAGGGCCATCTGTACCCCAATGTTTATAGCAGCAATGGCCACGGTCGCCAAACTATGGAAAGAACCAAGATGCCTTCAATGGATGAATGGATAAGGAAAATGTGGTCCATATACACTATGGAGTATTATGCCTCGATCAGAAAAGATGAATACCCAACTTTTGTAGCAACATGGACGGGACTGGAAGAGATTATGCATTATTGCATTTCTTTTCTGAAAGAATTTTCCTGAAAAAACTGAAAGCAATTTTTGTATTTTATACTACTGTGATACTATTGGCTAGTATTTATTGAATCTTGGCTAAGCTGTGCAATCTTGTCTAAGTTACTCACCTTCCCCATGCCTTAGTTTCCTTTTCTGCAAAATAGGGACAGCACTATCTCATAGAGTTGTTACAAGAATGAAATTAGTCACTAAGTGGGACATCAGCTTGAGGGTGAATATTTTTTGGTATGAAAGAACTTGATCATGTTGAAATTCTGGTGGGATAGAGCTAAGGGGGAAGTGTGGCGAAGGGCAGAGAGAGAGATTGATTGCAGATGTAGGGAGAGCAGTCAGTGGAGGTAAAATAGGTGTGGCAGATACTGTTACCCACAGAGTGATCATTTCCCAGCTTCCTTGTTTCTAAGGCAACTCCATTTCTTTAGGTATTAGGTAGCCAGGTGTTTGGGGGAAAGTGTGACTCTACTTTAGAGTAGTCTAAAGAATTATGATAATGCTCTCCTCTTTTCAGGGACCAATTTAAGGATAGGAATCTGACATAATGTTGGTCAATAAGACAAAAGAAAAACTATGGGTTTTCTTCTCGGTGATGCGTTTCTGTTCCTAAAAAGAGAATCATGAGAAAAATTTCTGTTTACTGAGTAATGACATCTGTCATGGATGCTGGATTTGCCACCTAGAGGTGCTTTAGTGGGCTTTTGAACTGGGAGGTTATCTCAAAAGCCAAAGAGAGCATCCAGTTTACAAGATGATTGCTAGCTTGTTTTTGGACTTTATTTGAAACTATTTTTATTTTTACCAGAGGATATAACATTATTTTGAGATTGAAATACCCATAAATCTAAGGTTATATCAGATAATCATTCTGGTAAGGAGAAAAATGAGCAGAATATTTTTATATTAAAAATAAGTACAGAATTTGTGAAAGAGGGAACCCATTGCACACATGAACAAATATCTGCCTTGCCTTTGAGCCCCACATTAGATCCTCCTGAGATCTTATCTACCTTCACAGTTGAATGGATCCTTCCCAATGAACAAATTTTGGAAATGCCTAATAAGCAGTTTGTTGTATAAATGGTAGATTCAGTGTGAAAAGCCATCACTCAGTCTGGAAAGTAGCTGCATAAAGGCCTATTAATTGAAGAGGAAATCATAAATCCACTCAGTGTGTTAAGAGTGGTATTTCTTATGTGTAACAGAAGAGCTGGATTATAACTATAATGGTATAGTATGGCTTTTATTAGGTTTGGGCAATAGTCAATGGACTGACAATGAAGTCTGCAATAGGGGACATGGATGACTGGAAGATGTGTGAAGCCCAGGGTTATATGAAATAAAGGGTCAAGTGAAAACTCAATAGCAAGAAGTAATTGCTAGAAAGGGAGCCACTCAATCCATAATAATGTAACTGTTATATGATTTATTACTGGTTTAACTGGTGGTATTAATTTGATTTCAACAAATTCTATAATACTGATATTGATGGTCAAATATATTAGAAAATTGAAGTAACATCTCTCATGATGTCCATACAATGAAATATGGTTAGTTAGCAGATGAGCTAGAATTGATTAACAATTACTTGTTAAACTAAATCAATATATTGATTCTTTTTATAAAATTTTAATTTCAGTAGTGGGAGGAGATAAAGTTATCCAACTTGTGCTTGTTTGTGATTAAGTGTGTGGTGGAATATTTGGTTAGCTGAAATCCTTCTTTAAATGAAACCCATCTCTCATTCAATGATAGATGAGATTAGCACTTTGCACTTGGTCTATTTTTTTCCTGTTTTATAACTGGCACAAAATATACATGAGAAGGAGTGATTATGTGTGATTTAGTCTTGAGCCAAGGTCAGAGGGTGGACTGTTTAAGAAAAAGTTTTATACAACTTGAAGCATTGAACACTACAACAGAGACTTATGATGTACTACATACTGACTAACTGAAAATAATAAAAAAAAGGAAAGTGTTATTTTTCTACTAAACAGGAAATTCTTACTTCCGGTTATACAGGGCTTTTACCCTTGGCTAGGATAAGACCAATGGAATTTTTGATGTGTTTTTTAAAGTCCCAAACTCTCCTGATGACCCCAAGAACCATTTTCTTAAAATGATTTAAATGCCTGATAGCTTCTACTTGGCATAACAGACTTGACTAGAGGGACATGAATACCTCATTGCAAACTTGGTGCCTGAACTTTCCTGAAGCCTAGACTTAATCTCATGCTGTTCTTGGTGGTTCAACTGGAGACAAAGGTTGTTTGTCTGTGTGAATAAAGACTCCTGAGAGGTTGTTAGGACATATCACTCACCTTCAATCCTTGCCTGTACTTGGTTGCTTAGTTCACATTATCAATGCTCTTAAAAAGAAAAGCATTATGTGATTGTGCTTTTTGATTTCTTATGAGTCCTTTCAAATATGCAAACTTACACAATCTGTGCAGTTGCTCTGTCCACTAGAAGTATTTTTAGCATTAGTAGGATAACATGAGATGAGCAATGATGCAATTCCACAATTTTATATCTTCACCATTTCACAACATGTTTCCTTTGTGTTGCCTGTGACATAGATCATTATTAGTTTAAACTTATGTGTACTGAGGGAAGGTAATATTGATGCCCAAGACACAAGAACCTTGGAGTTAAATTTGAAAATATGTATTCCTAAGATATTTTAGGGTGGATCCTAAGGTCCTCTTGACTGCAAATGTAGCCCCATTACCAAGTGTCAAGGTCAGTCCTTTGATTCTTTTCTTATCCGATTTTAGGATATCTGCCTGGGTGTGTGTCCAAAGATGTGTTAACACAGTTCTTCTTATAATCAGCCTTGTGAAAAAATAGCGCAAGGTTGAGCTGGGAAATCTGATCATGGGGAGGTGTTGTGGGACAAAAGTCATAATAAAGAGAAAATGGTAGAGGTCCTTATAAGTGGATCATGATTCTATAGCAGAAGAAAATCATGCTATTTTCAAGAGACCACTTTGGAACAAGAGATAGTACTCTTACCACCTGTGTCATATGTCACTGATGAAAGACTGACTCTAGAGAAATCCTGGTGACTTTTCTTCATAGTAGGGAACTTGTCCTCTTGCTGATTATCAGGCTCGACCTAAAATATCCCAACTGGGGACGCCTGGGTGGCTCAGTCTGTTATGTGTCTGCCTTTGGCTAAGGTCATGATCCCAGGATACTGCAACTGATCCCCATGTCCAGTTCCCTGCTTGGCAGGAAGCCTACTTGCTGCTTTGTCTTTACTTGCTGCTCCTTCTGCTTGTGCTCTCTCCCTCTGCATCTCTCTTTGTTAAATGGATAAATAAAATCTTAAAAAAAAAAAAACAACCAACTACCAAATGGATAATTTGGAGAAAAGAAGTGAAGTTACAGATTGATGCCACCACTTATAGCTAGACTACTACAGGTATAGTTTGGCTTGGGTTTTTGTGGCCATATATACCATGTAGTCATTTTCCCAATGACCTGAGAAACATTTCCAATGAATCATACAGTAAAAAGAATGTGAAATAATAAACCTTCTGTTTGGCCACAAATGGATAAAATATCTTGCAAATCTGACTGATAAGATGAGAGGTTGGCAAGAATCTTCTTGCCTACTTCCAGATATGGAAGATCTTTCATTTGTTTCTTTGAGTATACCAAATGTGGAAGTGGAATGAATGTGTTTAAGGAAAGCAGTGGAGGGAGGTAAACTTGGGCTTGCTTTAAAGGCCTGGTTTTCTTGAGTTTTCTCCTCTAGTGGTATGTAAAGGACATTTTATTTTATTTTATTTTTTAAATTTCTTTTAATTCATTGTTTTTGAACCACACCCAGTGCTCCATGCAATGCATGCACTCCATAATACCTACCACCTGGCTCCCCCAACCTCCCACCTCCCCGCCCCTTTAAAACCCTCAGGTTGTTTTTCAGAGTCCATAGTTTCTCATGGTTCACCTCCCCTTCCAATTTCCACCAACTCCCTTCTCCTCTCCATTTCCCCATATCCTCCGTGTTATTTGTTATGCTCCACAAATAATTGAAACCATACGATAATTGACTCTCTCTGCTTGACTGATTTCACTCAGCATAATCTTTTTGAGTCCCGTTCATGTTGCTACAAAAGTTGGGTATTCATCCTTTCTGATGGAGGCATAATACTCCATAGTGTGGATGGTCCATATCCACATCTTCTTTATCCATTCGTCCATTGAAGGGCATCTTGATTCTTTCCACAGTTTGGTGACCATGGCCATTGCTGCTATAAACATTGGGGTACAGATGGCCCTTCTTTTCACTACATCTGTATCTTTGGGGTAAATATCCAGGAGTGCAATTGCAGGGTTATAGGGAAGTTCTATTTTTAATTTCTTGAGGAATCTCCACACTGTTCTCCAAAGTTGGCTGCACCAACTTGAATTCCCACCAACAGTTTAAGAGGGTTCCCCTTTCTGGTGGATAATCTTTTTTTTTTTTTTTCATTTGTTTATTTTCAGCATAACAGTATCATTATTTTTTTCACCACACCCAGTGCTCCATGCAATCTGTGCCCTCTATAATACCCACCACCTGGTACCCCGACCTCCCCCTGCCCCTGCCACTTCAAACCCCTCAGATTATTTTTCAGAGTCCATAGTCTCTCATGATTCACCTCCCCTTCCAATTTACCCCAACCCCCTTCTCTCTTTATTTTTTATGATTTTGTTTATTTTTTTGACAGCGAGAGATCACAAGTAGACAGAATGGCAGGCAGAGAGAGAGAGAAGGAAGCAGGCTCCCTGCTGAGCAGACAGCCCAATGTGAGGCTCAATCCCAGGACCCTGGGATCATTACCTGAACTGAAGGCAGAGGTTTTAACCCACTGAGCCACCCAGTTGCCCCGTAAAGGACATTTTAAAAAGAGGTAAGTTCCACAGTTTGAAACTTAAGTTATTGAAAGAAATAAGGACAGAAATTGCTGCCTCCAAAACATATTAATGAGTGGGTAGGTCAGTACGTTGTTCAGAGAAGGTGCTCCAGAAGCATTCGCTGTCATTATGGGCATCATGAGCATCGTTTCCTTTTCATCCTATCTTTCTTGGGAACTACAGCTAGATCTTTGAAAGATAAGTTTGATATTATAGACATAGTGTTGCTTGCATTTATTTAGAAGGTGGTCATAGGAAATTATAGCAAAACATCTATTTTTTAGAGGTTATATTGGAGTGTATTTAACATAGAATGTCATGATAGTTTCAGGTGTACAATGTAGTGATTCGACAATTCTGTACATTATTCAGCACTCATCAAGATAAGTGTAGTCTCCCCTTTGTCACCATAATATTATAATGTTATTGATTAAATGCCTTATGCTATACTTTTCAACATTTTGGCTTATTTTATTAAAGTTTGACCTTTTTTTTAACTTAAAACTTTTATTGTTTTTTATGCTTATTTTACTAAAAATTTTTTAAATGTTTATTTTAATTCCAGTTAATATACATGTTATATTAGTTTCAGGTATAAAATACAGTGATTCAACAATTCCATATATCTCACTGTGCTCATCACCATGAATTGCACTCCTTAAATTGCCATCGTCTGTTGAATCCATCTCCCTACCCATCTGCCCACTAGTAACCATAAATTTGTTCTCTATGATTGAAAGTATGTTTCTTGATTTGTCACTCCTGTTTTCTTTCCCTTTGCTTGTGTGTTTTGTTTCTTAAATTCCACATATGAGTAAAATCATATATTTTTCTTTCTCTGACTGACTTATTTTGCTCAGCATGGTACTCTCCAACTCCATCCACGTCATTGCAAATGGCAAGACTTTATTCTTTTTATGACTAATACTCCATTGTGTATGTGTGTGTGACATCTTATTTTTTTATTTTATTTTATTTTTTTTCAGCATAAGCTATATGTAGAAGAATGAAACTCGACCATTCTCTTACACCATACACAAAGATAAACTAAAAATGGATAAAAGACCTCAACGTGAGACAGGAATCCATCAGAATCCTAGAGGAGAACATAGGCAGTAATCTCTTTGATATCAGCCACAGCAACTTCTTTCAAGATATGTCTCCAAAGGCAAAGGAAACAAAAGCGAAAATAAACTTTTGGGACTTCATCAAAATCAAAAGCTTCTGCTCAGCAAAGGAAACAGTCAACAAAACAAAGAGGCAACCCACAGAATGGGAGAAGATATTTTCAAGTGACAATACAGACAAAAGGTTGATATCCAGGATCTATAATGAACTCCTCAAACTCAACACACACAAAACAGGCAAACATATCAAAAAATGGGCAGAAGATATGAACAGACACTTCTCCAATGAAGATATACAAATGGCTATCAGACACATGAGAAAATGTTCATCATCACTAGCCATCAGGGAGATTCAAATTAAAACCACATTGAAATATCACCTTACACTGGTTAGAATGGCCAAAATTAACAAGACAGGAAACAACATGTGTTGGAGGGGATGTGGAGAAAGGAGAACCCTCTTCCACTGTTGGTGGGAATTCAAGTTGGTGCAGCCACTTTGGAGAACAGTGTGGAGATTCCTCAAGAAATTAAAAATAGAACTTTTCTATGACCCTGCCATTGCACTCCTGGGTATTTACCCCAAAGATACAGATATAGTGAAAAGAAGGGCCATCTGTATGCCAATGTTTATAGCAGCAATGGCCACTGTCACCAAACTGTGGAAAGAACCAAGATGCCCTTCACCGGACGAATGGATAAGGAAGATGTGTCCATATACTCTATGGAGTATTCTGCCTCCATCAGAAAGGATGAATACCCAACTTTTGTAGCAACATTGACGGGACTGGAAGAGATTATGCTGAGTGAAATCAGTCAAGCAGAGAGAGTCAATTATCATATGGTTTCACTTATTTGTGGAGTAATAAAGTTTGACCTTTCAATTTCATTTATCTCTTTCACCCTTCACTCCACAACCACCTCTTGCAATTACCACTGGCAACCACCACTTTGTTGCCTTCAGAGTCTGTTTGTTTATTTGGCAAAACATTTATTTTAAAATGATTTCATAAAGAGTGAGACCTAACCTGATCTAAAGTCTGAGAACATGAGATATGTCAGCATCACATGATATTCAATCCCTGATTGTGAAATCACCCTCTGAAGACAAGTTTCTGAGCTCTTCCTCAGGAATCCCAAGCTCTGTACAGAGATAGATCTGTTGGTCTCTGGCACTGCAGTGGTTCTCCCTTTTCCTCCGTGAGAGCAGGAGAAGGGTATCCAACTTTAGTGAGAGCTTTTGAAATAAGTTCTGCTCAGACACATCACAGTTCCTCCAGCCAGTTCCCCCTCACTTGTTGCTGCAGAGATATTTAAGGGTATTTGTATCGCAGACTAGGGAGTTGGTGGGGGGCTGGCTCTTAGTGTCCAGAGATCTCCTCACAGGCACCATTTGATTCCTTGCTGAGATAGTAACTCTCTGTTCTGCTGTCCCTACTCATATCCAGATGCCTTTTATGACTTATTTTAAAGTGAAGTGAGGCTGGCACAGATGTTTGGTCTTCCTGTGATCATGGTTAGTGAATGGTGGTTGGTAGTGATGTTCTTGGGCACTTCTTTTCAGCAACCATTGTCCCTGGCTTACTTTCTGTGCTGATGACATCTCTGAAGGCTGTAACCATGTCTGAGCAATTTCACTAATTTTTAGCTGATTGATTTTTTTTTTCAATCTAAATCATTTCATTCCCACAGCTTAAGAAAGTATGCAATGCTGGGGCACCTGGGTGGCTCAGTGGGTTAAAGCCCCTACCTTCGGCTCAGGTCATGGTCCCAGGGTCGTGGGATTGAGCCCTGCATAGGGCTCTGTGCTCAGCGGGGAGCCTGCTCTCCTCCTGCTCTCTGCCTGCCTCTCTGTCTATAATCTCTATCTGTCTAATAGATAAATAAAATCTTTAAAAAGAAAAAGAGGGTATGCAATGCTATTTCTATTGTATAGATTAAAAAAATCAGTAGAGAGATGAAGCAAAATGCTCACATTAAATGGTTAATTGATGTCAGAGATAAGATGAGAAATCAAGCCTATTTGATCCAAAGCTCTTAATCTCTGACTTCAAAGCAACTGACTGTTTCTGAATCTCTCCAAGAAATTCATTATGTACTTGTTATGAATTCTTTTCTGTAATCCAGATCTGTGGTCATTGTTGTTCAGTTTGTTACACAGACTTGTTTCTACATTACTGGTCATTTCCAGCTGTTTAAACTCTGCCCTTGTCCATGTCTAAAGCACATCTTTAACATACAGATATTTTCTGCCTTAACTCTACAGACTTGATCACTTCTAATTCTTTTTCCTCAGCAGTTCTGCCTCCAATATTTCTGTAGACAATTGCATACTACAGGAAATGGAGGTGATGTAATTTTTAAAATGCACCTTTCTGTATGAGTGTTCTTTTCTTGGGCTTGTGGGAAGTAAAAAGTTTTTATTATTGTGGCACAGGAACATCAGTAAATCTCTATAATTTAGGAAGATAAGAAAAAGTATATTTGGATGAAAGTACTTCTTGAAGATTCCCTGGTGTTCTGTATGTTTTTGCATATGTAGTTTTACTCCTTTGAAATAAAATTTCATTCTAGCTGTAGTGTGGGGTGTAAAGACTGTTCAGGAATACTGCTGCTTCCACTGTTTCATACCCACAATTGGGGCAACATTATGACTTCTGTGGCCCTTTGCTATTTAGTCCTCATGAGTCCTTCTTTTCCATTTAAAATATTAAAATTACATTTTATGACAGCATTGGTATAAAGATGACTATACTGCAAGTTGGATTTGTATTACATTCATTTTTTCCTCTTATTTTAAAAGAAATTAACCATTTCAGGGGCTTCTAGAATTATTGTGGGCTCTAGGAATCATGTCTACTTTGCCTTAATGGGTATGTTGATCCTGACCACAATATATATACTTCTGAAGAAAAGTGATCCAGACAGGAAAAAGGAAAAATTCTTCAGAAAAAGCTGGTATAGGGGACTATAAAATGAAAAGTGCATCAGATCCACTTGATTATACATTGTTTTTCAAATCCTTTCTGCCAAATTTATGTTTCCTAACAAGTGCATGGGAAGTATTGAGGAAATTCTTGTTATGCCTGATTTAAGCCCTTCTTTTAACCCTTTAGGCTTGGGAACAATGTCTCCCATATAAATCTCAAACTTGTTGGTACACTCTCTGCTGCTGTCCTTTACTTAAATATCCTGTAATTCCTTCTTCATTGATTCTAGAAAAAATATTTAAGTAGACTTTGGCAGAGTGCCTGCACTTTGGTAACACACTGACCTCTCAGGTCCTCAGAGGTTTAGTAATTGGTCCTGTTGGAATCTTCGCTAGAAGCCTCAGCCTCTGCTTTTCACTTACTCCCCTTTGGCACCCACAAACATCATTAGAGGCCAGTTAAACTTTGGTGAAACATGTGTCTGTGGCTGATTTCAAAAGAAATTTTGGTAAGAAAAGTAAGAAAGCTCCCTGATAGGGCTGTGTTGCTCCTTTTAACATTGTTGAGCCTGGCACAGGATAGGGGATGGTTTTGGCATAGGTAAGAGTTCAGAGAATGGATTTCTCTCTGAAAATGTGTCTGTTCTTAATAATATGGTTGTCCTGAGAATGGAAATGCCAGGTTTCAAGGTCATTTGCCATTTTACTCTGGGAGACTGATATTGTTATTAGTGGCTGACAAAGGAGACTCAGATGGCAGAATTCTCAGCTACTGAAGATTGGGTAACTTATGAGCTATAGATCAATCAACTTCCTTTGGCATGTATAGTTAGATGAAAAATCCTCATGATGTATTCGTGGGAGTATAGTTTTTCTCTCTATCACACACAGAAGGGATTGGGGAGGTTTACAGTAAAGAACAGTGCTTCCACATAGTAGGTGTTGAGAAAATCCCACTGAGCCAAACATAAAAAAGACATTTAGAATGATAGAAACATTATAGAAAGGAGGCTCCACTACAAACTTATTTCCCCCAGCTTCTGATATATTGAAGAGCTGGCTGAAATCCTGCACAAGATCACCTTGAAAAAAATCGACATTTACCTTAAAACCAAACTGAACACTCCAGAAAACTAGAACCAGAAAGGGAAGCAGTGCCTTCAGCTCTCTCCTGTACAGTAAACAGTTTTGTTCACTCACAGTTTGTCCCTCTCCACACCCATTTTTAAAAAGGATTTTGTTTATTTATTTAGAGAGCATGAGCAGTGGGAGAGGCAGAGAGAGAGGGAGAGAGAAAGTCTGAAGCAGACTTGGTGGTGAGTGTGAAGCCTGACATGGGGCTGGTTCTCACGACCCTGAGATCATGACCTGTGCTGAAATCAAGAGTCTGATACTTAAGTGACTGAGGCACCCAGGTGCCCCATCTCTTTCTTTATTCAATTGTGGTAAAATACACTTAATATAAAATTTGTCATTTTAACTGTTTTCAACAGTACAGTTCAGTGACATTAAGTATATTCACATAATTGTACAAACATCAACACCACCCATCTCTAAAACTTTTCATCTTCCCATTCTAAAAATCCGTATCTCTTAAACAATCATTGTTCATTTCTTCCTTCCCCAGATTGAGGAAAACACTGTTTTTTTTTTTTTTTCTGGTTCTCTGAGTTGGACTATTATTCTAAATATTTCCTATAAGAAGCAGTGTTTCTTCTTCTGTAACAGGCTTATTTTACTTAGAGTAATGCTCTTAAGTTTCATACATGTTGTCACAAATGCAGGATTTCCTCTGTTTTAAAACTGAAAAGTATTCCATGTCTATATATACTACATTTTTTGTTTGAAAGATGCACATCTCTTGATGTATCTTGAAAGATACACAATCTTGATGAGATTGTTTCCCTATTGTAGCTATTGTGAATAATGTGAAATGAGCATTGGAGTGCGTAGAATTCCTTGTAATCCTGATTTCAGTATTTTTGGATAAATACCCAGATGTGGGATGGTTGAATCGTATGGTATTTTATTTTCAATTATTTGAGGAACCTCCATCCTGTTTTCCATAGTGACTGTATGAATTTACATTTGTACATCAGTGAACAAGGAAGGGTTCCCTTTCTCCACATCTTTACTAATACTTGTTATGTCTTGGGGGCCCCTGGGTGGCTCAGTGGGTTAAAGCCTCTGCCTTCAGCTTAGATCATGATCCCGAGATTTTGGTATCGAGCCCCGCATTGGGCTTTCTGCTCGGCAGGGAGCCTGCTTCCTCCTCTCTCTCTGCCTGCCTCTCTGCCTACTTGTGATCTCTGTCTGTCAAATAAAAAAATACAAAATCTTTAAAAAAAAAATAATTGTTATGTCTTGTCTTTTTAATACTGGCCATTTTAACAGATGTGAAATGATATATCATTGTGTTCATTTCTATTTCCTTGATGATTAATAATGTTGAACATCTTTTCATTTACTTGTTGCCTATTTGTGTATTTTTTTTTTTTTTTGTAGGAATGTCTATGCGAGTCTTTCACCTATTTTTAAATTGGGCTATCTTTGTTATTGAGTTGTATGAGTTCTTTGTTTATTTTGGATACTAACCCCATATTAAACACATGATCTGCAAATATTCTTTTCCCATTCTATGGGTTGTCTTTTCATTTTGTTAATTGTTCCTTTGTTGCACAGAAGGTTTTTAGTCTGATGTAGCTCCATTTGTCTATTTTTGCTTTCATTGTCTGTTCTTTTGGTGTCATATCCAAGAAATCATAGCCCATCTAATGGGATGAAAATTTTCCAGTATGTTTTCTTCCAAGAGTTTTACAGTTTCCGGCCTTCCATTTTAAGTCCACTTTGAGTTTTGTGTGTGTGTGTGTGTGTGTGTGTGTGTGTGTGAAGATATTAGATGAAGGTTCTGTTTCATTCTTTTGCATGTGGACATACAGTTTTCCCAACACCATTCACACCATTTATTATTTTTGTGTATTTTTCGCACCCTTGTCAAAGATCATTTGACTACTTGTATATTCATGGGATTGTTTGTAGATTCTCAATTCTGTTGTATTGGTCTCTATGTCTGTCATTATGCCAGTATCATACTATTTTAATTATAATAACTTTGTAGTATAGTTTGAAATCAGGAGCATGATGCATCCAGTTTTGTTCTTTCTTCTTGCCCTATTTGGGATTGATTGTGATTCCATATGAATTTTAGGATTTTTTTTCTATTTCTGTGAAAAATTCTATCAGGATTATGGTGGGGATTGCACTGACTCTATATTGCATTGGGTAGTATGGACTTTTAATGACAGTGAGTCTTAAAATCCATGAACAAGGATGTCTTTCCATTTATTTAATTTTTTTTGTTTTTAATTTCTTTCATAAAAGTTTTATAGATTTCAGTTTACAAATCTTTAATAATGTTTTTAGTTTATTTCTAAGCATTTTATTCTTTTGATTCTATTGTAAGTAGAATTGCTTTCTTAGTTTCCTTTTTGGATAATTCATTCTGAGTTTAGAGAAACACAACTGATTTTAGGATGTTGATTTCATATCCTATAATTTTACTGAGTTTGTTGATTAGTTCTAATAGTTTTTGAGTATGCCTGTGTGTGTGTGTGTGTGTGTCTGTGTGTATAGAACGTTTAGGGTCTCATACATATAAGGTCAATTCATCTGAGTAGGAAAATGTTTACTTCTTCCTTGGCAATTTGGATGCCTTACTTCTTTTTCTTGTTCAATTGCTCTGGCTAGGACTTTCAATACCATGTTGAATAAAAATCACAAGAAGGGATCTTTTTTTGATCCCTGTGTTAGAGGAAAATCTTTTTGTTATTCACTTGTTGAAGAAAGAAGTTGTTTGCTTGTTGAGTATATTTCCTGTGGGTTGTCATATCTGGTCTTTATTATGTTGAGATAATTTCTTTTTATTCTTGGTTTGTTCAGAATTCTATAATGAAAGGGGATTAATTTTGTCAGGTGATTTTTCCATATGTGGAAGCATGATCATATGATTTTTATCCTTCATTCTGTTAATGTGGTGTATGCTGTTGACTGATTCTTGCATGTTGAATCCTCTTGCCTTCCAGGGTTAAATACCAATTGGTTAGAGCATATGATCCCTTTAATATGCTGTTGAATTCAGTTTGCTGGTACTTCCTTTAATATTTTTGTATTTATGTAAATCAGGGGTATTGGCCTGCAGGTTTCTTTTATGTTGGTATCTTTGGCTTTGGTAAGACAGTAATTCTAGCCTTATAAGATAAGTTTAGAATTGTTTTTTTCTTTTAAAATTTTTAGAAGTGTTTGAGAAGGATTGGCATTTATTGTTCTTTAAATGTTGTTTGTAGATTTCACCAGTGAAGCTATCTCTTCTGGGCTTTTCTTTCTTGGGAGGTTTCTGATTATGGATTTAATTCCCTTGCTCATTTTGGTCTGTTCAGATTATCTATTTCTTCATGCTTCAGATTTGGTAGATTGTATGTTGCTAGGAGTTTATGTATTTAATCCAGGTTATCCAATTTATAAGTGTTTGATTATTTGTAGTAATCTCATAATCCTTTTATTTCTGTGGCATTAATTTTATGTCTTCCCTTTCATTTCTGATTGTATTCATATGATTTTTTTTTTTTTTTTTGAGAGAGAGGGAGAGAGAGGACAGGAATGTTGGCAGGAAGGAGCAAATGAAGAGGGAGAGAGGGAGAGAATCTTCAGCAGGCTCCCTGCCCAGCGTGGAGCCAGATATGGGGTTTAATCTCATTACCCTGAGATCATGACCTGAGCTGAACCTGAGTCAGATGCTTATTAAATGAGCAACCCAGTTGCCTCTATTTGAATTTTTTCTTGGTGTAGCTAGTTTATCAATTTTGCCTTACTTAAAAAAGAAAACTTAGTTTCATTGATTTTTTCTAGTCTCCATTTATTCCTGATATAATCTTTTTTTTTTTTTTTTAATTTTTATTTTTTATAAACATATATTTTTATCCCTAGGGGTACAGGTCTGTGAATCACCAGGTTTACACACTTCACAGCACTCACCAAAGCACATACCCTCCCCAATGTCCATAATCCCACCCTCTTCTCCCAAACCCCCTCCCCCCAGCAACCCTCAGTTTGTTTTGTGAGATTAAGAGTCACTTATGGTTTGTCTCCCTCCCAATCCCATCTTGTTTCATTTATTCTTCTCCTACCCACTTAAGCCTCCATGTTGCATCACCACTTCCTCATATCAGGGAGATCATATGATATTTGTCTTTCTCTGCTTGACTTATTTCGCTAAGCATGATTTGCTCTAGTTCCATCCATGTTGTCGCAAATGGCAAGATTTCATCAAGATCAAAAGCTTTTGCACAGCAAAGGAAACAGTTAACAAAATCAAAAGACAACTGACAGAATGGGAGAAGATATTTGCAAACGACATATCCTGATATAATCTTAATTATTCTTTCATTTGCTAACTTGGGCTTAGTTGTTCTTTTTCTCATTTCTTGAGGGATACTGTTAGGTTATTTATTTGAGATCTTCATTTTAAACGAGGTGTTCATTGTTATAAATTTCCCTCTTAGTGTTACTTCTGTGGCATGCCACAGGTTTTGGTGTATAGTTTTACATTTTTGTTGTTTTTGAAATATTTCTAAGTCCTCCTTTGATTGCTTCTCTGACCCATAGGTTGTACAACCATGTGTTGTTTAATTTCCATGTATTTGTGAATTTTCCACTTTTCCTTCTGCTATTGATTTCTAGTTTCACTTCATTGTGGTCAGAAAAGATACTTTGTATGATTTTATCTTCTTAAGTTTTTCAAGACTTTTTTGTGACCTAACATATTATCTATCCTGCCAAATGTTCCACATGCACTTGGGAAAAATGTATATTCAATTGTTATTGGATGAAATGTTTTACATATATCTTGCCAATCCTTTCTGGCTTGCCAGATCTCTGTGGACAGGTCTGATGTTATTCTGATATTCCTCCCTCTGTATGTAAGGAATCTCTTTCCCCTAACTGCATGGTTTCCTTGTCTCTGAGATTTTCAAGTTTTATCATTACATGCCAGGGAGTGGTTCTGTTCTTGATCTTGGGAGGGGTCCTCTCTGCCTCGAGGATGCGAGTACATTTTTCATTACCCAGACTGGGGAGCTTCTCAGCTATGATTTGCTCAAATATATCTTCTAGTCCTCTCTCTCTTTCTCTTTCTAACCCCTCAGGGATGCCAGTAACTCTGACATTGAAATGTTTCATGGTGTCATTTTTTTCTCAAATTCTGTTTTCATGAATTTTAAGGTTTTTGTTCAAGGCCTCCTCCTGTTCCTTCCTTTTTATTATTTTATCTTCTAGATCACTAATTCATTCTTCTGCTTCATTTACCCTAGCTCTTAGAGAATCTAGCTTACACTGCATCTCATTTATAGCATTTTAAAGCTTGGCCTGATTAGCTCTCATTTCTGCCCTTAGAGAATCTATATTGCCATTAATGGTTTTCTCCAGTCTACTTATTGTTTCCATAGCTGTTACTCTGAAGTCTTTTTCTGACATCTTGCTTATTTCCATATCCATTAGGTCTGTGGGAGAGGCCATTGTCTTTGGGTCTTTTCTTTGTTGGGAGTGCTCCTCCTAGTCATTCTGTTGAGTTGTGGCTGAGGGGATGTAGAGCCAAAAATATCAACCACAGTCCAAGCAAGGTGAACTCTTGGAAAGTTTGGAACAATCAGAAGTCACCACCAAAAGAACCCCAGCCAAAATGAAACCCAAGAATAAGATTTATAAAGTACAAAATGAAAAAAAGCAAAAAGGCACCCCCCAACCTTCCCCCACTAAAAGAGAGTGAATGAAGTTGTATCTAAGGAATATACAGACCATGAGGCAACACCAGGAGCTTAATATACCATTTTATCCTGGTGTTGGCATTTTACAGTTTTATGGGGACCCCAGGGTTGTTGTCCTCTTATTATTCCAGCTTGTCTTCTTGGGGAGGGGGCTGCTATGTTGTTTTTCAGTCAATCCTGCTTGGGCGAAGTTGCCCTGCCCTCTAACAAGGGGCTGGGCTCCTTGGAAACTTTTTTTGAGCTTTTGTTCTCTGGTGGCTTTTTTGTGTCTTTTTGGAGGGTCAGAGAAAAGGAAAATGTCCACGCCCAGACCTCTGCCCCAGAGGAGAGAAGCCACAGCTCCTCCTTTCTGAATCCTCCAGAACACAGTCTCCCCCTACATAAGTGCTGCTGAAAATTGCAGCCTTCCATAGGTGGTGCAGGCCCCCAGTGATCCTCTCAGTGGTGGCCCCTGGTCCCTGCTTGTTTTGCTTCTCATGCCACCAAAACCATGACTGATCATGTCAGGGTGGGCCCGAGACCTTGTGGCAGAATGACTGGCCCTAGGTCTGAGGGCACAGGTCCAAACCAGTTCCTCCTGGGCAGTGGCAGTGGGCGGTGGGCAGCGGGTGGAGGGAAGCCCCTTCTCTGGGTCTGTGGGCTTGGCTCTATGCCTATAGCTGCCCAGTCCCAAAATTTGCCCCTTAAGCACCTATATTCTGTTTGAGTGCTGTTACTAGTCCTTTTCCCTCCCACCACTGCTGCTTTCCAAGCTATTGCTTGTCCCCAGGTGCAGGGCACTTTTGTGCTGGGGTATTATTTCCAATGGCTAACTTCTGGTGTTCTCTTCCCCCCTTCTGTTTATTGTTCAACATCTGTCCATGCAATCCCAACTCCATCCTTTGTATCTTTCAACTGATGATCCCCTGTCCCTGTAGAGATCCAGACATAAAATCTTACATCTCAGGCTCATTTTGTTGTTCACAGTGCCTTGGTAGATATCTACCTAAATTCAGGGGACCAGTTGAAATGGAGTTCCCCACTCTTCCACCATCTTCAAAAGTGGAGTAGTGAAGTCTCTTACTATTATTGTGTTGTTTTCTGTTTCTACCCTTATGTCTGTTAATATTTGCTTGATATATTTAGGTATTCTGATGTTGGGTGCCTAATATTTATAATTGTTATATATTCCTGGTAAACTGACCATTTTATTATTATATAAAGTTCTTATTTGTAACAGTTCTTGTTTTAAAGTCTATTTTGTCTGACATAAGTGTAGTCTCTGCCATAGTTTGGTTGCCATTCACATGGAATATCTTTTTTTCATCACTTCTCTTTGAGACAGTATGTGCTCTTAAAGCTTAAGTGAGTCTCTTGCAGATAGCATAGAGTGGTATTAAAAAAAAAAACCTATGTAATCACTCTATGTCTTTTGACTGAGTTTAACCCATTTACATATAAAGTAATTATTTATAGGGAAGGACTTAGTCTTGCCATTTTGTTTTCTGTTTCTCACTGTTTTCTTGTCTTACTGCTTTCCTTTGTATTTTGTTGATTTTTTGGTATTGATAAGCTTTCATGGATTTTCTTTCTTTTGCAGAACTTTTGTCCTGGGTTGAATCTGGATCTTTTATTTGAGTTCTTTCTCTTACACTGGCACTTGTCTGTATCTCAGATTACTTCCCATTGCATTGATGGCAATTGGTCTGAAGGGGTGTTTTAGAATGTGCAGACTTTGTCTCACTTACTCAATTATCATTAACTCTCTCTTTTGTACCAGATAGTTTTGTTCCTATTAGCTAAGGCAGAAATCCATATAATAACTGCTACTAGAGATGAATTGGTGATAATATGTCTTTGATAGTAAAAATGTTCCAATTGTTGTCTCTCAGGAATCATGTGTGAGATTGTTCTATGGCTGTACCTAGAGGAATTTTATACCCCATTTTGGCCTTGGGAAGATAAAGTAATTTATTCTAAGATGATCTCAGATTACCGTGTAAATGGTGCCCATGGAATTGTGCTACAAGGTAATCTTACTTTGGGATAAATCCTCATTCTTCAATGAGTCTCTCATTTTTCAAAACTCATTCATTTCTGGTTGATCTTCATTTCTCACTATAATAAAGCTACTTTGGCTACATAATTGGGATTGAAACTATGAATTTTCAGCAAAAGATTTAGCTATTATTCCTTTCATTTATGTATTTTGATTGTTATAATTCTCGTATAATCTATACCCAGAACCTTACAGAGAATTTTTCCACTGAATACATAAACTCAGACATTTTCTATAGGTTGTGACAATAATATGCTGATATGCAATTCCCTTTGAACAATAACTTAAAAATACAGAGAGATTTCTAATTGGAAGAGACTTTGGTCATCATTTAATCAAACACTGATGTGAAAGAGTCATGTTTAAAGATTACAAAAATCACAGGTGGGTATTAAGGAGGGCACGTATTGCATGGAGCACTGGATGTGGTGCAAAAACAATGAATACTGTTATGCTGAAAGAAATTAAAAAAAAGCACAGGGAGCATAACATAGTTAAACTCACATATTTTGAGTTCAAGACCATCATTTTTTCTATTAGTCCCACTTGTTCTTAAAAGATGAATAATTTTTTTTTTTTCTTCTCTAGTCACAGGAATTGTTATCCAAGATTACTCTGTGGCCCCAGAGCTTCCTCATGGCATTTTTCACCCCTGAGTTTCTGAGTATAGATTAAATGACTTAACATGGGTATTAATATAGTATAAAACATTGCCACTGCTTTGTTAATGGGGAAGGTATATCCAAAGGTATATGGATATACAGGATACAAAGTATAGGACAATTACAGTAATAAGGGAGGCACAGGTGGACAGAGTTTTATGCTCTCTTTTATTACTCTGAGCTCTTAGGGAGTAAAGGATGAGGACATAGGAAGTGATAAGTATAGAAAAAGAACAGGAGCATCATCCCACTGTTGGTGGCAACAAAAAGTTCAGATTTGTGAGTGTCAGTGCAAGAGAGTTTAAGAGAGGGAAAAGGTCACTGTTGAAGTGGCCAATGACATTGGGGCCACAGAAGGGCAACCAGACCTTGAAAAGAATTGAATCAGAGTGTGAAGAAAACTCCCAGCCCTGGCCATGGCCACCAGGGGGCCACCCATTCTCCTCTTCATTGTGATCCAGTAGTGTAGGGACTTGCAGATGGCCATAGGCCATCATAGGCGGTCATAGGCCATCACCATGAGCAGGATGATCTCAGCTTCTCCAGAAAAATGCTTTGCAAAGAGCTGAGTCATTCACCCACTGAAGGAGGTAGTTTTCTTTTCAGTGACTAAAACAAATATCATTTTGGGAGCTATGGTAGAAGAGCAGTAGTTGTCTATGAAGGACAAGAAAGACAAGAAAAAAGAAATCCACATGGGGGAGCCCGAGGCTCTGCTGGTGTTGATTGTCATGACTATGAGTAGGTTGCCTGCCACAGTGAGAAAGTAGATTACTATAAACATAGTGAATTATAGAGGGCACGGATTGCTTGGAGCACTGGGTGTGGTGAAAAAATAATGATACTGTTATGCTGAAAATAAATAAATGAAAAAAAAAACATAGTGAAAAAGAGTTTGTGCACATCTGGGTTGACAAAGGCTTATGAGAGTTATATTACCCAGTGCTGATGTCTATGTGTTACTATAAAGTCTTCTGGAAAAAAGTTTGACTCCATGTAATAAGAGTTTTATAATTGGTCATGTCCAGGACTCCTTAGGTGTAGGAATCTATCCTAGATTAAAAATATGGACAAAAATTATGCATACAGGTTGCATTACATAGTTTTTTAAGATAATAAGTGAACATAATCCAAATGTCTGCATAAAGATGGATAATGAAGTGAATAGTAGTTAGGAAATATCAGGTGGACATTGAAGTTAATAACAAGAAGAGTTCATAGCGTGGAAAGATTCTTCCACTATAATATTAAGTGCAAACCACAAAATATAAATCAGTTTATATATTATAATCCAAAAATGTCCAAAATGACATAATATATCTATCTACCTATCTATCTATATCTATCTATGTATATATATAGAAAAGTATCTGAAAAAAGTACATTATAAAGATTAATAGTGCTTACTTGAATTATAGGTAGGGCAAATCTTATTTTCCTAAATATTATATTTTATCAAATTTTTCTTCAAATCCAATAGGTTACCTTTATAATGAGTGAAAGAAGATAATAAGAGAAATATTATTTTCTTGTGTCTGGTCGACTTTCATAATATCTTGAGTGTCTGCTTTTCTTAATAGATTTCATAAGGTCATTCTTCATAAAAATCTGTGACAGTAGATGCACATATTTATTTATTTATTTATTTAGGTAAAAAAGAATGATGCTTTATTTGGGGAGAAAAGTTAACTTAAAAACAGAAGTGAAAATGCTTCCCAAGGACCCTTTACATTTAGGTAGAAAATAAAAGCATACTGTACTGTAATTTTTTTATTAATTTATTTATTTTCAGCATAACAGTATCATTATTTTTTTCACCACACCCAGTGCTCCATGCAATCTGTGCCCTCTATAATACCCACCATCTGGTACCCCAACCTCCCACACCCCTGCCACTTCAAACCCCTCAGATTGTTTTTAAGAGTCCATAGTCTCTCATGATTCACCTCCCCTTCCAATTTACCCCAACTCCCTTCTCCTCTCTAACTCCCCATGTTTTCCATGCTATGTGTTATGCTCCACAAATAAGTGAAACCATATGATAATTGACTCTCTCTGCATGACTTATTTCACTCAGCATAATCTCTTCCAGTCCCGTCCATGTTGCTACAAAAGTTGAGTATTCATCCTTTCTGATGGATGCATCATACTCCATAGTGTATATGGACCACATTTTCCTTATTCATTCATCCGTTGAAGGGCATCTTGGTTCTTTCCATGGTTTGGCGACCGTGGCCATTGCTGCTATATACATTGGGGTACAGCTGGCCCTTCTTTTCACGAAATCTGTATCTTTGGGGTAATTTTTTAAAACCAGAAATCATTTTTTTTTTTTTTGTTTCTAGTGAGTAAAAGTCAAGCAGAGAGAGACAATTATCATATGGTTTCACTTATTTGTGGAGCATAACAAATAGCATGGAGGACAAGGGGAGTTAGAGAGGAGAAGGGAGTTGGGGTAAATTGGAAGGGAAGGTGAACCATGAGAGACTATGGACTCTGAAAAACAATCTGAGGGGTTAGAAGTGGTGAGGGGTGGGAGGTAGGGGGAAGTAGGTGGTGGGCATTAGAGAGGGCACGGACTGCATGGAGCACTGGGTGTGGTGCAAAAACAATGAATACTGTTATGCGGATAATAAGTAAGTAAATAAATAAATAATAACAAGAAAAAAAAAAGAAAAATGTGTTTGGGGAGTTTTCCAAATTATATGAAATAGTAGTCTAGATAATTTTTTTAAAATTTCTTTTCAGCGTAACAGAATTCATTGTTTTTGCACCACACTCAGTGTTCCATGCAATGTGTGCCCTCCATAATACCCACCAATGGCTCCCCCAACCTCCCACCCCCGGTCCCTTTAAAATCCTCATGCTGTTTTTCAGAGTCCATAGTCTCTCATGGTTCACCTCCCCCTCCAATTTCCCTCAACTCACTTCCCCTCTCCATTTCCCTATGTCCTCCATGTTATTTGTTATGCTTCACAAATAAGTGAAACCATAAGATAATTCACTTTCTCTGCTTGAATTATTTCACTTAGCATAATCCGTTCCAGTCCCATCCATGTTGATGCAAAAGTTGGGTATTCATCCTTTCTGATGGAGGCAGAATACTCCATAGTGTATATGGACCACATCTTCCTTATCCATTTGTCTGTTGAAGGGCACCTTGGTTCTTTCCACAGTTTGGCGACCATGGCCATTGCTGCTATAAATATTGGGGTACAGATGGTCCTTCTTTTCACTACATCTGTATATTTGGGGTAATTACCCAGGAGTGCAATGGCAGGGTCATAGGGAAGTTCTATTTTTAATTTCTTGAGGAATCTCCACACTGTTCTCCAAAGAGGCTGCACCAACTTGCATTCCCACCAACAGTGGAAGAGGGTTCCCCTTTCTCCACATCCTCTCCAACACACGTTGTTTCCTGTCTTCCTAATTTTGGCCATTCTAACTGGTGTAAGGTGGTATCTCAATGTGGTTTTCATTTGAATCTCCCTGAGGGCTAGTGATGATGAACATTTTTTCATGTGTCTGATAGCCATTTGTATATCTTCATTGGAGAAGTGTCTGTTAATATCTTCTGCCCATTTTCTGACATGATTGTCTGTTTTGTGTGTGTTGAGTTTGAGGAGTTCATTATAGATCCTGGATATCAACCTTTTGCCTGTACTGTCATTTGCAAATATCTTCTCCCACTCGGTGGGTTGCCTCTTTGCTTTTTTGACTGT
Source organism: Mustela nivalis (assembly GCF_964662115.1). NCBI lineage: Eukaryota > Metazoa > Chordata > Mammalia > Carnivora > Mustelidae > Mustela > Mustela nivalis. The sequence continues at coordinate 103,897,347 of NC_139028.1, forward strand.
TTCCTTGTCTGTGCAGAAGCTTTTGATCTTGATGAAGTCCCAAAAGTTCATTTTGGATTTTGTTTCCTTTGCCTTTGGGGACATATCTTGAAAGAAGTTGCTGTGGCTGATTTCGAAGAGGTTACTGCCTATATTTTCCTCTAGGATTCTGATGTATTCCTGTCTCACATTGAAGTTTTTTACCCATTTTGAGTTTATTTTTGTGTACGGTGTAAGAGAATGGTCGAGCTACATTCTTCTACATGTAGCTGTCCAGTTTTCCTAGCACCATTTATTGAAGAGACTTCTTTTTCCACTGTATATTTTTTCCTGTTTTGTCAAAGATTATTTGCCCATAGAGTTGAGGGTCCATATCGGGACTCTCTACTCTATTCCACTGGTCGATGTATCTGTTTTTATGCCAGTACCATGCTGTCTTGTTGATCACAGCTTTGTAGTAAAGCTTGAAATCAGGTAACGTGATGCCCCCCGTTTTATTTTTGTTTTTCAAGATTTTCTTAGCAATTTGGAATCTCTTCTGATTCCATACAAATTTTAGGATTATTTGCTCCAGCTCTTTGAAAAATACTGGTGGAATTTTGATCGAAATGGCAATAAAAGTATAAATTGCTCTAGGCAGTATAGACATTTTGACAATGTTTATTCCTGCAATCCTAGAGCATGGAATGGTCTTCCATCTTTTTGTGTCTTCTTCAATTTCTTTCATGAGTGTTCTGTAGTTCTTCGAGTACAGATCCTTTATCTCTTTGGTTAGGTTTATTCCCAGGTATCTTATGGTTCTTGGTCCTATGGTAAATGGAATCGATTCTCTAATTTCCCTCTCTGTATTTTCATTTGTAGTGTATAAGAAAGCCACTGACTTCTGTACATTGACTTTGTGTCCTGCCACATTGCTGAATTGCTGTATGAGTTCTAGTAGTTTGGGGGTGGAGTCTTTTGGTTTTCCATATAAAGAATCATGCCATCTGCGGTGAGAGAGAGTTTGTCTTCTTCATTGCCAATTTGGATAGTTTTTATTTCTCTTTGTTGTCTGATTGTTGTTGCTAGGACTTCTAATACTATGTTGAACAAGAGTGGTGAGAGTGGGCATACTTGTCCACTTGATCCATCCCTGATATCAACAGGAAGGCTGTGAGCTTTTTCCCATTGAGGATGATATTTGCTGTGGGTCTTTCATAGATAGATTGGATGAAGTTCAGGAATGTTCCCTCTATCCCTATACTTTGAAGCATTTTAATCAGGAACGGATGCTGGATTTTGTCAAATGCTTTTTCTGCATCAATTGAGAGAACCATGTGGTTCTTCTCTCTTCTCTTATAGATTTGTTCTATCACATTGATTGATTTGTGAATGTTGAACCATCCTTGAGGACCAGGGATGAATCCCACGTGGTCATGGTGGATAATCCTTTTAGTGTGCTGTTGGATTTTGTTTGCTAGGATGTTGTTGAGAATCTTAGCATCCATATTCATCAGTGATATTGATATGAAATTCTCATTTTTGGTAAGGTCTTTGCCTGGTTTGGGGATCAGGGTAATGCTGGCTTCATAGAAAGAGTCTGGAGGTTTTCCTTCTGCTTCAATTTTTTGAAACAGCTTCAGGAGAATAGGTATTCTTTCTTCTTTAAAAGTTGGTAGAATTCCCCAGGGAATCCATCAGGTCCTGGGCTCTTGTTTTTTGGGAGGTTTTTGTTCACTGCTTCAATCTCGTTACTAGATATCGGTCTATTCAGGTTGTCAATTTCTTCCTGGTTCACTTTGGGGAGTTTGTAGTTTTCCAGGAATGCATCCATTTCATCTAGGTTGCTTAGCTTATTGGCATATACCTCTTGATAATAACTTCTGATGATTGTTTCTACTTCCTTGTTGTTACTTGTGATCTCTCCCTTTTCATTCATAATTTTATAAATTTGGGCTTTCTCTCTTTTCTTTTGGATTAGTGTGGCCAGTGGTTTATCTATCTTATTGATTCTTTCAAGAAACGAGCTTCTAGTTTCATTGATACATTTACTGCATCTCTGGTTTCCATCTCATTGATCTCAGCTCTAATCTTGATGATTTCCCTTCTTATGTGTGGAGTTAGTTTGATTTCTTGTTGATTCTCCAGTTCCTTAAGGTGTAGACACAGTTGCTGTGTTCTGGATTTTTCAATTTTTTTTTTTTTGAGAGAGGCTTGGATGGCTATTTATTTCCCCCTTAGGGTCACCTTTGCTGTATACCATAGGTTTTGGACTGAAGTCTCTTCATTCTCCTTGGTTTCCATGAATTGTTTCAGTTCTTCTTTGATCTCCTGGTTGATCCAAGCATTCTTAAGCAATGTGGTCTTCAGCTTCCATGTGTTTGAGTTCCTTCTGAACTTTTCCTTGTGATTGAGCTCCAGTTTCAAAGCATTGAGATCTGAGAATATGCAGGGAATAATCTCAGTCTTTTGGTATCTGTTGAGTCCTGATTTGTGACCCAGTATGTGGTCTATTCTTGAGAAGGTTCCCTGTGAACTTGAGAAGAATGAGTATTCTGTTTTTTTAGGGTGGAATGTTCTGTATATATTTATGAGGTCCATCTGGTCCAGTGTGTCATTCAATGCTCTTGTTTCTTTATTGATTCTGCTTTGATGATCTATTTCTGAGAGAGGCATGTTTTAGGGTGGAATGTTATTTAGGGTGGAATGTCTATCTATGAGGTTCATCTGGTCCATGGTGTCATTCAATGCTCTTGTTTCTTTGATTCTGCTTTGATGATCTGTCTATTTCTGAGAGAGGCATGTTAAGATCTCCTACTATTAATGTGTTCATGGCAATATGACTCTTTATCTTGATTAATAGTTTTCTTATGTAATTGGCTGCTCCTTACACCGTACACAAAGATAAACTAAAATGGATAAAAGACCTCAATGTGAGAGAGGAATACATCAGAATTCTGGAGGGGAACATAGGCGTAATCTCTTCTATATCAGCCACAGCAACTTCTTTCAAGATATGTATCCAAAGGCAAAGGAAACAAAAGCAAAAATGAACATTTGGGACTTCATCAAAATCAAAAGCTTCTGCACAGCAAAGGAAAGAGTCAAGAAAACAAAGAGGCAACCCACCGAGTGGGAGAAGATATTTGCAAATGGCAGTACAGAAAAAAGGTTGATATCCAGGATCTATAAAGAACTCCTCAAACTCCACACACACAAAACAGACAATCATGTCAAAAAATGGGCAGAAGATATTAACAGACACTTCTCCAATGAAGACATACAAATGGCTATCAGACACATGAAAAAATGTTCATCATTACTAGCCATCAGGGAGCTTCAAATGAAAACCATATTGAGATACCACCTTATACCAGTTAGAATGGCCAAAATTAGCAAGACAGGAAACAACGTGTGTTGGAGAGGATGTGGAGAAAGGGAAACCCTCTTCCTCTGTTGGTGGGAATGCAAGTTGGTGCAGTCACTTTGGAGAACAGTGTGGAGATTCCTTGAGAGACTCCAAGTCTCTGTGGATAGGTCTTTGGTCAGTCTAATGTTTCTACCTTTGTAGGTTACAGACTTCTTGTCCTAAGCTGCTTTGAAGATTTTCTCTTTGTCTTTCAGATTTGCAATTTTCATTATTTTATTTCAGCCTATTGACCTATTTGAATTGATTTTGAAGGGGGTTTTCTGTGTGTCCTGGACTTGGATATCTTTCTCCTTCCCCAAATTAGGGACATTCTCTGCTATAAGTTGCTCTAATATATCTTCTGCCGTTCTTGCTCTTTCCTCTTATACTGGGATCCTAATTATTTTAATATTGTCTCACTTTATGATATCAGTTATTTCTCAAATCCTCCCCGTGTGATCCAGTAGTTGTTTATCTCTATTTTTCTTACCTTATTTATGGTATATCATTTTGTTTTCTATATCACTAATTCCCTCTTCTGCCTCATTTATCATAGTAATTAGAGCCTCCATTTTTTTTTTACTGTATCTAATTAATAGATTTTTGATTAGACTTGGTTAGATTTCAGGTTTTTTATTTCTCCAGAAAAGGATTTTGTTTATCTAAAAAAGGATTCTGTAGTATCTTCCATGAGTTTTTCAAGCCCATCTATCACCTTGATAATTGTCACTCTGAACATTAGTTCCCTAGCCATAGCCAATCCCTTTTTTTTGTTTGTTTATGAGTTTTTCTGTCTTGCCATTTTATCCAGATAAGAATAGATGAATGAGAGAACAAAATACTAAAAGGGTAGCAAGGACCTCAGAAAAATATACACTAATCAAATCAGCTGAGACTCGAAATTGGGGGGAGAAGAAAGGAAGAAAGGAATAAAACAATTAAAAAAAGTTTGTATATTAGAGGGTGAATAGAACAGAGCCATACACTTGATTTTGGGTGCGTTTTGGTCTATTAGAAGAAACTACCTCCTGAAATTTTAAAGAAAGAATATCTTTATCTATCTATATCTATATCTATATCATCTATATCTATATCTATATCAATGGGTAAACACAATGAAGGGATGGAATATGACTGTAAAAATGAAAATTAAGAAATATTCTAAAAAAGGGAATTTATAAGATAAGAATTTGGTTGAAAAAAAGCAAAAAAAAAAAAAAAAGAAGAAAGAATATGATCAGTCTGGAAACTAGAACAAAGCCATGCACTAGATGTAGGGGTATCCCAAAATTTTAAAGAAAAAAAAACTCTATATGTATACAAAAAATAAGTTTAAATACAATGAAGGGATAAAATATGAACATAAAAATGAAAATTAAAGATTTTTGAAAGGGTATTGATAAGGTAAAATGGCTAAAGAACTTTAAAATAGAAAAGAGGAAAAATTAAAAAATAGAATAAGAAAAATAAAATTAAAAAATTTGACTTTGCTGCTATAAACATTGGGGTACAGATGGTCCTTCTTTTCATGACATCTGTATCTTTGGAGTAAATACCCAGGAGTGCAATTGCAGGGTCATGGGGAAGTTCTATTTTTAATTTCTTGAGGAATCTCCACACTGCTCTCCAAAGAGGCTGCACCACGGTTGCCAAACTATGGAAAGAACCAAGATGTCCTTCAACAGACGAATGGATAAGAAAAATGTGGTTCATATACACTATGGAGTATTATGCCTCCATCAGAAAGGATGAATACTCAACTTTTGTAGCAACATGAACGGGACTGGAAGAGATTATGCTGAGTGAAATAAGTGAAGCAGAGAGAGTCAATTATCATATGGTTTCACTTATTTGTGGAGCATAACAAATATCATGGAGTACAAGAGGTGTTAGAGAGGAGAAGGGAGTTGGGGTAAATTGGAAGGGGAGGTGAACCATGAGAGACTATGGACTCTAAAAAACAATCTGAGGGGTTTGAAGTGGCAGGGGGGTGGGAGGTTGGAGTACCAGGTGATGGGTATTATAGAGGGCATGGATTGCATGGAACACTGGGTGTGGTGAAAAAATAATAAATACTGTTATGCTGAAAATAAATAAATTAATTTAAAAAATTTGACTTTGAAAGACTAAAAGATCATGGGAAAGAAGCCATAAATTCTATGTTTTTGCTTTCCTCTAGCTCTGGAATTCTGCAGTTCTCATTGATCAAGGAACTTGGTCTTGGATGGATGTTCTTGCTGATCTTCTGGGGAGGGGCCTGTTGCAGTGATTCTCAAATGTCTTTGCCCAAGGCAGAATTGCACTACCCTTGTCAAGGGCCAGGCTAAGCAATCTGCTCAATTTTACTCTCAGTAGCTTTTGTTCACTGAAAGCTTTCTTTACAGCTTTGGAGGATGGGAATGAAAATGGCAGCCTCCCAATCTCCTGCCCCATAAGATCTGGGAGATCAGAGCCCTACTTCTCAATGCATTGTCAGAGAAAAGCAGTCAGCCCCTCCCCTGACCCTGGTCTCCAGTTGCACTCTGAGCTCACCCAGCCTGTGACTGAGCTTTTCTATCTCTGGTACAGGACCCTGTTTGGTCTGAGTCTCCAAACTCAGATTCCTGAGTGCACTCCTGAACCACTCCTTCCAGAGGTAAAAGGAGGGGGTCTCTCTGGATCTGCCACTTGTGAGGTTCCTCCTCCAAGAGCAGTAGCCCAACTCCCTCAGATCACGCTTTAAGGTAACCCCAAGCTGAGTTCCCAGTCCTTGGTTCCATCTCTGCAGCCGGCTTCCCTGCTCTGATACCTGGGAGCTCTGCCACACTCAGACACCCCTGGTCCTTTTGTGACGCCATAGGTTCTGGGACCACACTGTCCCTGTGAGGGCTCCACTACTTGCTTAGCCAGGGAGCGACATCCCTCAGTGGAGCAGATATCTAAAAGTTCTGATTTTGTGCTCCACTGCTCTCACTTGCTTGGAGCTGGCCCCTCTTCCCACGGTCTTTCTTCCCATATGTTGCATGGGATTCACTTCTCCGCACATCCTACTTTCCAGAAAGTGGTTGATTTTCTTTTCCTAGATTTGTGCTCTTATCTTATCTCTCCTAATGAGTTTGAAAACTATCTAGCTGAACTCCTGGAACCTGATGATATTTAGGTCTCCTACTCCTCTGTCATCTTGCTCCTCTGCTAATTCTATTTTATGTGTAAGGAACTTGATGCTCACTATGAGCATCAGTTGCTCAAGGTCAGAGAAGCTAATCTTTGGTAGACCCTGGATATAAATACAAATGCATGAATTCAAAGTCTGAGCTCTAACAATTATGCTGTGGTAGCAGTTAGACACTGATTCTGGAAATGATTGGCCCTGGAAATGATTCAGACCCTGGGGGATTATGTAGAGTCTCTGGTTCTCCCAGCAGTGGCAGGCAGCACACATTCCTCAGACAGATCCCAGGTGCCCTAGTGACCATAAGGGGAGCCACAGAGAAAGGAGGACATTTTTTATCTTCCTTTCCTACCTTGGCTCCAATCTGAGAGATCTGCCTAAATGTTATCTTAGAAGACATGTTTCTTGAAATTTCCTGATGCCTGCAGAGTGGAAGGAAGACCAAGTAGATGTTCAGACTGAGGAGCAGGAACATCCTCTACATGAATGGGGTGTGGTGGTTTCCTAGAGAAATAATAAATCAAACACATAGCCATGGGAGAAATACCCAGTTCTTCTATTTACGAGATTCTATGTATGTAATTTTCACTTACTGGAACCTGAAAATGAGCCCTATATAAATGGACATTATTGGGAAGAATACTGGAGGATTGCTTATTAGTTCATCTGATGAGTGTATTATACATAGAACATAATTAGAAAATATTTTCTGAAATGAATTGAGAAAAATTTTTGCATTTTCTACTATTGTGATACTGTTGGCATTTATTGAATCCTGGCTAAGCTTTGGGAGCTTGGCTATGTTACTTACCTTCCATATGCATCAGTTTCCGTTTCTGAAAAATAGAGATAACATTATCTCATAGAGTTGTTACAAGAATGAAATTAGTCACTGAGTGGCACATCAGCCTGTAGGTGAATAATTTTTGGGAAGGATGAAACTTGATATGTTGACATGCCAGGGGATAAAGCAAAGAAGGAAGCGTGGGGGAAGGACAGAGAGAGAGATTGATTAGAGATATAGGGAGAGCAGTCAGTGGAGGCAAATTAGGCGTGGCAGTCACTGTCACCCACAGAGTGGCTATTTCCCAGCTTCCTTCCTTCTTTATTTCTTTACTTTTTTACTGTTTAAGTTATTTACTTATTTATTTATTTATTATTTAATTCAATTTTTAAGTGTAACAGAATTCATTATTTAAGCACCACACTCAGTGCTCCATGCAATATGTATCCTCCATAATACCCACCACAAGTCTCCCCCAACCTCACACCCCTCGCCCCTTCCTAAAACTCAGATTGTTTTTCAGAGTCCATAGTCCTTCATGGTTCTCTCAATTTCCCTCAACTCCCTTCTCCTTTGCATCTCTCCATGTCCTCGGTGTTATTTCTTATACTCCACAAATAAATGAAACCATATGATACTTGACTCTCTCTGCTTGACTTATTTCACTCAGCATAATCTCTTCCAGTCCCATCCATGTTCATACAAAAGTTGGTTATTCATCCTTTCTGATGGAAAATTAATACTCCATAGTGTTTATGGACCACATCTTCCTTATCCAGTCATCCGTTGAAGGGCATCTTGGTTCTTTCTATAGTTTGGCGACCGTGGCCATTGCTACTATAAATATTGGGGTACAGATGGCCCTTCTTTTCATTACATCTGTATCTTTGGGGTAAATACCCAGGAGTGCAATTGCAGGGTCATAAGAAAGTTCTATCTTTAAGTTCTTAAGGCATCTCCACACTGTTCTCCAAAGTGGCTGCATCAACTTGCATTCCCACCAACAGTGGAAGAGGGTTCCCCTTTCTCCACATCCTCTCCAACACACGTTGTTTCCTGTCTTGCTAATTTTGGCCATTCTAACTGGTGTAATGTGGTATCTCAATGTGGTTTTCATTTGAATCTCCCTGATGGCTAGTGATGATGAACATTTTTTCATGTGTCTGATAGCCATTTGTATGTCTTCATTGGAGAAGTGTATGTTCATATCTTCTTATTATGATTGTCTGTTTTGTGTGTGTTGAGTTTGAGGAGTTAATTATAGATCCTGGATATCAACCTTTTGTCTGTACTGTCATTTGCAAGTATCTTCTCCCATTCGGTGGGTTGTGTCTTTGTTTTGTTGACTGTTTCCTTTGCTGTGCAGAAGCTTTTGATCTTGATGAAGTCCCAAATGTTCATTTTTGCTTTTGTTTCCTTTGCCTTTGCAGACATATCTTGAAAGAAATTGCTGTGGATGATATAGAAGAGATTACTGCCTATGTTCTCCTCTAGGATTCTGATGGATTCCTGTCTCACGTTGAGGTCTTTTATCCATTTCGAGTTTATCTTTGTGTACAGTGTAAGAGATGGTTGAGTTTCATTCTTCTACATGTAGCTGTCCAATTTTCCCAGCACCATTTATTACAGAGACTGTCCTTTTCCCACCAGCTTCCTTTTTTCTAAGGAAACTCCATTTCTTCCAGTATTGGGGAAAGTGTGGTCCATCCCCAAGCCATAGTTGTGACCCTGGATTAGTCTAAAACAATTATGGTAATGCCCTCCTCTTTTCAATGTTCAATTTAAGGGCAGGCATGTGACAACATTTTGGCCAAGGAGAGAAGAGAAAAACTATGGGATTTCTTCTGGTTGATGCTTCTCTGTTCCTAAAAAGAGAATCAGGAGAATAATTTCTCTTTCCTAGTAATGCCTTCCATAAGGGACGCCAGAATGGCTACCAGGAGATGCATCAGTGGGCTTTTGAACTGAAAAGTTGCCTCAAACATGCAAAGAGTGTACAGTTTACAAAGTGATTGCTAGGTTGTTATTGGAATTTATTCAAACTTCTTTTATTTTTACTGAAGGATATAACATTATTTTGAGATGTGAAATACCCATAAGTCCCAGGATATATCAGATAATCATTCTAGTAGGGAGGAAAATGAACAGAAAATTTATTTTCTTAATTAGAAATATAAGCACATGATTTGTGAAAGAGGGAACCCATTGCACACATGAACAAGTGACTGCCTTGCCTTTGAGCCCTACATTAGATCCTCCTGTGGAGTGACTTACCCTCTAGCTGAATGGGTCCCTCCCTATGATCAATTTATGGTCGGTGCCTATTTGGTGTATAGATGGTGTCTTCAGTGTGGCGATCCATCTCTCAGTCTGAAAAGTGGCTGAGTGGAAGCTGATTATTGAAAAGGAAACTATAAATCCACTCAGTGTGTTAAGAACGGTGTTCTTTAGGTACCAGAAGATCCGGGTTATAACTATAGTGATATAGTATGACTTTTCTTAGGTTTTGGCAATAGTCAATGGACTGGCAATGAAGCCTGATACAGGGGACGTGGATAACTGGAGGATGTGGGAAACCCCGGGTTATATCAAATGAGGGGTCTGAATGAAAATTAAATTGATAGCAAGAAGTAATTGTTGTTATAAAGGGAGCATCCAATCAATAATAGTGTAACTGTTATTTGGTTTAACATTATCATTTATAATTGGTAGGATTAATTTGATTTCAACAAAATCTATAATACTTAAATTGATGATCAAATATATTAGGAAGTGGAATTGACATCTTCCATGATGTTCATTCAATGAAATCTGATTGGTTAGAGGAGGAACTAGGATTAGTTAATTGTTACAGTAAATCTACCAATTGATACTTTTCATACAATCTTAATTTCTCTATTCAAGGGAGATTACATTGTTCTCCAACTTGTGCTTGTTTGTGATTAAGTTTGTGGTGGAATATTCAGTTAGCTGAAATGCTTCTTTAAACAATACCAATTCTTTATTTGATGATACAAGATATTCACACTTTGCACTTGGTCTGTTATTTTACCTGTTCTATACATCATGCAAAACTTGCAGGAGAAGGAATGATTATGAGTGATTTAGTCTTGACCAAGAGTCAGAGAGTGGAGTGTGTAGGAAAGGGTTATTTTACTACTCAATAGGAAAGTCTTAACTCTGGTCATGCAGGGTTGTGACCACTGCATAAGACAGGACCAGGGGAATTTTTGATGTATTTTTAAAGTCCCAAACTCCCCTGATGATGCCAAGATATTTTTTTTTAATAAAAGTACGTCTTTATCCATTTTGAGTTTATCTTTTTGTATGGTGTGAGAGAATGGTCGAGTTTCATTCTTCTACATATAGCTGCCCAGTTTTCCCAGCACCATTTATTGAAGAGACAGGGAGGTCCAAATTAAAACTACATTGAGATATCACCTTACAACAGTTAGAATGGCCAAAATTAGCAAGACAGGAAACAACATGTGTTGGAGGGGATGTGAAGAAAGGGGAACCCTCTTCCACTGTTGGTGGGAATGCAAGTTGGTGCAGTCTCTTTGGAAAACAGTGTGGAGATTCCTCAAGAAATTAAAAATAGAACTTCCCTATAGCCCTGCCATTGCACTCCTGGGTAATTACCCCAAATATACAGATGTAGTGAAAAGAAGGGCTATCTGTACCCCAATGTTTATAGCAGCAATGGCCATGGTCGCCAAACTATAGAAAGAACCAAGATGCCCTTCAACGAATGAATGGATGAGGAAAATGTGGTCCATATACACTATGGAGTATTATGCCTCCATCAGAAAGGATGAATACCCAACTTTTGTAGCAACATGGATGGGACTGGAAGAGATTATGCTGAGTGAAATTAGTGAAGCAGATAGAGTCAATTATCATATGGTTTCACTTATTTGTGGAGCATAACAAATATCATGGAGGACATGGGGAGATAGAGAGAAGGGATTTGGGCGAAATTGGAAGGGGAGGTGAACCATGAGAGACTATGGACTCTGAAAAACAATCTGAGGGTTTTGAAGGGGTGGAGGGTGGGACGTCAGAGTACCAGGTGGTGGGTCTTATGGTGGGCACGGAT